>NC_089249.1:96150774-96775774 GCF_963930625.1 Muntiacus reevesi
GCTATACCAGCTGGCTGTGGCTCTGCAGTGCAGGATGAGAGGCTCAGAGGGGTGAGGTGACTAGCCCCAGGTCACATGGCAAAGCCAGAGTGAGCCCCCGCCCCTGCCCCACACCTGCTGACCTGTCCCATTTCCCTCGACCCCTGGCCTACCTGGATCACAGCTGCAGGAATAGCTGTCCCAGTCGTCACTGCAGTAGCTGTTGGCAGGACACGGGTTCGAGTCACAGGGGTCTGGCAGGCTGCAGCCTGGCTCCACATTGATGCTCTCCCCACGGCTGGGATCCAGACTGCTAACGCCCTCAGGCGTCTCACTGACCCGAACACCCTGGGAGGGAGAGGGTAGTGGTGTTGGCCCTTTGTAGAACGGGCTTCCCAGTGTTTGAGGTGAGAAGGCAGCGCAGGAGACTTACCTGCAAACAGCCCCGGAAGCCTCGGGCCACACCACTGGCCGGCCCTGGAACACCCCCGACGGTAATGTTGCTCAGGTGTAGCCCATGCAGCCGGGGGCCCAGGTTGCCCTCTGCCCGCTGCTGCCCATAGTCGAAGGACAGGATGGCATGGCCAGGGCCTCCACTGGCTCCCAGCGCCAGTTGTGCATGATGCCAGTCGCCATCATTGGCCCGGCCTGGCTCCAGCTGGAGAGACGAGGCTTGGAGCCCCGTGCCCTCCACGCTCAGCACCACGTGGCCCTCCCGAAGCTGGCACCAGAAGAAAAGAGGGTCAGCAGTCTGCCTCGATTAGCTCATCTTCCAGCCCACAGTCCTTCCTGGGCCACCAAACCCATCCTGTTGCCCAGCTGAGGCCAGGGAGGAAAAGGCATTATTTCCTGCTGGGCCCGAGAGATGGCAGCAGTGATCCACCCAAGAAACCCGGCTGCCTTTTCTCTCCCGGGAAAGACCGCGCCCAGCCAGCCCTGACCAATAACCCGTGCCAGGGCCCACCTGCCCCACCCATCCCTCCATCACCTGCAGGGTGATGGTGCTGCGCCCCCTGGTGACAGCCTGGAGCAGGACGCCGTCGGCCTGGCGTGTGCGGAACATGAGGCTGAGGTGCCAGGGCTGCGAGATGGGCAGTGAGAGCCCATGCCAGGCCAGCAGGCTGCTGCCCAGGAAGCGCTGCGGGTTGGCCATCTCTGGGAAGGCAGACAGAGGCAGACACTGAGGGGCGGAGTGGCCGAGTGCCCCAGGGGGTATGATGTTCAGCAGGGGGTAGCTCCGTGGGAGGCAGGGTACTGCCCCTCCTAGTGCCCGGGCTCCCCAGCTGCCCCGCCCTCCAGAGCATCTACCTGCTCCAGGTCCACCCCACTCTGTGCCCAGGCCTGCCTCTGACTGGGCCCTTTGTCTCCCGTGCTAACCCTCTCAGGGCGCTGCCCAGACACGCTTTTCCACCCACAGCCAAGCTCAGCTGGGCCCTGCCCAGGGCCTGGCCCGACCCTGCTGGGGTTCCCAGCCTTGCTGACAGCTCCCAGGCCCCAACCCCTGACAGCTGCCCCCATGCCTACCCTGGGCACAGCTCTTGCCCCCGAAGCCCAGCGGGCACTCGCAGCTGAACGCGTCCCACTGGTTCACACAGGTGCCCCCGTTGTGGCACGTGTTGCTGTCACACACGTTCTTCTTGGCAGGGCACCCTAGAATGGAGAGATGGGTGCTCGGGCAGAGGCTCCCGACAGAAAACCTGTGGCAGTGGCTAGAGGGGGCTCTGAGCCCCCCACTTCCAGGGGCCCCCACGCCAGGCACATCCCTCCTCTCTGCATTCAGCCTGACCCCGGCTCCCATACCAGGCATGGTGCCGTTGTTGGCGATGAAGTCGGCCATGTCGACGTGGCGGCTGTCCACCTGCAGGTCCCTCATGCAGCCCACGAACTGCCGCGTGCGGACGGGGAAGCTCTCGGGCAGATCAGGCACCCCGCCCAGCAGCAGGGGCCCTGTCAGGTCCAGAGACCTGGCGGGGGAGGTGAGGGGCAGGGAGACGGCCAAGACATAAGGGCGAGTGGGTGCTTCCAGCTCTTCCTTCTTGAGCCTGGCTGCCAGGTCAGGGGTCCTAGGGGCCCTGCCGAGCAGCCAGGGGAAGGGGAGCCCCACCCTGGAGCTGCTCTCATCATACTGCTGCCTAAGGCTAGCTCGAATCCCCCAGACTAGCCAGCTCCACCCCCAACCCAGCCCCCCTGCGCAGAGGGCTGAGCAGGGGCAAAGGGAAGCCAGGTGAGAGAAAGGAATTGGTTCCCGTTTCAGGGCCCCCAAAGTCCTCCGTTACAACCCTCCCTCCCTCTGTGGCCCCACACCTCGCTGCACCCCCAGCCCTCTCCCCTCCTTACTTCTTGCTGCCACCCTGAGTGCCCTGGGCAGCGCAGGAGTAGTTGCCCAGCATGGCTCCAAAGCGCAGGGCTACCCCTGTATCACAGCCATCCACGGTCACCACAGCCACCTTCTGCTCGGATGGGCCCTGCGGGAGCCCCGTCTGACCCAAGAGTGGCTGTGGACAGGGACGGGCAGAGAGGGGAAAGAGTGGGCCAGGGCCACTCACGGGCCAGCAGGCAGGAAAACACCAGCACACACACACTCCCTTTGTGTACTGTTATACACGCATACACGCGTGGTATACACATGGACACGCGCACACAGATGTGTGCTCACATGACCATTTACCTTCCTCAACGTCCACTTGTGTCTGTACCTAGCGGAATAGGAAGAGTCTGCACCAGCCAGCAGGATGGGAATGCCTGGCGAGGCAGCAGGCTCCACCACTCCCTTCCTCCCCGTTCAGCCCGACGTCCCACGACCAGCCCCAGCAAGGCAGTGTCCCCAGGCCTGGGAGAGCATCTGCGCCCAGGGCGGAGCGCTCTCCCTGCGGGACCCCGCCCACACCCACCTTATTGTAGTACTTCAGCTGCACCCTGTGCCACTGGCCGTCACTGACCCCTCCAGGCACGAACGGGGACACGGTGGTGGTCGACTCCCCTGGGGAAAGGACCCAGGTGAGCTGGGACACCAGGGGAGGGCTGGGAATGGGGACAGGGCACTCTCGGCTGAGCTGTGCCCAGCTTTGGCTGGGAGAGTGTGTGACTCGGGGGCAAGGGCGGAGAGACACAGGGACTCGGGGAGACGGGGGAGGACGTGGGGCCGCGGGATCACCTGCAGAGAAGGTGAGCTGGACCTGCTCCTGGATCACCTCGAGGGCCACGAAGTCATGCTTCTCATTGAAGCGCCCATTGTAGAGCAGTAGCCCATCACGCTCCTTGGTGGCAAACCTGAGTGGGAGTGGGGGAGGGGGCAGGGAATGGGGCACCCACTTGGATGCCAGCACCCCAGCCACCTAACCAGCCCTGGTCCTACTCAGAAATCTCCCGAGGGCAGACTCCTGGGCGGAGGCTGTGGGCCACATGGCTAGAACGTGGAAGGGGAGCACAAACCAGGACTGGCGGCACGACCGTGGCATCCTGGCTCCCACCCTTGAAGGTGGGTTGGGAGGAGTGTAGGTGGCCCTGGTGGGTGAGGGGCCTGCCAGCCAAGGATACAGGGCAACTCCAAGCACAGGCCCGGCTCTGCCGACAACTCCCCCCACACCCCTCTGCCGCACAGCATCACTGTCTGACTTCCCACCGCATCCACAGAACAGGAGGCCCCCCAGGCTGTTCCTGGCCCCTATTCCAAGTGCCCAGGCACTCACGAGAGGGCCAGGGTGAAGTGGAAGCGCTGGCGCAGTCCCCGGAAGGTGATGAAGGAGCGGGCAGGGAAGCTGCGCGTGGTCACCTGGCAGAAGGGCTTCTCGAAGTCTCCGGATGGGCAGTCGCACTTGAAGCCGCCCACCAGCAGGTTGACGCAGGTGCCCCCGTTCTTGCAGACTCCTGGGGTGCAGCGGCCTGAGCGGGAACTCACTTCGCAGTGCTCACCTGGACAAGAAGCCAGGCAGGTGAGCACCGGATGCGTGGGAAACTGGGATTCCTTCACGACCAGTGATCCCTCTGTGGTCTCCCGTGACCCCTATGATACTCCGAATCCCTCCAGCATCCCCATCTCCTCTCATGTGCTCATCTGTCTGAGTTCTGTGAAACCCTGGCTCCTCTGATGCCCTGCTTGGAGCACTGGGCCAGCCTCACCACAGTCCCATATACCGCTGTCCTGCAAGTTCCTGGAGGCTCCCAGTCCGTCTCATGCCCTCTTTGGGACTTAAGAGCACAGGCCTGTGAGGTCCCTGGTCACAAGGTCCAAGTCCTAGTGGCTTTTGGGGTAGGGCTGCCCAGCAAGCATGGGGGTGTTCTAGCCCCATCAGGGGGCATGCCTGTCCATGAGAGGGCCTGCAAGACAGCACAAGGGCTGGTGCCAACCCCGCCCCACACTGGTGCTTTTGTCCCTCACAGGCACCAAGATCAGCTTCCCTCCCTGGGGACGAGGCCAGGCTTCCACTTGGATTTGTCGGAGTTATGGGATGGTGTGGGCGGGAAGCTGGGGACTCTCCAGAAACAGGGCAAGGAACTCCCACCCTGAGCCCTGGTGTTCAGACTGAGGACCTCTGTGCACTTGAGAGTTGCTGCGATTGTAGGGAACTGAGCCCTGGGAGCAGACCAGGATTCAACGGAGGAGCTGAAAATTCCAACATCAGATGGAAAAATCCACCCTTTTCTCTCCCTCCCCATTCCCAGATTCTAGAGATAGGTTCTCAGCTCCAGTGCCTAGTGACTAGCTCTAGTTTCCATGGAAACTGTTGTTCGCCTAGTCTAAGCACCCCCCTACCCCATCCTCTTGGACAAAGACTTCCCTCCCCTCCCCCAAGCCCACCCCTCTGCTTCCCCCTACCCACAGCAGCGGCTGAGAGAAGTCAAGTCTGGCAACTTCTGGGCAGGAAGATGCAGCAGGGGAGGCAGCGAGGCTGGCCTACCACGGCTGGCGAAGCGGGTGGGCATGGCTCTGGGGGAGAGGGAGCAAGGCCTAAGGCCCCTGGGAAGGAAAGGCATGGAGAGCAGGGGATGTCCTGAGGGAAAGCAGGAGCCTGCAGGGAGGGGTCCGGAGCATGAAGCAGAGGCAGTGAGACCCCAGGGAGAGTCTGGGGACAGGATGTAAAGAACCCTGGAAACAGGCCAACAGGCCTCTTGGTCAGGCCCTGCTTTACATGCCTGGGCAAGGGTGGAGCTCCACGTCACACAGGTGCAATGATCTGAAAATCCCTATCCCCACACCTGAACCCCACCAGTTTCCCCAGCTCTTCTGTGCCTGAGTACCTGGGGAGAAAAGCCCCTGCTACGGCTCTGAAAGGTAACTCACTCATCAGTTGGGAGAATGCCTGTACTAGGCCCAGCCTCACCTCTAATCCAGATGAGACCTGAGGCAAGTCACCTGATCTCACTCAGTATTTCCTTAAATCACAGCCAGCACTTCCCACAGGCCAGCTCTCTTACCCGTATTAAATTCAATTAATCCTCACAACCCCCTTGTAATGGGAGTAGATTCATCAGCCATTTAAAAAGTCTACCGCACAGAGAGGTTAAGTAACTCGCCCAAGGTCACCCAGCCGCTCTTGTCAAAGCTGGGATACAAATGCAAGCAGGCTGGCCTCAGTGCCAGCGCTGACCTCAGTTACACCATCTGGGGGTGGGGGCGGGCTGAAGGCAGAGAAACAAGGCTCCCCTCTTCCTTCCTCAACAGGTGATTGTGAGCACAAGTGGGACTTGTGAATGCCCAGTGTACCCTGCACATGCCCTCTGGAGAAGGAGGAGGTTACCCGGTTTTTAGCTTGATTGTGCTGGCGCTGCAGCCTGAACTCCCCCAGGGCCGCCCCCAGGCCTTCCCCTCCCTCCGCGAGGGCTCACCGGTGTAGCCCTCACGGCAAAGGCAGGTGTAGCCGCCCTCGCGGCTGCGGCAGCGTCCGTGGGGGCCGCAGGGCCGTGAGTAGCAGAGGTCCACCTCGGTCTCGCAGTAGTCGCCGGTGAAGCCAGGCGGGCAGCGGCAGCGCAGTCCCCCCACCGGGTGGATGGGCCGGAAGAGCACGGAGGAGGAGGCGATGAAGGGCGCGGAGGAGTCAAAGCGCAGCACGGACACGCAGCGCATGTAGTTCTCGCAGGGCTCACGCAGGCAGATGTTGTCGTCGAAGGGCAGTACGCGCTGTGCCGAGATGGCCGTGAGCAGGCTGCGATTGAGATACAGGCGCTCCTGCAGGTCCTCGGAGGGCAGGAAGGGTGGCCCGCCCCCGGGCCCCGGCGGCTGGCCCACCGACAGGCTCACGTTGAGGATGTGGCTGCCGGGGGCATCGGTGTCCCGCTGCACGTTGAAGATCACCACGTGGTCTGGGGGTGTGGCCAGCGTGGCGGCCACAGCCTGGATGAAGAGACCCAGGAGGGGCGACAGGAAGCGCTCGGGCGACATGTCTTCCAGGCGCAGCGTGATGCTGTGCGTGAGCATCTCGTCGGTGATGATGGTGACGCGCAGGGAGCACTGGGCCGTCACGCTGTGCACGCCGTCTGTGGGGAGGCCAGACGGTCAGCACCCAGGGCGGGCAGGGGTCCCAAGTCACGGAGGAGGGCATGACTGGGCTGGAACCCTGCTCGCACACTCCCGCACTGCCCAGTTGCCAAGAAAGGCTCTTCTTTTCTAACTGGCATACAAGAGCCCTTAGGACAATGAGTCACCCCAGGAGGGCTCAGCCCCCAGCAGCACTCGGGGGGGATTGATTTCCAGAAGTTCTCTTTGCATACTTTCCAGAAACCCTCTGTTGCAAAACATGTGTGTGTGTTAATTGCTGGATCTTGTCAACTCTTTGCAACCCCATAGACTGTAGCCCACCAGGCTCCCCTGTCCGTGGGATTTTCCTAGGCAAGAATACTGGAGTGGGTTGCCATTCTCTTCTCCAGGGGATCTTTCCCAACCAGGGATCGAACCCAGGTCTACTGCATTGCAGGTGGATTCTTGATGGTCTGAGCCACCAGGGAAGCCCGTTGGGAAGCATGGACACATCTTTTAATGTTTGTGCATCTTTCCCTGTCCCAAGCCACAGACGGGTCTGCTCCCTTATATCAATACCAGACCAGGTGCTTCCCTGCATGAGAATCTTATTTTGCCTTTTTCTTACCTCCCTAGAGGGCCCAGAGACCATGAGAGACACACAAATATAATCCTCCTGCCCCCTCAGCCTCTATATCTCAACACTACTACAACCCTGACCCTGGCTGTGTTCCCCCTCCCCCACTGCAGTGGAGAATGGAGGGTGAACTGGGTCAGTGGGCCACCCAGTCCCCCTCCCACTAAGCCCCATGGCTGCTTGGGCGCAGGCCCGCTATCCCCATGGCAACGCCCCACACAAAGCATTCTTCCCGCCCAACTCTCTGAGTTGCTGAGGGTAGCCTGGGGGGCCCTACCCCAGGAAATCCAGCTGAGCCACCTTATCAGTGACAGCACCACCCGCTGCCCTGATGTTGTGGGGTTCTGGGGGCCAGAGATAGAAAGGCCTGGGCAGCTCTCCACCCTGAGCCCCAGACAGAGCCCCACTGAGCTGACCTCTCCTTTGGGCCTAGACCTCCAACTACTCATCACCCACTTGGCTCATGGCATTAAACTCAGTGCCTGCCACACCACCGGGCCACACACTCACTTATAAACAGCGAAGTACTAACACTCTGGTGTCTCACCCCACCCACACACACTAAGCCCAGAAATACCGGGTACACCTGAATGCACAAATACATGGCAATGGATTTTATTCAGCTCAAAAGGAAAGCTGGAGGCCAAGTGGCGAGGGAAATGGCTTGGTTGGGCTATAAGAGATATTCTTATTGTTTATTTACTACAATGTTCTCTGCATAGTAAGTGTTCAGTCAGATGTTCATGAGAATCTATTTGATCTCCATAATGAAGAAATGGTCTTTAAAACATAGCAGGTAGGCCCAAGTAGTTATTTAAAAGCACATCCTAGCAGGAATGGGGTGGGAGTCTGTTTCTCAGGTAGGACAGAGGTAGGACAGGACTTCCAAAGTGGCTCAGTTGGTAAAGAATCCACCTGTAATGCACAAAATGTGGGTTTGATCCCTGGGTTGGGAAGATCCTCTGGAGAAGAGCATGCCAACCCACTCCAGTATTCTTGCCTGGAGAATCCCATGGACAGAGGAGCCTGGCGGGCTACAATCCATAGGGTTGCAAAGATTTGGACATGATTAGCAACTAAGCACGCACGCGCACACTCACCGGTGTAGGAAAGGGATCTGTGAATAGATTCTTCTACTTCTATGTACAGCCGCACCTTGAGGCGGCTGAATGCGCTGGCGGCTAGGAAGGCTGAAGCCAGACACCCATCTCAGCCGTGTCCTCGGCCCCCTGCCCACCTGCCCTCCAGCCTCACTGCTTGAGAATGTGAGGCCCGCCTGCTCTCACCAGCAAGCCTGTTGTCATCACTCACCTCTGCTCCTCCTTTCTTGACTGCTGCTGAACAAGCTGTTCCTTCCTACCTGGACTATCCAGACACCAGCCCACACTCCTCCTAGTTTTCTAGCCCTCCCTAAACTCACCTTTTCCAGGAAGCCTGCCCAGATTTATGACCTCAGGCTCTACTTTCCTTCCTCTTTCACAGCCCCCTACACTCAGTTGTGGAGCCAGCCCAGGGCCCTCGTGTACCTGGTGCCCAGTGATTCCTTGGTGTGAGAGTCCCTCTGGGCAGGAAGGAGCCCAGAGTCCACACAGAGTCCTCCTAACTGACCAGACGAGGGGCAGGGCAGGCAAGAGAAACCTCTCCACCATCAGCCTGGGAACGTGCACTCCTCCCTGTGTTGCCCCTCTGCCGGCCCCGGCCCCGCCTGCACCCCTCACCCCGTGTGTCTGTTGCTTCCCATCTGGCCCACCATCTGTGGCCACCTGCCCCCTCTGCTTTCGTCCCCACCCCAGCAGTCAACGGGCCGCTCCCTCCTTCCTCTTTGTTCCTTTCTCCTGCCTTGACCTGGGTCACCCTTCAGGTGCAGAGGCAATGATGGGAACCGGGGTGAGGGGTGCATAGCCTGAGCCATCCTCCTCGGCAGAAGACGATGGGGATGGGTCCTGACCCACGAAACACCCTCTGTGATGAGAACCTCACCTGCCACACCTGGAAAAGTGCCAAGTCCCAGACGGGTAGAATTAGATGCCAAGCCTCCCTTCCCCTGGCAGATGCACAAGTGGGAGTTGTAGGCCTGGAGGGGTCTGAGGAATGACCAGGCCTCAGATCAAATCCTGTGTGTCCAAGCAGAGTTCAGAAGAGGCAGAGTTGGGAGAATTCGGGCCTCAGGAGAGTCACCCGGCCCATGCTGGGCCAGCTGAAGTCCCAGGGAACAAGAGAGGGGGAAATCAGAGAGGCAGAAACAGAGAGACCAAACAGGGGAAGACAAAGGCCCAGGAAAAGAGCCAGCAATGGAGAAAGTGGGAAAGGAGGAGAGAGTCACACAGGAGACAGGGAGAGGACCATGGAGGAGACAGTGCAGAAGGGCCCCCAAGGGCAGACGCGGGAAAGAAAGAAGAGACAAAGAACAAGAGAGGGAAAACAAAGGGCAGTAGGAGTTGATCCCCCTCGCCCCAGCCTCCCCGAACTTTGGGGTTGCCGTGGTGACTGCCTCCAAGGGTCAGGGCCGAGGGGAAAGGGTGGGGCTGGGCTGGAGGGCCAGCCGAGGCCTCCCCCTCTATTCTAGGGGAGCTGAGGTCTGGGGCTCTGCATGGGTAGGAGTGTTAAGGCTGGGTGTGGCCTCCTCTGCCCACATCCCTCGGGCACCTAGGGTGGACTGGGGGAGGCAGGAGGGAGAGGCCCTTCCCCTCCAGCCCTCCCACTGCTTCCCAGCACAGAGGACATAAGATAGCAGAGCTCCAGCCCCCACCTCCTCCCCCGAGAGAGGAACTGAAGCTTCCAGAGGCACGGGGCCTGTCCATGACCTCTAAAAGCTCTCGTGCCCTGGCTCCAGTGGCCACCTGAGGATTGGGGAGGGGAGTTATCTGTCCCAAAAGGACTATGAATGGGGAGGGGGCTGAAGCCACGCCCTGTGTCTTGCACACCTCACTCCTCTCCTGGCCTGGACTCCTTGGGGTGGAAGTGAGGCCCGCCAGCCGGCTCTTTCTCCCCTCTCTGATGTGTCCAAGTGAGGGTACCCTGACCCACCCACCCCCAGGCACAGCTAACAGTTAGTCCTTACAAGGGTCCCAGCTGTTCCCAGGCTCAGGGAAGGGGCTTGGCAATCTGGGGCCGGCGCCCTCCTTGCTGCCGCTGTTGTCCACTCCCTGCTCCCGACAGAAGAGACAGAATGTCGCCCACCCCCCCGACTCTCCTCCCCCAGCCCTTCTGTCCAGGAGTCTGCAGGCTGAGCGCTTGGCCAAGCAGCTGGAATGCCCAGCCTGGGTCCCGGCCAGGCTCCCACGCCCCAGGATTCTGTTCTCTTGCCACTGGATCTGGGGGCTCTGCCCTCAGAGGCCACTAGCGCCCTGGCTCATCGTGGTCCCCACAGCCCATCCCCTGAGCCCACACAGGCTGTGGGAAGGCCTGGCGTCTAAGAACAGCCAGGCCGTGGGGAGACAGGGGCCCCAGGAGGGCCGTGGCCTGCCCCTGGCTCTGCTGCAGCCCCTCCCCCAAGCCGGACCCCGAACCACCACCTCTGACAGTGGGGTCTGTTTGGACAGAGACAATGAGCTCCGGCCTCACTTCCTGTGGGAGCTCTGAAGGGGGTAGCCAGGCCAGGCTCTTTCTGCCTGGAGGGAAAAGAATGTCCTAGACAAAGTCCCCCTCAGCTGGTCTGTGGCTCAGCCGGGAGCCAGAAGGGGCCCGACCGCAGGGTCCTGACCCCGTGGGGGCAACCCTGTGCCCCCACAGCCTCGGCTCTGTCAGAGGCTGTGTGAGATCACAGGGACGTGCCGGCGGGCGGGCGGCAGGCGGGCGTGAAGGGGTGGCTTGCTGCCCCGGGCCACAGTCCCCTCCATCCCTCCCCAGCTCTCTTGGACCACAGAGCCTTTTTCCACAATTCTCAGCAGACACGGAGAAGACAGCCTCAAGACACTTCCCGTCACCACGTCACCCTGCCTGGGGTGGCAGGCAGGGCCCACACAGCTGCCAGGATTCCTCGGGCTCTGTCCCCAGCTGCTGTGCACCCCTCAACCGCTGGGCCAGTCCCACATAGAAAGATGGGTCAGCAGTTCCTCCTCAGAAGGCCGCCCAGGCCCTCCCCCAAGGGCCAACTCCACCCCAGTGTCTCCTGGGCCCTTCCTTACCTGACACCAGCACACTCATGACAGCCTCCAGAGGTCGGTTGTTGTCCAGCGCCCGACTCAGCCTCAGCTCGCCCGTGGATGCGTTGAGGAGGACCAGGCTGAGTTCATTCCCACGCTCGAAGCTGTAAGTCAGGCTGTCTGAGATGTCAGGGTCGTGGGCAGGCACTCGGCCAATGGCACCCCCTGGGAAGCTGCTTGATCGGTTGGTGACATAGTTGTTGAAAAGGATCTCAAAGTTGCCCAGCACTGGTGGGTTGTCGTTGCGGTCAAGCAGGCGGACGTGCACTGTGGCTCGGCTCACCAGCGGAGCCGACGTGGCCTGGATGACCAGAACATATTCAGGCCGGTCCTCGTAGTCCAAGTCCACCAGAGCGGTCAGCTCTCCAGAGAAGATGTCCAGTTGGAAGACCTCAGGGATGTTGCCCTCCACGATCTGGTACATGATCTGGGCATTGGTGCCTTCATCAGGGTCAGTGGCTGTGACCCGGGCCACCGCCAGCCCAATGGGGCTGTTCTCTTCCACAAACACATCAAACTCATCCTGCTCAAAAACAGGTGGGTTGTCATTTACATCCAACACTGTGACTGTCACGTCCATGGGCGTGCGGGCTGGAGGCATCCCCTTGTCCACTGCGTATGCCCGCAAGACGTACTGGGCCACATTCTCACGATCCAGCCTCCGCAGTGTTCGCACGATGCCGGATGTGGACTCTACGATAAAGTCCCCGTCTCCATCATCGCCCCCTTGGAAGGTGTAGAAGACCCTGCCGTTAAGACCAGAGTCACGATCAGTGGCTGAGATCTGCAGGACGCTGGTGAAGGGGGGCACGTCCTCATAGACACTGCCTTGGTAGGAGTCCCGCAGAAACTGAGGGGCATTGTCATTCACGTCATTCACCAGGATCTCCAGGTAGGTGGTGTCGGACTTCTGGGGAATGCCATTGTCCCGGGCGGTGATGGCCAGGGTGTAGGACACCTGGTCCTCATAGTCCAGCTCAGCCTGGGTGGTGACGGCCCCTGTGTCCGCATCGATGCGGAACTGGGGGATGCTGTCCTCCATGAAGTAGGTGATGCGGGCATTCTCACCCGTGTCCTCATCTGTGGCACTGATGAGCACCACTGTGGTGCCTGCTGGCCGGTCCTCGTTAATATTCACCGTGTAGTGGGAGCTCTGAAAGACAGGGCGGTGGGTATTGGCATCGGTGACATTCACCACCACCTGTGCCGTGTCCTGCCTCGTGCCGTCGGAGGCAGTAACAGCCAGCACATACTGCCGCTCAAGTTTGTAGTCCAGCGGCAGGGCGAGGGACACCAGCCCGCCACCACTCTGACTGGTGATGGAGAAGCGGTTTCGGGTGTTGCCGCTGGTGATCTGGTAAGTGATGACGCTGTGGGCATCTCGGTCCACAGCTGACACCGTCACCACACTGGTCCCCACAGCTGCATCCTCATTGAGCCGCACCGTGTACTCTGGTTGGGTGAAGGTTGGGTTGTTGTCGTTGACATCCAGGATGGTCACGCTGACACTGGCCGAGGCAGTGAGTGCTGGGGTACCATGGTCGCGGGCTTCTACTCCAAAGCTGTAGAAATCAACTTCTTCCCGGTCCAGCTCAGCTGCCACAGAGATCCAGCCTGTGCCATTGTTGATGGTGAAGGGAAAGTCGTGTCCAACCCCTGCAAGACGGTATTCCAGGCGGGCATTGTCACCCGCATCAGCATCAATGGCCTGGACATGGAGGACCAGGTAGCCTAAGGGGACACTCTCCAGAACAGTAGCCTGGAAGGGGGTACTGACGAAGATGGGAGCATTGTCATTGATATCCAAGACCTGCACTGTCACCAAGCCGGAGACGTTGGAGAGAGGGGGGCGGCCACCGTCCTGTGCCCTAACCCGTAGAGTATATTCCTTGGTTGTCTCATAGTCAAGAGGGCTCACCACGTCCAGAGCCCCAGTCTGGGCATCTAAGTAAAACTGTCCCCGAGCATTGCCACTCATGATGCTGTAGTGCACCAGAGCATTGCTGCCCTTGTCTCTATCCGAGGCTGTGACCCGGAGGACCGGGGCTCCTGGGGTCACATCCTCCCGCACCTGGACCACATAGCGCTTCTCACTAAACTGGGGGGCATTGTCATTATCATCCTCCACCGACAGGAAAACGGCAGCTGTGGCAGTCCGTGGACCGGGGTCCCGACCCTGGTCACTCGCTTCCACCGTCAACTGGTAGGATTCCACCTCTTCCCGATCCACAGGGCCTCTGGTTCGGATGACCCCAGAGCGAGGGTCAATCTCAAAGACTTCAGAGGGGCTGCCCCCAGACCCCTCCAGCAGGCGGTAGAGAATATTGGCATTGGGAGGGGCGTCACCATCTGTGGCTCTGACTGTAAGCACTTCATAGCCGACTTCCAGGTTTTCCCTGAGGCTCTCCTTGTACTCCTGCTGCTCAAACACAGGGTCGTGATCATTGGTGTCGGTCACCAAGATGGTGAGCGTGGCCAGGGCACTGCGTCGGGGCATGCCGTGGTCCTGCGCCGTGACCCTGAAGACGTGCGTGCTCTTGGTCTCACGATCCAGCTCCTCGGCTGTGGTGACTGCACCAGTGATGGGGTCCAGGGAGAAGAAGTGGTTGGAGCGGCTATCGAAGAGGGCATCCATAGTGTACTCCAGCCGACCTGCCTCGCCCTCATCTGGGTCGATGGCCCGCAGAGATGCCACAGGAGTACCTGCTGGTTGGTTCTCGGGCACTGTGGCCTGGTAGCTGGGGGGCTGAAACTGGGGGGCCGTATTCACGTTTCTCTTCCGACGTCCACCCACGGACTCTTCGGCTAAGCTGTCCCCTGCCCTGAAACCTGGGGCCTGCACCAGCTTACAGGACAGGCATCTCAGCCGTGGGGCCTTTAAGCACAGGTGCTCATGGGGCAGGGTGAGTTTGCCCTGTGGGGAAAGGTGGCCTCCTATGCCCAGAAGACGACAGCTCCAGGGGCAGCCTTCGGGCGCTGGTGGCAGGGGGATGTGGGCCCCGGATTCTGGACACCAGACCCTCAGACCATCATGGTGAGGCACCAGGTGGCCAGTCAGTTCCGTCCCCGCATCCCTGCAGCGGCTGGTGTAGAGCCAGAGGTTCGAGGATGAAGCTGGACAGAGCCAGCCCACGGGAGCGCAGGCCCCCGAGGAGCCGCGTCCGCCGGGCCCCAAGGAGCGACAGGGCCCCACTTGGTCTCCCAGTAGTGGCGGCAGCAGCAGCAGTAGCAGCAGCGGCGGCAGCGGTGTTGGAAGTGGGGCGCGGGCCGCCGGGCTCCGCATCTCTCCCTCTTCCCGGCCGGCCGGGTCAACGGCGGCCGCGGCACCTCCTCCCGCTCTTGCGGACCCCGCCGCGCCTCATGCCCAGGCCAGGGCGCCAGTCCCCGGGGGCTACTTTTGCGCCCCGCGGGGCCTGCTCCTAGATGCCTCACCGGAGCCCGGCGTTGCCCGCTCCCACGCGCCCGGGATCCCACCGATCCCTAACCCGGGCCCACGTCCGGGTCACCCAGACCACCACGGGCTGGCGCCGCGCTTCCACTAGCACACCCGGCTCTCGCCACCTGCGCCCGCGGCGCCCGCGCGCCCTTGGCCCTGCCTCCCCGAGATCCTCTGAGTGCCCCTCGCCCCCGCGGGATAGCCCACCTGCTCCCACTGAACTGCGCACCCGGACCCCGGCCCGGCCCCGGGCGCCTCCGACGGCCCCGCGCCGGCCGCTCGTGCCTCGCGTCCCCGCCGCCGCTGCTGCTATCGCCGCGGCCCCGGGCCCAGCCCCACGCTCCCTCGCCTCCCCGGCGGGCGGGCGAGCTCTGCAGAGCGGCCGCGGCGGCGGCGCCTCATTACCATAGACCTGCTCGCGCCGCCACCGCCTTAAAGTGGCGACGCCAGCCGCACCGAAGGAGGTGGGCCCCACCTAGCGCCCTCCTCCGTACCAGTGATGTAGAATTCGCGCTTTACTGACCTTCTTCCCCATCCCAATCCCACGCCAGGCCTGCCCCGGGCCAGATTCCTACGACAGTCTACAAAGGAATTAATAATCAGAAGCCAGACAGCAAATGATAATAATGGTGGCAAATACTAAGAATGTTTAGAGGTTTTCCAAACCTTTTGAAGAACTTTCAGAGGACAAGTGCCCACCCTGACGCACCCCCCTCCAAAAGGCTGATAAGAGTCGTTGTTGCTTCCCCTCCACTGGTCTGGGTCAGACTGAGCTAAAATGGCCCTGCTAGATAGTATAAAGCCTCCCCCTTGTGCCAGAGAGACACCCCACTTCCCCAGGAACACACAGTGACCATCCTGAGCCACCACCCCCGTACCCCTCAGCAAAGTTGTGGTCCAATCAGGCTGCCCCTTGGAGTCCAGCTGCAGAATGCAGTGCAGAATGACCCCAACCTCCACCTGGATGCCACCCGGGCTTGTCAGGGGGAGGTAAGCTGGGAACGTCAGAGCAAAAGCCACTGGGTATAAACAGGCTAATATTAGCAGGTTCTGAGCCCCAGAGAGGGTGAAACTTGTACAGGGTCACAAAGCTGGAGAGGGATGGGACCAAGTTTTAACTCAAGCTTCCTGAGTCCTAGACCAGTGGTTTTCACTGCCCCATAGGGCCTCTTGTCCAGAGAGATGACCTCTTGCCCCCTCCCCACTTCCCCATCCACATCCACCTGCCACTCCCCTCCTTCCACCCTCAGCTTTGTGACAGCAAACAATCCTGCCCAGGACACAGGACTCTGGCACCTCTCCACTCGCAGGCTTCAGACTGGACCTGCCACTTGAAGGGGCGTGAAAGATTCCAGGACTCCTGGGAGAGGGCCAGGCATGGAAGCCGGACCTTGAAGGAGAGCCAGGCATTGGGAGGTGGAGGGTGATCCAAAGGGACTTCCCTCTCTCATACCCTGTCCAGAGGCCCAGGGCCAACTGTGTGAGCAGCGAGAGGCTGGGGCCAGAGGTATGAAAGCTGGCCTGGGGAGGAGGTCCAGCCTACCACCGTCTGGCTGTGTGACTTTGGTCAAATGCTTGTGGCAATTTCCTTTTGTAAAATGATGGGATAGAATAAGCTCAATAACTTCAAATTTTTATTTAAAGGTAGAATCCCTTTTTCACTGAAATATAAAGTAGAAGCCCAGATGATAAGCCAGGTAAAAGTAGTCTTGCTACTATTTACAACAGCTAGGACATGGAAGCAACCTAGATGACAGACGAACGGATAAAGAAGTTGTGGTACATATATAAAATGGAATGGTTACTCAGACGTAAGAAGGAGCACATTTGAGTCAGTTCTAGTGAAGTAGATGAACCTAGAGCCTGTTATACAGAGTGAAGTCAGAAAAAGAAAAACAAATATCGTTAACACATATATACGGAATCTAGCAAGATGGTACTGATGAACTTTTTGCAGTGCAAGAACAGAGACTCAGACATTAGAGAACAGACTTATGGACACAGTGAGAGAAGGGGGCACTGAAAAACTGAGAAAGTAGCATAGACACACATCCCTACTATGTGTAAAATCAGTAGCTAGCAGGAAACAGATGTCTAGCAGGGAACTCAGCTTCAAGCTCTGTGATGCCCTAGAGGGGCGGAACGGCGGGGTGGGAAGGAGGGTCAAGATGGGGAGGATGTGTGTATACTTATAGCTGATTCACACGGCTGTACAACAACACATTGTAAAGCAATTATCTTCCAACTAAAAATAAATTTTAAAAATAATCTGAAAAAAAAATGTGCTGTGGGGTTGAAGTAGGAGTCAGGGTCTTGCCCGTCTCCACTGGGGCCCCTGTGGAGCTTGAGGGTCTGGAGGAAGCCAGTTGAAAAGCGTTGGGTCAGATGCTCACCCGTTTCCAACAAGGCATCTGCGCACACCAGTGTCACTCTCAGTAAATCACGGCAGGAGACCTGTGATGCGCCTCTCAGGGACTCTAGGCCCAAGGAACCTCCATGTGACCACAGGGTAATGCCAAGGAGAGAAATCAGCTTTCTTCTTTCTCCCTGGGGAAAAGGAAAGGCGATGAGCTTTGGTGACAGCAAGAGGCATTCGGGTTAGCCTACACTCCTGGCCATGGTGGTGGATGGGAGGAGGAGAAGGAAGTGGGCAGGGGAACCCCAGCTCAGGGAAGTGCCTCTTCTCTGACAGAAGATGAACAAGTCCAAGGAAGGCTCCAGAGACAGGAGGTGGCTTAAGTGGCCTCTGCAGGGCTCCGCCTCTCCAGGCTCCCTTTGACTCTGTGGTTTGGGAGGATCTAGGGGCTGCGTGGGCATCTTGCTCTTCACCTAATAGCCATGTGGCGCGGAGAATGCTCGGAAATTATACCATCTGTTAATTATCCCTTGAATTGGGGTTGGGTAATGAGACTCATTTCTGCTGAAGACCCAAGCCAACACACGGAGAAACTGCAGCCCTCCATTCATCTCTCTCCCTTTGTACTAAAATAAGCTTGCTGGGTGGGAGAGCGTGGCAGCCTTGGCTGGGCAACTTGATTCTGGAGCCTAGAGCTGAGGCAGCATGGGCTTGGGAAGCCCCCCTTCGTTGCCAACGGCCTTTCTGCCCAAGGACAGACGGGGTGGGGATGTGAGGAACCCCTTCCTTCATCTCCAGGCAAGTTTGGCAAAGAGTCTCCCCACCCTGCTCCCAGGGACACAGGACAACCTACTCTGTAGGACAACCTACAACACAACCCCAACCTATTCTGATCCCCTCAGTAGCTTCCCCCTCCCCAAAGCAGGAAGGAAACTTCAGTGTCTTCTGGGCATCCTTGCTGTTGGCTGAGTCACTCAGTCTTCTTGCGACCCCATGGACTGCTGGTCACCAGGCTCTTCTGTCCATGGGATTCTCCGGAAAGAATACTGGAGTGGGTTAGCCATTTCCTCCCCCAGGAGATCATCCCAACCCAGGGATCGAACCCATGTCTCCTGCATTGGCAAGCGGGTACTTTATCACTGAGCCACCTGGGAGGCCTCATCTAAGCATTACAGAGTGTCAGACTAGGGCTTGTCCTGGTGGTGTCCTCCTTGACCCCTATTTCATAAAACATTCCAGCTTAAGGAAACTTTAGATCTCCCTCCCACATGGGAGAAATTCAAAGTGCAGCAAGAACCTGGAGTTGGTTCAAAGGGAAATTACTGCTCATCTAGGCCAGACCTCAGGAGGGAAAGTGACCTGCGGGGAGAGTCTGGAAAATACACACGTGCATAAGACGTGGTTCTCAAATGAACAAGGCAGCAGGGGTGAAGTGGTCCAGTAGCATGAGTGAAGTGGTCCACGAGCAAACGAAACAGAAAAGGCTAAAGGAATTCAGAGGAGAGAGCAGGGAGGGTTGAAGAAATCTCAGACAGCCTCTTGGAGGAGGTAGGACTTGGTTGCCTCTTAAAGAATCAGGAATTGCATTCCTGGCCAGAGAAATTCATCAGCAAACTCCTTTAACCTACAGGTTAAGGGTCTTCTCTGAGGTGACACATCTAGTACACAGCAGACCTGGGACTGGAACCCAGGCAATATGGCTCCAGATTAAGCAGTATAAACTATGAATGAATGAAATGTGAGGGTCACCTTGGCTGAAGCCAAGATTGGGGTGGATGTGGGAACTGCCTGGTGGTCTTGTGGTTAGGATTCTGTGCTTTCACTACTGGGCTGATCCTACCCGATAGCCACGCTGCATGGCCAAAAAATTTAATAAGATTGGGGTGGGTGTTGTGGTCCAGCATACTAGGGCAGACAGGGTCAGACTGGGAAGAACCTGGTGACCTCTGTCACAGGTAGTTCCTCATGGGCTCAAATTCTGGGACCAATGGCCTGCTTGGGAGGAGGGGTGGGGCGGGAGGCTGCTGATGGCAGAGGTGGGTGGGCAGGGCAGTTGTTCTGACAGGAGAGAGGTGGGGAGAAGCCCTGGCTGTTGCTCTATAAAGGGCATAGAAATGGGGAGGGGAGAGCCTGGCCTCAGGGAACTCCAGACACTGCAGTTCGGGGACCACGGGCCAGGAGCCTCCGGCGGGCTGGGACCTGCGTATTCCCTTGTCCTCACTTGCCCATGTGCCCAGCTGGCTGCCCTGCACTTTTCTTCAAAACTAGAGGATGTGTGCCTTGAGGGTAGGCTCTTTATTTTATTTTTTTAAAGAGGAGAAGGAAAGAGTGGCTTTACTTCTTTGCCAGGCAAAGAGGGAACACGGTAGGCTAGCGCCTCAAGAACTGTGCCCCCAAAGGTGGGCTATTTCTGAGCATCCCCATTCCATGCAGGGGGCACTCAGCTCAAGTTGTATGGAATTTTCCTGAGGCTGTTTTCCCCTCCAAACCAGTCACCACTCAGTCACCTAAGTAATCTTTTAAATTTTTTAAATTAATACAATTTTTTTTAGATTGAAAAACATCTCCCCAATTTTTTGTCTTGGCAAATGTCTAGCATTCAGAAAAATGGCTGAAACGGTACAACATACCTCCTAGATACTCTCCACTTAGTTTCAATAATCATCGCCACTGTGCTTTCTCAGTGTTTGGAGAACGAAGTGAAAGTGAGGTGCAAACATCATGGACTCCCACCCTCCAGTGCCTGAGTCAGAGCCCTGTGGGACCCGGACCGCTGCCACGCCCAGGAACAGGATGATTCCTGTGTCATCTCGTGTCCAGTCCGATTCAGATTCCCTCACGGGTCTTTGATGGCTGTGCTTTTAAACCCGAAGTTTATGCATCACGTTTGGTCATGCGTTGCTTTAGTTTCCTTCCTTCTATCCTTCCTTGCTACCTTCCTTCCTTCCTTCTTTTTTGTGGTATTGACTGTTTGAAAAGTTCAGGCTAGTCTTCTTGTTGAAAATGCCACTTTCTGGACTTTTCTGATGAAAGGACTCTTCATGGTGTCCTTCTCAGAGTAATACTGCAAAGTTTGAATCTGAGCATGTTGCTCCCTTCCTAAACACCTGGCACTGGACCTTTTGGTTGTGCCTTGAATAAAAGCCAACTTCATAGGGGTCCACAAAGCTTGGGATGGAATGGCCCAGCCTCTTCTTATTCCTTCCCCTTCACTCTGTTCTGGGCACTCTGGCTTCCTTCCAGCTATTGAATATGGTGGTATTGAATGTCCCCTCCTTTATGGCACATATTGAAGTTTGTAGTACAAGGAAGTATTTATTTGTTAATTTACTTGGTTAACATCTGTCTTACCTACTAGCTGTGAGCTCCAGGAGCAAGGAGAACATGTTTGCCTTAAACACCTAATTAGGATCTAGCATGTCTGCTGATATGTAGCAGGCATTCAGTAAATATTAGTCAAATGAGTGAATGGATGGGTGGATGGATGAACTGATGAATGGAAGAGAGGGGTAACCAGGTGTCATTCCTCGAGTCATCATCTGGGAAGCCAGTTGAGTCTCTAGGTTTCCTTTTGTGCAGCCCTGAACCCATTCACGTTAATCACAAAACTGTATTCCCAAAGCTAGCTGCAGTCAGGAGCTGCAAGCCTGATGTCCCAGAGAAGTCAGATAGATTTTCTTGGGGACTCAAAAGATGGCACTGGATGCCTTAACCCATGATAGCTTCAGCCGACAGTGCTGGCACTGTTTGAGGATTCCATACAGATGTATAGTCCGTCTAAGATCCAGTTGAGATCATGTTTGGCTCCTGAGCACAGAAGGGGAGAGACGGAGCCTGGGGCTGAGCTGTCCCCGGCAAGTCCCAAAGCAACATCTGCAGTAACTTTAGTTATTAACAAATTGGAGTAGGCTGAGCAGAGAGCCCTCTCCAGCCCTAGCCATGCTCCAGGCACTGGGCTAAGTCTGAGACGTACACAGGTGGACAAGACTCCAGCTCTGGCCTCAAGGAGCAACCAGTCCAATGTAGACAGAGACGAGTGCCCTATTCATTAACATCTGCATGAGGGTGCAAGAAGTTAGCATTTGAACCACCTTGAAGGGTAAGGACATGGAACAATAGACTGGTTCCAAATAGGAAAAGGAGTATGTCAAAGCTGTATATTGCCACCCTACTTATTTAACTTATATACAGAGTATATCATGAGAAACGTTGGGCTGGAGGAAGCACAAGCTGGAATCAAGATTGCCGGGAGAAATATCAATAACCTCAGATATGCAGATGACACCACACTTATGGCAGAAAGGGAAGAAGAACTAAAGAGCCTCTTGATGAAAGTGAAAGAGGAGAGTGAAAAAGTTCGCTTAAAACACCACATTCAGAACACTAAGATCATGTCATCCGGTCCCATCACTTCATGGCAAATAGATGGGGAAACAGTGGAAACAGTGGCTGACTTTATTTTTCTGGGCTCCAAAATCACCGCAGATGGTGACTGCAGCCATGAAATTAAAGACACTTACTCCTTGGAAGGCTTCCCTTGTGGCTCAGGTTAAAGCATCTGCCTGCAATGCAGGAGACCTGGGTTCGATCCCTGGGTTGGGAAGATCCCCTGGAGAAGGAAATGGCAACCCACTCCAGTATTCTTGCCTGGAGAATCCCATGGACGGAGAAGCCTGGTGGGCTACAGTCCACGGGGTCACAAAGAGTTGGATACGGCTGAGCAAATTCACTTTCACTTTACTCCTTGGAAAGAAAGTTATGACCAACCTAGACAGCATATTAAAAAGCAGAGACATTACCTTGCCAACAAAGGTCCGTATAGTCAAGGCTATGGTTTTTCCAGTGGTCATGTATGGATGTGAGAGTTGGACTATAAAGAAAGGTGAGCACCGAAGAATTGATGCTTTTGAATTGTGGTGTTGGAGAAGACTCTTGAGAGTCCCTTGGACTGCAAGGAGATCCAACCAGTCCATCCTAAAGGAAATCAGTCCTGGGTGTTCATTGGAAGGACTGATGTTGAAGCTGAAACTCTAATACTTTGGCCACCCGATGTGACGAGCTGACTCATTGGAAAAGACCCTGATGCTGGGAAAGACTGAGGGCAGGAGGAGAAGGGGACGACAGAGGATGAGATGGTTGGATGGCATCACCGACTTAATGGACATGGCTTTGGGTGGACTCCAGGAGTTGGCGATGGACATGGAGGCCTGGCGTGCTGCGGTTCATGGGGTTGCAAAGAGTCGGACACGATTGAGTGACTGAACTGAACTGAACTGAAGGGAAAGGAAGAGTTCCAGAGACAGGCCAGAGGAAAGGCATGGGGCAGAGGGAACAGCAGGAGCAGATAAGGAGGGTGTAATCCATGTCAGTGCTGGGAGAGGTGAACTAGAGCAAGAAACAAGAAGAGCAGAGGAGCCTGCTATTCTGAACTGTGGCCACAGTTTGAGGAATCTGGATCTGGCTGAGAAGTCTGGACTTTATTTCATAGGCGGAGGGAGCCATCTGAAGTGTTTGGGCGGGATTGGGGGTGGAGTGGGAGCAGGAGTGTCTGCACCATCTGTCACAGCGGGAAGGCTGTATCTGAAAGAGGGACTGGGGTCAAGCAGACCGGCAGGAGGTGGCTATGTAACAGTCCAGGAGGAGGGGAGTCTGCGCTGCAGCTGAGGAACAGGCTGCCAAGCAGCCAGATATGGGCGATGAAGAGAGTGGGACTGTGAGAAGTTGGCTGCTGGAGAAGAGGAGGGAGTGGTCCAGGGCAAGACTTCCAGGTATTTGTTTTGGGTGCCTGACTATCCAGAGGAGGGCGGAGGCAGAAGATTAGATAGAGGCTTAGACTCTGGACATACAGTTTGGATTGTGGTGGAGATGCTCGGTGTGTATTGGGGGTAGGGGGGTCAGAGCCAGAGAAGTGTGATGAGAGATCACAGATGTGGGATGTACAGCAGGAGGGTACACACAGAGAGAGCATGCAGGTGAGAGGCAAGAGCCCCACGGACCCAGCCTTTAGGGGCAGCCTTGTCTCCTTATCCAGACCACTTCTCTAGCCCCGACCCAACCCCTCCTCACCCTCTGCACTCCAACTATTCAGGCCTTCCTCCTACTCCCTTATGCTGTTCCAACTGTATGGACCATTCCACCTTCCTTTTGAGGGGGTGGGTACTAGGAGGTTGATGAGGTCACAGATCCTACAAGTGTCCAGGGTTTATTTTTCTTTGACGGAAAGGAGCAGACTGGTATCATAATTTGATAGCAAAGCCTGGATGACAGGAAGACGGTTTTAAGATGGGAAGTGTGAGCAGGTTGGTGGCTGAGGGGAATGGGTGGGGAGGGGAGGCTCAGGAGAGGCAGGTTGAAGAGAGAACTGGCTGTAGAGAAGGGGCTCAGGGATTCGGAACTGGCGCCAAATCCCGGGCATAAGTACACAAGCACTGGTTTTGGAGGAGTAGGAAAAAAAAAAAATCTTTTTTCCCCCCTCTAAGACAAGATGGAAGGAGGAGAAGACAAATGCTATTCTAAATGGGAGCTCAATTCTTCCCTATTTTAGGGTTAAAAAAAAAAAAGTCATCTCCCAGAAGGGTCACACCACCTTATCAGTAATTTACACCTCATTGAAAATAATTTTCCAGACCATTTCTAACAGCAGGTTTGTGCAGGGGAGGGACGCCCTGGTTCTGGGGTGGGGGCGCCCTATCGCTCTCCAAAATGCAGGGCTCACCCGCCAACCAATGAGAACAGCGCAAAAGCCGAACTTCCCCTCTAGAAGAAAACGGGATTTTCTCAGAATCAGAGGTCGCTGGGACCCCCTACCTCTGCCCGCAGGTCCGAGGACTTAGAGACTGAGAACTGGCAAGGTTGGCTTTCCGTCTCCTTTCCGCAGATGGGGATCTGCACTTGCTGGGATTCTGCAACAGGAACCTGCCTGCCGCACCCCCGCCCCCGTTGTGGGGGGGGTGGGGTAAGCTCTTAAAAGGGCAACGGCAGAGGCGGCCGTCTCAGCACTAGGACCGCCCCCACTGGAGGCACAGGGTAGCGCCCCCTTTCGTGCGTATCTGGGAGGAGCTTTGGGGGAACCCCTTGCTGGGAGGTGACTGGGGGAGTGGGCAGGCCCCTCATCCTGGCACAGGCTCTGACTTGCAGTACATTTCTCGGGCCTGTCCCAGCTCTGCCAGACTCACCCTGGGAGTGGAGCCAGGGCCGCCCCAGGCCCCCAGTGGGAGGTATGGGGGGGGGGGGGGGTTCTCTAGACCCTGGGTAAACGGAACCGCTTCAGGAAAGGAAAAGCAGGACCAGTCACAAGGAAAGCGTCAGTTCCCAGGAGCGGTTTCTTCACTGACCCTGTTTGGCGGATAAAGTGACCTTCCCAGCAGACTGAGTTCAGGGCAAGCAGCTTGGTCTATTGGCCTCACAATTGCTTAACTCTTTAGATAAAATTTTCTCTCTGGAGGTCTGTCTTCTAGTTGTCTTTCTCTTGCTAGAGAGGCCGGTGGCTCCTCTCTGAACTGAAGCACCCAACCTGCATCTTGGTTGCTGGGTTCCTGGGTGTGGGAACCAAGGGTTGATGAGAGACCCAGAGCTCTGACTCACTCCCCTATGCCTGTGGGGGTTTGCTGAGGTAACCTGGGTAGCTAAGGTTGGAGATGGGGCAGGTCAAGGTGCCAGGGATGAGGGCATCAGCCGTGGGTTGTGGAGGCAACAGTCTGGGTGGAGTTGAGGTTATCTGGGCCCACTCCCAGCCCTCAGCTTGCAGGCTGGCTGGCCTATCCTAAACAAGACTTACATCAGCCCCATCCCACCGCTCTGGGGAGGGGAGGAGCTTGGTCTTCAGCCTGCTGGAGGAAGGTAAGCCACACCTTTCCCAAGGACTGGGAGTTCCTTGAGAGCAAGGCCTGTGTCCCATTCTTTCTGTAATCCTTGCTCCTTATTGCACCCGGCACAGGGCAGTACATGAGCATGTGTGCCTATGTATGTCTCCTGCTTGCTGTGTTCTCCACCCCTTGGGGAGGGACCTCAGCCACACGATCGTCCTTTCCTTCACAATGACTACTTTTCTGTCCTGTGGCTTCAGGAAGAAGAGGGTTTACACTTTCAGCTAACAGAGCAGTTGGTCCACACAGCACCTGTTTTCCAGGCCTCCACTCACTAGGCAGCCTCCCACGCCGGCCCACACACTGCTCAGCTGCAGGGCAGGTAGGCAAGGCTGGGCAGGGGGTCTAGGCCCCAGGGGCAACCAGGTCCAGAAAACTAGTCAGGTAAGAAAGTAGGTCGGCTAGGGGCCAGGGGGTGTGATACAGGAGCTGGGCCTGGGGCCCCAGGGGCTCAGAGCCCCAGTTTCTGCCCTCCCAGAGTGCTTTCAGGGCCACAGAGAAAAGTGCTGCCTTCTGGTGGAAGGTTTCGGGCACCAGCAGCCAGGAAGGTGGGAGTGGGGAGAAGAGGAGGAAGCTACAGTGACCTCTAAGGCTAGGCGGGGGTGTTCAGGGCCACTGGAGTCTCTAACCCCAAAGTACAATGGGCTTTTCAAACAAGCAAGAGCGGTGTGTGGTGGTGACCAAAACCGGCCTTCTGCTCACTGTGTAAACTGCCTTTCTTTAAATCAAATAGTTGAGGCTATAGGAATGTGAATACCTCGTCCTTCCAAGCACATGGAGCAGCTTGCTCTTTTGTTCTCTTGCCCTGGCTTTGTCCAACTGGAGAGTTAGAGTTAGAGGCAGGCTCTGAGCCTGCCTGTGGTAAGAGGGCCATTTGGGTCACCCTTTCAGGTGCCCCGGTTTTGATAGGGTTTTCCAGCAGCAAGATCTACAGGATCAGCCCAAGCCCCCAGTGGAAAAGCAAGCACATGGCCTCTTTCCTGGGTGCTAAGCAAGCTCCAGCAGGCCCGGGGAAGTTGCTGCTTTGGGACTAGGGAAAATGAAATAAAGCTCCCATGTGGCAGGCCAGAGTCCTGTTCTCATCCTGCCAAAGAAACCCAGCAAGCATCAAGCCCTGCTGAGGAGTCAGGACTCCTGGCTTCCAGGTGGCCATGTTTTCTCATCTCCCCTACCCACCTAGTACGGTCTTCCCTGTGATGGGAGAGATATAATCATGTCCCCACCCTCCTGTCTGGGACTGCCACAGAGATAAAAGAGATCATCTACAGGAGGTATTTTAGGCTCCTAGGGGAGAAGCACTAAACTAACACAAGGTGTTATTAAAGTGAAGTGTTTGTAGATTGCAGATGAAAGGCAGCAGGTAAATTAAGAGCCTAAACAGCATCCTCCCCAAGGGAAAGGGTGAACTGGCCATTAGGCCAATGGTGGAAGCTCCAGAGAAAGGAATACAACCTCATTCCCACTAGCCCCATCCTGCGGGCTCTATCGATTCTCTAGAGCTGTAGCAACAAGCTGCCAGGCAGTTAGTCTCCCATTTGGGGATGACTGAAGAGAGGCAGCTGTGAATAAGGCCCCTGTTTCGTGTGTCTTGAATCTAAGGACTTTTCTGAGATTAAATATAGTCTCATCCACTGTGATGTCTCGCCGCCTCCCTCCCTCTCTCTCTGTGAAGCCCTTCCCAGGGAACAGATGTGCTATGCAGCTTTTTATATCAACCCAGGTCTCTAAGCTGGTCCTACCTAACTGCTTTAACAAAGCAGGAGCACGTTTACAAAGGAGGATCCTGCCCTTGCCTGGTAAGCCTGTGTGTCTAAGTCTCAAAGCTTTCACTTTTCCCTTGAGCTTTTACGAAAGCTATTCCTGTCTTCCCCTACCTCCTCAAAGGCTCTCTTTGCTACACGGACAACCTTATATACAGCAGGACAAGCTGAGGTGAATATGGTTCCAGGGAGAACTGTCACAGACAGGGTTCAAGCCCCGGGCAGAAGACTGAGGAAGAGTCCTGGCCTCCCTCAGAGATGCTTTATTACATGGTTTCATCAGTCACTGGTGATGAATCCTATGCCCAAATGAGAAAAGAGAACGTTGCACTATGTGGCAAATGGTTCCCCTTTGAGTAATGCGGTCAGACGGGGTGGGCGATGCATGCGTGCTGGGCGTCCCTGCCTGTGGGCAGGCTCTGATATTGCACCTGATGCAATGGAAGCCTGGTGGAGGGGACAAAGGCATGTTCAGGCATCAGTGACCTCCATGTTCTGCAGCTGGCTTTCCAGGGCAGCATCTCTCACTGCCCCTTTCTTCTTGCTGCCCTCATGCTGCTTTTTTTGCTTCTTCGAGGGCTCCTGGTCGATAGGCGCAGCCTTCACAAAGGGGATCAGTTCTTGGAGATCTGAAAGGGAAGAGTCAACCAGATAACCTGTCATTCCTCAAGGGTCAAAGCCCAGGGACCTCTGGGGAAAGCTCCACGAGACAACGGTGGGCACTGCTTTCCTCTGTTCCTTTCTTTTCGCAGCCTGAATTTTAGCTGCATTTAAATAGACTAACATACCTGTACTGGCTACTTTTCAACCTTGTCCCTTGCAGTGCCTGGCACCAGAGGACAAGGCAGAGTTTTGGGGCCTCTGAATCAATAAGAAAACTTGGTGCAAGAGTGGAAGATGCATGAGAGGAGGAAGGCAGGGAGCCTCACCTGGCGGCATGAATTCCTTCAATTTCTCAGGCACGAGGATGCCCTTCTCTGTCTGGTAGTTCTCCAGGATGGCACAGATGGTGCGGGTTGTGGCGCACATGGTGGCATTGAGCATGTGGACAAACTCCACCTGCGAGGAGATGGTCCCCAGATGGAGCAGTTATACTCAAGCCCTTGCTGGCCCTCTGAGAGAAGAACAGTCTACCCAATGGCCTCCTTCTTTCAACCCCTTTCAAGCCCCTGACCTGGAAAAGATGAGGGCCTGAAAACTGGGTTTGGAAAGATAAGCCTACAACCCAGACCTTCTTGCACAAGAAGGAAGACCTTGCCTCCACCTTGTTCTGTGTAGACAAATGGGGATATCTCTTTATCTGGAGTTATGAAGAACAAAACCAAGAGGAGAAAAAAATAGAATTATCTTGTAGAACAGAGCTAGATTCAGGTTTCCATCTAGAAGGACTCAGTCCTGATTCAGTAAAAGTCATTTGCAGATTCCTTCTTTGGCCTAGCATGAGCAGCTCAGGTTTCCCCATGATGTCCTCCAAAGGCCAAAATAAGGTGGCTCCACTCTGCGCTAAAAGGCCCCACTGCCTGCCTCCTCAGGGACCATCTAACCTTGTCCATCATCTTCTTGGTCTGCCCATATCGGATTCGGAGCCGGCGAGCCTGATAGTCTGTGCAGTTAGAACAGGAGACTAACTCACGGAAGGCGCCCGAGCCCGGAAACCAGGCCTCCAGGTCAAGCTTCTTACTGGCAGCATGATTCAAAGAACCTGTAAGGAAAAACCCATAGAATTCATGAGGGAGGGATGCTATTTCAGAAGGCTAACCTTTAGCAAGCCCGAAGAATTCTTTAATTCACATTCTATCCCCAGAAGAAAAATCATGCCCAGATATTCTTAGCACCAAAAGCTCCCAAGGGAGAAGAGTGTGATATTTTAATTAACGTGGGCAATTAACTGGATTGTGGGCTATTTCTTTGTGGGGCAGCCCCACTGGTCTGGGTGATGTCTGTGGGATGCAGGAGAGGGAGGCGGATACCTGAGACGATATTCACGATGTGGTAAGGGATCCCCAGAGACTGGTAGAACTCCTCTGCGGTGGTGATCATCTCCTCAAACATCTCCCAGGACTTGTTGTCGTGTGGCGAGGAGTAGACAAACTGCTCTATCTGCAAGGACAGACCCGAGGAGACGGGGACGACGGAGTGGGGTGAATAAACTGAACACTGAGGTGGGAGCTATCCTTGCAACAAAGACCTATTCCTACTCCACTGGGAGTCAGGCAGGGCTGGGGCCCCCGGCGAGCGACAGGGGCTGCACTGGGCTGGCTGGGGCTGCAGCAAGAACCCCTTGCTGGTGCTGGTGTAGACAGCGCCCCACAAATGTGCCGGGTACTGTTCTAAGTACTTTCCATGTGATAACTGGTTTCATCTTCACAGTAGCCTAATGAGGCAGGTACTACTATTATCCTCCTTTTACGGAGGAGGATACAGCACAGAGTTTAAGCAACTAGTTCCAGGTTACACAGCGGTAAGTGGCGGAGTGTGCCTTTGGACCCAGGCCAGCTGGTTCCTGAGTCTGTCCTCCAGCCTCTCCACTATGCGATTCTCAGCCTCTTCCCTACAAACACAGATGGGGGCAAAGAGAAAAGACTGGGGCTGGGATGGGCCTGAACAACACAGATTTTGTTTCTCCACTAACCACCCTGGAGAGACAAACAGAAGAGTCCCATTCCTCGCCTTGACCTGTCTACTCACCTTCTCAAACTGATGGACTCTAAAGATGCCACGGGTGTCACGGCCATGGGAGCCCACCTCCTGGCGAAAGCAGGTGGACAGGCCGGCATACTTGATTGGCAAGTCCTCTGGCCGAAGCCACTCGTCCCGATGGAGAGCAGCAATGGGTTGTTCAGAGGTAGCAATCAGATATTTCTCCTCATAGGAGTTATCATCAGACTTTTCACTGCCTTTGCCAATCACCTGTGGGAGGAGGGTAATGTTTACTAGTTAAGACTGAGGGAGGAGAACCTCATTTCGAGCAAGAAGCCACATAGAAGATCTGAGTGAAGGGAGGATGAATTTTCTTCAATCTCTGCCCAAGAGAGAGCAGGAGATACTAAAAAGATAAGGGAGTGAATGGGTCAGTCCAAAATGGGGTCCCTGAAATCAAGTAATGCAAAAAGAAGATAAAGTATTCTGATATTATGTTCTTCTCTTGGGTGCAACATGTGACATGTGAAATCTCAGTTCCCCAACCAGGGATCATACCCATGGCCCCCTGCAGTGGAAGCATTGAGCCCTAATCAGTGGACCACCAGGGAATTCCCTGTGATACTGTTTTTACTTTACCTAATAAATTAAACACTTATAAACTATGTATAATGGCCAATGATGGCAGGAATGCAATAAAACCTGAGCTGGTAGCAATATGAATTAATCCACTTGACAAATGTTTGTGAGGCATTTAGTAAGAGCCAAATTCTTTTGGCCAATGTTGGGCAAAAGGAGATAGTCTCTGCTCTCTTGATACTTGTGGGTTAATCTAGGGTTATAATCCTTGAAGAATCACTTTGGTACTTAGCTGAAGAAAGTAATGCAAAAGAGGAAAAAAAGCTATACAGAACCAAGTTCACTGTAACTTACTGATAGCAAAAAAAAAAGGAAGCCCCATAAATACGCATTTCCTACTCCAGGGGATCTTTCCAACCCAAGGATTGAACCCTTGTCCCCTGTATTGGCAGGAGGGTTCTTTACCACTGAGCCACCAGGGAAGCCCAGAAGCCCCCTAAATATTCAACAGGGAAGAGTTGAGTAGCCTATATCCATGCCATGTAATATTATGTAACAAGAAGTGATGGTTATGAAGACCATGCAGTTACACTGAAAAACGCTTCTGAGACAATGTGAAATAAAAAGACAATCTATTCAGTGTGATTAGAAGTATGAGAAAATAATATATGTATGAAAAAAGGCACTGAAAGAATATTAAAAATGACAACTGTATTAGGTAATGAGAAAGAAGACGATTTCCCACCACCACTTACAAATTTTGTCATGTGGTATTTAATGAAAATATTTTTTTAAAAAAGAGGAGAGCAAACTTCTTCTGGGCCAGCATTTGGAAATCTGGGAAACTACTTTGCTAACTAACAGTGGGAACTTAGCCCCGTGTGAGGCTGTTCATAGACAACATAAAAACAATAGAGCTTGTGGTCTAATATGGTACAGCCAGTAGCCACATATGGCTATTTTAATTAAAAATTAACTCCTGGGTTTGCATGAACCCCATTTCAAGTGTTCAGCGGCCACTCGTGGCTGGTGGCTGCCGCATGGATAGGACAGAAACAGAGAACATTTCTACGACTACAGAGAGTTCAGCTGGACAGCACCGCTCTAGAGAATTAATAAACAGTGGTGATGGGATAAGAAGTGCCAGCCCCAATTCCTCTATATGGAGATCTGTGATTCTCCCTGCCTATGGATCCAAGAAGCATCTGGATAAGAGACAGAGAATGCAGGGAACACAGGGAGCACCTGCTATCTAATGTTTCTCATAATCCTTCATATAAGCTTCTCACTGGTGTTACCTGCAGGGCATCTACTTCTGAAATTCTGTCAGTGATCACTCATCCAATCTTGGGGGTTGAGAAGAGAGGAAAAAAAAAGAAAGATAAAAGAGGTCCCATCTGATAATACACAGGTTCCTCTCATTAAAAGGAAGAAGAGGAGGGCCCCAAGATTGTATTAATGTTTGGGGAGAGCATTTTGTTTCCCACCGCATCTTGAAAGAAAACATAACTTTGAACTCACCAACAGGACCTAGTGGGAGGAAGGTTCTGAGTAGTAAACTTATCTCTCTAAATAGATAAATCAGATGAGGCCAGGAGCACTTGTCTAACTACTTCCTACATGGATTTAAGAAGGAAATAGCCAACAGGAACACAGTCCCTCTCCCAGCCCTCCACCCCTGATGGACCGGTGTTGAAGGAGAGGGACAAGTGAAAAGTAAACTCAGCTGTGATGGGCAGCCGTCAGTAGAGACACCAGAAATTCTGAGTGCTGGGCACAGAGAGGGGAGCGGTAGCGGATGTTAACGCTGACTGATTCAGAATGACCTTCTGTACCTCAACTCAAATCCTCTGGCTCACCCTGAGATGCCTCATGGTTGAGAAAGAGCCATAAACTGGAAGCTACATTCACCCAAAGGAAAGTGTATCTCCCCCATGGAAGCTTCCTGTCTGGGGTCAGGAGTGGGAAGATCAGCCACCTGGGCAATTTCCTTCTGTCCAAGCTTAATAATAATCTACGAGCTTCTTTTCTAAGCTCACGGTGCTAAAGATCAATTTCAGTGCATCACATAAACCATGTAGGGAAAGAAAAAATAGACTTTACATCTGGACTGTCCAAATGGTAGCCACTAGTCACACGTAATCATTTACATTAAGATTAAAATTTTACTTCCTCAGTTGCACTAGCCACCAAAGTGCTCAACAGCCACTATACATAACACTTCCGTCCTCCAAGGAAGTCTTGCTGGAGAGCACTGCTGTGTCTTCGAAATTACACTTCTTACCTTAAGGAGATTCTGGTACACTGCCACAGGCTACTCACCTTATAAAGTTCTTCATCAAACTGGCTGAGCTGTGCCACTTCCTGCATGACCTCCTTCCTCATGAAGAAGGGGGTATAAATGGGAATGTAGCCCCGACTTCCCAAGGTCCGAAGGGCAAACTGGATGAGTGCTTGTTCCAGGAATACCAGGACCCCCTAAGGGAGCAGAGACACAGCACTGTGTGACTGGGTTCTGCCACCATCATGTTCATCTGCTAGTGTTTACACCCAGAGGCAACTGGGGGCACACGGGAGGCCGCAAAGACTGCAGATCCAACAACTGACTCAAGAGACTCTTTCTTGACACCAGAGCTCAGCATATCATCTGAAAAGCATTCCCTCTAAGATACAAATCAAAGGAAAAGGATTATGCACCCAAGGTACATGGGAGTTTCCTTGAGCAAAGTCTTAAAACATTGGACTTATTTGTAAATGCAAAACAAACCTATATGGACAGTATTTTCGAAATGACTTTACCATGTCCTTTTGGGAAGGCTTTCCTGAAGGCATCTTCCCTCTGTCCCAGATGATCTGGGTTTGCTGCCTCTGCCCATCCATTCCCACAGCACCCTGGGCTTCTCACACCACAGCACTAATGCTACTTGTCTGACTGTCCAATTACACTGAGCTCCTTAAAGGCAGAGACTGTTCTAATTCAGTCAACAAAACATATATTCATTATGGAGGATCATTTAGTGGCTTTTGTCCCAGGGAATCCTGATAAGCACTTTCCTGCTTTAGAAAGAGAATTGCATCTAATTGCCAGTAAGTTTATGATAGAAAGGCAGATGTTTGGCCTCTTTAAGTGGGTTATGTCTTCTGCAGTTCTTTCTTTATAATCAACCTCACTGGTTATAACCAATCTTTATAACCAACCTCACTCTTACCTTCAGGAAGTACCCTCGACTCCCAGCCACCACGGCCCCCTTTTCGCCTTCAAAGCCATCTACCATCACCACCAGGTCCACATGAGAGTACTTCTTCCTGACCGTACAATCACCCCAAATCCTCTCTACTTTGTTGTCGGCATCCTAAGGAAATAAGACCAGGAGAGAGAGATGCATGAGCTCTTAAGTCTACAGCCTCCATTTTTCCAAACCCTAATCTCCAAGAACAACCCAGGGCTCTGTGATGTCCCCGCTTAACTCAGACACTAGGTTTTGGCCCCTGTGTACTGGCACTAGAGAAGGGAATTCGCTACAGAATTTGTCTTCAACAGAAAAATAATAATTTTTAAATTCCTAGAAGCAATTCTAGCCATGGAACTAAAATCATGATTTTCCAAAAGATCTGTAGTATTCTCTTTTTTTTTAACCTTTTCAAATGACTCCTGGAAAATCCTATACAGGGAAAACCCTCTCCTGGACAATCCTCATTGCCTGGGGTACAGAGGAGAATGTAGAGTTCTTTTTTCCTAGGCTCTCCCTTGGTCCTGGGGCCACAGGAGGGCGGGCTCCGGGCTCTGACCTCCCGAGTCTGCCACCCCAGCCCTCAATGAGTTGAATGTTCGGTTCTCCAGGGAATGAATGAAAGAGGCACAGATGGGCCCTGCCAAGGCTGGGGTGTCAGCGAACAAAGGCTGGGCTCTGAGCCGCTTTGTGCTGGGGAAGCTCCCACTCAGCAGGAAACTTTTATCATGCAGATTTCCCTTCAACCTGCGGCTTCCCAGCAGGGTGTGGGTGAGGGGTGAGGCTGATTCTGCAGATCCCTCCCACAAGGCAAGCTGCTACCATGGGCAACAAGCAGCGGATGGGGCAGCAGCCCGACTCAGGAGCGGTTTCCGTGCCAGGAGTCTCCACCTACCTGCTGTCCCTGCTATTTCCCAATCAGGCGGGGATCTGACTCTCTCACAGTTCTCAATTGGTGGGCAGGGCAAACACACAAAGAGCCTGCTTTTCTTAGACCGCGAGTGCCAGCTTTCGCTGCCCGCCTCCCAGCCCGCCGCTTTCCCAGCGGAGAGGGGCGCCGCACGGCAGCCGCCAGCTGTGGCGCCGACGCCCACCTCGTCATTGCTGATGGGCACGGACGGGTGCAAGAGGTTCCCGATCTCGCGAAGGTTCTCAAACCGCTCAGCCTCCAGCTTCATCCGCTCGGCGTCACACTTCAGGATGGCTTCGTCGATGAGAAGCCGGACTTTTTTGATCTGAGAGACTTTCAGGCTCTGTAGGTGAACAAGGCCAAGCCCGCCCCAGGCCACGGTAAGTCGCGGACCGGATAGGGAACAAATTCTGTTGCCTCAACCCTGTTGCGCTCTAGTGACAACTCTTGCGATACAATTTTCAAAATTGACACTGGAGGCTTTCAAAGAACTGAGAGTCATTTCACACCGGGATATATATAGTCTTGCCTGACAAATCCACTGGCATTTTCTTTCAGGGTGCCTAAGGCAGAGATGGATAAATTCCAGCCACTCCTCTTATTCCCATGTATCTCAGGAGCGTTAATACCATAACTCTTTAAGAGCTCTTTCCCTTAACTTGTACTTTCCTGTTTCTTTCTTTTTTTTTCCTTTTTCTTTCTTTAAATTTTATTATTTTTAATTGGAGGATAACTACTTTACATCGTCGTGTTCGTTTCTGCCACACAAGAAGCAGCCATGCATTTTCTGAGGGCACCTCTCAGTGTCCTGATTAAACCAACATACTACACATTTAATTGCTCTCTAGAAAAAGTGCAAATTTATTAGGAACAAGAGAACTTGGCTTAAACTTATTTTGTACTCCTTACTGCAGGGGTTTCAAAGTGTACTCTGATTTCTTGGGGAGACCCTTAGCAGGTAGGGCAGGTCAGGAATAGCACCCCCAAGTGAGCCCTTTAAGCACAGCAACTTTGCTTTTTTGTGTTTATCCTCTTGTCATGCTTCTGTGTTGCAGGTTTTGTGTTCAGTGACTAAAAACCTTGAAAATTACTGCTTTAGGCCCAATGTAGTGAATATTTACTGAATTACAATAAATTGAAAAATTCCTGACCCTGTAGAAATGGAGTTATATAAATCAAACATAATTCAGCTCCTGTTTTCTTCTCTTTCTACTCTTTTTTTTGTCTTCCTAATCTTGACTTTTCCACTCCACCTATCTCATCTCTAATACTCAAGTATCAAGATTAACAAGCTAGATGAGGCTACATCCCAGCTGCAGAAATTCAAGAATGCAGCAATGCTGGATGAAGCATAGTGTCAGGACTTGCTCATCCAGGAACAAAGTTAAGATAAAAGAACACAAGCCCAGTCCAGAAAAGGACAATAACTTACAGTTAAAGTGTCTGCAGTGAGGTCATCGAGATTTAATACATCTTCTGGAATGGATTCATCATTTCCCACTGGCTCTTTTTTCTATAGGAAAGGAAAAAAATTAATTAGAACATTTCTGACATAGTTTTATAAGTGCACACCACACTAATGCATCATATAAACTAATCACAGAATTCTACATAACCTAGAGTCTCTAAAAGAGGCAACAGATGGGACAAACATCAGTAAATTAGAAGAAGTCAAGATTTCAAGTCCTCACTCTGCCACCTCCTAGCTTTCTGATCCTGGACAGATAGATTAACCCATCAGGGTCAGAGTGTTGACAGTATCAGGAACTCGAGAAGAAAAATGTCTGACATGGACACAGAGTGTTATGGTCCCAAGATCATGTGAAAATGCTCAGTGCTGGTCAGGGGCCAGCAGTGGGCAGATGCCTATGTATCAATTTATGAATCCCCGTCTACCTGCTAAGAACAAACCCAGCCCTTAGGCCTGAGGCTCAGGATAAAAATGGATGGGATGATGAAGTATCAAGAAGCCAAAGAAACACAATTTTTGAGGAAAAAAGCCACAGAATTCAAAACTAAGTTTAAAGCAACCAATGTGCCTTAGCAAAATGGTAAGGGTGTACCCATGACTAGATTTTTTTCCCTTCTGATTTCTCTCCTCACCCTTCTTCACAATATTCTACCAAATCATCATTTTTAAACTTTGCCCAGAGCTAAGTAGAAGATAATTTGAAGAATCAAATTCTTCCTAAACTAAACGGAGATAAATAATATTATCAAAGTCCATTATAACAAGACCTGTAAGACCTCAGGAAAACACATGTAAAAATAAGTTGAGAAGAATTAGGGTCTGCTTTGTAAGTATAAATAAAATAATACATAGAAATCATGTTTTTCTAAAGATTTAGGCTTCCGTGGTGGCTAAGGCAGTAAAGAATACAGGAGACTCAGGTTTGATTCCTGGGTCAGAAATATCCCCTGGAGAAGTGAATGGCAACCCACTCTAGTATTCTTGCCTGGAGAATTAAAAGCACAAGGAGCCTGATGGGTTATGGTTTGAGTTAGGCTCCGGGAGTTGGTTATGGACAGGGAAGCATGGTGTGCTGCAGTCCATGGGGTTGCAAAGAGTCAGACACGACTGAGCGACTGAACTGAATTGAGCAGTTTTCACTTTTCACTTTCATTAGACATTCCATACAAGTCAGGATTCGATCAAAACCCAACTCATACCCTTCAGTGATTCAAGAAAAATCATCTTTAAATTTGTAAAGTCTGACAGTATCAGAATGAGTCTTGATAAGAACAAGCATAGACTACCAAGGTAGAAAAAAAAATGGCCTAAACCTCAAGATGTTCCATTTGGTAGCTGAGATAGCTGAGGCTCTCTTGCTCTTTGATAATCCCTCAGGGCAGCAAATTCAAGTTCTGAGTTCAAGTTCTGGCTCTGCAACTAACTTATGGCATGATTTTAGGCAAGCTCCTTAATTTCCTAAGCCTATTTGGGAAGGGTATTTCTTATTTAGGAAATACCTACCCTTTCAATACCTTAGGTAGGGACTTCCTACCCTTTCAACAGGGCTAACAAAGGTACTACCTATACTCCAGGTTTACAGCAAAGATCAAAACCAAAATGAGATGTATGTGAAAGGATTCTGACTGCTTTCAGGTGCTTTACAAACTGAAGCACCGCTGGTACTGTTTCAATGGACAGCGAGAGAGAACACTCCTTGTAGGACCAGCAGCTAGGGATCTAAGAATGTTAATGCAAATGAAAATACTCCCATCTTCTTGGTAAGAAAAATACTTGGTTGGCACTATTTGTATATATGCCCCCAAAAACATTTAGGCAAAAGTATATATGCAAATTAACATTATTATGGTGTCCCTGACATGCAAATGATTTAGTGTCCAGGGTTTCAGCACAGGAAGAAAACTGTACCATTATCATCCATGTCAATTTCTATAGCCTGTCATATGCTGAAAGTGTAACAAAACAGTGTTAAAGAGAAGGATGCAGAATATCATGAAGGATAAGGTGTCGGAATCCAAAGGAATCTTTTTGTTATGATCTTTCCTGGTTCAGGTTCCTAAATTTCATAATTTTTTGGTTTATTTTTGAGGTTTACAACTTAAAAACAAGATAGACTATGGCTTACATTTAACATGTTTTTTTGAAAAATGATTAAAGAGCTAATAGGGTATTTTTGAAGAAAGATTAAAAACATGAACCGATCTGGTTGCCAAAACAAAGTTGAGCTGAAATTTAACATTCTTCAGGACAGGAAGAATTTTTTCTTGGATGAAGGCCAGTAACTACTTGCCAACCACTGCTACTCTCAATGGCTAAATAACTACCACGGTCTAGGCATTGTGCCAGGTTTTCTGTATTAAAAGGTTTTAGTTCTCACAATTGTATTCTAAAGGTTAGTGTTAGAATTGCCATTTTACAGACAAGAACACCGAGGCTCAGAAGTTAACCTGCCTGAAGTCTCATAAATCAAAGTCTAGGATCTGGACTCAACATCAGTGTGTTCTTTTAATTAAAGAGCTGGGATAAAGAATCTGAAATCTACCACAGGAAAACCTTTCTGGCACTGTAGGTTGAGCTCAAGAAATAACTGGAAGGAATTACTGGTGGAATTCACATTATTAAGAACAGAAGGGACAATGAATGACTTGTGTGGCAAGAATCTTGTTTTACAACACACTGAATATCTGTGTCCTCCAAAATTCACATGTTGAAACCCAATCCCTAATGTGACGGTATTTGGAAGTGGGGTCCGTCAGAGGTGATTAGGTCATGGGATCTTTATGAAAGAGACCCCAGAGAGGTCCATTGCTCCTTCCGCCATGAGGACACGGCAAGAAGACTGTCAATGAACCCGGAAGTGAGCCCTCACCAATCTGCTGGTGCCTTAATCTTCGATTTCCAGCCCCCAGAACTATAAGAAATCAATTCCTGTTGTTTATAAGCCATCCAGTCTGTGGAACTCTGCTACAGCAGCCAGAACGGACTAAAACATACTTGCAGACCAAAGATGGAGTCACTGGTTCTTGAAAATGCCTTTTAGTTCCCTTCCTGCCTTCCTCCCCTTCTTTTTAAAATAACTTTCCCTCTTTGAGAAGACAAGGCTGAGATGACCTGAGAGAACAGCATCGAAACATGTATATTATCAAGTGTGAAACACATGGCCAGTCCAGCTTGGATGCATGAGACAAGTGCTCAGGGCTGGTGCACTGGGATGACCGAGGGATGGGATGGGGAGGGAGGTGGGAGGGGGGTTCAGGATGGGAAACACAAGTAAATCCATGGCTGATTCATGCCAATGTATGGCAAAAACCACTACAATACTGTAAAGTAATTAGCCTTCAACTAATAAAAATGAATGAAAAAAAATAATAGCTATATATATATATATATATAGATATATATATATATATATATATATATATAAAACAAACAAACAAAAAACCCAAAAAACTGAAAAAAAATAAAATAACTTTCCCTCTTTGGTAAGAAATCCAGTAGCACACAGAATTAAACACTAAGCTAGAAATTATGTATTAACTAAGAATAAGATTAAATACCTCTGCTCAAGCTCTCCAGTCCCTTACTGAGTTCTCTTACCTTCATTTTCTCTCCAATTGTCTTGCTGCATAGGTTCTTCAGCTTGTTCAAGTTGTCTGCCCGAAATCTGCCTGAAGAATAAAGAACCCAAGAATGTACCAAAGACAGGCACATAATTAAGATACCTCATTCCTAATCCAGAGAAGGCAATGGCAACCCACTCCAGTACTCTTGCCTGGATAAGTCCATGGACGGAGGAGCCCGGTAGGCTGTGGTCCATGTGATCTCGAAGAGTCGGACACGACTGTGTGACTTCACTTTCACTTTTCACTTTCATGCATTAGAAAAGGAAATGGCAACCCACTCCAGTGTTCTTGCCTAGAGAATCCCAGGGACGCGGAGCCTGGTGGGCTGCCATCTATGGGATCGCACGGAGTCAGACACGACTGAAGCGACTTAGCAGCAGCAGCAGCATTCCTAATCATGGTTCCTTGGGACTGATCTCAGCCCAAGGCCAAACTGCAGGCAGAACTAAATGATGTGCCTCATGAAGTTGTGAAATCTTAGAGCTTTACAGCCCCAAATATAAACAGCATATATTGGTGATTACATTAGGATTCCCTAGCATTTGGTGACAGTGAAAAGGCCATTCTGGGACTAAAATTAAAAAGTATCATAACTTGGATGATACCACTGTAAATAAAGTAACAAATCTGAGAAACCTGTAAATTACTTATGTAACTATAACCTGTTCAATTATCTTAAATTCATTTAAGGAAAACTATGTGGTATGCACCAGGATCTAGAAAAAAGGCAGTCAAGTTTCCACTCCCAAACACTTAAGATTCTACATCTCTATGCCAGAAATGGTTAACTTCCTTTGCTTTGATTCAATGCTCATCTGACAGCCTTGAGAAGAATTCAATTTCTTACATTTTGTTTTCTTTTGTGCCTTAATCAGCCTGCATAGGTACTCTGGCCCAAATTAACATCATGGTATTGCAACTCATCAGTCTAACTCTGATTAGCAGAAGTTGGACCTCCTGAATCTAAGCTTTAGCAGCAATATGTCTTTAGCTTTGGACAGGTAAAATGACGACCAGAGATGAGATCATGAACTTAAGTTGAAGACAGTAGGGAAAACCACTAGACCATTCAGGTATGACTTAAATCAAACCCCTTATGATTATACAGTGAAAGTGACAAATAGATTCAAGGGATTCGATCTGATAGAGTGCCTGAAGAACTATGGACGGAGGTTTGTGACATTGTACAGGAGGCAGTGATCAAGATCATCCCCAAGAAAAAGAAATGCAAAAAGGCAAAATGGCTGATTGAGGAGGCCTTACAAATAGCTGAGAAAAGAAGAGAAGTGAAAGGGAAAGGAGAAAAGGAGAGATATATCCATCTGAATGCAGAGTTCCAACAATAGCAAAGAAGAGATAAGAAAGCCTTCCTAAGTGAACAATGCAAAGAAATAGAGGAAAACAATAGAATGGGAAAGACTGGAGATCTCTTCAAGAAAACTAGAGATATCAAGGGAACATTTCTTGCAAAGATGGGCATAATAAAGGACAGAAAGGGTATGGACCTAACAGAAGCAGAAGATATTAAGAAGAGGTGGCAAGAATACACAGAAGAACTATACAAAAAAGATCTTCATGACCCAGATAACCACAATGGTGTGATCACTTACCTAGAGCCAGACATGTTGGAGTGCAAAGTCAAGTGGGCCTTAGTAGTATACATCACTATGTAGTATAACGTAGTATATCACTATGAACAAACTGATGGTGATGGAATTCTAGCTGAGTTATTTCAAATCCTAAAAGATGCTGCTGCTAAAGTGCTGCATTCAATATGCCAGCAAATATGGAAAACTTAGCAGTGGCCACAGGACTGAAAAAGATCCGTTTTCATTCCAATCCCAAAGAAGGGCGATGCCAAAGAACGTTCAAACTACCATACAAACTGCACTCATCTCACATGCTAACAAAGTAATGCTCAAAATTCTCCAAGCCAGGCTGCAACAGTATGTGAACCAAGAGCTCTCAGATGGTCAAGCTGGATTTAGAAAAGGCAGAGGAACTAGAGATCAAATTACCAACAACTGTTGAATCATCAAAAAAGCAAGAGAGTTCCAGAAAAACATCTACTTCTGCTTTATTGACTATGCCAAAGCCTTTGACTCTGTGGATCACAACAAACTGGAAAATTCTCAAAGAGATGGGAATACCATACCACCTTACCTGCTGCCTGAGAAATCTGTATGCAGGTCAAAAAGCAACAGTTAGAACTGGACACAGAACAACAGACTGGTTCCAAATTGGGAAAGGAGTAAGTCAAGGCTGTATAATGTCACCCTGCTTATTTAACTTACATGCAGAGTACATCATGAGAAACGCTGGGCTGGATGAAGCACAAGTTGGAATCAGATTTCCAGAAGAAATATCAATAACCTCAGATAGGCAGATGACACCACCCTTATGGCAGAAAGCAAAGAGGAACTAAAGAGCCCCTTGATGAAAGTGAAAGAGGAGAATGAAAAAGCTGGCTTAAAACTCAACATTCAAAAAACAAAGATCATGGCATCTGGTCCCACCACTTCATGGCAAATAGATGGGGAAACAATGGAAACAGTGACAGACTATTTTCTTGGGCTTCAAAATCACCTCAGATGCTGACGGCAGCCACGAAGTTAAAAGATGCCTGCCTCTTGGAAGAAAAGCTATGATCAACCTAGACAGTATATTAAAAAGCAGAGACATTACTTTACTGACAAAGGTCTGCATAGTCAAAGCTATGGTTTTTCCAGTAGTCATGTATGGATGTGAGAGTTAGACCATAAACAAGGCTGAACGCTGAAGAATTAATGCTTTTGAACTGTGTTGGAGAAGACTCTTTAGAGTCCCTTGGACTACAAGAAGATCACACCAGTCAATCTGAAAGGAAATCAATTCTGAATATTCATTCAATACTTTGGCCACCTGATGCAAAGAACCAGCTCATTAGAAGAGACCTTGATGATGGGAAAGACTGAAAGCAAGAGAAGGGGACGACAAGGATGCAATGGGAGATGGTGAAGGACAGGCAAGCCTGGTGTGCTGCAGTCCATGGGGTCGCAAGGAGTCAGACATGACTGAGTGACTGAACAACAAAGAGATGAGACAGCACCTAGATATGGCTATTCTTTTAAAGTTGTGCCAAAGTTTACCTAAACTAAATTTAAACTTAACTTCAGTACAAACTATATAACTTCTTTCTCATCCACTTATTCACACTGATTACAGAGATGGAGAACAGATTAATGGTTGTCAGGGGTTAGACAGGGCAGGGGAAGGGAATGGAATACTGAGGGATGCTAGCAAGGGATCTCTGTGATGATGGTACAGTTGTGTATCTTGAGTGTGTCAGTGGTTATACAGATCTCAATTCAGTTCAGTTCAGTCGCTCAGTCGTGTCCAACCCTTTGTGACCCCATGAATCGCAGCACGCCAGGCCTCCCTGTCTGTCACAAACTCCCGGAGTTTACTCAAACTCATGTCCATCGAGTTGGTGATGCCATCTAGCCATCTCATCCTCTGTCATCCTCTTCTCCTGCCCCCAATCCCTCCCAGCATCAGGGTCTTTTCCAGTGAGTCAACTCTTCGCATAATCTACACATACAATAAATTCACACAGAACAACAGGCACACACAAACAAGTACATGTAAAACTGGTGAAATCTGAATAAGCTCTATGGATGGTAGAAATGTCAAGTTCTTGGTTTTGATATTGTATCAGTTACATTAGGTGTTAACAATGGGGCAAACAGTGAAGGATTTCTTACACTATTTTTGTAACTTTCTGTAAATCTATATCTACTTATAATTTTTTTTTAATGATTTAATCCCACCTATTGGCAAGGCCCTGTGCTAAGTGTTGAGAATATAAAAGAAAACACTGTACAAGATGCTGGGAGATAAAAGAAAAATATGACAATTAAAAAACAATAACAATGCAGAATGTTTCAATCAATGAATATAGCATGTTCCTTCATTATCTTTAACTTCTCCTAGAAATGTTCTGTAGTTTTCAGTGGAGGGATCTTGAACGTCATTTATTAAATATACTTGTAGGTATCAGATGCTTTTTAATTGTTACTTGTATATATAAACAGCATTATTCATTCTATATATTGTATACAGTGATCTTGCTAAATTTATTTAATATTAGTAGTTCAAGTTTTCCACAACTAACAAGTCATCTGCAAACAATGGCAGATGGCAGTTTTACTTCTGTTCCAATCTTTTCTTTCTTTTTATTGCCCTATTTCATACTGTTCAGAACCTCTAACATGATGTTGATGAAAAGTGATGACAACAGACATCCTCATCTTGTTCCCAACCTCAGGAGTAAAGTATTCAATACTTCATCATTAAGAATAATGTTAGAAAAAAAAGAATAATGTTAGTTATGGATTTTTAATAAATATCTATTATCAGATTAAGGACGTGCCCTTCTTTTCCTACCTGGCTGCATCTTATCATAAGCAGTTAGAATTCCACATTAAAAAATGAGCTTTGACCCCTATCTCACATTATATACCAAAATCAATGAGATAAATCTACCTAAATGTGAAATGTAAAGTGATAAAACTTCTAGGGAAAAAAAAGGAAAATCTTTTCAGTACTTTGGGATATGAAAAGATTTGCTAAACAGAACATAAGCAGCACAAATTATAAAAGAAAAAATCAATAAATTAGACATTATTAAAATCAAGAATTTCTATTCACTAAAAGAAAGTGAAAAGACAAGTCATAGATTGGGAGACAATATCCGCATTGCATGTAATCTACAAGATCTTGTATACAGAATAAAGAATTCCTACACAATAAAGACACTCAAATAAAAACTAGTCAACAGGCTTGAAGAGATACCTCCCAGAACAGGCTGTCCAAATGCTGACACGTACTATATGAAAAGGTGCTCAATATTTTTAGTTATCAAGAAAATGTAAATTAAAACCACAAGATACAATTATATATCCACCAGAATGGCTAAAATTAAAAAAAAAACTGCCAATATCAAGGGCAAGATTGTAGAGCAAATGGAGTTCTTACATGGTGCTTATGGGAGGATCAATTACTTTAACCATTCTGGAAAACCGTTAGGTTTATCTACGAAATCTGACCATGTGCCTACCCTACGACCTAGCAATTCCATTCCTAGTTTTAAAAGGCCGTATATAAAAAACAACATAAATATCATATGTGGATCACATGTCCCAAGTGTGGGCCTGAACAAACTGAGACTGGAGTGAAAGGGAAACAGAAAGTTACTCCAGTGGTAAGGGCCTGGTTTAAGGCAGTGCAATAGGGTTGAGAAGAAATAACAACTTCAACTGATATTTCCTGCAGTTAGTGGCAGATGATTTCAAGATACATGGAAATTTAGTGACTTTGGAAGTAGTCAAGACAAATGCCCATTATATTCCCAAATGTATCCTCATTATATTACTCTGAAATAAAAGCAGAAATCACAGTTCAAATCCTTGAAGTTAGAAGAGATGTAGTAAACTCCAATATGGTGCTTTGACTCCAAGTCATACCAGCTTTATGTTCTACACAGAGCCCTTGACCTCGGAGGTCTACAGGCAGACATATCGGTATAGTCGTAATGGAGGGCCTTATGAAGCTTGCTGTGTCCTCAGTCAGGGAACATGATCTGAGTTCTTAATGTGGCTCTGAGTTGCAACTCCTTGTTGCAGTTAATGATAGAAGAACCCTAACTTCTGATCAGAGGTTCAGATGTAAAAGAATCTTGAAACAAGATCCCTCAATGTCCACCTCGAGCAGCCAGAAATGGGAAAAATCATTAACTCCCCTTAGCTATAGAGACTATTGGTTAGGGATGTCAACTAGAAAAGAATCAAATCAATAGGTATGTAGAAAATAAACTACATGAACCACTTTTCATATGGATAGGTGCCCTGAACACAGACTTCAACAAACCTTTGTAAAGTCTTTACGAAGGACCAGGTCCAGTGAGAGGTACTGGGATTATATGTACACATGTGTATATGTATATCTTATATGTATATGCAGGGGCTTCCCAGGTGACATTAGTGGTAAAGAACCTGCCTGCCGATGCAGGAGACACAAGAGACCCCAGTGGGATCCCTGGGTCAGGGACATCCCCTGGAGAAGGGCGTGGCAACTCACTCCAGTATTCTTGCCTGGAGAATCCCATGGACAGAGGAGCCTGGAGGGCTACAGTTCATGGGGTTCCAAAGGGCCGGACACAACAAAAGCGACTTAGCACACACATATGTCTACGTACATCCTGGGTACTGACACACAGATGATCAAAACACAACCCTGTCCCTGAAGAATCCATCCCCTCACCACATACCCACTCCGCAGGTACAAGACAGAACTTCCAAAAGACCTGTACATTATACCCAAGAGATTAGGTAAACACATTTGAAGTCATTCAGCAACTGGACAATGGCTAGTAGCAGTGTCAGTCACGTCCAACTCTACGACCCTATGGACTGTAGCCTGCCAGGGTTCTCTGTCCATGGGATTCTCCAGGCAAGAATACTGGAGTGGGTTGCCATTCCCTTCTCCAAGGGATCTTCCTGACCTAAGGATCCAACTTGGGTCTCCTGCATTGCAGGCAGATTCTTTACAGTCTGAGCTACAATGGCTAGACTGATATAAAATCTGATATTTCTGACATCTGACTCAGTAAACAGTGTCCAAACTAGTTTTCCCTCCCATTCAATTCAGCTGCAACTCAAAACTTCACATATGGATTCAGGTGGTGGGATTTCACAGTCAAACAAACCACCAGAATCAGCAGACAACCTGAGCTAAACAAATATTCTCCTGGTAACCAATATCCTCATACTACCAACTCTTCCTTTAACTCCTTCCCTACATGGGTGACACTAAAATGTAGGAAAAATTAACTTTCCTAACAGAAATCCACCGTATTTTTGGACAGCGACTGCCTATGCAGTGAGCTATCATAAACCTGGCTCTCTAGCTGGTTGCAGACCTATTGCATCAGACAGAATAAATCACGTGCTTGACAGCATCCGGCCAATTAGTGACTATCCCGGCTAGTCTAGGCAGATTGATAGGCAGAGGGTTCTACGGTTTTATTTAGCATCATGAAGGATGTCCGGTCCAGTTCCAGGTTCTAGCGCAAGTCTGCCAATGTCTTTCCCGGAAAATTTCCACAAATCACAATTAAACAGCCTCAATAATTACAAGCGTTTCCTTGCTTCACCACACCCCTATGCCCATGTCTGATCTACCAAGGAAGATTATTCTCGGTTCTTAAAGGTTTGCCCACAGCTCAGGGGGAGCCCTTCCCCAAGGCTCCGGGATCACTGTTTTTAGCCAGAAGCGGCCTCAGTCCCAAAATGCTTCCAATATGGACGGAGTAAACCTATTGCGCTGTAGATATGACTCAGGTTGAAACCTTTGATTCTATCAAGAGAGAAAGAGATCACTATGACTTCGCTGAAGATGAGAAAAAGACAGAAGGCGACCAAAGACAAGTGTTCGGAAAGGGGAACTCTCCAAACCTCCCGCCCAGGCTTGCTTCTAGCTACCCTTGCCGCCGGAAGACTTGACAGCTCTTCATGCGCCTGCGCCATGCTCCATTCCCAGACTCAGAAGTAGCGCTCGGCTCCCAGCACGCCGGGAAGGAAGGTGGCATAGCCCCGGCGGAGGGGGAAAGAGGGATGATCCAGGTTCCGGATGCGTTTTGAGGGGGACAGAGAGCTTCGGAGCCATCGCAACCTGGGAGGGAGTCTTAACGAAGGGTGGAAGTACAGGAGACCCGAGAGATGAAGCTGGGGATACGCTCCGGGGATTCTCCGCGCGTCCCGGTACTTACATCGTCGCCACTCGCTGTCTGCCTTCACCAGCTGGTCCACCAGTCCCGGGTCCTTGAAGCGCTTCTCCTGCGACTCTCGGATGAGCGCTGGGTCCCCCCCCTTATCCACCCGAAACAAATCCAGATCCAGCACCATCGTTCCTTCTCCCGGGCCAACACTAAGGGAAGTGAGGTTCGTCCCACGGCAGTCAGCCTGTGACCGCCGCACTGCACCCGCGCGACGATCCGCCCTTCCTGCGCAGGCGCGGCGGGAGCGTGGGGTCGCTCCACCTCTGGACCGGAAGCGGCTGTATCGGAGGCGGGTCCGCGGATGGGTGGGCGTGGGCTTCCTGGGGTGTGTTCAAGTCCTGCCCGCAAGCGGGTTTTACGTGCTCCTGTGCCATCTTTCCAGCCCTGCTTGCTTGTATAGGGGCTCTAGTTGTCCCATAGAAGACAAATGAGTGCCTGTTTCCTCCTCGTATTAAAGGGCATATCTAAGACAAGGCCTGTCAGTATAATCACTGACTTGGAAGCTGGGGCCTCCAGCAGATTCCGGTTTCCACCTTACAAGTTTCTAAGACTTACAAGTCCTAAGACTGGACCCTTTTTCTGAGCCTCTACTCTTTTCTCCATCTTGAGTCAAGAGAGTAGCAACATGTTTTAATCCCCAGATTACTTCAATTCAAAGTTCCTCCTCTCCTGCATGAGTTAGGATACCTTTCTTAATCTGATTATTGAGTAAACCAAACTGTCTCTTTTGCAACCCTTTAGATCTTGGGGTAGGAGGAGTGGAATTGAAGTCTTTCAGAGAGACACTTGAAGAGACCTTTCCAAGAGGAAAATAAGAGATTTGAAGGCAGTTTAAGATATTGAAGTCATGTCTTGGATCTATGTGAAAATTTCTAGAACAAAGATTTCATCATATTTTAATTTTATAACATTCAGGCCTTTACAGTGAAGTATTCTGGTTGCTGATTGGAGCCAGAGTTATCCAGAAATCTCACTGATGACAAGAGCTTTATTTGAAGGATTTGGGAATGGGTATATACTTTTCCCTGGGCTTCCCAGGTGGGGCTAGTGGTAAAGAACCCACCTGCCAATGAAGGAGATGTAAGATGCTGATTTCATCCATGAGTCTGGAAGATCCCCTGGAGGAGGGTATGGCAACCCACTTCAGTATTCTTGCCTGGAGAATCCCATGAGCAGAGGACCTTTGCAGGCTACAGTCCATAGGATCGCGAAGAGTCAGACATGACTGAAGACTTAGCACGAACACACGCATACTTTTCCGCATCTTTCCCACTTTACCAAGAGTTGAGAGTCCCACCCTCAGTGCCCCAAAGCTAACTGTGCTAAGACCTTGGTCTTATGCCATTTGCTTGTGCACCTCTCATGAGTGTATGGCATTGCTGTCCTACTCCCCAGCAAAGCTCTGCCAAGCCAACTCTGAGGTGTAGGGCATGGCTAATACTAGTGATGGAGCTGAATAGTAGAGACTCAGGGGGAGACTTAGAGAAAGGCATTTGTCTGGGTTTGGCCCCCTAGGTTCTGCACACCGAGGATGTTAGATTTAAAACCAGTGTAAAGGAAGTGTTGAGAGCTACAGTCACTGAAGAAAGTGTGTAAGAAGACTGTCCTCAAAGGGTTGGGTTTCCTGAAATCTTCTGAGGGCAAGTCTCTGATGGGAGCTGACTGCTTTCCTGTCAGTGAAGGCAGTGCCAACGTGTACTGTTGCTAAGTTTCAAAACAGTGATGGGTGTTCCTGAGACTTCAGGGGCCCAGGCTGAGGGGAGGAGAGTCACTAAGCTAACACTTTAAGGAGGTCATCGATGTAAGTGGAAGGATGGCCTTAAAATTCTGATCTCTCCAAATTGGAATTTTCACCATTAGCTTTATCATTAGATTACAGACATCTAAAGTGGAAGGATGAGGAACAGTATGCCTATTCCCAAATCCTTACAGACATCTTCCTTTAAAATGCTCACTCTACCTGGTAAGTATAATAAATTAACATAATAGGATATTTCATTTATCAGCTTAGAATCACAGGATTTTTAGAGCTGGAGGTGACTTTATTTACTAGCCTAGCCCTAATCTTTTCATCCCCTTGTCCCCCATGTTTTGAAATATTTTTGTCTAACATGATTTTTTAAAAATGATTCATTTTCCCTTCTTGATAATCAGCCATGTATGGCTGCCAATTAGGATTTTCTTGCAGGAAATACCTATGTTATCACACTGAATAATTCCTATCAGAATTTAATACAGATCAACATAAATACTTTTGTTACAGAGTGATGGTGTGATTTGATACCACTTTCAAATGGGTGATTTCTATTAGACTTTAATACTGAGAATAGTTCTTGGGTGCTGCATCTGAGGACTCCAGGGTTCAAGGAACCCCTTCTACAAAATAGTTAGCCCAACTCCTTTACCTTTTGTATGAAGAAACTGAGCCCCAGGGAACTTAAGTAATGGAACCAAAGCCTGACTACTGGTAAGTATCTTGCTTGTGTATTAGCCATTCATTTGTGTCCGACTCTGTGTATTAGCCATTCATTTGTGTCCGACTCTTTGCAACCCCGTGGGCTATAGCCCACCAGGCTCCTCTGTCCATGGAATTCTCCAGGCAAGAATACTGAAGTGGGTTACCATTTCCTTCTCCAGGGGCTCTTCCTGACCCAGGTATCGAACCCGGGTCTCCTGCATTGCAGGCAGATGCTTTACCATCTGAGCTACTAGGGAAGCCTGGTAAGTATCTAAGATAGTCCAATGTTTGGGCTTGTCCCTTTGTTAGCATTCCTTAGCAGAAAACAGGGCCTTGAGGAATCTGGCCAAAAAAAAAAAAAAAAAAGTGTGACTTTATCTTATGGGGCAGAAACCATTGGATATTTGCATCTTTATCTCCACAGGACCTAGCATGGCATCTTACACTCAAATGCTATTGCATCTGACTCTGCAATCCCATGGACTATGGCCTGCCAGGATCCTCTGTTCATGGGGATTCTTCAGGCAAGAATACTGGCGTTGGTTGCCATGCCCTACTCCAGGGGATCTTCCCAACCTAGGGATCCAGTTTCCCGCATTGGCAGATGGGTTCTTTACAACTAGCGCCACCTGGGAAGCCCCACGCCTTACACTGGTGGGTGGTACTTACTAAATCCCTGTTGAGTGAATAAGTTGCAGGGAGTAGAGTGAGGGGTTAGAAGCTTGTTACAGGTTCAGGAAACAGAATCCTAGGTGAGATAGTGCCATGGGGGTCCTGGGAAGCTTGTGGACAGCCCAGGGGGAACAAGAACCTGCAGGGAGGGAGCTAGAAAAGAGGGTGGGCACCCAGGGAGAGATGCCATCTGTGGTTTTCACCAGTTCAGAGCTGGCTAATGTGGGAGGGCTATCCTGGGCCTTGCCTTAGCACCTCCTTGCTCTTCTGTTGCTCTTTTGGGTTTGAAGTAGAGCTTCTCAGGATTTGATAAGCAAGCCCTGTCCTCTCCTCTGCTAGAAGGAAGCCTTCAATGCCTACCTGTTGGCCTCAGGAGATGTTCAAACAGAGCTTGCGAAGCCTTTCATGATCTGCCCCCTACCAACTTCTGCAATATGGTCCCTCTCTCTCTCTCAGCATTTCCCCCTCAAGCTCTGCATCCTGAGCTCTCTGTGGCTTCCTTTCCTGGCCTTGAACCTTTGTGCAAGTTCCTACTGCCTTGAACTCTCATTTCCCGCTCCTGTTCTCCAAACCGGCTAACTCCTCCTTCCTCCTGGAATCTTTCTCTGCCACTCTCTTCACCTCTCCCCTCAGACTGGTTCAGCACCCTTCTAGGTTCTCATTGTCCAGAAAACTTGATCATATTGTCTCAGCAGAAACTGATAGCACCATCTTGAGTTCTACTGCCCACTCCTTCCTGTTAGACACACAGTAACAGGAAGTTGCTGTTGCTGTCCTTGGGCAACAAGGAGGAACCATTTAAAAATAGTAAAGGTCAGGGAGGGTTGCCTGGACAGGGAGGACTTTGATCCTGCCTCTCCTTCTGTTCAAATTGGAGCGAGGTGTCAATTCTCCCATCATTCTGTATCATACTTGTGCTTAGTCACTCGGTCGTGTCCGACTCTGTGACCCCATGGACTGCAGCCCGCCGGGCTCCTCTATCATGGGATTTTCCAGGCGAGAATACTGCCATTTCCTCCTCCAGGGGATCTTCCCGACCCAGGGATCAAACCCACGTCTCTTGTGTCTTCATTTGCAGGCAGATTCTTTATCACTGTGCTCCCTGGGAAGCCCCTGGATCAAATTGAGAAAGCCTCAATTTCTCTATCTCTCCAATACCCATTGTGGCTCTGTGGTTCTTAATTAAATGTCTTCTTTAAGTATTAGACCAAGTCCTTAGTATCTTCTTGCCTGGTTCCCTGACAATGTGTTTCACTTCACACATTCACCCCTTCCACTCCCCCAGTCCCAGTTTCAAGCTTGGTCCTGTCTATTGCTTATGTGATACCCTGGGACACAGTACAGTCTATGGCTGAATTCATGTCAGTGAACTGCAGCACTCCCATGTGATTATGTATTCACTATTGCATCCCCGGTGGGTGAGTCAGGGAGGGCTTCCAAGTGGAGTGAGTTTGAAAACTGGATGGGGGTCTATCAGGTGAAAAGGAAAGCAAAAGCAGAGGCATGTGTCAAGGCAGGGAAGTATGGTAGAGCTTCTGACTAAGGAACAGTGAAAAATTCAGTGTGGTTAGAGAGGCATACGTCAAGGCGGGGAGGCATGACAGAGCTTCTGACTGAGGAACAGTGAAAATTTCAATGTGGTGAGAGTGTATGCAGTAGAATAGGTGGTGCTAGAGGTAAAGAACCTGCCTGCCATTACAGGAGGTGTAAGAGACTATAGGTTGGATCCCTGGGCTGGGAAGACCCCCTGGAACAGGGCGTGGCAACCCACTCCAATATTCTTGCCTGGAGAATCCCATGGACAGAGGAGCCTGGCAGGCCATAGTCCATGAGGTCACAAGGAGTCAGACATGACTGAAGGGCCTTAGCACAGCACACACATCGGATAGTGTGTGCAGATAGGGACCATCTATACCATATTGGTAAATCTGTTCCTCACTTGTTACAGTGGGCCTAATACCTGCCTCTAGGCCTATTCTGAGAACCAGGTGGGCAATGTTATGAAAGAACTTAGTTCAGGCTTGATACATAGAGATGCTTAATTAATGCAAGTTTCCTTTCCTACTTTCCTTCTTAGTTTAGATTTTGGACTTCCCCAGTGATTCAGTGGTTAAGAATTTCCCTGCCAATGCAGGGGACGTGGGTTCAGTCCCTAGTCCAGGAAGAGTCCACATGCCACAAAGAAACTAAAGTTGTGAGTCACAGCGACTGAGCCCACGCATCCTAGAGTCTGTCCTCTGCAACGAGAGAAGCCACTGCAATAAGAAGCCTGAGTATGCCAACTGGAGAGTAGTCCCTGCTCCCTGCAACGAGAAGGCCTGCATGCATCAATGAAGACCCAGTGCAGCCAAAAATAAATACAATTTAAGAGTTTAGATATTATCCTATAAGCAGGGGTAAGATTTAAAATATTTAAATATTTAGGGAATTCCCTGGCAGTCCAGTGGTTAAGACTTCCTTACTCTCACTGCCAAGGGCCTGGGTCTGATCCCTGATTGGGGAACTAAGATCCCACAGGCTGCATGGTATAGCAAAATTTAATTAACTAGTTAGCCACCTGTATAAGCCAGATTTCCCTAGTAACTCAGTGGTAAAGAATCCGCCTGCAACACCAAAGACCAGGGTTTGATCCCTGGGTCAGGAAGATCCCCTGCAGTAGGAAATGGCAGCCCACTCCAGTATTCTTGCCTGGAAAATCCCATGGACAGACGAGCCTGTAGGGCTATACAGTCCATGGGGTCACAAAGAGTCAGGCATGACTTAGTGACTAAACAATAACACCACCACCCAGGTACCACCCAGTCAAAACAAATGTGGGTCACAACCAACCAGCTGAGGGAATTCTTTCTAGGGACTAAGTGCCCTCAACTGGAGTAAAGCAAAGCACAGAAGCAGGAAAATCCAGCTGCACTGGGAAATGGTGGGTCCTTGGTGTCCTCTAGGATTTTATCCACATCTAGTCCATGATAATCAATATCATACCCAAATAAGCTAATTTCACCTGTCTTTGTAGGCACACTGTTATGTGGCTGGCCTCAGTGCCACCCAAGAGAAAACTGAACTGGAGGGGAATGGAATCGACATGTTCAGTGTTTTATGTGTTCCCTTTTTCGATCCTCACCCAGTCTTGGGAGGTAAGGCATCATCAGGTGTGTTTTACTATTGTGGAAACTGAGGCTTTGATGGCTGGCTGATTCCTCAGCAGGTGGTGAGATGCTTGTAGCAGAGGTCCCTCTTGCTCCCAAGTGTGCTTTCTCCTCTGTCACTCTGGGGTTCCAGAGTCCTCCTCTTCAGCTTAAGTTATAAGGGCATTTACCATTTCTCACTCACTCATCCAAACCTGTTTAAGAAAAACAACTGAAAGGGATATTTTTATTTCACAAAAAAAGTGTGACACGCAATACCCATCCCCTAACAAACTACAAACTCTTGGAATACAGAGTAAAAAGGAGATCCAATCAGTCTCGATGAGATAAAAATTTGGTTTCACAAAGTTGAAAAATCCATTACAAAGTCTCTGTTGTATAAATATAGTCAGTCTTATCTTCAATGTAGAGTGAGACCAAAACAAAAAAAAAAGTTTTGTTGGCATAAGAAATCCCCTGGTCCTTGAATACACCAGTCTTCATTTGTACTGTCAGCCAAATACAGGTGACACCTACACTATGAGAGTTATATGTGTATTCTTGGACTCTAGGTAACTAAATGGGATTTATTTTTATTATTATTATTTTTTCATTTATTTTTACTAGTTGGAGGCTAATTACTTTACAATATCGTAGTGGTTTTTGGCATACATTGACACGAATCAGCCATGGATTTACATGTGTTCCCCATCCCGATCCCCCCTCCCCTAAATGGGATTTAATATTTTATCTCCTGAGCCCACACTCCCTCCCCTAAAAGCTTGTGCAAAACACTATAGTCTTAGTTTACTAAAGATTTTTAGTAAACACCTGTGTGTTCTAAATTTGACTATGGTAATAGGTGTACAATTCTGTGAGTATACTAAAATCTATTGAATTCTGTGTTTTAAATGAGTGAATTGCATGGAATTTGAATTATACCTCAAGAGAGCTATTAAAAAATATCTATCATGTCTAAGTTGCTAGGGGAGCAACAGATGACCCTTATAGCACATCTCAGGAGTTCCTTGCAAGATGCAGGGAATATTTGCAGAAATCAGTACACTAAGGGATATAGAAAGGAGATCTTTGAAGTATTATGATTAAGTCAGTGGAGTTTGAGGTTGCTCTAGGATCACTCAGTTTCAAGATGTCAGAAGAAAGAAACCAACGGGGTAGGTATTTTTTTCCTGATTGATTCTAGCACAGTCTGTGTACCTTCTGTGGCCTTTGTCACAAAATAAAGTTATTTGGTGGAAAAGCAGATGCCTGGGGCATTGTTGAGACTACGGAAAACTTCAGGCTGGCACTGAGAAGCTGACTGTCTGCCTCCATTGGGAGAAATTCCACCATGGCCACAGGTTCTGAGAGCCTGAGTCCCACAAGAGGAGGAAGAAATTAGATACCAAAGAAAAGCTTCTAGATTTATTGAATCAAAGGGACTGCCTGCCTTCAGTGATGCTGTTTCTGGCCAGAAGCCACACCAGGGTTCCAGTTCTCACAGACCCTTCTATAAGACCATTGCCAGGGCAGCAGGGGCAGATCGTTATGCAGCAGACAAACCATTTACAAGTGTCATCTCCAAGCTTGACCTACCAACTGGTCGCCAAATGGCCATTTGAGAAAGGAGACAGGCACAAACCATGGGCAACTGAGCCCTTGAACCAGGACGTCATTCTAGCCAAATAGTGAGGGGAAGAGAATTGCCATTAGTCGAAAGAAAAAGAGAAATTAAACTCTTGCTCTGGTTTTACCATTCTAGTTAAAGCTCATCACTTACACTTGTTGTGAAAGTCAAGAAAAGGGGCACAGAGGTCATTCACTTTACTCACCTTTAAGCACGATGCTAGCAGAAGGTGGGGCCAGAAGTCATTTTAGCTTTTTAGCACACAAAGGAAAGGAGAACAGAAGAAGGGAAAGAAAGGGGCTTGAAAGTATGGGGGTTCCCAGTTTGACAAACACCTTGTCCAACTCCCCCAGTGTTTCCTCCTTGAAAACTGATCTGGATCTACTTACTGCTGGGGCATGGGCTAGAAGTCCATGCGCTTCTTGGCCAGCCTACAGGTTGTCTATTCTGTGGCTGAGCAGATGAACTAAGCTTAGAGGCAGGCACCATGGCCACCTCAGGTTCATCCCGTTGTGGGCTGGTTTTCCAGTGTGGCCCCATTAAAGCCTTGACCTCCTTGTGTTCTTCCAAAATATAATACATGTATTCCCCAATATGGTCCAAGCCTTTTAGGTATGGGGTACTGAAGGATGAGGAATTTTCCCCACTGGCAATGTTTTGTCATTTTTGGGTAAAGCAAATAGAGAATAAAGCTAGAACATCTGGGACTGGGGCTTACCTGGTTCCCTTTAGTGTCATAGGGAGAAGGTGGGAGGTTTAAAAAATGAAATAATGAAAAGGTGATGCTAGGGGGAGAATAGATCCATCAGGGCTTTGGGCATTTTCTCAAAAAACTTTTTCCTTTGGTTCCAGCGAGAACAGTTATAGTTTACTCAAGAAAAGGGAATGAAGTACCCAGTTTAAAAAACAAAATAAAACCTTCCTTTATTGCCTCTTTGTGCTTATCAAGCCTTTTCTTACCCAGGGTTTACTCATCTGGCCTCCAGCCTGTCCATTATACCAGTTGGAGCCAGTTATCCAGGAGAGATGAATCCAGGCAACCAGGAGGATGGTCCATCAGGGGATGCCAATACCCTCCTCACCCAGCCTCTCTCCCAGAAAGATCATGAGCTGAGGGCAATGATCAGGGGAAACTCCTGGCTGCTTCTGCCCTGAAATAAGAGGACAGGGGGAGTTGTTTCTGTACTTAAAAAGGGACATACTTTTGTTCCAGAGCAATAAGAAATATGAGCAGATGAAGCTATGGCTCTGACGGCTGGTCCATTTTGGGAAACAAGATGCAAGCGAGGGAGTAATATATAAACAAAGTGTGGGTATATTTGGCAGGTTTGAGGCAACCAGAAAGGAAGGTTTGGGTACTCTATAAAAAGAAAACAAAGATCTGGAATTCAAACTTCTTCTGATAAGGCCACAACGAAGAGATTTCCAGCAGTGGGTGTTGCAGGAAGGTGGCACCCACATTGCCACAGGCTTGCAAGGTGATGTGCCCAGGTGAGGAGGCAGGTGAGGCAGGGCAGTGTCCCTCACAGGTCCATGTCTGGGCCTCCTGAGGATGTCTTCAGTGGCACCGAGTCAAACCCATCAGGAGTCCTCTGAAAGAGAGATGGTGACAGGAGCTGGCTGCTGCACATGGGCAAGTTTGGGGAACAAAGGAGAGAAATGGAAAAGAGGTGACAGAAAGAACCCTCCTGAAATTCCTGCTTTCTTCAGTGGCTTTGTGGAAACATGGACATAAGATAGCCTCTATTCTTCTTGCTCCCTTCAGTCAGTCAAAGGATGAGAAATATCTTTAAACCCCTTGCTTTGCATCTTTGTTGAATTCTAGAAGTTCCAGAAGACCCAAGCGTCCCAGGGTAAGCTGTTCTCCCATTGGTTAAACAAAAAGCATTCAAGGTCTAAGGAGGCCAAGGGAAGGTCAGCACAAAGGGAATGAGATTCGGCCAAGGAAACACCTACCCACCTTCCTTTCCTTTTCTGTTGCCCCCCTCCCCACCCAGGTTGGGTAAATTGGTCAGGGCAGCAGTGAACTGTGGGTGCTGGCAGAGTGGGGCTGCTGCAGAGGGTGATGGCCCTGGAGGAATCATTCGAAAGCTCTCTGCTTGCCCCAGGCCCAGCGACAGTGTGGTCTATCTTAACGTTTATGAGCTTCAGACTCATTCACCCACCCATACAGAGTCAGCTCTCCCAGCTCAGAACTCTTCAAGGGTGAACAACTTAGACGAAGCTGTGACTCAGCCCCCAAAGGACAGGGGCCTGACATCCAGGGGACAGCAGCCTCCACTGGCCAAAGGAGAGCCTCTCTTCTACCAGAAGCTGATCCTAGAGGTCATGCCTTCCCCTCCCTCCAAAATACAAAAAGGTTTTTGGTCTATTGTTTTGTTTTGTTTTGGGGGGACGGGGGCTGATTCTGAACCCCAACATGGGTGGTTCAGTACTCCTTCTGGAAGTTAAGAGGCCCAAACAGCCCATCCACTGGAGTGCATGTTGGCAAAGAAGGAGTCTTGTGCAGAGCAGTCTTGGGCCTCAGGGGAAAAGTATTTGTGTGAAAATACAGAAGACAGAAGCCAGGATTCTCAAGGCGGGAGGATAGAAGAGCATAGAGGGTAGGGAGCAGAACAGTGGTCCCTAAACAGTGGGGGGTCTCAGTGTCCTAGGACTGATGTCTTCTCCTGGCCTCCAGGGTGACCTCAGTGCACTGGCCATCCTCCCTACCTTGGAGGTAAATGATTTGATTTTCCCAAAGAGTGACTTTTTGCTGGTAAAGATGAGGTCATCCTCCACGTCCTCGCCTTCCATGATGGCACAGCTGTCAGCGGCTGGCAGGTCACAGTCTTTGAGGGTAGCATTCATCACGAGCTTGGAGTACTTGTACTCTAGCCTATGAAACAAGGGAATGGGGAAGATAAGACACCAAACTGTAATAAAAGGAAAAGGAGAAAGGTTGGGCTAAAAGGAGATATTCCCTTACCATGGGTGATGGAACTGAAACATAGCAAAATGGTATTAGGCTGGGGATTTGGCTAGAGAATCTGATTCCCAAGTCAGGGATCTTTCCCCTTAAATCTAGGTGTTTCTGTGATCTCAAAGCTGAATAGAAATCATGAAACTGTAAAATCATTTTTATCATTAATAATAGCAAATTAAGAATTCTCTTTGCATTTCTTTTGAGATCTAACAACTTTTCGTAGACTGCCATGTGGTACCATCCCTGTTTAGGGGTTAAGATGTGTATGTGTGTGCTGAGTCACTTCAGTCGTGTCTACTCTTTGTGACCCCATGGACTGTAGCCCGCCAGGCTCCCTTGTCCATGGGATTCTCCAGGCAAGAATACTGGAGTGGGTTGTCATGCCCTCCTCCAGGGGATCTTCCTGGAGGAACTGAACCCATGTCTCCTGCATGGCAGGCAGATTCTTTACTGCTGAGTCACCAGGGAAGCCCCTAGGAGTCAGGATAACCAAGGCATATACTGGATGAGTGACTCAACAAGCCTCTGGCCAGAGTCACAGGGACTGTGGCCAATACCAAAGAGCAGCGCTATGAATTTATACTCTCAGATACTCTCCTCCCAGCTCAATGATCCAGCCCTGGCCATCCCCAAACCCATCACGTACTTTTGATTCTTTTTCCAAAAGTAACAGGTCAAGACGGTGAGCAGGATGGCAGTGCAGGTCCCTGCAGAGATGCCCACTTTCAGCCAGAAGTCTATCGTTTTGCAGATGGTGACTCTCTGCTCAGGCAGGGAGATGCCACCGGAACACAGCTTCGGTTCTCGCCACACGTAAGTAGTCTTCTGTTGGGAGAAAAACAAGGAACTCAGATATCACACTCGCCTGTCTCCTGGGAAGTCCCCAAGCAGAGACGCCTACCTGGATGCCGGCCACGCAGCTGCTGACGATAGCATGGTAGTCGGCAGTTGAGCAGAGGGGGCAAGCGGCCACGCTCTCCCACAGGAAATGGAAGTTACAGCCATCGCAGGTCCCATCGGAGCACGAACTAACAGAGCAGAAAGGAGACGTGAGCGCACGCTCGCTGGACTGTTGGGAAGATCTGGCTGGAGTCCTATCATTTCATAAATTGCCCGATCTGTCTTCTCCTTGTCAAACTGTCAGTTCCATTGTGATCCTTCCAACTAGTTCTTAGCCTTAGTTTAGCTCTCTGATTTCCCTGATGATAAGAGGCCTTTCCAGCCTTCATCAGGGCCCCCACCCTCTGCCCATATGTTTCTGCCAACATCAGATGAGAACTCATGTAAGCAGTCTGAGCTCTAGCACAGTTACCCAGCTAAGCCCTCAGAAGCTCCTGTTCTCCCCACGGACATGGGATGTTTTGCAAAAGTCACTTTTTCTTTCTTTCATTTCACTTTTTCTTTCATTTTAAAGTTTTTATTTTCTATTGGGGTATAGCCGATTAACAAACAATGTTGTAAGAGTTTCAGGTGAACAGTGAAGGGACTCAGCCACACATGTACATGTGTCCATTCTTCCCAAACTCCGTCCAGCCTGCCACATAACATTGGGCAGAGTTCCCTGAGCTGTGCAGTAGGACCTTGTGGGCTATCCATTTTACATACAGCAGTGTGTAGAGCTTCCTGTGGAGCGCTGGGTGTGAGGGGCCAGTGTTCGAGAATGAACTTCAGGTCCCTGCTCTCTGCAATGTACTTACTGTAACGTTTGCAACGAGAACAGTGACCATACATTTTGATACCACTGCTGGGTCACAGCGTGCCTCTTGGCTTCCCATCTCCCTGACCAGTCATTGCCTAGCAGCAGCATTTTCCAAACCGTCTTCCTCAAGACATGGGTACCCTCAGGATGTTAGTGTTATGTGAAAAGAGGAAGGTAGGGGAAAGGTTGTTATTGTTGTTTAGTTGATAAGTGATGTCTGATTCTGTCGCAGCCCCATGGACTGTGGCCCACTAGTCTCCTCTGTCCATGGGGTATCCCAGGCAGGAGTACTGGAGTATGTTGCCATTTCCTTCTCCAGGGGATCTTCCTGGAGAATTGAACCCTCATCTCCTTCATTGGCAGGCAGATTCTTTACCACTGACCCACCAGGGAAGCCTGGGGGGAAGGGTACTGTAATCAAATTAGTTCAAGAGTCCTTGATTTAGTGCCCTTGGCTATTACATTCAGAATTGGGTCTTTGGCTGTAGAGAGATTCTTAGGATTCCCTAACATTTACTAATTTGATAGTAGGAAGGATCTATTATCTCGTTGAGTTTCCCTGGTGGCTCAGATAGTAAAGCACCCACCTGCAGTGTGGGAGACCCTGCAGGGGTCCATCCCTGGGTTGGGAAGATCCCTTGGAGGAGGTTATGTCAACCCACTCAAGTATTCTTGCCTGAAGAATCCCCATGGACAGAAGAGCCCGGTGGGCTACAGTCCTTGGGGTCACAAAGAGTGACTGAGCGACTAAGCACATTATCTCATTATCTTGTCTCATTATCTCATTTAATCCTCATAACAACCCCCTGAAGGAATTTATTATTATCCCCATTTTGCAAATAAAGAAGAAGAGGCCTAGATAAGATAAGAGCTATATCCATAACAGAGCTGGCAAGTCTAGGAGGGGAATTGAATCTGACCCTCAGCTCTAGCCATTAGTCCCTCTGCTATGCAGCTGCCTGCACGCTCTAGAGAGTGAGGGTAGCTTCTACTCTTCTGCTCCATCCTTGACATCTAAAGATCGAGGGTTTGGAGCCATGACTGTGTCCCCAAGAGCCCATTAATGGAGCTCAGACAGTTTTCTCTTTTGCTCTTCTTCAGTAATCTCTGTTTGGTTCTTGGGATGGAGTGATGTCAAGGAAGGGAGACTGTGTCACATCCCTTTACCTTGGCAGTGACAGACTCCCAGGAGCAGGCTTGAGTGGGCTGCATCTGACTCGGATGGTGGTTGATCTCCCAGAGCTGCAAGACTGGGTCACATCATTGGACCTGCAGAGCAAACAGTCCCCATGGGGGAAGGAGTCACTCATTGGTGCCATTGGAGAGCTGCTAAGTGAAGTCAGCATGGAACAGACACCTGGCTGGGGAAGTCTGGTGTGACACATAGGAGAGAGTGGGGGGTCAGGGAGATGTGGTCAAGGGGAAATGCACTGGTCTAGGAACGGCTGTGCCGTGCTCAGTTGCTCAGGCATGTCTGACTCTTCAGCGACCTCATGGACTGTTGCCCACCAGGCTCCTCTGTCCATGGGATTTCCCAGGCAAGAATACTGGAGTGGGTTGCCATGCCCTCCTCCAGGGCATCTTCCCAACCCGGGGATCAAACCTATTGTCTTCTGTGTCTGCTGCATTGCAGGTGGACTATTTACCACTGAGCCACTGGGGAAGTGCTAGGAAAGGCTAGCAGATGCATTAACACTGGAATCTCCCTAGGCGGGATGGGTTGTCCACCCGAGGTCATCCAGTATTTCTCGGTGCCACCAGGGGCACACCTGCCCCTACAGTAATACTCAAGTAGCTGGGCTGGGGAACTCTCAACCTTTATAGCTCTCTGCTGGGCGGGTCTGCTAGATCTTGTTCTGGCTTGATAAGCAGCAGGTGGCTAAAGAGGGAGGGATGCCACAGAGATTTCGGAGAAGCCCTGAGCTTCACTTGCATTAGCCCGGCCTCTCATTTTCACCTATAAAAGAAGATCACGTCCGGTATTCCCAGGGACCCCGGGTGGAAAAGTTCAGCTGGGGAGGTGATGCCATCCAGAGTCATATCTGTTGTCACCCCTGCCAAATTAGAGCTCCTAATTAGTTCTCACTAGTAGCATTTAGCTGGCAACCACTTCAGTTCTTCCAACACCTGTTCACATCCCACCCTCCTTCCTCTCATCACATTCCTAAGTGGCTCAGGAGAGGGCAAACCAAAGGTTTATCAGTGGCCCCAGGGGCCCTTGGTACCCCGGGATGGAGTGGGAAACAGAGGTCGGGAGGTTGGGCCCCTCACCTGGGGCCTTTTAGCTCAGAGTCTGGGAGCCTCATTCACTCTCTCTGCACACAGACACATATTCAAACAGGTGAGAAAGACTGAGTTACTCACCGATAAGCCGGTCTGCGAGGCTGACAGGCTGCGAGGACACGCCGGCCTTGTAGCCTGTCACCTCTGGGGGAATGATGACTGCCTGGCACACGTAGGCTGTGATGGGTTTGGAGAAACCTGACTCACCCTCGGGGATCCGGAGGTCGGTGACATTGTCAGTGCACACGGACATTTTCTTACCCTGGGCAGGGGGGTGCAGGAGGAAGTGGGAGAGAATGAGTGATCACAGAAGAACTCCCAAAAGGGAACAGGAAACAGTTTTTCTACATTTAAAACTTCAGCCTTCTAAGAGCATGCTGCAGTGGAATGATTCATCCCCGTTCTAATTACAAGACAGATTTTAAAAGATAAAAAAAGCTAAGAATAAGGCCTAGGTGTCCTAGTTTCTGGAACTCTGGCCCAGAGATCCCCAGTCTATTTCCTTGGAATCATCCTGGAGCCCCTTATGAGCAGGGTTGTGATGGCGGCAAACTGATTGGCAGATCAATCTACCAGCCTACCAGTTAAGGGCCTTCCTTATCCTAGCCAGATTTCTAGGCAGATCCTGAAATGTGTAGCTGATCTCATGAAATTGATTTGGGCATCTGGCCTGCTTCCCATTCACCCTCCATGTCTTCCTTGGAGCTGTGATTCTACCATACTTATCTTGGGAGAGGAAATGGCAACCCACTCCAGCATTGTTGCCCGGAAAATTCCATGGACAGAGGAGCCTGGTGGGCTACAGTCCATGGGGTCGCAAAGAGTCAGACAAGACTGAGTGACTAACACTTTCTTTTCTCATCTTGGGAGGACTTTCCAGAGTGTTCTGGCGGTTAAAACAAACCCCATAACCAGCCTTCTCCCTGCCTTGAGGTAGAACATCTTAGGACCAGTTGGAACCTATTCCATTTAAAAATATTTATCAGCAAAAGAAAGACCGCTTCTCCTCCAGTCTGTAACAACACAAAATCTATAGAGTAGAACTCAAGAGAACAGTGGGAACTGGACTCCTTCCTCGAGATTTTGTAATAGAAGAAATATTGAGATATTTTTCCTTCAAAATCCTTTAAATTTATAGAAGATGAATTATAATTTGTTTGCTAATAGAAGGTCATTTTTTCAATATTTTAAATTGAAGTGGACTAAGCATTTAGAATGTAGGATTTTCAAAATGATAAATTTAATTAGAAATAGACCCAAGTTGCTAAATCTGGTGTCTTACTTTGTTTTCAAGATTGTAAGAAACAGAAAAGGAACATGAGAACAGAAAGGTATCTTTACATTATATAAGAATAAGGGAGCAAAGAAAATAAAACTCACAGACTCTCTAAATTCTCATCTTTTCTCTCCCAACTCACTGAATGAACCTTTTGCTACATGGGGCTTGCTTTTATTAGTCTCCAGTTCCCAAGTTATCACTAACTGTCACTTCAGAGGCTTTCTTTTAACTTCTTCAAAGACTTTTTAAAAACGGGAAAGAAAAAAAAAAAATAAAATAAAAACGGGAAAGAGACATTTGTCTCTAATCTTTCATAGATAGTTTATTTCTTAGCATGTTCTCTCTAAAAACACAAACCAGCTATTTTGCATGCTGCAGAAGATGGGTAGAAGCTGTGTGGTGTAAAGGCCTTACCTCTACACAGAGTTACAGATTAAATGCTCAAGATGTTGTTTATTTTGCAACATTTGAAACTAACTTTCCAACCACTGATCATGGCTTGTTAGTAATTTAGTCAAGTGCAGTGGTGGTGTGATTACCCTTTACAAATATTTCCACCTTTTAAATTCGCATCCAAAATATTTGCGGCATCCTGAAATGCTAATGGTAACATGTAGTGTCAGCAAAGAGACATGTAGATGAAATTATGAGTAGTTTATTTTATCCAGCTTCTAGAAAACAAAAGACAGGTGTCATGATTTCTGAAGACTACTTTTTTAAGGAAAAAAGTCTTTCTCCTGCATAGTGGTTTTTTTTTTTTAAACCAAAGTATAGTTGATATAGGAGTATAGTTTTTATATAATCATTTTGAGGGAATAAAGGTCAGGGAGGAGTTAATGTACAAGTTACTCTATTTTATTTAAGTAATTAACTTACTTTGGCTGTGCTGTGCGGCTTGTGGGATCTTAGTTCCCTGACCAGGGATCGAACCCTGGCCCCAGCAGGAAACATACCAAGTCTTACCCACTGGACTGCCAAGGAATTGCCCACACATTATTTTATTTAATTTAGTTTTTAATTCCCCTCACCTGATTTTAAACATGTTCATTTTCCTAAATGTTTATAACCAAATGATTTGATCTTAGAGGAGAAAGTCCTCAGGAAGAATAATAATCATTTGGAAATCTCTGAATCTGCCCCATCCGCTGCTCTCTGGACCTCCCACGTCCTCTGGCCTCTGATTCGCTGGCGCCCCCTTTCCGTTCCCACGCCGTCAGCACCTATACAGCTTACCTGATTTCCGCAGAGACTGAGGGTAAAGTGGTGGAAGTATTTCAGCCCTTTGGAAGTGAAGCTTGGCCCTCCAGCCAGAGAGACGGTGTTTTCCAAAGCCAAGAAGTTGTACTCGAAAGTCCTGGTCGAAGTGCTGACCGAGAAGGCACAGTCATTGTAGCACAGGGAGTGGATCTGAGGGGAGAGGGGTCCATCAGGCTGGCTCCACGGGCAGGGCCTCGGGGGGCCGTGGAGAGCGGCACCACTCACCCCAGCCTGGTGCAGCCCAGGCAGGGGGAGAGAAGAGCAAGTGTGGATTGGGGTGGGCATTGAAAGATCTGAAACAGGAGCTAGGGAGGCTGTGTGCAGATGCACATTCCAGTATTAGCACATATATTCCAGCCATTGCCATTCCAGTATTAGCACATAAATGATGTATAAACCTCTCATTTAAAAAAAAATAAATAAAAATAAACCTCTCATTTTTCAGTAGGTAGTTGGATCAGATTCTGTACCTTGTTCCTATGCCTAGATTATAAAACTCCCTCAAGATACAAGATAGCCCTTCTTACATTCAAGCAGAAAACAGCACTAGGCACTCACCTAGAGCCAAACATCCTGGGATGTGAAGTCAAGAGGGCCTTAGGAAGCATCACTATGAACAAAGCTAATGGAGGTGATGGAATTCCAGTTGAGCTATTTCAAATCCTGAAAGATGATGCTGTGAAAGTGCTGCACTCAATATGCCAGAAAATTTAGGAAACTCCGCAGTGGCCACAAGACTGGAAAAGGTCAGTTTTCATTCCAATCCCTAAGAAAGGCAATGCCAAAAAATGCTCAAACTACCGTACAATGGCACTCATCTCACACACTAGTAAAGTAATGCTCAAAATTCTCCAAGCCAGGCTTCAGCAATATGTGAACTGTGAACTTCCAGATATTTAAGCTGGATTTATAAAAGGCAGGAGAACCAGAGATCAAATTTCCAACATCTGCTAGATCATTGACAAAGCAAGAGAGTTCCAGAAAAACATCTACTTCTGCTTTATTGACTGTGCCAAAGCCTTTGACTGCGTGGATCACAATAAACTGTGAAAATTCTGAAAGAGATGGGCATACCAGACCACCTGACCCACCTCTTGAGAAACCTGTATGCAGGTCAGGAAGCAACAGTTAGAACTGGACATGGACCAACAGACTAGTTCCAAATAGGAAAAGGAGTACATCAAGGCTGTATATTGTCACCGAGCTTATTTAACTTATATGCAGAATACATCATGAGAAATGCTAGGCTAGAGGAAACACAAGCTGGAATCAAGATTGCCGGGAGAAATATCAATAACCTCAGATATGCAGATGACACCACCCTTATGGCAGAAAGTGAAGAATTAAAGACCCTCTTGATGAAAGTGAAAGAGGAGAGTGAAAAAGTTGGCTTAAAGCTCAACCTTCAGAAAACTAAGATCATGGCATCTAGTTCTATCACTTCATGGCAAATAGATGGGGAAACAGTGGAAACAGTGGCAGACTTTATTTTTGGGGGCTCCAAAATCACTGCAGATGATGACTGCAGCCATGAAATTTAAAGACTTACTCCTTGGGAGAAAAGTTATGACCAACCTAGATAACATATTAAAAAGCAGAGACGGTACTTTGCCAACAGAGGTCTGTCTAGTCAAGGCTATGGTTTTTCCAGTAGTCATGTATGGATGTAAGAGTTGGACTATAAAGAAAGCTGAGCACCGAAGAATTGATGCTTCTGAACTATGGTGTTGGAGAAGACTCTTGAGAGTCTCTTGGACTGCAAGGAGATCCAACCAGTCCGTCCTAAAGGAAATCAGTCCTGGGTGTTCATCCGAAGGACTGATGTTGAAGCTGAAACTCCAGTACTTTGGTCACCTGATGCAAAGAGCTGACTCATTTGAGAAGACTCTGATGCTGGGAAAGATTGAAGGCGGGAGGAGAAGGGGACGAGAGAGGATGAGGTGGTTGGATGGCATCACTGACTCAATGGACATGAGTTTGAATAAACTCCAGGAGTTGGTGATGGACAGGGAGGCCTGGCGTGCTGCAGTCCCTGGGGTAGCAAAGAGTCAGACACGACTGAGTGACTGAACTGAACTGAAGTGGAAGAAGGGTGCCCAGGATGGCAGAAGAGAAGCTACAAGTCTGTCCACCCTCCCCCACTTAAAATTCACTGACCCCCAGATTCCTTTTTCCAAGTCTCTTTATAGGAAACTGAACCATAAACCCCTTTCTTGCTCATTTTAAGGTCGTCATGTGTTAATGGCCTCACACAACTGTCAATCCCTCCCTTTACAGCAGAAGAGGCTGGGGGGAGGAAGTTTGTGGCAAGAGTCCAGGGAGTCCCAGTGAGGTGGCCAGGGATCTGCAGGACTGCCGCACTTACTGCACAGCTGAACTGAGCAATGTCTGCAGATGGCGTGGTGTCTTACAAATTTGTAGCCACTGGGTTCTGATCAGTAAAATACAAGTTCATTGAAAAGCATTAATGAATAACTAAGAACTTCTGGTCACAGGATTCACTTTCTCAGATTCAGAAAATGCCTGGGGCAACAGCACTGGAAGGGGAGACAGCAATGACCCAACAAAGGGGGGTTACCATTCCCAAGAGCGGGGGAGCAAATTCCTGCAATAACAAGCTGGAAAGAAGTAGGCTGAATTTGGACCACAAGTCCCATTACTGCTTCCCTTTGGGTCTCTGCACAGATGCCAAATAACGCACTGGACCAGAGGGCCACAGATCTCCATTACCCAGCACCTGAAGATGAGACTTGTCGCTGACTGAGACCCAGACCCTGAAAACCAACCAGTACAAGCTGAGAACTCTCCTTCTATGGTCACACCCTGGATAGGTTTCCTCTAGGACTCTAACCTGGGAATGTACTAGGGGGAGTGCTTGGGTATCAGCCCCTTAAGAACACCACCCAGGACCTGGCACCATCTGAGCTGGCCTGTTCAGAGACGCAAAGTTAGGATGCTTAGCCAACTACTGGCACCTTGTTGCTCTTGGTCCCTGGACCACAGGGCATGCAGGCCTGGGCGCCATAAGGCTGGTGGGCTTTCAGGATCGTGTTAGGGGGACAGGGATGGCAGGTTCCTGAATCCCGATCAATATAGTAGCCAGCAGGACAAGAGGTGCAGGAGGAGCCCATGTCAGAGGCTTCCAGGGCACACGGACGGCAGTAGGAAGCCACCCCGTCCATGACGTTGGTGACGTTGATGGAGTAGATCTTGGCAACATCATTGGTATACTTTCTTCCCTGGAAACAAAGACACAAGGGGAGAGTGAGCTTGGCCTGCCTTGGCCTGAGAAATAGCAACTGAGTGCTCTGGAAATAACAGAGTATGACTTAATCTTTTTTATCCTGTGATACTTGAGAAAAATCTTTAGAAGCACCCTGTTCTTTCTACTCACCTAACAGTATCTTTTAACGTGCACTTTTTGTCATTTTAAAGTAAGGACTGAACAATTTAGATGATGTATAAAAATATTCAGTACCATGGGGAAACATATAGTAGGTATTCATATTTTTTTAAAAAGCAGATTTTTTCCCCTTATAAGAGAAAAAAAGTATTTATAGAGAAATAAAGACTATATAGAAGATACTCCATATGCTAACTGGGTTATCTCTGGGCAGTAGGATTATGGGTGGTTTTCTTCTTTTTGCTTATTTCTAAGTTTTCTTTCAGTGAACTTACATTACTTAGAGTTAAGATAATAAAACCAGAGTTATTATTATTAAAGCAAGAACAAGACTGAACAGGGTACACCAGGTCAGGTACCACATATGTCCTCAGGACAGGTCTCCTGAGGAGGGACAGGTGATTTTAGGAGTTTCCAGGGTCAGTTGGACAAGGCTGGATGCTCCTCAGGGGCTGGCTTGACTCCTTACAAGTCTTCTAATCACTGGATTCTGAAGCTCAACCGCATACTTAAGCTAAAGTAGGAATCCTTCCACATTAGGAGGTCTCTCTGGGTGCGGAGCATCTGAGGAAGGGGAGGAGCTTACTGTCTCATGGAAAGTCGTCCTCTGGAAGGCCCAGGTGAAGCTCATGGTAGCATTCTCCTCGATGATGTAGGTATAGGACTGTTTGCCTTTGGAACCTTTCCACGTCTCCACGGGACTGTTGGTCCTAGAATTCACACCCTGAACCCAAGACAGACCAATGAAGAAGGCGTGATGGCTGGGCAACTGTGGGGAGAGGGTGCCCATACCGCTGCCAGCCTGGGGGCCATCACAGTGGGCTAGACCCATGTTAAATGGTGCAGTCCCTGACAAATAGTTGGGCTCCTTGTCTACAAAATCACTGTAAGCAGGGGTGTCAGTTATGTTGATGCACCAACAGGGCAGAGGGGCCAACCTTCCCGGAAGCCCCAAGGCAGACAAAGGAAGGAAAACATACCACCATGAAGTAGAGCTCGCAGTTCACAGAACAGATGGTCTCAAAAACAAATGTGATTCTGGCCACCTCTTTGTTCTCTGAGTCTGCCATCACTGACTGTGGAGGTCTGTGGGGCAGAAATCAAAAGTCGGTTCCAGGGGCCAGACAGTGCTTAGTGAAGAGACCAGATGGCAGCAAAGGGTCTGCTGGGGGACAGGATTAAGTTCTAAGTATGTTGGAAAGAACATGAACTAAATCCAATTCTATCATCCTAGCTGTCTGAACTTGATCTAGCTAAACTGTGCCTTTCTTATCTGTAAAAAGGTGATAATATCTTTCTTATTTACCTCCCATCATTATGCGTGCTAAGTTACTTCACTCATGTCCGACTCTCTGTGACCCTACGGACAGTAGCCTACCAGGCTCCTCTGTCCATGGGATTCTCTAGGCAAGATACTGGAGTGGGGTGCCATGCCTTCCTTCAGGGGATCTTCCTGACCCAGGGATTGAACGTCTCTTGCATTTCCTGCGTTGGCAGGTGGGTTCTTTACCACTAGTGTGACTGGGAAACCCATCATTGTGGTGTGATCCAAAGGCATAACAGATGTGGAAGTACTTTCTAAAATGCTGAATAGCCTCGCTAGCAGAGTGCGGGCTCCAGACCTACTGAATTAGAATCTGCAGCTTAACGTGACCCCCAGGTGATCCATATGCATGTTAAAGTTGAAGAAGGACTGCTAGCATAAGACATCAATTGTCTACACTCACTCAGCAGTTCAAACCCCCTCCCCATCTCCACCTGAACTGTGGGGGTTTTGCCCTGGTCAAATGAGCAGGTACTTCGATTCATAGCTTTTTTAGCAAAGTTCTCAGCCTGGTCCTTCTTTGGGGAAAGAGAGAGCCATGCCTGATAGGTGGGGATGGCAGGGTGGGGCGAGTGGGGTTAGAAAATGCTTTACTACTATCATCATATTTGCAAATTGAAAAGTAGTTTGGTGGGTGTTATCTCCCAAGAATCTAAGAAGTTTGCTTCCCTCAGAAACATAAGATATAGCTGTTCAGCTCTGAGTAATGTAAATGAAGGGAAGGGAACCTAATACCTTTCGAGCAAGTACTGTGGCTGAGCACTGTGCCCGGGATGGAAGGAGGGAGCTTGAAGGAGGGAATGGAGAAGCCAGATTGGCAATTGGGATGCTGATTCAGGGGTTCCCCCTCATCTAAAGATACAGCACATACAGGCAGAAGAGTTCACCTGGGCTTTGAAAACCCATTTGTGGCTTTCTCCTTGGTTTTGGGCACGTGATTGACTTCTGAGGACCTCCAGTTCCCAGCTACTGTCCACTCAGTGGTGTGAACTGATGGGCTGGAAGAATCATCTCCACTTGAAGTTGGGCCAAAACCACAGACTGTCAATCCCTTTGTTTTACAGACAAGGAGCCCAAAGCCTAAAGGGGCACAGTGGCTTCCCCAAGTTTACCAGGCCAGTAAGTGGCAAAATTCAAGCGCCCTGTCTTTTAGTCTAGTTTTCCTTATACTGGACCACTCTGCCTGTAGTGGCTTTTTTAATGGCAAACAAACTGCTTGTTATCCTAAGTGTTGTTGGGAGATGGGGATAAATATAACAACAAGAGCAATCCCTCCCAGGGACTTCACTGGTGGTCCAGTGGTTAAGAAGCCACCTTGCGATACAGGGACACAGTCCAACCTTTGGGAACTAAGATCCCACATATTGTGGAGCAACTGAGCCCACATGCTGCAGCTAGTGATGCCCAGGCGCCGCAACCAGAGAGTCTGTGCAGCAGAATGAAAGAGCCCACATGCCGCAACTAAGACCCAATGCAGCCAAAAATAAATAAATAAAACCAATCTTCTTGTCCCATTGAAAGATGAACTATCTACGGGCACTTCTGGCCCTATTTTTTACAGGTTTTAAAATCTTATCTGATGCTTTGAGGAGGAAGAATTTGAGTAGAATGGGGCCAAATGGTAGGAAAAGCTAGATGGGATAGGAGAACCAGTAGGTAATCAACGTGGGCAGCAACTAAGAACGTGTCAGCACTCAGGTTAACTTTATCAGACCATTACTGTGGTCTCCTCTGTTCTTTTCTTGTTTTTTAAACTGTTTTTTTTTTTTAATTTTTAAAAATTTTTACTTGTTTATTAATTTTGGCTGGACCTTACAGCATGTGAGATCTTAGTTCCCCAACCAGGGAACTGAACCTGTATCCCCTGCACTGGAAACACAGAGTCTTAACCCAGGAAGTCCCAGAGAATCCCAGGAAGTCCCGTTCTCTGTTCTGGCCTGACACTTCTGCACACCAGAAGCCCTCTCGTCTACAACACTCCAAACTGTGTGGGACTTGGATGTGGCCAAGGGGGGTGTGGTTTCCCCTTAGTTTTGTGTTTCTCACCTGAATCCTGGCACGACCAGGGTGAGGATCATGAAGTCATTGTCTGAAGCTCCAACAGCTGAATAAATGTGGTCACCCGCCACCTCCCAGCCTGGAAAAGGAGAAGGATATGAGTTAACGCCCAGTGGTCTCAGGTGCAGGGCAGGTGTGCACCCAACTGACACTCTGGAAGAGAAATAGCACCATCCTTTGAGGCATCCAGAACCATCACCCAACACAAACCATGTTACTTCTCAGGCTGCTTTGGTCAAAAACTCCGAAACTCTCAGAGCAAGACCTCTGCAGTGTGTGTATTGTTTCTAGTTCTGTCTCTAAAGCTAAAGTTTGCAGATTATATGTTCTTTGTCCCTGGGGAGTGGAGCATTCAAGGGAGTATGAGCATGATCAGCTCATTTTTCTCTAGACATCACTGTTATGAAGAACTGTGAGCTAGGAAGAACCCCTTTGGCAGGGCAGCTAGCTGAGAGCTCTTGGTCAGAGGAGGTACTTACCTGTCATGCCCTTGTACTCAAAGTTGATCCCGCTGAGGACGGTCGTCTCCATGTTCGTGGGCAGCGTGTTCCACCATTTGTATTCAAATCCCACGGCAGGTTCGGTCCCTGCTGGGCAGTGGCTACAATCTGGGGGAGCCACAAGATCCACACATTCAGCAGGAAGGCTGCAGCCACCCTGACTGGAGCTGTTGTTGCATAGACAAGTGGCAACAGTGGTGGGCAGCCCCACAGAGGTGTTGCTGAGTACAGTTAACAGCCAGCTAACTCAAAAACATTCTGACAGTGAGTTTAACAAACTTGGGATGTAAAGACTGACCCTTCATTCCATATTCCAGTACCCTACTTGCCCATCAAATTATTAATTTCAAAGCTTGAGTGTATCTTCTAGTCTAATATATATAGTTCATATTATTTGTCACATTGTCATCAGCAAATGCCTTCACATTAATAGGTATAGATCCCCCCAGCTCCTCTCCTTCAAATTCTGATTGTGACAAGGTGGCCATCCCAGCTTCCCAAACCTTCTAGCTATCATCCCTGCCACATGCTGGAAGCCTCTGCTGTGAGGAGTGTGCCCCTTCAGGCCTGAGTCACATTCGCAGTTGGAATGAGGAGGGAGGCAGGCAATTCTCAGGTGGACTCACAGACAGGGCCCGCGCTGACCTCTCTTCTGAATGTGGTCCTCAGAGGTGGCCTGGCCCTTATTGCCTCCCTCGGAAGGACATGGTGTGAGTTCAGTTGACATGCTGAGTGCCCATGTGGCCCACCCCCATGTGTGGCATGGGAATGGAGTGAGGCAGGGAGCGGGATGGGAGAGGGGTTACCGGAGCCGTTGGAGTAAGAGCCATAAGGGCAGGCCTCGCAGGTGCTGCTGTTGGTCTTGAAGAAGCCTGGGTTGCAGGGTGGGCAGTTGGTCTTCAAGCCAGAGGCGGGCAGCTTCACCGCACCCTCCAGATCCTCGCTGCAGATTTTTGGCTGGGCCCATTTGTACATGAGCTGCGTCTGCAGAAACAGAGCCCGACTCAGCCTGCTGTGAGGCATTAGCACATCTTCAGGAAGTTACCTTGAGGATGGGGGGATTCTGGGCTCTAATGAAAGCTCCAGCAGGGTGGGGAACTTGGTTTGGGTCACCAGTGTATCTCAGGCACATTGTTTAGTGCCTGGCATGCGGTCATGCTCAGTGAATATCTGCTGAATGAATGGACTGGGATGAAGAAGGATAGGCCTGTGTGTTGGATGGGAAGAGGGGACCAGTTTCCTCCAGAGAAAGCCCTCATTCCGGTGTAGAATCTTATTATTAATACTAAAGTGTCACAGGAAAAGCAGCTGGTGAAAATCCCAGAACACAAAAAGGCATGGAGTGGGAGTGGCTTAGGTAACCCCTGGGGGAATAGAGGACGGCTGAGGTGTCCCGATTTGTCTTCTAAGTATTTTCTTTGCTTTTTCACTTATTCAGTAGACATCTATAGAAAGTCTAATATAAACATGTGACTCAGAGATGAATGACGTGGCCTGTGCCCTCAGGGAGCTGGCTCACTGTCTAGCACTGTCACGCATTGCATTGCATGCGTGCTCAGTCATGTCCAACTCTTTGTGACTCCATGGACTGTAGCCCACCAGGCTCCTCTGTCTGTGGGATTTGCCAGGCAAGAATACTGCAGTGGGTTGCCATTTCCTTCTTGAGGGGATTTTCCTGACCCAGGGATTGAACCCAAGTCTCCTGCATTGCAGGCAGATTCTTTACCGCTTGAGTCATCAGTAAAGTACCCTAGCAAGGGCACCATAATAACAATCCCCCATGGGGGCATGAACCCTGTGTTCTCTGGGACATAAAGGCAAGAGCAATGAGGCTGGTTAAAGAGTGCAAACTTCCAGTTATAAGATCAAAAAATTCTGGGGATCTAAGGTACAGGTGATTAGAGTTAGCATGGTGATTAGAGTTAATAATGCTGTATTATATACTTGAGAGCTATTAAGAGAGTAGATATTAAACACTCTCACCACAAAAAAGACATGGTAATTATGTGCCCTGATGGTAGTGAGCTAGCTCTATGTTGCTTATCATCTTGCAATATGTAAGTGTATCAAATCAACTCGTACACCTTAAACTTCCACAATGATATGTGTCAATTATATCTCAAATAACCTGAGGGAAAAAGGCAAGAGAACTGATCAGCCTTCAAGTCAGTGAACAAGAGAAGCACTGTATCTGCCACTTACTAGGACCATCCCTAGTCTGTTGATGGAGGCATTGGCTAGAGAAGAGCAGATGAACTGCAGGAGGCCCCTGGTGAGTCAGGGGTGAGGTTGGGCAATGGCAGGCTTCCTGTGTGGTCCTTGGGCAAGAGATAAAAGGATTGCATTGAGGTGATGATGCAAATGCGCTATGTAGCATACCAAACATGTAAGAAGGTGGGTGAACAAGGCATCAGTCCATTTTATTCAGGATAAGGTCTTGACAATGTCTTGAAAGGGCCTCACGTTGTGCCTTTGTTGAAGATGAGCTCTGGGACAGACAGCTTGTGCCCCTGATCAGCTCAGCCTTTCTCTGTGTAAAGAGCAGTCAGTGACCGGAGACCTGGACTAGTGACCTAACCTTACTTCACCCAGCTCATCTCCTTGAGTCTTATAGAGAGAAGGGTCTGGGGAGCCACTGGACTGACTTGGGCCACCTCCTGGAACAGCACACTCAGCAGCCCCAATGGATCAGCGATCCCAGTCCCTGAGAAACCACTGAGGCACAGCAAAGACCATAAAGGCAATTGCAGGAATCCTTTGATTTTAAAATATAGCTTAAAAGACAAAGTGAAATTCCGAGACTGAGCAGAACCAGCATGGGCCCGAGGGCTGACACTTCCATAAGACACTCCTGGTGACCATGTCTACTCCAGAGCTTCTCTCTGAGCCGTGCTGTGGCTGGGCTGCAAGGTGGGAGCACCGGCTCTGGTCCCACTCATCTATAGGCCCCCAAGGTGATCAGGGGATGGCAGATACCCAGGCTTGCAAGCATCAGAGCACATTATGGATCCAGAAGCCCTTGGCCTGAACCAGGAGGGGAAAAAATGGGGCATAAGGAAGCAAAGACAGCCACAGTCAGCCAGATGTTATATCCTGGAGGGAGAAGAGGAGCAGGATTGTCCTCTTAATTAGTGGGTCAGCTGAGACCAAGAAAATGACAGTAATTCCTTACAAGGTCATGAAGAACACCAGACACTATAGAACTGGGGCTAAGGTACAACTGATAGGATTAATCATTTTGCTTGGCCGCTGGGGAAGGGGATTTTGCTCAAAAAATGAGAATGGGGTCAGTCAGTATGCGGGCAGTAAGAGATAACTATAAGAACAATTGCCATTAAGGACCGGACTTCATCCCATGCTTCATTAGCAGAAAGAGAATTCAGCCAGCCGTCCAGCCAGTAAACATGTATGCATCCTAATAGCAAGCACATGCTTAGTGCTGAATGACGCAGAATTCCCTACTCCTGTCTTCTCGGGAGGTTCTAGTTTAGGGATACAGATAAGACAGTTCATCCAGAATTGCTGATCTAAGACCAATCCCACCACTTGTGCCCTTGAACCATCCCTGCTCACTTCCTCAAAGTTTCCAGGCACCTGCCTGCCTCCTCCATACCTGCTGCATTCCCTGCCTGGGGAGCACTCTGGCTCTTCTCCTCCTGACTCAGGTCTCTGCACAGAGAGGTCATTCTTACCTGCTCTAAGCAGAAATAGAGACGGAGATGTACAGAAGTAGAGAGCAAGTGTATGCATACCAAGGGGGAAACAGAGGGTGGGAAGAACTGGAAGTTCGGGATTTACATATGCCTACTATGGATACTGTGTATAAAATAGATCACTAATGAAAACATGAGGTATAGCTCAAGAAACTCCACTCAATGCTCTGTGATGACCTAAATGGGAAGGTAATCCAAAAAAGAGGGATTGTTTCTCTGTTGTCTCTCACTTCACTCGCTCCCCGAGAGGAATTCAGTGCCAGGAGAGTGGACGTTTCCTCAGCGCTGTGAACTGCTGCATACCAGCGCGCAGCACAGGACCTGGCTGCACCCAGGAACTAGTAACCTCCTCTGGAAGACCTGCCCCGGCCCCACCCTCCAGCCTGGTCACTGCTCTTCTGGGTCCCCCCAGCGCCCTGCACACAGTCAGCCCCATCTTTCTCCTTCCCACCATCTTCCTCTTCCCCGTCAGCTTTCTCCTCCCCACCATCTTTCTCCTCTCCTCTTCAGGGCAGAAGCCCGTCTGATTCATCACGGGTTCCCTGGCTGGAACAGTACAGAGCAACAGCTGATACTCAAAAATGCCCGCTGGCTCAGTGGTGGAGCAGACTACAAAGGAAAGTCTTTCTGAGGCAGAAAGCATGCGGGGGAGAGGAAACGGGCAGAGACAGAATAAATCAGGCCGTTCTCCGGTGAGCCAGGAAGCAGGAATCACCCCCTATGCCGGCCTACAAGAGCAGCACCAAGGGGACATGTCTGATGAGAAAGAAGAAATAAGCTGTTCTCCAGTGAGCCAGGAAGCAGGAATCACTCCCTATGCCGGCCTACGAGAGCAGCGCTGAGGGGACAAGTCTGATGAGAAAGAAGAAATAAGTATGTATGGACAGGCAGTCACTGCCCAGGGAGCGAAGCGAATGGAAGAAACCAAGCAAAAGAAAATGAAAGCATTTTTTAAAAAGCAGAACATATGTGAGTGAGCAGCGGAACAAATGTAGCAAAAACAGTTTCTGACCTGAAAATGAGTGGGGTCATCTCATTTTGCCTCCCCACTGGCCCCGGGGTCACTGCAGAGGTCTGGGGGGTTTTCTCAGGTGACAGCTTCACTGACCGCTGGAGCTGCAAATCTGGCAAAGTCTAAGGGGTAGGCAAAGGGGTCCCAAGACTGTGCTACCCACCTCTCCTTTGGCATCACAGGCCGTGTGAGTGTAGAAGTAATCTTTATCTGTGCAGGCTGGCCGTGGTTTGCAGGTGGAGGATCCTTTCTCTAAATGGCAGAAGCAAGGACAAATACTTGAAGTGAAGAAAGCAGAGCTCTCGATCACTTGCACACAATGCTATAACACCCCAGACCCTGGGGTAAAGCACAGCACAGATCTTGCAGAAAGTAGACAGCGCTGCACACACACCTTCCCTTTGCCCGAGTGGCTTCATTTCCAGTCCCTGGAGACCTGCTCAGACGCCCACTTTGCTTCCCACCCTGATGCTGATGAGAAGTCCCTGAGGCTGCACTGTGGAGCAGGGCAGAGGAGGTGGGCTGGCCAGAGGACCGTTGAGGGGAAGGTGGCCAGAAGAAGCATCTACAGGTTTCTTACCACCACCAGCCCAATTCCCTGGAACCTGCCATCTTCCAGGTGCCTCAGAACCCTGACTGTGTGGGTGGTTTTTCTACTCCTAAAGGGTTGAAGCAAAACATAGGAAAGCTTAGGACAGTGCCTCTGAATTTTCTCTTAATATGTGCCTAGAATGAAGGCCTCCCACTGCATCATTTCCTTTTCTCCATTCAGCCATCCTACACAAATAAAGTGATAGTTTAATCCACTCTTTCCACTTTCTCCACCCACAGTATTCACAGCACTCTCTTTAAGCCTTGAGCCGGACTTAATGAAAAATGTTATGAATTATCATTTTATTTACTTTACTTTCTTGTGTTCTTATATCTAGGTTGGTTCTGCTTTAACCCTATGAACCCCTGGATAAAAACAACTGTTTCAGTGAATCCCTCTTTATTTTTTAAATGGTGATGGCAAACTTTATTTTATTTTAAAATATTGATTATTTATTTGGTTGTGCCAGGTCTTAGCTGCGGCATGCAGGATCTTTAGTTGTGGCATGTGGGATCTAGTTCCCCGACCAGGGATTGAACCCAGGCCCCCTGCATATCAAGCACAGAGTCTTAGACACTCGACTACCAGAGAAGTCCCTGGTTTCCTCTTTAAATCAATGGATTTTACCCTATTTGAATTACAAATCCTTTTGAGAGTTTGAAAAAAAAGAACAGTTTCCTGTATCCTGAAAAATATACCTTATTCATACAATTTTTTAAAAATTTCCAGGGAATTCACTTTCTCCAGAGTGAAAACCACTGCTTTATAGAGTGCCAGGGCAATGCTGCTCTGACTGCTACTGTTCCTGGTATGACTGATGTGTTGCCTGTAGGTAAGCAGGTGACAATGGTGAGACCTTCTCTCTATATATTGCTTGATGGACATTTCAGTAGAATGGAATGAGATTTCTAAGTCAGACAGATCTGGATTTGGATCATGCTTGATCACTTAGGAGCTGCATCACTCCTGGCAAGTTACTTAACCTCTCTGAGCCTTTGTGCTGTCAACCTGTGCAGCAAGAAGAGTAACATCTGCCTTGCTGGAATCAGCACATACCTGACACATTGTAAGTAGGAACTTGCTAAATGCTGGTAACTATTATCACCTGGATTTATAAGAAATCTTTTTATTTGGTTACCATCATGGCACTTTTAATAAGGATTAGAAGTTTCTCTTCTCTTCCAGTTAAGGCTTATGTCTCAACTGGTCCTTTCTTCCCAAGGCAACAAATGAGTTGCTAGATCTGAGAATCTCCTATTACCATGTTGTTGGTCTGCACTGGGGCCTCTTCTGTCCCCACCTTGTTATCCTGGATGAGAGGAAGCTACTGGCTGAGAAGCAGCTGGGGTCTTCTGAGCTTATTTATTCGGTTAATAAGCGAGGGCCTATTTCAACATAAGGGGATCCAGGGACCCCTGGTTTTGACAGACCCGGCCAGGAGAGATTTGGGGGGAGATGCTGAAAACAAATTAATTCCCAGGACTTTGCATATTAGATTTAGCAAATTGCAAGTTACATGTTAGAAAGTGTGTTCCACATAAGCACCTTTCTCTGCTTGTCAAATATTTATTCAAACTGACACCCCAGCTCCGGGTTACAGCAAAAATGGTCCAGCTGTTTACACACTGACAACTGCTAGACTGGTTTTAATAAATGATTAACCCAAATGCCGAGCCAGACCTCACTTTCCTAACTCAGGTTTCTCAAGGTGTGAAAACTGGGGACTGGTCAAGTTTGAAAGATTGGCCTAGATATTTGGTGAGAAAATGAAAAGCGATTCCTGTAGGATTGGCCCTGGGCAAAACTGTATGAAGCTAAAGTTTATTTGGGGGAACTCCACCTGCTCTTTTTGCATCTTCTTCCCACCTCTGGAAGTACAACCTTCTCATTCTGATCCTTTTTATCCAAAGAAAACATTTCCCTTGATCATTTAAGTACCTAATGAACACAAAACTCAGCTCTGACCCCAGCAGAGACTCTGGGCAAATCCCTAACCTCTCTATTGTTGTCTAGTCGCTAAATCGTGTTTGACTCTTTGCAACCCCATGGACTGTAGCCTGCCAGGCTCCTCTGTCCATGGGATTTTCTAGGCAAGAATAGTGGAATAGGTTGCCATATCTTTCTCCAGGGGATCTTCTGACCCAGGGATCAAACCTGAGTTTCCTGAATTGGCAGGCAGGTTCTTTACCACTGAGCCACCAGGGAACCTCTCTGAGCTTCTGTTTATTCATTTGTAAATGAGGAATCATTCCTGCACTGTGCTATGAGTAACAAATGAGATAGTTTTGTAAACTGTAAAGTGCTATACCAGTAACTTATTGTTACCTATACCCAGAGTGTTGTCACACTAGAAGAATGCTGGGACAGGCCTTAATGCAAATGAATAAATAAAACTAGTTCTTACTACATGCCAGACACTGTTCTAAATTCTTTGTTTTCACCAATCCACACAATGACACGATGAGGCAGATACAATTATTATCATTCCCATTCTAGAGGTGAGAAAACTGAGGCACAGACAAGTGACTTGCCCAAGGTGGTGGAGCAGGGATTTGACCTGTAATGATTTTGTTCTTGGAGCCCATGCTCTGAAACACTATGCTATTCTACTAGAAAATGAGTCGCTAGTATTAAACATAACACAAAGGAATTAACCCTAATAATGAAATTTAAGTTATCAGTAACAAAGACACTTTCCATCTCCACCCCCATCCACTCCTTCTTAGTCCAGGCCCTGGATATGAACTGTGGTGCCTGCTGAAAGAAATCTGATTGTGGTCTCTGTCTCCAGCTCTTCCTTCCCTCATACCTTCTCCAAATGGCAACCAGAATGGACTTCAAAAGTACAAGCCACATTATGTCATTCTCCAGTTTTAAATTCTTTAATGTCTCCCACTGCTGATAGGATCAAATCCCAGTTCTGTAGCAGTGGCACAGAAGGATTCATCCATAACCTGTTCCCTGCCTACCTATTAGCCTTCGATGCTAATCCTCTCCAAGTAAGCTCTGGTGATACTGAGTTACTCCTGGATCCCTGAGCCTTCTGGCCGGGGCTCCTTCCAGAACATCCTGCCTCCATCAAGCCACCAACTGTCTTTCAAAACAGTTTATCTTTCAAGGCCACACCTAGCAGCCTTCCCTCCCTCCCCAGAGAGGACTGACCACTTCCCCCTTTTGCTTCCACCACACATTACACTCAACACTCCTATCTGAGCACTTCCCATACCAAGGAGTTACTACACTTGGTGTTTTTTTAAACCATGTTTCCACTTTTGACATAAGCTGGAGGGCCGGTTCCAGCTCTAAGCCCAGCCCAAGCCCTGGCACTCAGCCTGGTGAGCACTCGAAATATATTTACAAATGAAAGACTAGCTGGTCACAGGGTCTCCTGTCACTCCCTTCATGTACATTCCACCATAGGCTCTCATCATACTCTGCATTTTTGAAATCTCCCACTGACTCTGTATTCTGGAAGAATCAAGTCCCCAAGAAATTCAGTGCTCTTTGTACCCCTGAGTTGAACATATTCTTCATAGTAAAAACTCACTTTCCAGTCAAAGGGGTGGATTGAGAAATCAATGGCAAAAGACTAGATGGCAAGAATATAAACTCCCAAAGTAATACTTTCATAACAGCTCTGTGGATAGACATCTATTTACATAGCATTGATCAAAACACCCGTAGGCATTTTTTCTAGAACCACCTTGCCCTTCAAATCCTGTACCCCGGCGGGGCTGGAAAGGGAGCTGGAGAAAATGACTAACAAAGGCTGCTATTGACAGAGCAGGGAAGAGAAACAAGAAATTCAAGTGAAAAAACAGGAGTTTAGACTTAAAGATAAAAACTTCCCCTAAGAGCTAAACATCTCTGTTGTTGCTGAAAACTACACTCATTGGGCAAGATCTGAGTAGATAAATAGGACTTTCGTTTTAGGATTGGTGTAGAAATAAGCAGTTCACAAGGTCAGTGACTGGTCTTGGCTGAGCAAACATCTACTGTAATGCATGTGTGAAGGGCGGGTGTGTCTGTGTAAAGATGGGGGGAGGTTTGCTTAAGAGAGAGCCTTGAGCTCGGTTTGTGTATATTGTTGTTTAGTTCCTAAGATGTGTCTGACTCTTTTGCCACTCCACGGACAATAGCCCACCAGGCTCCTCTGTCCATGGGATTTCCCAGGCAAGAATACCAGAGTGGGTTGCCATTTCCTTCTCCAGGGGATCTTCCCGAGCCAGGGATCAAGCCTGCGTCTCCTGCCTTGCAGACAGGTTCTTTACCACTGAGCCGTCAGGGGAGCCTGAATTTGTATATAGTTCTGTGTGAAAAAGGAAATCTGGAATAGTTATGAGCATTTGCAGGGGAAGGGAGAGGACTCTTTTTACCTCCCTGTTTGTTTCAGAACCTGCCTTGGAGATTGGTCCCTGGGCTATTGCCTGAGCACAGGGCCCTCTGGGGACATTACCCATCTTATACCAGAGCCCTGCTGCTCCCAAGATCCTCTCAAGCAGCCAGGTTCCATTTCTCAAGTTGGGCTGCTTCAGGAAGTTATCCAGTAACTGCAGAAATAGGCTGCTATTCACTGTCCTCTTATTTTCCTTTAGAGGAGTGGTTTTCAAACTGTGTTCCAAGGAACCCTAGATTTCTTGACAAGGTCTGCTTTAAATTCAGTGGATGCTTTGAGTTCAATGGATAAAAGATCATAGCTTTTGCTATAAAAATGTTTTACGCATCAATACAACCTCATGGCTCTTCTAAATAACATAATAATTGTTATAAATTAAAAAACATAAATTTATACCTCTTTATCTACTGTATATAATATTTATAATCTTATTTAAGGTTTTATTAAAAAACAAAAAACAACTGCAACCCCTTTCCCTAAATTTTCTAATTCCTCTAATTCTGAGCTACTTTTTCTTTTTGCTATGGCACCCTGCACTTTTTGGTGTCTAATATATAATACACTTTATTACATATTTATTATTTAGTTATTGTAGTTATTACTTATTCGATTTACATTCCAGGATGTAAATTCTATGAATACAGAAAGTGAAAATATTAGTCGCTCATTCGTGTCCAACTCTTTGCGACCCCATGGACTGTAGCCTGCCAGCCTTCTTGTTCATGTAATTCTCTGCAGAATACTGGAGTGGGTTGCCATTCCCTTCTCCAGATGCTCTTCCTGACCCAGGAATCAAACCCAAGTCTCCTGCATTGCAGGCAGATACTTTACTAACTGAGCTACCAGGGAAGAGCATGAAGACAGGGATCCTTGTCTAATTTGTTCACTGATGTATTCCAAACACCTAGAATAAGGCCTGGCAGATAGTAGTGGCTTGATAAATACTTACTGAATGATTTCATTTCAAGAGTGATTGGTGGATTAGCTAGGCTCTTCCAGGGCTCAGAAAGCAAGGGCTCTATAAGAATCATCTTCAGCTTGGCCGAAAGGATGGCTCCACTTCCTGTTCATCCCTATATATATATTGGTACCTACCCCCCACCACACACACACCCGCCACTCCTGAAACACCAAATTCTTCCTGCCCTCACCTGAATATTTGTCAGGGTCACACTGGTGGCAGGAAGTTTCTCCCTTATTGGAATAAAAGTTGGCTGGGCATAGTTTGCAGGAAGAGGAGCCCTGCTGGTCTGCATACGTGCCAGGTTTGCAGGGGAAGCATTCTGAAGTGTAGGCCACCCCTGGGGAGGAATAAGAACACAGAAAGGCAAGGATTGAGCGTGGAGACTGAGGGCCCGGGGGACTAACCCCGCCCTCCCTGCAGAAGTCAGCGTCAGACCCCAGACCCAAGCCCACTGTCTACATCCCTACCTGTTATGGCAATGCTTCTCACCAGCACGGGCTTGGAGGCTTTGGACCACACTGAGAAGGCTGTGGTTCTCCAGTAGAGGACGTTATTGCCTCGATTTAGCTCGACCTAAAAACCACAAACAGGAAAGAGTTCACTCACAGAGACAGATGCTGCTGGTCCATTGCATCAGCCTCCTGGGGGGACTCCTCCTGTTGCAGCCTGCAAGGCAGCTCCTGCTCTGCTCCTCTCCCTCCGCCTCCTCAGCATTGCCCTTCTGCCCCCTTGGCGCAGTTCCTCCCTCCTTCTAAGCCTCCTCCTCCAGCTCTCTCAATGTTCTCTGCCTTGTCTCCCTCAATCACATATATCATGAGCATTTCTACCATGAGACCAATGAAGGGACCTGAAGATACTGACAACAGCAAGGCAAAATCTCCCTCCTTTTTCTTCTCTGGTTCTGTTTATCCATGCCCAGCCCCAGGAAACTGGGCCCTTTAAACCTGCAGAGCTCTGGTCCTTGGGGTCAAGCCAGGGGAACGAGTCGGTTCACATCTGTATTATGTCAACTCACAAGGAGAGAAACTACAGCATCCTCATGTTGTCAGGATCCTGCCCTCCAAGGAGAGAAGGGTGGAGGCCCAGACTGGGAGGAAGACGCCTTTGTCCTTGGCCCCTTTTCTGGGGTCTCTAGGGAGAAGGCTGCTCTGATACTCACACTGTGAAATTCCCATCCTTTCTCTGTGGTTTTCATCCACCTCGAGTCATCTGCATTGGGCTGGCACTGGTCATTCTGAACCTGAGGCAGCAGGAATTTGAGATCAGAGTCTCAGCTTTCTAAGGAAACAAGTGTCTTACACCACAAAGCACCAGCCCTCCACAAGGCCCCTCTTATGGAAGAAAGACAGGTCCGAACTCATGAGCCTTGAAGTAGGGCAGAAGCTAGTTACACACGCAGGATGTCAGTACATTGACACTAAAGACATTTTGCAGAACTCAGAGCTATTTTCATGTTGGAACACGGGAAAGCGCCTAGGACTCTCCCAGACTGTACTGTTCCCCACCAGGGTCCTTTGACTTCCATCTTTTCTTTAACTCTTGAAGCTCTAGCTCATTTTGACCACAGTTCTCTACAGAGGGAAAAACGACTGTGAAAATTTCCTAAGCGGGACTGTGTGTGATTTCTGTAAATGCATCTGAGCCTTACAGGGTCTTTACCTCCCACCTTCCCACCTCCCCCTGCCCCCCTGCCCCCCAGCCAGGGGCTTACAAAAAACTCGAAGATGATGTTGGAGTCTGGGTAGTAGTATTCAAAGTTAACAGTGCCAGACTGCTTCAGGTTGACAGCATACATCAGCGTGGCCGTGCACTCGTCTGTGTTGGAGGCGATATAGTCTCCCAGAGGAACCCACTTGGACCTGTGAGGAAATGGGGGCCAAGTTCACCGTCAGGAGACCAGCCCAGCAGGGCTTGCGCAATCTCAGGTCTCATGTCCTGCGAGGTCTCTGCAGAATTTCAGACTTGTGATTCATAAGCGGAAGCTTACACCTGAAAATGCTCAGTGAAGAATGACCTCTAGGTCAAGGAGCCTGAAGGTGTAGCCAAGAGGAAGTCAGGTAGGTGCACCCCTGCATTATACAGAACTACCCAGAAGATAGACAGCAGGCAAGATTGTGCAGGTGAGGAGTCGGAGGGGGGGTGTAGATAACATTTATTGGTTGCTTATTATCTCCCAACTAATGAACTACATATTTTGTGTTCATGATTTATTTTATCAGTAAGAGGAAGTGCAATTTTGTCCCCATTTAATGGATATAAAACTGAGGCTTGTTGAGTGTCTTGCCCAATATAACACAGCCAGCAAGTGACAGGGCTGAGCTTCAAACCCAGATTTGCCTAATTCAAAGTTGTCAAAGAAAGTAGATAAAGTTATTTTGTAGAACTCAGAAATCTATCCAGTCTAATCCATCTGTTTTTTGTTTGTTTTGGGTTGTTAATGTCCACTTTTAGATGCTACTAGGAACTGCTTTTATGGGAAGGGGGAAGGGAGAAGGCATGTTGATTTTATTTTCTAAGTACCTCTATTCTGTCTACCCTACCCAAGGGCTCTTTCTTTTCCTCCCCATATACCCTTCAGCTCTGAATCAATCCCAGCCCACCTCCCAGCATTTCCTGCCTCCTCCAATCCCTTCTCCGCAGTGTGGCTGGAGGGAGCCTCCAGAACAAAAATCAGCCCGTATAGCTTCCCTGCCTGACACTGTGGCTGTGCTGCCCCCAGTTGCACTCAGTCTGTGGCTCCCTGTTGCCCTCAGTATAGTTTACAAACCCATCACCCACTCTCTATACTCAGCCCTACAGAATTTCTTTCAATTCTTCTGCAAAACTTTCTCTTACCTCTGAGTCTTCCCATGCACTGTGCTCTTCTTCAACAAACTTCCTTCTCCCTCCACCTATTGAATTCCTGCTTATGTCTCAGAATAAATGTCCCCTAATCTGAGAAGTCCTCCTTGACCTGCCTGTGCTGTGTGTGCACTCAGCTCTTACCGTTTCCCTCTCATGATCACAATCCTATTGTATTTCATTTAAAGATGTGAAATACCTTGCTTAAGAAATGCAACACAGGGATTTCTCTGGTGGTCCAGTGGTTAAGAATTCACCTCCCAATGCAGGGGATGTGGGTTGGATCCCTGGTCAGGGAACTAAGATCCCACATGCCGCAGAGCAACTAAGCCCATACTCCACAACTACTGAGCCCATGAGCTCTGGAGCCTATGTGCCGAAACTAGAGAGTCGGTGGGCCACAGTGAAAGATCCCACATGACCCAGTGAAGATTCTGTGTGCTGCATCTAAGGCCCAATGCAGCCAAATAAATAAATGCAACACAGCAGAAGACTCTGTGTTCCCCTAGATAGTCTCAACCCCATCTACATCACACAAGCCTTTTCCCACTGCCAAGTAACCACTTTTCTGGAATTTGGTGCTTAATAGCCCCATGTGGTTCTCTGCCCTTTACTAATTGTGTATGTATCTCTCAACAATATACGGTATGGTATTGCTTTGCATATTTTTAAACCTGTGTAAATGGTATCATACTCATGCATTCTGAAACTTGCTTTTCTTTCTTCAACATGTATAATGATCATGGGATTCATAGATATTCACGCATGAATAAAAGCTCTTCTTTCATTTTCATTAGTATATAAGATTGCTTTCCATGGTTCACCCACATTTATTATGCACTACTTGTTGAAAGGCATTTAGGTTGTTTCCAATTTTTTGTTTTGTGCACACTCTTTTAGGAACATTCTGGCAATGGTCTCCTCCTACACGTGTCTGAGTAGAAAGCCTGGCCAGGGGCTGGGGTGGGGGCGGGTAGAACCATTGGGTCACAGGGTTTGTGAACCTCCAACTTTACCAGCTACAGCGATGTTATGCCCCAGAGTAGCTGTTATCAACTACACCCACACAATAAACTGTGGAAAATTCTGAAAGAGATGGGAATACCAGACCACCTGACCCACCTCTTGAGAAACCTGTATGCAGGTCAGGAAGCAACAGTTAGAACTGGACATGGAACAACAGATGGGTTCCAAATAGGGAAAGGAGTACGTCAAGGCTGTATATTGTCACCCTGCTTATTTAACTTATATGCAGAGTACATCATGAGAAACGCTGGGCTGGAAGAAGCACAAGCTGGAATCAAGATTGCCGGGAGAAATATCAATAACCTCAGATATGCAGATGACACCACCCTGATGGCAGAAAGTGAAGAGGAACTAAAAAGCCTCTTGATGAAAGTGAAAGAGGAGAGTGAAGAAGTTGGCTGAAAGCTCAACATTCAGAAAACCAAGATCATGGCATCTGGTCCCATCACTTCATGGCAAATAGATGGGGAAACAGTGGAAGCAGTGTCAGACTTTATTTTTGGGGGCTCCAAAATCACTGCAGATGGTGGTTGCAGCCATGAAATTAAAAGACACTTACTCCTTGGAAGGAAAGTTATGACCAGCCTAGATAGCATATTAAAAAGCAGAGACATTACTTTGCCAACAAAGGTCCATCTATAGTCAAGGCTATGGTTTTTTCAGTGGTCTTATATGGATGTGAGAGTTGGACTGTGAAGAAAGCTGAGTGCCGAAAAATTGATGCTTTTGAACTGTGGTGTTGTAAAAGACTCTTGAGAGTCCCTTGGACTGCAAGGAGATCCAACCAGTTCATCCTAAAGGGGATCAGTCCTGGGTGTTCATTGGAAGGACTGATGTTGAAGCTGAAACTCCAATACTTTGGTCACCTCATGCGAAGAGTTGACTCATTGGAAAAGACCCTGATGCTGGGAGGGATTGGGGGCAGGAGAAGAAGGGGACAACAGAGGATGAGATGACTGGATGACATCACTGACTCGATGGACATGAGTTTGAGTAAACTCCGGGAGTTGGTGATGGACAGGGAGGCCTGGTGTGCTGCGATTCATGGGGTCGCAGAGTCGGACACGACTGAGCGACTGAACTGAGCTGAACTGAACTGAACCAGCAGAAAACTCCTGCATCCTCCCCACATTTAGAATGGTCAGACTTTACATTGTTGCTAGTATGATATGATAGAACACAGTGTCTTCCTGGGCTTTAAACCTTATTTCCTTGATTATTAATGAGGTTGGACATCTTATCTCATCTCTTCTGATCACACTTTAATTCTTCTTGAATTGCTTATCTTCCTGCCTGGTTTGTCAATGCTGTGCGGGTAGAGACCAAACTTAATTTGGTCTCCCTTCTGTGTCATCAGCACCAAGTCATGGATCTGGCATGAGAGAGGGACTCGGGCCATTAAACAGATGAATGTAAGAGGCGGTGATCAAAGACAACTGTGTTATTTCACTGCTCTGCCTGAGACCAGCCCTGGTCGCCAATGACTAATAATGACCAGTTAAGGTTCCCAATCCTCATCACCGATTCAATGGGCATGAGTCTGAGCAAGCTCCAGGAGATGGTGAAGGACAGAGAAGCCTGGCAGGCTGCAGTCCATGGGGTCACAAAGGGTTGGACATGACTGAGTGACTGAGCAATGACAAGGGGACCTCAGATTAGTTCAGTTTCCCCCTGTGTTTGTCAGAATAATATGGTACTTCCAGCTCTTCCACAGTTAGTGTTATTCTCAAGTGAAAACATATCCAAAATGCCTCAGCTGAGCTCATTGAAGATATCCAGCTAACCTAACGGTATGGATTTCTCCTTGTTAAAAGAGACAGCACTTAAAGCTGATGTGCTCCACGGCATCAGCTATAAATAACTCCTGAAAGTGGATGAATAATTAAAAGAATGCCATAAGTGGGTTACGTTTGCAAAATGCATTACAATTCTGACTTTTGTCAGAGCTGTTCCTAGTAAAGATCATTTCATGTTTAATAATAACAATTTGTCCTGATTGATTTCTAATGCCAAGAATTGCTCCAAATCTCTCCAAGATTGCAAATCTTTCCAAGTATCATCTCATTTCCACTTTGCATGCATACGTGCTAAGTCGCTTCAGTCGTGTCCGACTCTGTGATGCTATGGACTATAGCCCACCAGGCTCCTCTGTCCGTGGGACTTTCCAGGCAAGAACACTGGAGTAGGTTGCCATTTCCTCCTCCAGGGGATTTTCCAGACCAAGAAATTGAATAACGTATCTTCTTGTGTCTCCTGCACTGTAGACTTATTCTTTATCATTGAGCCACTGGGGAAGCCCTTTGACTCATAATACTAAACTCTAAAGTAACATAAACGTTGGACTGTTAAAAGACCTGCTGCCTGGCTCAGACAATGGTGTTTTAGGATATTTAAGTATAGAAATGGGAGACATTGCTCTAACCTTTAAAAATTCAGGTGTAATACAATTAATTCTTTTTTATCCTTTTGATTGTTTGGGTATAAGAGAAACTTTCATGTACTTTTCTCCTATAGTCTTTGTCAATATTTAACAAAGGGTAGCAGACAATTGTGTTTTACATCCATGCAATCCACCACCCCCCCAACTTTTCCTCTCTAAGACCCAAGTATTATCTTGAACACACTAAATGTTATTTGAAAGCAGCAGCATGGGGCAGTGGAAAGCTTGGGACTGAGGATGAATTCTAGTCTCCCCAGTTGTAAGCTGGATAACAAAGGACAAGTCATTTGACCTCTCTGAGCCTCCAATTCCAAATCTGTATAATGGGAACAATAATACCTGTTTCACCCTCACAAGGGTTCTCATGAGGATTAGAAAAAATAATGTATGCAAAGCAACTAGAATAGTGCCTGAACCAAGGTACATCATTTAATTCTTATCCTAGAATTAAATATGTAAAGATTGGATAAGGGCAGCTCACCCATTCTGTAAGCGCCTTGGGCTGAGTTTTTTAATTACTAAAAAGATCCTCTTCTGAGCTGGAGAATTCTCTGGTCACCAGGGTCTTAAAGGGTTTGGAACATCTCAGCCATGACTAACCAAAGCTCTGGTTCTACTTTATCCCCCCAACCCCATAAACTCAGGATTAGGAGACCAGATTTAGAAGTTGACACCAAAGCTGGGAAGATACTCAAGGCTTTGCACATAGTGTTGCAATCAAATTAAGGAAGTGTTTTGGCTGATCCAAAATTCCATGGTAGAATTCAATTGGATTTTGTCCTAAACAGACTGGGCCATATGACCCTTGTCCATCTTATCAATGTTTATTTCCTGGTGGTTTTCACCTGTAACAGGTGCTTATCAGTCACTGGTAAGCTTAGGTCAGTAAGACTGGGCTGAGGTGGGCATCACATCCAGCAGTCCAGGGGGGCCCTGCTCCAGCCCTCACCCCAAGGAGGAGAGGAGACTGTGGAGTGTTCTCTGCAGCCCCTTCCAGCATGGGGAGCAGGGAGGTAAGGGAGGTGAGGGGCTAAGGGGGAGGGCGTGGGGCAGGGGGAGAGGGGCGACTCACGAAGTACAGTTTTCGGTGGACTCCAACGTGCTGTCCTCGATCTCCATGTTGGTTGAGAGGCTGGCAAAGCCATGGGGCAGTTCATCCCACTCATCGAACCGGATGCCTGTGCCAAGGGAGTAGCGGCCCTCAGCACAGGGCTTACACGACTGGTCCTTCATGTCCAGAAACTCCCCGGCTTTGCAAGAGAAGGCTGGAACACAAGAGCGGGGACAAGGGCAGGTGGTGAGGCTGTTGCCACCTAGGAGAAGGGGGCGGGTGTGGGCATCCTAGAGGGAGGAGCAGAGGATGGAGACCTAAGGGTTTCACGCACCAAGACTCAGAGTCATGGTGCATCTTCTATGAGCCCGCCTGTATGGACTGCCCAGAATAGGCAAATCTGTAGAGACAGAAAGTAGATCTGTGGCACCAGGGACTTGGGGGAGGGGGCATGGGGCGAGATGGCTAATGGATATGAAGTTTCTTTCTGGGGTGATAAAAATATTCTGAGATTAGATAGTGGTGATAATTATGTAATTCTGTGAATATTCTAAAAACCATTGAATTCTAGAACTTACAGGGGTGAATCATCATTGATTCATCTATTGACTGTGCCATACGGCTGTGGGATCTTAGTTCTCCACCAGCGATTGAACCATGAAAGCATGGAGTCCTAACCACTGGACTGCTAAGGAATTCTCAAAGCTGTTATTAAAAAAAAAAAAAAAAAAAGACATAGGACCTTGTTGCAGCATTTTGGGCCATTATTCTCATTTCCTTGGCCATTCTGAGAGCTCTCCAGTAAAAGAGAGTACCAGAGTCTCTCGTTCTGACCCCTCTGAAGGGGCCCCTCAAAGGGGCTGCCTCTGAAGGGCACCTGGCCTTTCGGCCTTGGATTTCCTGTTGTCTCTGGCCTCTGTCTTCTCTTTTCTGGTCCCGCTGCCACCATGCTAGTTGGGATTATTGTGATCTGTTAGGTTAGCTCAACAATTGCAATGTCCTCCTAACTAGTTGCCTATTTCTTGTTTTTGCTCATACTGTGGTCAGAGGTATCTTTCTAAAATACTGATACTTAAAAAAATAAAATAAAATAAAATACTGCTACTTATTTCTTTTTAAAATTTATTTATTTTCGGCTGCACCGGGTCTTTATATCTCTCGTGGCCACCAGCCAGGGCAACTCTTCTAGTTGTGGTGCATGGATTCTCATCACAGTGGCTTCTCTTGTTGCAGAGTATGGGGTCCAGGCAAGCAGACTTCAGTAGTTGAAGAGAAAGGGCTCAGTAGTTGTGACGCACAGGCTTAGCTGCCTTGCAGCATGTGGGGTCTTCCCAGTCCAGGGATTGAACCCATGACCCCTGCATTGGCAGGGGGATTCCCAACCACCGAACCACCAGAGAAGCCCATGCTGTTATTTCTGTTATTTAAAAAATAATCAGGCACCACCCACCAACTTTTGGTTGTAGACTGAAACTCTCAACCCGGCATTCAAAGTCGTTTACAATTTTCCCCCAACCTAACCCCAGCCAGCTTAATCTCAGACCCTTCTCCACCCCACTCCCATCCACCTCCTCCCTGTGTTGTCTCCGCCTCAGGCCACATGCTCTTCTCTGAACGTGTCTGATGTTCTCCCACCTCCAGGCTTTTGCTTGAGTGGTTCTCCCAGCTGTTCCTGATCCCTAAGCATCCATAAGGCCCGTTCTTTTCACCTCATATAACACATCATATTGATGTGTGCCTCCCACCAGGCTCTGAGCTCCTCCAGGCATGGTGGCTCAGCAGCTGGCACAGCCACAGCAGGACCTCCACTAAGGTTTGCTGAAAAAACGAATGGATAAACGGACGTCTGCTCCTCCCACCAGACTCTACGCTTCTGAAGGCAGAGGCTGTGCCTCATTTATCCTTGTGGCTCACATCGCAGGTGCACATATCAAGAACACTGGTCAAGTTTACTGAAGATGGCTCATTTGTTTCTGTTAATACTCAGATCTTAGCAATATCCATTCATTGATTTAACAAGTCTTTATTTGCTCACCTACTGAACCAGGTACTAGGCTAAGCATATTTTCGATTTTAAATGCCCTCAATCTCCTTTCCAAATCTTCCAAGATTCCTTGATTCTAGTCCCTGATCTTTACTGTTAAAAATAAAAAATATTTTGTCTTTGCATTTTCTAAGAGGGACAGCACAGGGGAAATAGCTGCTAGTGATAGGAAAGTTGTAGCTACTGAGTCCTAGAGGAGGGAATGGGAGCTGCAGGCAAGTCACTGCCTTTCCGGTTGCATGGTCAGCTCCCCAATCAGGGGACATTCTTGTTACCTGAAGTGATGCCCAGTGCATTTTAAAGATCTGTCTCTGCAGAAATTTATCTTCTCTGGCTTCCTTTTCAAGAATGATTGCAAATCACAATCTTTCCTAATGAGTGACTGTGGCTGGAGAGTGTAGACTGGAGAGAAATGCACAGACCAGAAAAGAAAATGTATGCAAACAGAGGAAAATATCTAAGTGACATACAGCCGGAATGATTTTTACTTTATACTGTGATGGGATTTAAATTTGAAAAGAAAAATAAATTGAGATTCCCAGTTTGCACCCATGAAATAACACTCCTGCACCAAATCTCGAGATTTGGTGGATGGGGAGGCAGGGGTGGGGAGATCTGATTCCTTGAGGAAACCGCACTGTCAGGAAGGGCCTAACTCAGATGGTAGGAGGCTTGGGGCAGAGGCCAAAGCTGAGAGGCAGGACTGCTTACAGCACTCGGTGCCCTTGACGGGGTCGGGGAGGCTGGTACACAGGCCTGGGGTGTGCGGCACGGCGACCCTCCACCTGGAACCTGTGCTGTCACACGCGGTGTACTCATAGTGGTACTCAGACTGCAGGGGAGAGAAGGGGCAAAATATGCATTAGCATCTGTCAGACATTAACATCTCCCACCTACTTCCTGCCCAGCAAGAAGGTTACTGACACCATCACAGTAATGGGCCCTGGGCCCCACGGGAAGGGGTTGCAACAGGGAGGAGCAAGGCATCTGGAGCTGAAATGATCCTTATCAAGAACATACAGACAGGACTTATATGGCCTTTTGGATCATTCCTCTCCACCAGCCATGGTCTAGTCCCTAGAACCGCTCCCCACCCCCACCCACCGCCTTTTTTCATGTCTCTCTGCTGTTGTATATAAATAATGTCCTATTAGGCCAGAGCAATGTGAGGAGGTGACTAAAGAACAGGCTAGAAACAGGTGGATTTTTTCTCGTCCCAAGCTGCAGAATTTACAAACAGGGACTGGGTCCATGAAAAATTACAAAGGATTGTCACAAAAGCTGTATTTCTATTTCCCCTGATTTCCCTGCATTCTTCAGGCTCTCTTCTGCCCTGAAAAAACTATGAATTCCTGCCTCGAATTTTATGAAAACATCATATTTAGCCCAGGCAGGTGATGGGTTCTCATCACATCAGCCTATTCACGCCTAATTTCTCTGTGCAATGAAAACGCATAGTTCACCTGATCTAAGAATAAACTGAATAACAACAACAAAACAGTCAAATCAAGCATATTAAGTAAAACAAGAAGCACCACAATAAAAATCACAGAAAGCACTACTTGGGAAAAAGAAAACACAATGGATGTGGCAAATACTCAAACATTTCTTAGTCTTTTAAATCTTGTCACTAACAAGAGGCCACAGAATTCATGTGATTTTGGCTTTGATAAGCACTTCACAATCCTCACTTAACCAAAAACTATATTCAAGACCTAAAGTACTTTGTATTACTGTATCCATAAGAAAAATAGAATTAATGTCCCCCTTCTACCCATATGGAAGGGTGATTGCACATAAATGCAATGTAAGGAGTGGAGCTGGGGCTAAAACTGACAGTTTGAAGTGGGCTAACCTAAGAATTCATCAGAATCAAAAGGAGAAATCTGTACTTTTTGGAAGGGGTAAATAGACAGCATTTCATCTCTTCTAAGATGCATATTTCTTTCACATTTTAACACCTGTGAAATCAAGTTGTGGCTTATACCAGACACAATAAGGAAGCACTGTGTCATGTTTTAATTGATGGGGTTTTCCTTTCTTTTTGGTACATAAAAACTGGTGTGCCTTAGAAGCTATGTTATTTCAGACTTGTGGAAATGTGGTAAACATTGTTTTTGATCTCTACTTTAAGCTTAGAGTAATGAGAGAAAAATTTTAGAGCTCCATTTCTATTGTCTTCTATTATACATATTTACCAAATATCTATTGTCTGCCCAGCACTTAGAGGTACTAGCGGTGGTGCCCAGCATGGCTCAGGACAGCAAAGTGTAAACTGGGCATTTTTATCCGGAGGGAGAAGATACAAAGGAGACGGAGGAGCTGGGGGAGTTGTGAGTCTAATTTGGGATGAGAAGCTTTGACTTTAGATTAGATGTGTCAGTGTCATCTAGGAAAGAAAGAACACCTGGGTGGGAATTTTTTGTGCCCTTGGGCTACCGTCACTCTGGATCTCTTTTTTTCTTTTAATTCCACTCTTTTCTTTATCCCAGAGGACTCAGGATGAATAAGGAAACTACACATTTTCAATTTCGGGTCTAAAAACGATATTCTCCAAAGGATTTTGCTGCAAGAGGGGTAAAATCCACAGTATGTAAATTACATAGAATTCAGTGAACCAGGCAGAAAAGATTCGAGGTTCTGCCTGTGAACGTAATTATGCCTGTCATTTGCATAGTGCTTTTACACCATTTCATTTGATCTTCAAACTCCCCAGAAGGCAAGCAGAGCAGGGGGTGTTTCCTCCATTGCACAGATGACAAAACACTCCCAATGGGGTGAAATGGTTTGTCCAAGGTCACACAGAGCTGGAACCCCGGCCTTCCTACCAGGAATCCTTCAATCTCTGAAGTCCCATCAAACACAATCTCGCACTGGGCCAAATTTAACAGCCAAATCTAAAAATTAAATAAGACAGTGTTGGTTGTCTGCCAGCAGCCAGGCTCTCTTCTGAGGCCTGATAATTAGTGTTAAAACATCAAATCTGTTCAAGCAGATCATTTCAGTCACTCTGACTGCATTTGGCCTGTTGGAGACTCGAAAGCCACGTCTGCCTCATTGCATCGTCTTTCATTTGGTGTCCCTTGTGTCCCACTTGGGTGGGAGATTTGCTGGGAAAATGGTGGTTCTGGGCCTTAGAAAATTTCCCTTCAATATGAACTAATTTACTTCATATCCCTTGGGGATATTCACACCATCCAACGCAGGTGGCTCTGCTGCAGCTGTTTCAGATCTGAGCTATAGCTGATCTCACCATCCAAGACGTCAGCTTAGAGAGTTAAATCAGAGATATAATTGTCAGGACTCCTCAATTACATTCAGAGTTTTATGAACAAATCAATTCCCCGACACAACCTCAGTTTAACTAGTGACCTGACTTGAAGAACATACAGTCGGCATGATATGCAGATTCACAAAGGAGACACATGAATACGACATTTTTTAAAACATATATTTTAATCTTTCTTTTTTTAATTTGACTCTTTAGAAAAAATCATTTAAAAATTTTAAATTTTATTTTATATTTGGCAGCACTGCAGAGCATGCAGGATCTTCGTTCCTCGACTAGGGAGCAAATCCATGCTCCATAATCCTTTGCTCCCCCCAGGCACAATGACTGACATGTCCCCAGGTCACAATTTTAAATGGGGCACAGGAGGGACATGTGACCTAGCTGCCTAGAAGTGACCTTTGCCAAAGCAGAGCTGAAAAGACAGAGATGGCCAGCTACAACTGTCTGAGGGACAAGCTCTAGGTGATTAGGGGGTAGTGAGGTCTAGTGTTTCACAGGCCTTCCTTCTGACAGGGAGTTTCTCCTTCCAGACTGGCCGAGGACACTGGCAACAGGTGGCCCAGACTAACTGGAGAACCAAGGACTGCGCCCCAAACAGGCCTCCAGGGGTTAACATTGGGGGTACAGCCCAGGGTTAAGGTCCTGGGGCCATGAGAGCTCAATGAACTGCAGTCAGAGAGAAGAAGAGCAAATGGTTCAGCTGGACATTTGATGCTCTGAGCCTCAGTCTTCTCATTTGTAAAAGGAGGAAGTTGGACTTAGTTGATTTCAAGCTTCTAAGATTCCTTCCAGTTCCAATACCTTATTATTTCACAGTTGCTATGTGCATGAAAATCTGTTTTTCTTTCCATCTTTCCCCCTCTTCCTTCAAAATGGCACATCTCAGGTTTTAAAGTAATTATCAAAGTAAGAAATGTTAATTGTAGAAATGATGAAAATACAGGCTAGAATTAAAAAGAAAATTAAAATCTTCCATAAGCCTACCAAGCAGAGATCAATAGTTTTAACATTTTATGACATTTCTTTACAGATTTTTTTTTCATATGTGCATATGCATTTATTGGGGCTTCGCAGGTGGCGCTCCAGTGTTTTCTCGCCTGGAGAATCCCAGGGACGGGGGAGCCTGGTGGGCTGCCATCTGCGGGGTTGCACAGAGTCGGACACGACTGAAGCGACATAGCAGCAGCAGCAGCAGGTGGTGCTAGTGGTAAAAAACCCGCCTGCCAGTGCGGGTAGATGTAACAGACACGGGTTCGATGCCTGGGTCAGGAAGATCCCCTGGAGAAGGACGTGGCAACCCACTCCAGTATTCTTGCCTGGAGAGTACCATGGACTGACAGCCTGGTAGGCTACAGTCCGTGGGGTCCCAAGAGTTGGGCATGATTTAGCAACTAAACCACCATAGCTGAAATCATACAATATATGCATTTATTGATTTGTTTGCTTTTGGCTGTGCTGGGTCTTCATTGCTTTGCACAGGTTTTCTCCAGTTGTGGCGAGCAGGGACTACTCTTCATTGCGTCAGGAGGGCTTCTCTTGCTGTGGCACACGGGCTTGAAGACCTGTGGGCTTCAGTAGCTGCCGCACACAGGTTGGTTGCTCTGCGGCATATGGAATCTTCCTGGGATAAGGATCGAACTTGTATGCCCTGCACTGACAGGCAGGTTCGTATCCACTGAGCCAGCAGGGAAGTCCACGCACATGCATTTTTACAGCAAAATGAAGATCCCGTGATATGTAGTTTCTTCTTCTGACTTTTTTTCTTTTTTTACATCTTGGGTCATGAGCACGCTCCTGTGTCTTTAAGGTTGCACCACAGCTGCTCTAACCATTCTCCTGTTGTGGGTCATTGAGTTTTGTCCAATTTTTCCTTATTTGAGATAGCACTACAATGAAGCTTTATGTGTATCTTTGGTTATTTCCTTTGGAGAGATTCCCAGAAGTGGAATTACTAGGGTAAAGAGTATGAGTTTCTTTGAGGTTCTTGACCAGGGAGGGAGATTTCTAAGTCTTTTTTAATTTCTTCACTTCTTATTACAATAAAATTCAAATGTATATTTTAAAAAGACAGAATATGATGACCCCCATTAACCCATCATCTAGCTGTTATAGTTTCTGCCATTTTTGCTCATTTACTTCCACCCGCTCCTCGCTACTCAAAGTTGTTGTTAGTTTTTCTAGGTTTTTTCCCCTATATTTTTAGGGAAAAATTATATACATTGAAGTGCACAAATCTTGTTCAGTTTGGATAAATGGATCCACTTGAGTAAAACAATGACAAGCTAAGAATCACTGCCCGGAGACTGCTGGCCAAAAGGGTAACCACTCGGCCCCTGCCCCTGCCCTACTCCCCAACCCCCTCACCGCCCAGAGACAAAACAAGCGGAGTCTCAGATCCTGAGTCTTAAGGTCACTGAGCCAGTGCTACACAAAGTCACAGCCACCAAGGAAGCAGGGGATCAACATGACTTGGGTTTGTTTTGGCTGGGACAGGGCCTGAGTCAAGAAACAGGTTCTTAAGTAAACCTGGATCTGGAAGAGGACCCTCCCATTCTTCCACCAGCTGCAGGTTCAGCCCCTTCTCTTCTCAGCATCCCTGAAAGGCAGATCCTTTGGGGGGAAATGTCAAGATGGGGGCTGGGTGCCCCAGGCAAACACCTGAGCTGGTAGAGTGGGGTCAATAGGTATTTGTTGGTACAGTTGCAAATGCCTCTTTGCTGAGAAAGCACATGATGCAGACAGGAGCAGATCCCATTAAATAATCCTGACTGCCAAGGAGAGACCAGCCCTTCCCTGGAAGGGAGGAGTGAGCTCTGCTTAGCACAGAACAAGGAGATCATGGTGAAATGTCAGAATTGAACATCAGTGCCCCCAAAGAGACTTTCTCTGCGGCCCAGCCCTAGCTGAATGGCTTCCCGAACTGTTCTTTGTTCTTTCTGCTCTGGAGTGCTCTCATTCAGGTTCTGGGTAGAAGGTCTGCTAACACTCAGGGTCTCAGCAACCTTGGCCTTGTAGGACCTTTTCGATTGTTCTCTGTCAGACTGGAGAGACTCCCTCTGCTCCTTTCTCTCCTTCCTTCCCACCCTCTTAAGACTACTGACTCAGTAGCAGTGTCTTCTGGGTCCCAAAGTGTGAAAATGATAGTCGCTCAGTTGTGTCTGACTCTTTGAGACCCCATAGACTGTAGCCTCTGTCCATGAAATTCTTCAGGCAAGAATACTGGCGTGGGTAGCCATTCCCTTCTCCAGGGGATTGAACTTGGGTCTTCCTGGGTCTCCTGCATTGCAAGCAAATTCTTAACCTTCTGAACCACCAAGGAAGCCCTGGATCCTAAAAAAGAAGTGAAGTGTTAGTCGCTCAGTCATGTCTGACTCTTTTCGACCACATGGACTCTACTGTAGCCCACCAGGCTCCTCTGTCCATGGATCCACTTTGGAGTGAGTTACCATTTCCTTCTCCAGGGGGCCTTCCCAACCCAAAGATCGAACCTGGGTCTCCTGCATCACAGGCAGATTCTTTACCATCTGAGCCTAAAGGTCTAGACATATCCAGCCCTCGACCTCTGGTGGCTAAATCTGTCTAATCATCACAACCACCTGAAGATTATGTTAAAAATACAGATTCCTAAAAAAACAAAAACAAACAAAAAAAGATTCCTGGGCTCTATTCTATAGATTCTGATTCTCCTCTAGATCCTTTTCTCCTTTCAACTTACTCTTCTATGGAGACTTAAATAATTATCCCATCAGGAAGCAAATCATATATCTCATATAAGATGGTGGAGGTCCCTTAATCTAGGATCCTGGACCATTTTCCCTACACAACCAGATCCAGAATTTTAGATATATGCATTTTTCTGGACATAGTTTTCATCAGATCCTCTAAGGAGTCTGTTATTCATCTCTGCGCACACAGGAAAAATCATTAAAATCTGTAATAATGCATTCATAGTTTTTAAATGGCTTAATATTTTACCCCCCAAACAGGCTGCTTCTTTTTAAATACCTTAACCCAGGGACTTTCAAATTCTGCTCCAGAATCTAGGGGTGTAGAGAGTCAGCCCCTTCAGAAGTGAGTGAGGATTCCTCAGTTTAAGAGAACAAAGTTTTATTTTAAAATCTATTTTACATGTTTATTCTTCTCAGTTAAGTTTTTTAAGTTAGACTGTCAATTTTTGTTAAAAGAAATTCTGCTAGAATTTTGAGCAGAATTGCATTGAACCGATAGGTAAAATTTGGGAGGTTTGATATCTTAACAACATTGAGTTTTCCAGACCATGAACACAATATATCTCTTCATTTCTTTAATTTTTCTCAGTAGTATTTTGTAGTTTTCCATTTATTGATCTTGCAACTATTTTGTTAAATGTATTCTTAAGTATATTTAACAAATGTACTTAAGTGTATTTAAGTACATTTAAAACCTTAAATATATTTAAGGTTTTGTGTAAATCAAAGTTTCCACATCCCAAAAAGTTTAACACCAGTCTTTACTTGAAAGAGCAAATCCCTGAAGGTGAAATCACATGCATGAAGCAGAGTTTCACTGAGTTAAGGCTGCATTTTGTCTTCCTTTAATCACCTCATGCAGTCAGTGGCTTCCTCTTACCTACAAGCAATACCTTCTCTCTCCCAGAGCAGGCACCAGCTGACACACCCCTAGCAGGCTGACCCCTGCCCACTGGCCTCAATCCACGTGCTGTTGCCTAGCAACATAATGCCAGGAGCCCCGGGACTCCCAGGGGTATGGGGGAGCCCTGGCCTTACGCTGCCCCTTCTTTCAGCATTTTCTATTCAACTCTGGACTTATAGAGTCCATTTTGATCAAAAAAGGCAGAGATGGTGCTTGATCTCTCTGATACGACGTGCCTTGCTGGTTTGGCCATGGACACATCACAGAAGCATACCCGGGGTCTCTACACCCAGCTGGGGCAGTTTGTTGCACCACGCTCTGGGCCAGACAGGCCCCTGACCTCACCATCTAACCTGTCTGTTACTAAGCTGCTTGCCCACTTTGGGCACAGCCTTGGTCTGGAGCTCTTGGGAGACAGGACTGGTATGGTGCTAACAGCTGCCATAGGTATGAGCACCCACCCACCAGGCTCTGGGCCAAGCACTTTACATGCATCTTCCTTTTAGTCCCTACAAGTCCCCCAATACTACCCCTACTGCCTCGACCTCCCTGTTCACAATTGTAATCCAGTCCCACTGATCCTCAAAGCTGAATGACTTGTTCTTTCCATAGTACATATCACCTTCAAACACACTTTATAACTTATAGTTATTGATTATGTTCATTGTCTATTTCTGCCCTTGCCCTCACTCCAGACCAGATGTAAGCTCCAGAAGAACAGGGATCTCTGTTTTTGTTCACTGATGTAGCCCAAGAGTCCAGAAGAGTTCCTGATGCATAGTAGCTACCAATAAGTATTCCTTGAGCGATTGAATTGAGGGCAAAAAGCATGCCTTGAGAGCAGCTGTGGAGCTATGCAGGCACTCAAGATCACAATCAAAAGATCTAGACTCTTCTTGCCACCCCACACTAGACAATTGTGACTAGTTATTAAGTAATACCACAGTTCCCTCCCCCATAGAACAGGGATGCCAACACTCTGCTAAGGTGACTAACAGAATCCCCCTAAACTGAGTAACATCAAACTGTCAAGACAACTAGGAGACTAGGTTCAGGAACACTTCTTGTAAACTGGTTAAAAAAGAAGAACCAGACAGCTACTGCTGTGACCTAGCTTGGAGGGGGCACATGGAGGGGGCACCCAGGCCCTCCTCTCCTCTTCCCGGCAATAGGACAGGGAGAAAGGAGTCAGGCCACGTTTCTAGCCTAGCAGATATGAGACAGCTGCAGTTAGACTCTCCTCCGTTCTGCTGATGTTTACCACCTGCCCTGACTCACCCTCTTCTCTGATCCCAGTCTACTCGTACATATGAAACAGCATCTGTCCTTTTTCCACTTTTTCTCCCCAGAAACTCCCCCGAAGCTAATCTCTAAGAGGAAGGCTGGCCGTTGACATTTATGACACTTAGTAACTGTGGCCAGTTCATCAGGTGCAGTGGGCTTTTCATATTGCTGGTAAATATCCCTAGGATTGAAATGGCTTTGTGGCCAGGAAACAAAATGTCCCTTTATAAATTCTAATCCCTTTCTGGTGAGTGAGAGTTTGGTACACACATCTGTCTACAAAGTAGGGCTTTATGAGATTGTATTTTCAAAGATGTGCCTTTCTTGGTTTTTAATGAGGTCAAAATGTTCCATTAAATGTTTTCACCTGAGCTTTTAATCACACATGAAAAAATCAGGTCAACTAGGTCCTGGCCTATGCAAAACTCTCCAAGGACAGCTTGGTGTTTGGGTGTGCTAGCTGGTTATGATGGAGAGCTTGAACCTGGAGGACAGACCTCTAGCCTAGAGAACAAGGCCAAAAGACAAGGTTTCTGTAACTCCAGTGGAAGAAATATATATGAGCAACAGCACAATCTCCTAGTACACTGTTTCTCAAACTCACACTCATTAGCCATTAGTCATCATCTTCCTTATCCCCAGCCCCTGGAAATCACAAGTCTACTTTCTATCTTTATGGATTTACCTATTCTGGACATTTCCTATAAATGGAATCATACAATATGTGACCTTTTCTATCTGGCTTCTTCTACTTAGCATAATGTTTCCAAGATTCATCCATGTTGTAGAATGTATCAGTACTTAATATTATGGTGATTAATGCTCCATTATATGAATATACCACATTTTATTTATCCATTCATCAGTTGATGAATATTTGTGTTGTTTCTACTTTTGGTGGCTAGGCGGTAAAGAATCTGCCTGCAATGCAGGAGATGTGGGCAGATGTGAGTTCGATCCTTGGATCAGGAAGACATGCTGGCAAAAGTAGATGGTAACCCACTCCAGCATTCTTGCCTAGAAAATCCCAATCCATGGGGTTGCAAAAGAACGGGACACAACTCGGCAACTTAACAACAACAATGCTGTTAGGAATATTCATGAATAAGTTTTTGTGTGAACATATGCTTTCAATCACTTGGGAACATACTTAGCAGTGGAGTTGCTGGGTCAAATGGTAACTCTAGGCCTGACTTTTTGATGAATTACCAAACTGTCTCCCACAGTGGCTGCACCATTTAACATTCCCCCTAGAAGTGTACGAAGGTTCACAGCCACACCAGCGGCACTGTGGCCACACCAGAAGCTTCATGGCCACATCAGTGGCTCCATTTCTCTTTTAGGTGGGTCCTCCACTACTGCCTGACAATCCTGTTTCCATCAGGACCACATTCAGCTGTGTGCTAGAGTTCGTCTGCGCTCACAAGAACTGACTAGGCTCATCTCTTCCCACCTCTGTGCCCAATGACACTGGTAACTTGAAACTGGCTATGATGGGAGTATTCATGCCATGGCAGTCAGCAAACACTAAAAAGCAGGACTGCCCTTCCCCTCCCTAGAGAGTCAGTTGTTACACATTGACCAGCACACCACTAACACATCCACTTATTCCAAACTCCACAGCTTTCTCTGACTTGCCCTTAACTTCAGTTTGTAAATCCACCCTTCTCCCTAGCCATCCTCTACTTCAATTAAAATCCTAGCCTTTCCTAAGGTTCAGTTCAACTCTCTTACACAAAGCTATTTGTGCAGTTTCAGTTGCCTTCATGGACTGATGACTCCAAGTTTTTATCTAGAGCTTAGCTCTTACGCTTGAGCTCCCACTCCTTATTTGTAATCGCTTACATAGGATTCCTCAGGGACATCAGATCCAACTTTTTTTAAAAAATTAATTAATTTATTTTAATTGGAGGCTAATTACTTTACAATATTGTAGTGGTTTTTGCCATACATTGACATGAATCAGCCATGGATTTACATGTGTTCCCCATCCTGAACCCCCCTCCCACCTCCCTCCCCATCCCATCCCTCAGGGTCATCCCAGTGCACCACCCCTGAGCACCCTGTCTCATGCATTGAACTGGCGAGATCCAACTTTTAAAAACAGTTCTCAGCCGCTCTCCTCACTGCTGTTCCATATCTAACTGAATTGTACTATCATCCGCTTTATGGTGGCAATACTGATCTTCAGCATTTTGTTGTTGTTGTTTTTAAATTAATTTTTACTGGAGTATAATTGATTTACACTGCTATGTTTCTTCTGTAGAGCAAGTGAATCAGTTATATACATCTACTCTTTTTAAGATTCTTTTCCCTTATGGATCATTAGAGTACTGAGGAGAATTCCCTGTGCTATAGAGCGCTTGTTATCTATTTTATATACTGTATGTATCTATATCAATCCCCATCTCCCAATTTATCCTTCTCCCCTCTCCCCTTGGTAACTATAAATCTGTTTTCTACATCTGTGACTCTATTTCTTTTTGTAAATATGTCCGTTTGTACCTTAGGTCCCACGTATAAGCAATATCATATGATACTTGTCTTTCTCTGACTTGCTTCATTCAGTATGACAAACTCTAGGCCCATTCATGTTGCTGCAAATGGCATTATTTTGTTTTTATCACTGTGTAACATTTCATAGTATATTTATGTCCCACATCTTTATCCATCCCTCTGTCAATGGACATTTAGGTTGATTCCACGTTCTGGCTATTGTAAACAGTGCTGCAATGAACACTGGGGTGCATGTGTCTTTTCAAATTATGATTTTCTCCAGATATATGCCAAGGAGTGGGATTGCTGGATCATAAGGAGCTCTATTTTTAGTTTTTTAAGGAACCACTATAATGTTCTCCATAGTCACTGTACCAATTTACATTCCCACCAACAATGTAGTAGGGTTCTCTTTTTTCCACGCCCTCTCCAGTATTTACTGTTTATAGATTTTTTGATGATGACCATTCTGACTGATAAGGGGTGACATCTCGTTGTTGTTATGATTTGCATTTCTCTAATGATCAGTGATGCTGGATATCTCTTCATGTGCTTGTTGGCCATCTGTATGTCTTCTTTGGAGAAATGTCTATTTAGATATTGTGCCCATTTTTTTTAATTGGGCTGTTTGACTGATATTGATTGGGTTTTTGTTTTTGTTTTTTTTTTGATTGGGTTTTTTTTTATATTGAGTTGCATAAACTGTTGTATATTTTGAAGATTAATCCTAGGTTGGTAACTTCATTTGCAAATATTTTCTCCCATTCTATTTGTTGTCTTTTCACCTTGTTTATGGTTTCATTTGCTGTGCAAAACCTTGTTAGCTTAATTAGCTCCCATTTGTTTATTTTTGTTATTTTTAATACTCTAGGAGTTGGGTCAAAAAAGATCTTGCTGTGATTTATATGAGAGAGTGTTCTGCCTATGTTTTCCTCTAAGAGTTTCATAGTGTCCAGTCATACATTTAGATCTTTAATCTATTTTGAGTTTATTTTTGTGTATGATGTTAGAAAATGTTCTAATTTGATTATTTTGCATGTAGCTGTCCAGTTTTCCTGGCACTACCTATTGAAGAGATTGTCTTTTATCCATTATATAGTCTTGCCTCCTTTGTCACAGATTAGGTGACTATAGGTGCATAGGTTTATCTCTGGACTGTTCAGGATTTTTTGAATAACACTTTCTCTTTATTCATTTTCTCTAGCTAGCAATTTATATTAGATTGATAAGTAATCTTTATATTTTTATAAATGTACATTTTACCTGATGTGTTATAGAAAGTATACTTGAACTGCTTAAATATTTAGTTTTGCTTATTTCTTTAAAATATTTCAACAAATACTTCTTTAAAAAATAAAATAGCCATCTTGGCATGATCCTTTTGCTCTGATATTGATGCTGTTACATTCAGCATCTCTTCAAGCCAGGAACCATGTCCTTGACACCTTTCTCTCTTAGATCCTGTGTATAATCACTGATACCCTATCTATTTTCTGTCTCCAAAATATCTCTTGAATCAGTCCCCCTGTCTCCACCCCCACTGCTACTCAGGCAAGTGAACTTCTTGCCTAGAGGAGCCTCCTCATTGCTCTCCCAGGCTTTGCTCCCTCCTCTTCTTCAAGTCACCATCTAGGCTACAGCCAGAGTGACCCAACTGAAATGCAAGTCAGATTGAATCACTGCCCCAGTGCTGCCCTCAGAGTTGGCACCAGGCTCTTTGCCAGGTTTACAAGAGCCTTAACTTCCAGGCCCCTGCTTACTTCTCCAACCATCTCTCTCCTTATACTGCCATAACACTTTAAGATGGAGCCTTCTTTACCTGAAAGTAATTCAATTAAAAATACTCACTAAGAATATGGTGAAGGGATACAAATATCATCAAAGCAGTCCTGGCATTTACAGGGACCGCTGCATACAGCTGAGTAAGTTGTGCACTGCACAATCCCAGGGAATGCTATTCACATGATAGTCTGCTAAGGTACTAGAGTATAAAATAATACAACAAAATAAGAATACTATAAATATATACAGACATACAGTATCAGGGAGAAAGCGACAGCTGAGAAATAACATGCCTTAAGAACCTAATCCATGGCTGATTCATGTCAATGTATGGCAAAAACCACTACAATATTATAAAGTAATTAGCCTCCAACTAGTAAAAATAAATGGAAAAAAAAAGAATCTAAAAAAGAAGTGCTTTCTTCAGTGCTTCCTAGCTTTCTTTTTACCTCCAATCCATGTCTATAATCTGGTTTGTAATATCTGGCATTCAGTCCCAATCTGAATAATTAAAATGAAACGAACCGCATCATAACTTGCGCGTGATACTCTGATTGTGTGACCAGCATGCTCCATGAGCCTTCTCCTGCTCTGATTTTATTCTCTTAGACTCAGGCTTGCCATGGTGTCCTCTGTGTGCCCAGTGCAGAGGCTGCCCCAGGAGTGCAAATTAACCTCAGCAGCAAGCCTGAAGGGAGCAGGGATCACTTCCTGGCAGGAGAAATAGGTGGTGGGAGTCGGAGGTGCGAGGGACATTGACTTTTTATTCTGTATCCCTTTCTAACTTTTTGAGTAGACTACCATGTGGACGAATTACCTGCTCAAAAAACTAAATCAAGTGTTTTTGTTTGCTTGTTTTATGTTAATGCCTCCCTTTGAGACACGTTGGGTTTTTTGCCGTTGTTTTGGTTTTTGACAGGATTCTTAGAACGGAGATGTAGGGAGTACTTGGCAGGGGAGGCTGAGGCCGCATTTTACCACCTGGGCCGGAGCTGACACTGTCACTGTGTTTCTCAGATGACTCTGACCCGTGGGAAACTGTTCTTTAGAGGTAAAGTTAGGAAATCAGGAAGTCTCAGCCTGCAGGTGGAGGGAGGGTGACAGAAGCAGTTTCTCTTATTATGTTTGACGTGTTTGGTGTGTCTCACCCAAGGGTCTTCTCAGCTATGGGCACTGTGAGTGCTGAGAACCAGAGAGCCTGAGGAAACACCTGGGCAGGTGCCTCTTGTCCTGTGAAACGAAAACTGCTGGTGACAGGGGGAGCTGTGGGTGTACTGTTTGCAAAGATTCTGCATAAGAACCCCAGGCCCTTCTCTGAAACAGTCTGACCCTCAGTCATTGCCAAGAGTCGCCAACGGAGACTCTGGCCCAGGCTTCTGCCATCACTGGGCAAGCTGGAGATGGGTGAGTGGAGAGTCAGCTCTAGAATGTCTGTTCTGCTCTGGTCAACTGAATCCGAAAGGCAAACAGAGGCCTGGCTCTTGCTGAAGAAGACCTGGCTGTAGCCCAGAGTCAAGATCCGGGACCAGGAGTGCCTGGAAATGTGCTTGGGCAGGTGGTGGTTTTGTTTTTTATTTTTAAGATTTTTTTTTTAATGTGGACCATTTTTAAAGTCTTTATTGAATTTGTTACAATACTGTTTCTGTTTTACGTTTTGGTTTTTTGGCCACAAGGCATGTGGGATCTTAGCTCCCCAACCAGGGATCGAACCTTCAACCACTGCATTGGAAGGCGAAGTCTTAAGCAGTGGACCACAAGGGAAGCCCTTGGGCAGGTGGTTTTAGAAAAGACTCCCAGCAGTTGACCAAGTTTCTGCACCCACAGACTCTAGTCCCTGTCACATAAAGCTGGAATCAAGTCACCCCAGGCCTCCGTTAACTTAATCTTCATTCTAGAAATAACTAAGAAATCAGAAAAGTCTGTTCACATGTAAAGGAAGAGAATGCAGATCTTTCTCGGGTGTCCTTAAGAGCTTTTGAATTGCTTACCATGTGGCTGTATTACCTGTTCAAAAATAAATTTAAAAATAAAAAAAAATTTTTTTAATGTATCACCCTGCCATTGTCACTTACTCCTTCAGAGTGGCCTGGGTTTACAACTGATCCCCAAGTAAAGGGGTCAGAAGAGAGCATTGTACTGTCTCCTCTGATCCCACAGAATGCCCTGCCTCACCTTCTTCACCCCACCATCCCTCCAGTCCAGGAAGCACCCTTTCCCAGGCCTTCAGGAAATGATCTCGATCCTTCTAAAAGGTGAGACCTCCACTCTTCATACCACTTACGGGGCAGTGATCATCAATTGCCTTGTTCTGTTGTTATTTCTCAGTTCTCTAGTCCCAATTGATGGTAAATTCTCTGACTCATTTCTGTGTGACAATCCCTAAATAACTGTGTTTTGCCTGCAACAGACACTCCACAGGTATTTTGGAAAATGTCATATTGTTGTAAATTGAAGCGAAGTCTGCTAATCCAAACTCCAAGCTGGTGGGGACATCTCTGATTGACCTGACAGATGGTTAGAGCAGTTGGTTAACAGAGATTCAAAAGATCTAGAGGCAGAGGTATGTACTCTTCAAATTATTTAGCAGTAATTATACCTATACTAAAATCATTATTTTATTTAATTTAGTTTAAAATCTTTTCATTATTAGCATGTGTTTTTAAAAATTCAAATAGGGGCTTCTCTGGTGGTCCTGTGGTTAATAATCCGGCTTCCAATGCAGGGGACTCAGGTTCAATCCCTTGTCGGGGAACTAAGATTCCCACATGCCTCAGGACAATTAAGCCCACACGCCACAGCTAGAGAAAAACCTGTGCGCGGCAACGAAGATCCTATGTGCCAAAGATGATCCAGTATGCTGTAACTAAGATCCGATGCAGCCCATAAATAAATATTTTTTAAAAAACAAGAATTCAAGTAAAGATGTGTGAGATAAAAAGTAATCGTCCTCCTTCACCTTTTCTCACTGCACCCATGAATGATGCCATGTTGTAACAAGGCACCAGTAGTGGTGTGGCTGAAACCACAGAAATCCATTCTCTCACAGCTCTAGAAGCTAGCGGCCTGAAATCAAGGTGTCAGCAGGGTTGATTGCTTCCCAGCTGAGAGGGAGAACCTGTTCCAAGCCTCTCCCGCCAGCAGTCCTTGGAGTTCTTCAGGTCATGGCAGCATAACACCAGTCTTCATATGGTATTCTCCCTGTGTGTGTCTGAGTCCAAATTTCCTCTTTTTATAAGGACATCAGTCATATTGGATTAGGGCCCAACCTAAATGACCTCATCTGAGTTTAACTACATCTGCGGAGACCCTATTTCCAAATAAGTCGTATTCTGAGGTGGTAAGGCTTCCCTGGTGGCTCAGATGGTAAAGAATCTGCCTGCAATGAAGAGAGCCGGGTTCGATCCCTGGGTTGGAAAGATTCCCCGGAGCAGGAAATGGCAACCCACTCCAGTATTCTTGCCATGGACAGAGGAGCCTAGCAGGCTGCAGCCCACGGGGTCACAAAGAGTCCAGGGGTTGCAAAGAGCTCAGACACAACTGAGCACTAACACTTTCACTTTTCACTTTCAGAGTCCTCAGGAGGTGCTCTAAGGTACATATCGATTTTTGGAGGACACCAGTCAACCCACAACGGTGCCCATACTTCAAATTTTCCATCTAAACAAGGAAAAACTCACAGCTCTAGGTTCCATGCTATGAAATTTGAGAAATTTCCCTTTTTGGACACAAAAAAGTAAAAGCAGAATTATGTTGCCCCTTGCGAGGGAAATAAAATTAATGCTTACTATGCTTCTTCCATGGTCCTCAGACTTTGTGAATTTTCTCTCTTTAATCTTCATAACCACCCAAAATTCCTTGACATCCAAGACCGTCCCATCTGAAGTCAGGTCCCCACTGAGCAGCTTAGAATCTGGTGCTGCAGCAGTCATAAACAAATATTTTTTGAGTCAGTGAACTCTGTGGGGTAGATGTTACTGCTTTCATTTTAAGGATGAAGAGCCCAGTGCAAAGATACTCACGTACATCCCCCCAAATCACACAGCTGTTAAGGAAGCTGAAGGTTTAGACTCAAGCCCAAGCCAGCCTTTCTTCGAAGCTCTTATCATTTCCATTAAACTTAAGCCAATAGTTCTTAAAGTATGTTTGTAGGATCAGCAGCCCCAGCAGCACCTAGGAACTTTTTTTTTTTTTGAAAGTTGCTCAGTCGTGTCCAACTCCTTACGATCCCATGGCCTATATAGTCCATGGAATTCTCCAGGCCAGAATACTGGGGTGGATAGACATTCCCTTCTCCAGGGGATCTTCCCAACCCAGCGATCGAACACAGGTCTCCTGCAGTGCAGGCAGATTGTTTACCAGCTGAGCCACAAGGGAACTTGCTAGAAATGCTAATTCTTAGGCCTTTTCACAGACTCACAACCTCATGGATGGGGCCAGCAACCTGGGTTTTAGCAAGCCCTCCAGGTGACCCATTGCAGTTTGGCAGCCTCTGCACTAAACCAGGAAGTGGCAGTCACCAATGCAGTTCCAGGATTTCCAGAAACCTGACCTTCCATTCCAACCATTGTTATTTTTTGATGCTGAAAAATTACTTTATGCCACTATTTTTAGAAAGGAAGGAGGAGATAGAGAAGAATGCCCAGAGGTAAGAATTCAAATCTGAACTCTTTCTTCCAATTTCTTTCCTCTGCTGGAAATGATGAGACACCCTGGGAGAAGTTCAGATGAAAACACCAGGAGAACTCTCAAGTTCATTTCAGCTCTTCCACCCAGAAAAGAGCCCTGACATCTTCTCGAGCATAAAGTTGGCAAGATGCTTTGCAAGGACTTCCAAGTTTGAATGAAGTAATGGTGAAGGTGGAATCGGTTCAACTTTGTAGAAGTTCATCCGTCGTGAAAGAAGAGACCATAGCAGCAGGTGCAGTTTCTGGCTGAACAGACATCTATTTCTTATCAGTAAAACAACAGGAGAGGGTCATAAAAGCCAGGTGTTCACTGGGCAGAGGGTTGGGACTCAGGAACACTTTGCAATAATGACCTTGTTTTTAAAGAATGGCACTTTTCTTCTTGAGGGGCTTGATGGCAGAAGAAGGTGGCAGCCAGGTGGCAATGGGAGGGGAAAGGTCCGGGGCTCTGTGAGGTGAAGGCCTGTGTAAGGACCACGCCAGCGTCCTGGCGCTGGGCTCTGCTTGGAGAAGGTTAGGGGGCTTTGCGGCTAAAGCAAGAGGAGGCAACAGCGCTGCTGCCTCACCAGCTCTGTCCTCCTTTGGGAAAATGTAATTCTGTCCACCATGAACTTGGGAGGTGGGGCTGGGGGGAGGGGAGCTGGAAGAAAGAACAGGATCTAAAGCAGAAGGCTCAACTTCAAGCCTTTTGCCTAAGTTCACTTTCTTGGGTGGCTTCTGCTACAAGGTAGAAAATGAAATGCTCCTTGACGCGCTACTAAGATTGATTGGAGCATTCCTCTGGCCCCTCCCACGGTGCCCCCACCCCAGGGCCAGGCATCCGACAAGCCAGAGGCTCTGTTACACAGTCATTTCCAAAGGCTCCCCTGGGCCAGCCTGGGGCACACCACTGGGAACACAGTCCACGTCACCACCTCTTACTTTGCCAAAGCAGAAGTGGCCCGAGTTCAGAAGTGAAATTCGGTGGAAGAAATTAAGGCATTCTCTTTCATTTTCAGGAAGACCTCAGATGATCCTCCTGCTTTTTTAGCAGTCACAGGAGGAAATAGGACAAATCTTCCCACTTCTTTATTTTTATACCTACTGATAAACAAACTGTCTCATTTTTTCTTCCACTCTGAGCTGTGCCAACTTCTCTAATGGTTAATAGATAGTAATTAAACATCAAGTTCCCTGCTATTTCAATTTGAGACCAAAAGAAATTATTCTGGCTTAAAAACTAAGATTCTCATTCTCTCTCTCTTCCTGCTCAAGTCAGACCCCCTAACACGTGCTGTCATTGCAACATGTACCTTTCCTTTGTACCACCTGTAATTTTATCTCGGTGATGATTTCATATATGTATTAATATATATAAAATAAATGATTTCTATTTCATATATACATGCTTTGTGCTATGTCATGCGCTCAGTCATGTCTGATTCCTTGTGACCCCATGGACTGTAGCCCACCAGGCTCCTCTGTCCATGGGATTATCCAGGCAAGAATACTGGAGTGGGTTGCCATTTCCTTCTCCAGAGGATCTTCCTGACTCAGGGATTGAACCCAAGTACCCTATGTCTCCTGCATTGCAGGCGAATTCTTTACCTGCTGAGCCATCAGGGAAGCCCATATATATATGTATATATATGTATATATATATATATATATATATATATAAAAACAATGCCTGCCACATACTGAATCTGTGATAAAATTTGTTGAAGGGCTGAATGCAATGAATGAATGAGTTCATACATACATACAACTCTTTTCTCTGGTTCAGTTTTTTTCTGTTTTCCAAAACATGTATCTAAGCATATTACCACACTGCTCCAAAGATTTCTCCAATGTGTTCAGAAACAAGTTCAATCTTTTGCCTTACACAACCTACTCTATAAAAGCCTCCAAGACTGGCCTCAATCTGCCTTCCCATTCCCTTTCCTCTTTCGTCCATTAAAGCCACCCTAAATAACCTGAAATTCTCCCATACAAGCCCTGCACATTCCCATCTCCTGGCCTCAGATGTTCTTCCCCAGTGATCTGCCAAAGATCTACTCTATACTGGGGGGTGGGGGGGGTGGGCTAAGCTTTGAGATGGGCCCTCAGATGCCACCAGTGTTCCCTTAAAGCGTTTTCTGATTTCTTCTATTTCTTTCTGATAGTGCAAATACAAAGCTCTTTGTTTATATTCAGTTCTACCTCTTATGTATGTACATCCTATTTATGGACATATTCTCTCTTTCCCACTAAACTATAAACTTCATGAGGGCAAGCACCGGCCACTTCATTCCACATTCCTAACTGTAAGCACAGTGCCTGACACACTGGGAGTGCTCAAAATGATTACTGTATTAGTAAGTAATAATAATAATAACATGTAGATTTTGGAACATTAAACTTAAGAACAGCTAATGGAATGAATGATTTCATGATATACTGTGATGTGGCAGTTTTAAAATATGTCCACATATTCTCTGATGTTTCTCCCTTCAAGAGGAAGACAGAGCTTAATTCTCCTCCCCTGGGTATGGGCTGGACTCAGTGACTTGCTTCTAACAAACAGAAGATGGCAAAAGGGATGGTGTATGACTTGTGATATTAAGTCATAAGGGGCATTGTGGCTTCTTCCTTGTTCTCTCTCTGATTACCTGCTCTGGCGGAAGCTGGCTGCCATGTCATAAGGACACTCAAGCAGCCCTATGGAGGGATCCATGTGCAAGGAACTGACTCCTGCCAATAGGCACTTGAGTGACTCATCTTGGAAGCTTATCTTTAAGTTCCAAACTAGCTCTTAGGTGACTGCAACCCCAGTCAACATCTTGATGGCAACCTCATGACAGACTCTGAGCCAGAATCTCCTGCTAAGCTGTTCCAAAATTCCTGACCCACAGAAACTGTGAGAATAAATGTTTTGTTATTTTAAGCTGAGAAATTTTGGGGTAGGGGCCCTGATCTGTGAAGATTCCACATGCTGTGGAGCAGCTAAGCCCATGGACCACAACTACTGAGCCTGTACTCTAGTGCCGGGAACGGCAACTACTGACGTCCATGCATCCTAGAGCCTGTGCTCCTCAACAAGAGAAGCCACCATAATGAGATGCCTGTGCACTGCAACTAGGGAGTAGCCCCTGATTGCTGCAACCAGAGGAAAGCCTGGGTAGCAACAGAGACCCAGCACAGCCAAAGTAAATAAATAAATGAATAAAAATTTTAAAAAAGAACTTTAGGGTAACATCACAAGGCTACTGCTTGATAATAGATAACAACAGATAATATATGTACTTATCCGTTCCCCCCCTCCAAAAGATTATGGTTTTCAATTCTTGTTGGATCAAAGGAGCTCCCTGATTTTACAAGGTTATTGTAAAACCTTGAGCACTCCCAACGTGTCAGGCACTATGTGAAAATACTGACACGCTGTTCTCTCCACTGATAGACCCTACTACATCTTCAGTTCTTACCTAATTTTACCACTTCTTTAAAGCACTCCTTGATTCTCTCACTTCTTTTGTGAAGTTATCCTTAACCACTCCAGCCCATGTTGAAAAACCTGTTTGTACTTTGGCACTCGATAACCACTCGAATTCCCACCTGTGGAGTCCTTACTATGTGCCAATGTACCAGGCTGAATGGTGTCCCTTCAAAATTTCTATCTATCTGAAGCCTATCTATCTACCTGTAATCTCTTATTTAAAAAGTTCATTTGGTCACAATGGGTCTTTGTTGCTGCATGCGGGCTTTCTCTAGTTGCAGCAAGTGGGGGCTACTTTCTTGCTGGGGGGCATGGGCTCTTGGAGTTGTGGCATACGGGTTTAATTCCTCTGAGGCATGTGGAATCTTCCCAGACCAGGGATCGAACCTGTGTCCTCTGCATTGGCAGGTGGATTCTCAACCACTGGACCACCAGGAAAGTCCAGAATGTTATCTTGTTTAAATAATAGTCTTTGCAGGTCTAATTATTAATAGTTCAGATGAGGTCATATTGGATTAGCGGTGGTTAAGTTGCTAAGTCGTGTCTGACTCTTGCGACCCCACGGACTGTAGCCTGCCAGGCTCCTCTGTTCATGGGATTCTCCAGGCAAGAATACTGGAGTGGGTTGCCATGCCCTCCTTCAGGGTATCTTCCCAACCCAGGGATTGAACCCAGGTCTCCTGCATTGCAGGCAGATTCCTTACTGAATGAGCTACAAGGGAAGCCCATATCATATTAGGGTGGGCCCTAAATTCAATGCTGCTGCTGCTGCTGCTAAGTCACTTCAGTCGTGTCCGACTCTGTGTGACCCCGTAGACGGCAGCCCACCAGGCTCCCCCATCCCTGGGATTCTCCAGGCAAGAATACTGGAGTGGGTTGCCATTTCCTTCTCCAATGCATGAAAGTGAAAAGTGAAAGTGAAGTTGCTCGGTTGTGTCCAACTCTTAGCGACCCATGACTGCAGCCTACCAGGCTCCTCCGTCCATGGGATTTTCCAGGCAAGAGTACTGGAGTGGGTCACCAGTGCCTTCTCTGTAAATTCCATGACTGATGTCCTTATAAGAAGGCCTTGTGAAGACAGAGCGAGTCATGCAGGGAGAAGGCCATGTGATGATTCAGCCAGAGACTGGTGGGATGCAGCTGCAAAGTCATGGCCCGCCAAGGATTGCTGGCAACCACCATGAGCTGGGAAGGGACATGGCAAAACTGTGCCCTAGAGCTGTCAGAGAGAGCATGGTGCAGCTGACTCTCTGATTTCAGACTTCTAGCCTCCAGAATTGTGAGGAAATAAATTTCAGCTGGTTTAAAACACCCAGCATGAGACTTCCCAGGTGGTTAAGACTCCATGTTCCCAATGCAGGGGGTCCAGGTTTGATCCCTGGTCAGGGAACAAGATCCTGCATGCATGTAAGACCTGGAACAGTCAAATAAATAAATATTTTTAAAAAAACATACAACATGTGGTACTTTGTTACTGCAGCCCTAGCAAACTAACACAGCTAATTAATGTTCAAATCTTCTTTTCGCATTTTTCACAATAGTCCTTCGTGTTAAATAGGATTAGCTCCTTTGATAAATGAATCCCATAGCCATGAAAATTTCACCCTGGCTATGAAACTGTGCTCTGCCCACTGTTCCTTCCTATGTGGCCTCCCTCCATCATGCACTAGATCTCTATTTGTAATTGCTTGTTTCTTTAAAGGCTGTATGCATGTCAGCGTGAGCCTCATATCATTTAATACTTCTACAGCTCTTTTTTAGTCCATTATGTCCAATAAATTTGATGAACACATTATTTTAGATGTCAGTGGATTGAAATTTTAAATATAAGAGAAAAGAATAAGTCGTTGGTGTGGAAAGCATGACAACGGCCCATGGTCTAGAGGAAATCTGTCACTGATGTATTCAAACTGTCAATACTCTGATAATACCTGCTCTCTAGAGTCAGGTACCAACATGGACAATATTGCCAGTATTCCTCAGAGGGATAAAAAAACAGAAAGGGTATAAGCTAGAGGAAACAGATGTCAGAAATGATGGACCACAAGGTACCCAGGTGTCGCTTAACAATTACAAATGTTTAAAAAAGGATACTTTTTGCCCCTGTGATATGGTTAACACTAGAAACACTGAGGTTCTCATTACCCAGGCTGAAATATTCCTTTTTAAACACTGGTAATTGCTAGACAACCTAGCCCACCTGAGGATAAGCACCCATCCAGCTATTTTATGGAGCTTGTGAAGACGCTTCACGTCTGAATGGCTACTGAGAATCCACCCTAAAACCAGCACTTTACAAAGTCACATTTATATCTGAAATACATAGAATGAACCAATCTGTTATTCTCCTTGGTCCTTAGTTTTTGCATGTATAGAATTAAGATTTATACCTAAAACTAACACAATCTTGGAAATCAGCTATAATTCAATACTGAGAACTTGTCTGGGGGTTCAAGCAGGGGAGCACAGCTACTGGTATACTGGTAGACCCTTGACTGAAGAACAGCCTTCCTCTACCAGGGAAGGGCATCCTCTTCCACCAAGCACGAATTTCGGAGAGGGACACACATGGAGCAGTGAGGGAAGAAGGCGACATCCGCCTAGCCAGCCAAATCAACACTGGTGATCAATGGGGTGACAAAAATGTCACAGCCAGATCACCCTCACATCCTTCAATTCAAAATTTTAAACATTTAATAAGTATGGGATGACAGCAATGACTTTTACAAAATGTTAGAGTCTCAAGTTTTCTGAAAATTAAAAGGCTGTCTCCTCTTGCAGAGAAGCCCCTGAGAATCTATCTGCATTCTCCCAAGGGTGTCACCTTTATCTGCTCATGCTCACTCATGTCCCTGTCCTTCAGTTACTCATCTCACCAACATGAGAATGTATAAGCAATTTCTGTATTAAAGAGATAATCATACATAAATATGTCTCTACATGGGAAAAATGAGCTGGTGAACACAAGAATCAGGAGTAGTCTTTTAGATAATCCAGGACTAAAACCCTATATGTTCTTTGTAAAATATGACTTTTCCTCCCATAGCTCTTTGTTTTCTTCTGATGTTCTGCTATCCTGTTATTTATTTTCTGTTTGGGCACAGCTCCTTCTTTTTACAGATGATTTACACAGCTGAATTAATATTTGTAAATGGAGGCTCTGGCCCTAATCTTTCAAATTTCTTTACAAGGAAAATAAGTTCATCCATTAACTGAAAACGTAAGGAGTATGGGGTGGAAGGTGGGAGGAAGGTTCAAGAGGGAGGGGACACATGTATACCTATAGATGATACATGTTGCTATATGACAGAAACCAACACAATATTGTAAAGCAATTATCCTTCGATTAAAAATAAATAAATGTATGGAGCATCTAGTCTGTGGATCGCACAGGGCTTAACATGTTGACTTTTCCCAAGTGCTATCCTGAGCCAAGGGCTTCCCTGGTGGTTTGATGGTAAAGAATCTGCCTGCAGTGCCGGAGACGTTTGATCCCTGAGTTGAGAAGTTCCCCTGGAAAAAAAAATGGTAACCTACTCTAGTATGCTTGCCTAGAAAATCCCAGGACAGAGGAAACTGGTGGGCTACAGCCCATGGGGTCACAAAGAGTCGGACACGACTTAGTGACTAAACAACGCCAATCCTGAGCCAGAGCCATCCTTATGAGAATTTGAAGAAAGTCAGATGAACAGATACAACTCATGCTCCCTTTATCTTTTCTCTTAGTGGCTAACTAGCCACTCTTACTGTCAGATGATTGGAGTTGGAGGGTGAAGTAATCAATTTCAAGCAGAAAATTAGCCAATTTCAGTTTTCTTTTGAATTCAGAAACAGCTTTCCTTTATTGTTCAGCACGGGGTAAGAAGAGGGATGCTCCAGTTAGCATGCAGGCTTATTATGTTAAAGCCCGATCATTTTTTTTTGTATTTTATTTTGTATCATCAGTAAGAATCAGATAATCACAATCAGATAATCAGGCCTATGAAACACAATTTATTTATTTATTTTTCCTGCTGCATAGTTCTATGGGTCTTTTTAAAAGTGCCTTTAATGGTACATGACAAATTGAAGGAAAAAAACAGGTGATAAAGGAATTTGAACAGTGGAGAGCCTAGGAAGTATGAAAAACATAGTTTCTTTTAGCGGCTGTCAAGCGCTAACAATAATTATCTGTTCTGTGCTTTATCTGCTGTGACATAGAAGGAAAGCTTAAGAAGAAATGTGACAAATGGCACAACTTTTATCACTTACTGGAGGTACAATACAGACTGAGAAAAAGCTATGAGTTGGATCAACTTATTTTCAGGAAATTTGGCAAAATTAGCATCAGGCCCAGCTGTGCTGCCCGGGACCACCTGCCAGCTTGGTAAGGCTGACAGGCTCTCCAGGTTTCTGCGATTTCCGGGTGAGAAGGAATTCTGACTGCCCTTCTCACAGCCAAAGCCTCCCTCCTCCATCAGCTGCAGATGGAGGAGCCTCATGCTCTTTGAAAATCCATGCTGCTGACTTGACACACATCAGTCGAAGTGTTAAACACTTGGACTCTTTGACCCATGATTTCGACTTTTAAGAATTTGTCTACCAGCAGACTCAAACAAGTTTGCATCAGGAGGATGTTCACAGCAGCACTCTTGCCACAAACGCAGCTGGAATCAACCTACTCACTAAGTTTCTGTTTCAATAAATCACGATACACACATACAATGCATCACAGTAGACCTATAGTGATGAAAACAGTAAAATAAAGAATAAGACAAATATTTTGATCTGATTTGTACAGAAAGGGCAAAAGAAAAGCCAGATGTGCTTGAACATGCAAAAAACATTTCGAGAAGAATATATTTAAGCAAGTGTTGACAGAGGTGAGCCTTTGGGGATTTGCAGGTGGGAGGGGAAACTTGGACTTTTTAGCCTATAACCACAGCACAATTTGGGTTGTTAGCTTGGACAGGCAGGGAATAGCAATGGTGATTAAGAGCCCAGCTGCCGGAATTCCTGCTCTTTTACAAGAGCAGCCAAGTCACCTTGGGCAGGCTACCCTCTCTTCGCCTTAGTTTCATCATCTATAAAATGGGGATTCATTCGGGAAACTTTCTGAGTATCTACTACATGGCTGGCACCGGAAATATAGAAGTGAATGAAATATACAAGAGGAATGTCCCTGGTAGTCTGGTGGTTAAGAATTTGCCTGTCAGGGTAGGGGTCACGGGTTTGATTCCTGGTCTGGGAAGATCCCATGTGCTGCAGGCAACGGAAGCCCCTGTACCATGGCTACTGGAGCCAGTGTGCCCAGAGCCAGAGCTCCGCAACAGGAGAAGCCACCACGGTGTGAAGCCCACGTACCACAGTGGAGAGTGACCTCTACTCTGCACAACTAGACAAAGCCCGAGCACAACCAAAAATAAATACCAAGTAATACCAAGAATAAAATAAATATATTTTAAAATAAATAAGACATACAAGAATATCAGTCCTCAGAGACTTCACATTCTTGTCAAAAGAAATGGACAATTAAAATACACATACATACGCATATGCACAGCTTCCCAGGTGGCGCAGTAGTAAAGAATCCTCTTGCCAATGCAGGAGATGCAAGAGATGCAGGTTCTACCCTTGGGTCACTAAGATCCACTGGAGGAGGAAATGGCAACCCACTCCAGTTTTCTTGCTTGGAGAATTCCATGGACAAAGGAGCCTGGTGGGCTACAGCCCTCAGGGTTGCAAAGAGTTAGACATGACTGAGCAGGCATGTGCACATGTATATGCATGCATATGTATATAAGTAAAATAAATGTCAGATAGTAAAGAGTGCTGTGGAGAAAAATAAAGCAGGAAAGAGGAGAGAAATAATGGTGTGGGAGAGGGGAAAAGAGGCGGGGTGTTCATATGGCCTACCTCATAGAGACTCAGTGAGTTAATGAGGGTTGGTCACTTAGAACACTCAATAAGTGTGAATTAGTATTACTGTTATGAGCATATATTACTTTAATTTGTAAAAGTGAAAGGGTTGACAATAGGGATTAGCCAAGGTAGGTAGTTCATTCAATTCCTCATTAAAACGACACCATTCAAGACCATCTAATGATTTAAAATAAAGTTCCCATTATGTTTGTAAAAGCTGATCATAAAACAATATGAAGTCATAGGGACAGAGTAAAGGGATAAATAGGTGATTATATAGTTAATCCCACTAGGGGATTGTAAGTGGGAAAAATATGGGAGACCCCTGTTAGTTAATGATTACTCAAGAGATTAACCACAAAACCAGGCAGGCTTGGTAACAAAACCATGAAATAGAAGCAAGAGACAAGCTGCAGACAATAAAACAATGGTGGCATAAGACCCACATCCTGCCCAGTGAGCTCACTAGGTTAATGATCCCTAGAACATGCTCTGTGCACACATGAAAAACAATAACTTGTGGACCTAGCTTGACCATGAGGGACAAGAAAACTCCCCTGCTCAATCTGGAGGAGGAGCTGATGATGGAAGCATGACATCTACTCAAGAAAGACAAAGAAGTTCTTCTCCCCCTCACCACTTTCCCTTTGATTATAAAACTGTAGCCCAGTAAGTTCTTGGGGTGTGGCATCTCTCGCCTACCTGCCCGTAAGCCTCACAAGCATCCTATTCTAATAAATCACTTCTTATCTATCACTTTGCCTCTTGTTGAATTCTCTTCTGCACTGAGACATAAATTGTGCTATGGAAGTTCTTTGGAGCCCCTGAAACAATGCCGGATGATTTCAGAAGCACAACATTTACTAAGCACTTACTCTATGCTATGCATTTTGCAAAGCACTTTAAGCATTATCTTGCCTAATCCTCCCATCGACCCACTCAACTCCTTTGATCAAGTTGCCAAATTCTCTAACCTCTAACTTCAGAATGTTTTTCATGTCTATGTCTTTCTTTTTTTTTTATTATTTTAAACTTTTAATTTTGTATCGGGGTATAGCTGATTAACGATGTTGTGAGTTTCACGTGGATAACAAAGGGATTCAGCCATTCATATACATGTGTCCAATCTTCCCCAAACTCCCCTCCCATCCAGGCTGCCACATAACATTGAGCAGAGCTCCCTGTGCTTTATGATGGGTCCTTGTTGGTTATCCATTTTACATATAGCAGTGTGTACATGTTGATCTCAAATTCCCTAGCTATCCTTTCTCCCAGTCCTTCTTCTCCCTCAACAGTAAGTTTGTTCTCTAAGCCTACGAGTCTATATCTGTTTTGTAAATAAGTTCATTTGTATCATATCTCTTTAGATTCTGCATATAAGGGATCTCATAGGATGTTTCTGCACCTCTAACTTACTCCACTCAGCATGGCAATCTCTAGGTCCATCCACGTTGCTGAAAATGGTATTATTCCATTCTTTTTGATGGGTGAGTAATATTCCATTGTACATATATACCACATCTTCTTTATCCATTCCTCTGTTGATGGACACTTAGATTGCCTCCATGCTTTGACTATTGTAAATAGTACTACAATGAACACCTATGTCTTTCTATTTATCCCACTGCCACCATCCTAGTTCAGTTCCTTTGTTAGCTCCTCCTTGACCTTTGCAAGAGTTTTTGAACTAGCCTCCTTGCTCATATCTCTCTGCTCTCACTTTTTGGCTTACCTCAACCTTACTTACTTTATTTATTTTTTAAAAAGATTTATGGACCATTTTTAAAAGTCTTTATTAAACTTGTAATAGTGCTTCTGTTTTATGTTTTGGCTTTTTACCCACAAGGCAAGTGGGATCTTAGCTCCCTGATCAGGGATCAAACCCACACCCCTGCAATGGCAGGTGAAGTCTTAACCAGTGGACCACCAGGGAAGCCCCAACCTTATCCGCTTTATATTCACACTAATCCACTATCTCTGCTAGAAACTGATTCTTCACTTAATTTCCCATTTTCCAACTTTGACTTCTATTGTACCCCACACCTACTCCACCTTTCAGCCACGTGGTTTACTTGCAATTCTCAGGATCTTTTCCTCCAACTCTTCTAACTAGATAGCACTCTCTCTCTCCATCTCTGCCCACTGAAATTCTACTGATTATTCCAGAAGCAGGTCAAGTGCCAACTGTTCAAATATGTTTTCTTCTTTTCCTGTAAAACTCTAGATTGCCACTCCTGCATTGCTTGCCACATGTTGACCCCATGTTATCATTGATATGTCATTATTTGTGGGCTTACCTTTCCTGCCAATCAATATTTCTGAAGTACCTGTGACACATCAAGGGCATATACTAGGCATTTTATACGTGTTGTCCTATTTAATCCTCACAACAGCCTTGTGAGATACCTGCTACCATCTTGATTTTAGAGATCAGGAATCTGAAGCGGTCAGAAGTTAATTAACTTGCTTGAAGTATCATCCTCACTTAAGTGGCAGACTCATCACCATCCATTTACCAAAGTTTATTTCAATCTGCGTCTGCCAGATTCCGAAGCCCTATGGGCTCTTCAACGCAGAATGGGAAATCCCTTTGGGGGCAATTAGCAATGAAGCCTCAGGACAAGACAGATCTGGGAAAGGCAGTTTTCTCCTCCTCTCTCATTTGATTTAGATTCACTGTGCTATAGGAAATGCTCTTTTGGTTCTCAGTTAGCACTGAGCCCAGGTTAGCACAGGGCTGAAAAATGATTCATGAGGACAAACAGCACCCAGGTTGTTTAGTTCCACTGGTGACCCTGATTATTTTTAAACTGTGAAAGGAACGCAAAACCCCAGCACATGTATAGCAATCTAGAACTCCCAGCTCTCTACCTCCTCAGTTGACCTTACCCTCAACCTCTTTGTTCCCTGATTCAGTTCAGATGGATGCCTCAGATTTCAGAAACAAGGCAGGAACAGCATTGCTGTCATTAGACTTGGCCTTGGCTGGTAAGAGTGCTTGACTCACAAGAAATTCATATGAAGATTACAAACAAGGAAGAGTTAGTCTACCCTGAATTGATTTTTTCACCATTTAGGATTGGAAGCCCCCAAAACTTGTTCGGTCAGTTCATACTGTCAAACAAAGAATATTATAATAATGGGTTTATTCTCTTCCTTATGGATTTGGAGTCAACGGTGTTCAGCAGCCACTGTTTGCTCAAGAAGAGTGTAAACAAGACTTGCTGACGCCTGTGGTCAATGAACAGAACTCCTAAGTCACTTTCACTCCAGCATGGGCTGTGGATCTAACGGTAAAGAAGCTGAATGGAAAATGGGGTGAGGTAACTTGAATCTGTGTTTTAACTGTATTTTCTCTTTCAATCCTCAAAGCAATCTTTTTTGAGTTGGGCATTACTGAAATACCCATTCTACAGATCTAAAAACTGGGTAGTAAGTAACAGGCAGGAACTGGAACCTGCCTGTTGAGTATGTTGATCTCCATAGCTTTCCACTGCCCTCAATTTATGCTCTGTGGCAAGGCCTTTTGCTTAGGCAAATATCAATCATTTTAAAAGGACTAAAGGCAAAATTTGTACACAAGTTAGAGCTCTCAAATATCAGTATTCTTCCCTCCCTAGGAAGCAAGATGATACAATGTGTTTAATTTCTTAAATGTCTCATATTTTCCAAAGATCTCAACAAGAAGAGGTAGTTGAACTGTAAGATTCTTACCTTCCAATCAGGGGACTCCAATGTTGCATTCTTAGGCAAGTGACTTTGCTTGGTGGAACTGGTTATCTTGATTGGTTAGACCACAGACCACCAAGGCCAGTAAGCCACATTCACTGACAAAATCATCCTGTTCCCAGCCATCTTTAAAAACAGGTCATGAAGTGGCTAAGTGAAAATATGGATGATCCAGGGCAGGACATTTCTGGGACTGACACAAGCTACCATTGGTAAATTTCCATTGGAAAATTGGTAAATTTTGGAGTGACTGGAGTCACTCATTCACATTCACGAGTAAATACTCATGAGGTGTATTTATTCACACACAAAAATATCTTTTCCCACCCTCTCATTTCTTCATGATCGATTGTGTTGTAGATAGTCTAATGGTTAGAATGTTGTTGTTATTTAGTCACTAAATTGTGTCCAACTCTTTGCAACCCCGTGGACTGTAGCCTACCAGACTCCTCTGTCCATAGGATTTCCCAGGCAAGAATACTGGAGTGGGTTGCCATTTCCTTCTCCAGGGGATCTCCCTGACCCAGGGATTGAACTTGTGTCTCCTTTTTGGAAGGCAGATTCTTTACCACTGAGCTACTCTGGAAGCCAAATGGTTAGAATACTTTCATAATAATACATTTCCATATGGGATGGGGTTGTTTTTGCTAATCAGTAGTTAATACTGACAACTTATAAATATTTCAACCTCTCAAAACCTTAGCCAAATATGACACTTCAAATTAATTATACAGGGCTAGACTCTTAATGTATTATGAAGGTTTTCACATTTCACATAGAAACAGTAATTTTTATTTTGCTTCTTCCCATGCCTTTCATGTAATTCTTAAAAATATGTTGTTGCTGCCTCCGCCATATGGTTAAAAAAAGTTACTCAAGACACAACAAATCACTGTTATTTCTATACTATAGAAACTACTGAGTTTCATTACCCCTTCATACTTTTTTGTATCCCTCCAAAAGAATGTTGAAAGGCATTTTTGGTTGGAAGACATTCACTACTTATTCTCTGAATTATGTTGGTAACATTTTAGAAACACTTGAAAAAGACTTGTGACATATGTTAGCAAAAGTCCAGAGAAAGAAACTAGAGATTGGCAGGAAGCAAGATATTAAGGAAATCAACAGTCTGATCAAAGGTGGGTCATGCACTGTCAGATACACTGAAGAAAGCACACTGGGGGAGGCAAGCTATAAACAGGATGCAGATTTAGCAGCCCACAAGGTAACCAGATATCGACTACCAAGGGGACAGAGGTGATGCGATCCTTCAGTCCCTCTCGCAGACCTCCCACCTTTACATGCCTTCCTTGAAGCCATGATAAGATCACAAGTGTTCCCACTTCCATCCATTACTTTCCTCTAGCCTCCCAAACTCCTTTCTTACCCCACTTCTCTCCTTTTCCACTTTCTATTTTGCCCCTCTGTACATAATCTTTTGTTTTCAACCACTTTTAAGTAATTTCATTTCAGCTGGGAAACAACTCATGTCTTCTTCCCTCGTTCCGAGCCCAGGGACTCGAGTCCCTCCTGAGCTCCTTGGAGCTGGGACCTTTCCCGAGCTCAGCAGTCCAAGCTGTGAGGGTGATCTATTCTGTGAGTCCTCCAACGGGGTGGCCCCTCCATGACGCCAGTCTGCTCCTCTTCCTTCTTCTCCCTATCCCCAAAGAACCTAAACTCCGTGCCCTCTGAAACTGTCTATGTCTAAGTCCCCAAGATCTCCACCGGGATTCAAGATTTTTTTGACCTAAGTGGGGTCGGGTCGGGGAGGACAGTACCTCTTTGCAGGCGTGAAGCTCCGGTCCCGCTCCCTGAGTCACCTGGAAGGCGGTCCCAACCCAGAGCAGCAGCCGCAGAAGCCGGAGTGTGCGCGGCTCAGGTCTTCCCCTGCCTCTGGCAGAGGGATGGAGGCTGTGGCAAGGCTCAGCCATAGTGTTGTTCCGAGCGAGCGGCAGCAGCGGCTCAGGTGCTGCGGCAGCAGCTACTGCTGGCAGAAGGCGGAAAAAAAAGGGGAGGGAGATTTACAGGGGGCAGGATGTAAGGGGCTGGGCTCGCTTCAGTCACCTCCCTGCGGCTACGCCAAGGCCGCCCATCCTTCCTCCTCCCTCCTTTCTCTTATCCTCCTCCTACCCACGTCGCCTTGGCAACCGCCTCCTCTTTCCCTTCGCGCGGGTGGGGCAGGGACCACGCGCTCCTCTGCCGCTCACCTGCCGGTCGCCATGGCAGCCGCCGCCGCTAGCGCGCGCCGCGCAAAAATACACGCACCCAGGTTCTGCAACCGGCCCAGCAGGCGCGCACAAGGCTCGTGCAAAGAACGCGGTGGAAACAACCTCCAAGCCATCACCACCAAATTCATTATTTCGGGCCATCGGCTACCTATGAGCATCACTCATTTTGCGGACGTGGCGATCTGCATACACTTATTAAGCATCTTGGTAAAAGCGACAGAAAAATGACCGCGATGATGTCTCTCCTCCAGGGATTATAGCCTGGAAGACTGGCCCCGGTAGATGTTACCTACTGTAACAGCTGCTTCTGGGGGGTCTAACTTCGACCACGCCAAACCCATTTGTGAATTTACAACCAGTCCTGTGCGAAGCCCTAGGACTCATATAGTCAAGCCGAGTTTAAGCAAGGAGAGTTTGCCTTAGCTGGGCAATTTTCCAAACACACCTGGACTCCTCTGTCTTTTGATATCCCCATTCTGTCATCGCTCTGAGAAATCCTCTCGTAAGATTCCAAGAAGAAGGACATTTCAGGGCTGGCTATCTTTTACGAATTCTTTCCTAAACTGAATTCTTTTGCAGAAGATCTGTAAGATGGGAGGCCGGCGTTTTTCAGCGACGGCCCACGAGTGCAAATCCAGGGCTCTCGAGCACACTCGGTGGCTCTTTCGCCTCTGTGTTCCCAGTAGCCCGAGGGGCCTCCCGCGTTAGACCGCCAGGTGGCGCCCTTCTCGGAGGGAATTCGCCTTAATCCCAGAAGGCCGAGCAGTTGCCTGGCAACTGAAATTGGCGTTCCAAACAATTGGGATCCCGGCTCCTCCGCGTGCTAGGTTGTGTGCGGCTGCGCGGGTCTCTCATCCCTCTTAAGAGCGCCTCGCTCGGTGTTTTACCATGCCTCTAACCCGAGACCCTTTCCAGAATCCAGCGTTGGATAAAGATGATTCCTACTCGGGAAAGTCGCGGGCTTCCAAGGTACTGAGGTTTCTTACGCAGGTACCCAGTAGGGTCGACCTCACTCTTCTGTCGGCCTGACCGGAAGGAGTGGTAACTTAACCCTGGTGAGGACACTGAGTCAGATACGGGAGAGGTTTGTTTTCTGCCTGCCTCCATGATCCCATATTCAGGTCTCCCCACCTTTCACAGGTGCTTTTGAGCAGAGGGAAGTGGCGCTCTAGTCCAGAGGAACAAGGGGCACTTGCGGACCTAAGCAATGAATAGTATGACGGGGCTTGCACAGGCCCAGATTCCACCAAGCAACGCTTTGTCCTATTTAGGAAACTCTTCTATGAAGAGACGTGAGGTATATAGAGTGGGAAAAAAGTATCAAACACCAAGTCATGCTTTATACATCTGTCTTTGATTCATGTTGGAATGTGTTTGCGTGTATGTGTGTTTCATAATGGTCCAGGAGGAGTAATGGACCCTAAAGCAGTGATGCAGGGGGTGGCAGTAAGATGCAAAGGGCAGGACTGATGGGGCTTTGTGGCTGACTGGATATGGGCCCAAGAGAGTGGCCAGTCTAGGAGGGCTCCTAGGTTTCTGAGGACTTCAGTTCAGTTCAGTCGCTCAGTTGTGTCCGACTCTTTGTGACCCCATGAATCACAGCACACCAGGCCTCCCTGTCCATCACCAACTCCCAGAATTCACCCAAACTCATGTGCATCAAGTCGGTGATGCCATCCAGCCATCTCATCCTCTGTCGTCCCCTTCTCCTCCTACCCCCAGTCCCTCCCAGCATCAGGGTCTTTTCCAATGAGTCAACTCTTCGCATGAGGTGGCCAAAGTATTGGAGTTTCAGCCTCAGCATCAGTCCTTCCAATGAACACCCAGAACTGATCTCCTTTAGGATGGACTGGTTGGATCTCCTTGCTGTCCAAGAGACACTCAAGAGTCTGAGGGCTTAGCTGATACCATTTACTGAATGAGGTGTCCAGGAAAAGAAGGCTTGGGGAGAATGACATTGAGATCAATGATATAGCTGTTGTTTTTTGGTGCCTGCGGGACACTCTGTGGAGATGAAGAGTAGACGACATGGTTAGGGCTGTGGGCTGATGATGTGTGGAAGCCACAGTATTCATAGAGTGGCATTTGAAGCCATAGGAAGGAATGAGCTCATCCAGTGAATGTGAGTCAGAAAGGCAGAAATGAAACCCCTGGAGAATCCCACTCAGGGGCAGAGAGAGAAAACAGAGCTGAGGAGGAAGCTGAGAAATAATAGCCAGATGCAGGAGAAAAACCAGGAGGAGCTAGACCCATGCAGGATGGAGAGAACATTTTGTGGAATCAGAGTTGTGGCGCCAGAAACCACTGAGGTCAAATAAGATCAGGTCTAGAAATGATCCACTTGACCTATCCACAAAGGTCATTAGCGTGAGTAGTTTCAGTGGATGCTTGAGGCAGAGGTCAGACTGTATCGGGATGGAAATGGGGTGGGAGAGGAAGTGGAGAGTAGTGTGTGTTGACTCTGAAAGAAGGCTGGCTCTGTAGGAACATCGTGGAGTGGTAGCCAGACAGTGACGAAAGCATGAGGAAAAGCTGGGCACAGATGCCAGGATAGCACAGGTCCCTAAAGTACCAGGAAGTGCTGGGTTCAGGAAGGAAGAGTTATTCTTGAATAAGAGGGACTTCCCTTTCTCTGAAATGGAAAGAAAATGGATAGTGAAGATGGCAACTCATGCTTTGTCGACAGGCTTGACGTTCTCAGTGAAGACCATCTCACCCTTCTGCTTATAGGGATGATGAGGCTTATGCAGCCTTGGAGGACTGGAAGAGCTACCTGTGCTTGCATCATATGTAACATTCCCATCTCCTTTTCATCTTTCTTGGTGATAGCATAGTGCCTGGTCTACCATTCAATTAATGCCTGATTGAGCTGAGTCACGCAGCACTGTCATATACTGGGGATGAAGGTTGCAACATCAGAGAGGATGAATGAGATTTCTACTAGGTTGTAGTTGTACTCACTGGAATTCAGTCACTGAGTCAATTAGCATCTCCTTTTAGAACACCATGTTTTAGGTCACTGTGCTGGGTACTGGGGACACAGTGGTGAGCAATATGGCATTTTACATGTAATGCAGAAATCAGCTATGTGCTTTCATATTCATCCTTGCGGGGTTTTAATGAGAGAACCAAACATTCAATGAACTTTTTGACATTCCTGCAGCAACAATGACCCTTCCTTGCTTACCGAAATTTTTTTCTCACCTGTCTAGACACTGTTCTCTCCTGATTCTCCTCTCCCGATTCTCTTGTCTCTGACTGCCCCCAACCAACCCCATTATAATATTGTGCAGTCCTCATGAACCACCTCTTCCTTTTTGGTCAGATTCTTTTTGGGAGGCTTCAGCTGTTACTCCAACAACTGCATATTGCGTTAGAATATCTTACCTCTTCCTCAAACTCAGGACTTCTGCACCTGAGCTCATTTTGCCTGTCTGCTCCCCATCCTTCACTTCATGTCCCACTTCACCCCCTTCCCTGTCTTCCTGGCTCATTTCTGTCAGTTCTAAGAGAAAACTTAGGAGAGTCAAAAGGCTGGGAGGCTTGCCCCATATCATCCTTCTCATTTAGATGTCTCGATTCAATTAAAATGGAATGGCAGGAGGGGATGGATGTCACTGATGCTACCACATCAGCAAGGCCTTCGGTAACCAGGCGTGGGTGTGGTTTCTCTTTTGCAGAAACTGCCGTGTAGGAACCCAACTCACCTTGCTCAGCAACAAGAACCCTGGTGTCGACTCAGCTCAACTCCCACAATTACCTCCATGAAACGGGATGTTTTGTTTTTTTATTCAGAGGTACCTAGCATTGAAATGCTGTTTCTCATTATATCCACTTAGGATTAATGACTATCCTTTTTGAAAGGCAGTCTGTCCCTGACTGCTTTAGCAGCTTTATCTTGCCCCCAATCCAAGATCCTATCAAATCTAAAACCAAATACCAACTTTATCAGGGGTATGGGAAGGCAAAAGGCTTGAGTTTTGCTGCAGTTAATTATTTGGAGCAAATCATTCTCTCATTAGACTTTTCATTATAACCATGAATGAGGTAAGGCCCATTAAGCTCAAGTGGTTCCCATGTCTCCAGGAGAGCTTCCCACTCCTTAGACTTAACCACGAAACAATTCTATATGGACAAGATTTAAGAAGTCATCATGTACAGTAATTTGGTGTGTAAAGAGCTGGTGGGTCTCAGGCCCAAAAAGGGTTCACTCTGCTTTGGGAGAAGAGTAGAGCCCAATAGAACCCGACTAGAATGGGTGCACAGGTGGGAAGTTAACCCTGAGGGGGTTGGCCTCCTCTGTAGATACCGAAGGATGACCTGGATTTCCGCTTAGCAGCCTTGTACAACCACCACACAGGGACATTCAAGAACAAAAGTGAGATACTCACACACCAGGAGACCATCCAGGATACCCGCAGGTAAGTGGTGGAAGCAGAGCCTCACCCTAAGAGCAATGCCATCCAATCAAGTAAGGTAAACTGTCACCTGGGAAATAATCAATAGGTTCCTGTTTGTATAGATTTTTGCATTTTTTTTACTTCTGTAATACAATTTCTGTGTTTTTTTTTTTTTCTAAAATGGAGATCTTCCAAAATTGGGCTCATCCATATAATAAAAATTTGGTTAATTTGAGAGCCCAGAAAGGGCCTTTGGTTGCTATATTTTTGAGGTTGCATGCAACTCCTTCCCTCCTTACCTTCTTCTCTTGATTTCATTCTCCCCTGTTCTTCCCACATCTTCCAGAATCAAGACCCAATTCCCTGGAGAATTTTTACCTGCTCCCCAACCACCCCCGATCACTTCCAGAGCTAACATCAGACATTGGATCAACCCTAAGAAGGAGTCTATTCACAGCATACAGGGATCCATAGGTAAGGGTTAGAAGACTGAGGAATGGGAGGAAGATGGGTGGTGCTAAAGTTTTTCTAAATGGACACAGGAATCACGGAGCTGAGGTGGCTGGCTATTAGGGAATATGAGGGATAACTGAGTCTGGCACATATCAGGCTAATGCCAGCGGACATGCTGACTGTAGAGCTAGGAAATGAATTCAGTTTCAGAGCCTCTGCCTTAGCCTTAGGTCTAATGGACAAGAATTTTCAGCAAAGGACAGAAACCTGGGGAAAGACCTATAGCTAACCTCCCATCAGTCTTCTGTGCTTCCCTAGCTGTTGGAACCTTCTTCATGGTCCCTGTGAAAGTATGGGTGACAAATTCCCAGAAAAGGCAACAGATCTTAAATTCACAGCCCATTCCTTCTTCTTTTCTCCACAGTGTCCCCTCACACTGCAGCCACCAATGGAGGGTACTCCCGAAAGAATGATGGTGGCTTCTTCTCCACCTAAGTGTTGACAGGCCCCTGGACTAATTAATCATTGTGGAACATCCCGCCGACCACCTCCATTAAATAGATTTGTGTAAGTTGAAGCCTGGAGTATGTGTTACCCGCAGACTACAAGTTGCCACTTGACTACTCTTAAAATATGGAAGTTTCTCAACTTCTAGAAACTAATCCTATTGGGCAATATTTGCAATTCGGTCATCTTGCCGAAACGATAAGGATTTAGGACAGAACAGCACTGTTTTTGGCAGGAGACAGGTATTCACATTTTGTAAACTGGACTCATTCAAACCATATAAATATATAGCCATTCAACCTTTCTTGAAAACTTTTCATGTGTCAGGTGCTGAGCTTATTGTTAGGGAGACAAGAATGGGCATTGTCCATTCTCTCAATGAACTTACAGACACTAACTTTAGTAGCTCATTGTGGCATTAATATTAATGCAGAGGTCACACTTAACAGGATTTCAGACCTTCTGAATTTAGTCATTTGCTGGGCTCTCCTTCTCCATGAGAGCTCAGTCTCCCTGGTCCTTCTTCCTTGCCATTGTTCATTGTCTTAACTCTGCTGTCTCCTTGCCTGGGAGTCAATTCTTTTTTGGTTGCCTTGATTTATAGACCCTGATTCTTAGAAACAGAGCTTAACAGTCTGATCCTAGGGTCTGAAAGTACCTAAAAACTATTGCATTAACGTGGTTTCTAAAATTACAAGCCACTCACAGGAACCTGCTGTCAGAATGAGCAAGAAATGACAGACCCTTTAGAATATTATCCAATTTAAGTCCCCATTTCTAAACTTGGACAGCATATGCACTGTTGAATAAATCAGACGTGAAAGGGCTTCTGTTTGGTACTCAAGTGCAGGGTCCTTAAATTCCACCAAACTAACAGTCCCTCTTCTACAGACATACTCCAATTTATTAATAGTGTTTAGCTAAGTGGCAATATTTTTAGTTCTCATTATTTAGAAGGGCTGGAAGTAGCAGAGAGGGGTGACTCTCTGGATAATCATCTCATGCGAGTTGATACTGAAAATCAAAAAATTTATTACTGCGATCCATGCATGGAGGCTTTAAATAATAGATTCCTAGACCTCTCTGATAATTATTATTCAGTAAATCTGGTGCGGGTCCCTGGGATCTGAATTCTTATAAGCTTTCCAAGTTCTCTTATGAACATATATACACATATATTGTTGTTTAGTCACTAAATTATGTCCGACTCTTTCCCACCCCATGGACTGTAGCCTGCCAGGCGCCTCTGTCCATGGGATTCTTCAGGGAAGAATACTGGGGTGGGTTGCCATTTCCATCTCCATGGGATCTTCCCAACCCAGGGATCGAATCAGGGTCTCCTGCACTGCAGACGAATTCTTTACCACTAAGCCACCTGGGAAGCCCTTATATACACATATATAGATGTGCGTATACACCTACATGCCTCCACGGGCAGGCGCTGTACAGTTTCTTTAGACGGAGGGCACAAGTGTTGGTATCACACACAAGAGTCATGACGACAAGGCGGGCCTAAAGAAAGAAAAAAAAAAAGGCGCCTAGAAAAGTAAAACTGCAGCAGAGAACAAGGTCTCTGTCCCAATTCAGCTTCGCCGCCTACGGGCGGATCGACGCCTAGTTCGACGGCCCGCCAAAGATTCCAGCCCGCTATCGACTGTCAACACGTTATCCCCAACGCCACGGGCGGCCGTGCCCTGGGGCCGGGCTCAGATCAGAATCGCCTCGATAATCAACGGCGCGGGACAAGACCGGCCTCGTCTATCTGATCAATTCATCACTTCTGAGCGCCGGGCCCTATAGGACCGACTCCGGAACCTCCAGGGCCACGGCGTTGCCACCGCCCAAGGGGCCTCGCTGCACAGCGCCCCGAGAAAGGGCTTCGCAGGAGGAAAGCTTTTCATTTCGGGTCGGCCCGGCGGGGCTGGAGTCACAACCCGATCAAATAAGATCAACGTGTAGGCCGGGGGAGGGGGCGCAGGAGCAGGCACACGCACTCACACATTCACGCATCCACTCACACATTCACGCATCCACTCACACACTCGGCCTACACGCGCCGCCCCACACACCACACACAACACCACACAGCAATTCACAGCAACCTCACTTCCAGCCCGCTCTCCCTCCGGTGAAGGAGCGGAAGTTCGCACTCTCTTTTATAGCCCCCGGCCCCGGAGGCTTCTGGGAGGAACCACCAAGCACCGGCCCTCTCCGAGTGTGCACTTTGCTGCCCTCGCGTGGTTCGGAGGGGAACCAAGGGCCCTGGTTCAGGTCCGTTCAGTCGTTCAGTCGTGTCCAACCCCACGCACGGCAGCACGCCAGTCTTCCCTGTCCATCACCAACTTCCGGAGCTTACTCAAACTCATGTCCATTGAGTCGGTGATGCCATCCAACCATCTCATCCTCTGCTGTCCCCTTCTCCTCTCGTCTTCAATCTTTCCCAGCATCAGGGTCTTTTCAAATCAGTCAGTTCTTCGCGTCAGGTGGCCAAAGTATTCAAGTTCCAGCTTCAGCATCAGTCCTTCCAATGAATATTCGGGATTGATTTCCTTTAGGATTGACTGGTTGGATCTCCTTGCTGTCCAAGGGACTCTCAAGAGCCACAGTTCAAAAGCATCAATTCTCTGGCGCTCAGCTTTATTTATAGTCCAACTGTCACATCCATACATGACTACTGGAAAAGCCATAGCTTTGACTAGATGGATCTTTGTTGGCAAAGTAATGTCTCTGCTTTTTAATATGCTGTCTAGGTTGGTCATAACTTTTCTTCCAAGGAGCAAACATCTTTTAATTTCATGGCTGCAGTCACCATCTGCAGAGCCCCCCAAATATAGTCTGCCACTGTTTCCATTGTTTTGCCATCTATTTACCATGAAGTGAAGGGACTAGATGCCATGATCTTTGTTTTCTGAATGTTGAGTTTTAAGCCAACATTTTCACTCTCCTCTTTCACTTTCATCAAGGGGCTCTTTAGATCTTCGCTTTCTGCCATAAGGGTGGTGTCATCTGCATATCTGAGGTTATTGGTATTTCTCCCGGCAATCTTGATTCCAGATTGTGCTTCATCTAGTGCAGCATTTCTCATGATGTACTCTGCATATAAGTTAAATAAGCATGGTGAAAATATACAGCCTTAACAGTACTCCTTTCCTGATTTGGAACCAGTCTGTTGTCCCATGACCAGTTCTAACTGTTGCTTCTTGACCTGCATACAGATTTCTCAGGAGGCAAGTAAGGTGTGTGGATCTCTTTCAGAATTTTCCAGTTTGTTGTGATCCACACAAAGGCTTTGGCATAGTCAATAAAGCAGAAGTAGATGTCTTTCTGGAACTATCTTGCTTTTTCAATGATCCAACAGATGTTGGCAATTTGATCGCTGCTTCCTCTGACTTTTCTAAATCCAGTGTGAATATCTGGAAGTTCATGGTTCACGTATTGCTGAAGCCTGGCTTGGAGAATTTTGAGCATTACTTTGCTAGCATATGAGATGAGTGTAATTGTGTGGTAGTTTGAACATTCTTTGGCATTGCCTTTCTTTGGGATTGGAACAATAACTGACCTTTTCCAGTCCTGTGGTCATTGCTGAGTTTTCCAAATTTGCTGACTTATTGAGTGCAGCACGTTCAAAGCATCATCTTTTAGGATTTGAAATAGCTCAACTGGAATGCCATCACCTCCACTAGCTTTGTTCATACTGAGGCTTCCTAAGGCCTACTTGATGTCTGGCTCTAGGTGAGTGATCACACGATCATGATTATCTGGGTCGTAATCTTTTTTTGTATAGTTCTTCTGTGTATTCTTGCCACCTCTTCTTAATATCTTCTGCTTCTGTTAGGTCCATACCATTTCTGTCCTTTATTGTGCCCATCTTTACATGAAATATTCCCTTAGTATCTCTAATTTTCTTGAAGAGATCGCCAGTCTTTCCCATTCTATTGTTTTCCTCTATTTCTTTGCATTGATCACTGAGGAAGGCTTTCTTATCCCTCCTTGCTATTCTTTGGAACTCTGCATTTAAATGGGTATACTTTTCCTTTTCTCCTTTGAGCCCTGCTAAGGCAGGACAAATTCCCAGAATGCTAAATTATAATTGCCTTTGAATCTTTGTATAACATACTTATAACCATTTCTATAGTTTTCCTTTGATCTTTGATTCAAGTTCTGGATATAAGATGATACAACCTCAGGATCCCTCTAGGTGAATGAGTTCTTTCTCCAGAAGGCAAATTCTGATCATTTGAACACCAGCTTTCCCAGGATCTCCTCCCAAGGGAGAAGGCAAACATCATTTTACCAGAGGGAAAGGGTGAGAATAAATGACTTAAGTCCAAGGACTAAGTGGTTAGAAAATCTAATGAGTAAAGGTAGGAAGGCATATCCCTGTCCCCACAAAACCCTCTGCTACCCTTCACTTGCTTTTGCTTACTTTCATACCCAGTAAAATCTTTCAGTCTCTAATATCAGTGAAAAAGGAGGAATGATTATGTAAATTACAATTAGCTCCTTTCACATCAGAGAGTATAAATTTAATGTCTCAATTCCTTCTTTCTCCTTTTTCAGTGACACGTATGTGAAGGGGGAAGACAAATCAGAATTTTGTTAAGTTATGATTTGTGACAGTCCCATCACGCACCGGGAATAAACAAATAGGGGGAACGTATCCACTGTATGCATCAGAAGCCCAAGAAATTTCTAGGTATATGAATGGGTAACCTGAAAACCTCATTTCACAGAAGAAATTTAATGACTGGTAATGGCAGTTGACACTTGTATTTTAATAGCAGTAGTAGGTAAAATATACTGGGAAATGTTACCTACATTACTTAATACACCTCAAAGTGTATTAATACTTTATATATATATATATATATATATATATGTAGTATATAGCTGGTATAGACAAATATATAGTGTGTGTGTGTGTATATATATATGTATGTATGTATGTATATTTATAGGCTTCTCAGGTGGTGCAGTGGTAAAGAATCTGCCTGCCAATCCAAAGCAAGAGACTCAAGTTCAATCACTGGATGGAAAGATTCCCTGGAGAAGGAAATGGCAACCTGTTCCAGTATTCTTAGCTGGAAAATTCCACGGACAGAGGAGCCTGGTGGGCTACAGTCCATGGAGTCACAAAGCTGGACATGACTGAGCAAATATACACACATCTGTGTGTGTATTTATATACGCACACACATATATATAAACACATATAAATATATACGCACGTACACACACACACAGTCTCAAAGGAGAAAGCTATACCTTCATTGATTCTGAACTATATCATACATACATCATACATTCAATGACCATCACAAGGGGTTAACAGGACTGATAGTATTCACTAATGCAAACTAACAAGGTATACTGTGGGCAGAACCCAGGAGAGTATTAAACAAAGTTCAACAATTCAGTATGCTTTGACAAAAATGGACAAAAACGGTAGGGAAAGAAATTTTATTTTCAAGGATTGTGCAGACAATGATGAATAAAAAATTTTATTTCAACTATAAAAAGCTGACTTCATTCCACCCTGGCATACATTTATAGTGATGCCAGTTTGAATCTGAGACAATACTGCTATCCCCATTCTTCCACCCTTAAAAGACTCTCTTAGAGGAACAACTTCCTACAATTTTCAGCCAAAAATTTATGACACATCAAAGTAATGAATAAAACAAGTTTCTGCTTATCTGCTTATATAAAGAAATGAAACAAGCTCTGTGTTTTTCTTGCTGTAAATTACCTTCACTCTGTGCACTTTTTGGTATATTCTGGTATGAAAACATCTCAAAATATAACAATTCAAGAGTTCAGGTCAAGATGACCCACCCAGGAGGCTGTAAAAATTGATTTGAACTGTAAAATGGAACTAGTTTAAAATATGAAGAAGTTCTAAGCATCAAGCTTAGAAATATTAGCCCTATTAGGAAACAAAAGTCATTAAAGCTACAAAATAACAAGTGCAAAACATGCTGAACCTGTATTTCCAGGGAGTGACATTCCTATTGGCCAGCAGGTCCCAAATTGACACCCACAAGGTGTAACTCTTCTTTCTGTTCCACTAGCTTTCCTTTCTCTTGTGTGAAAAAGCCTTAGAAATGACAATGAAAATATAGGAATCATTGAAATTTACCCTGTAGACCAATTCCTGGAGATAACAGCCACAACACTGAGATGATTAGACATGTAGTGTTTACTTGATGACTTTCCATACTTCTAGGAACCCTCAAACCACTAAACTGAGTGTTTCAGAATCTAAACTTCATAGCAGCTTTTGTTCTTTTGGAATAAGACAAAAGACGTTTTACTGCCACAAAGGGATCAACCACAGCCAACTTGTCCACAGTCGTTTTACTTCAATTTAACTTTAGACCAATTTTTTTAAAAGAGAAATTCTAGGCTTCATAAATGCAACAGTCAATCCTTTTGTAGATATAAGAAGGAGGGAATGGAGAAGTCTTCCCTTCAAATGTAAGAGTCATCTAAAATTATTTGCTCAGGAGTTCCCATGCTCCATGGAAAAGCACATCCATCAATCTTAATTGGAAACCTGGGTTTTCCTTTACTTTAGAAGACACTCTCATTTTATTCATGGATTGTATGCACTGTACAAACAGGCATATGAGTGCCATCAATTTCTCATTAAAATTTCTCATGTTCTTAGATCTTCCAAGAGACAGCTAAAGTGTACTGCAACATGAACAAAATTTAAAATGAACCAAAAAACACAAGTAATTGACTGAAAATTGCCATAATAACCCAGATTTAAACAAAGAATAAGTTTGTATCTTGGGTAACATGACAAAACTTCCAACTAACATCACAATAAATTCTAGATGACTTTACTAGTATATGAATTAATATACTAGATGTATTTATTTCTTCTACCCCAACTGCAAATATATTAAATAATTATTTCTTCAATAGCTTCTCTTTCCCCTAGTGGTGGCATTTAAAACTGAGTAACAGTATTTAGCACTCAGTCATTTAGAAAAATTTTTTTAAGTTTTAGGAAAATAGCAACAGTTTCCATATACCATTTGAAGGGGTGAGGTTTCCTTTTGGGAATATTGGTTAATGGAACATTGTTTCTTGTCTAAATTACTCCTTTCAGGTCTCACCATAGACAGATAATTTCGAAATCTTATGTAGGCCCAGATTCTTTTGGCAAAACTCTTGAGCTACCAGCACACAGCACAGCTATTTTCACCATTCTTTTTGCAGTGAGGATCATGCCTCTCTCCTATGTTCCCAGGTGGGTATGTGAAAGATAAATTTCCAAAGCCAAAAAATTTCTTGGCATTGTTTAACTCCTATTTCCCACTCAACCTCCCAACCCCACCCTCCCAGCCCTCCTGCAATTTATTACATCCAAATAAAACAGTCAAAATAAAAGTCAAGTCTTAAAAATTCTCTGTCTTTCCAAGAAGTTTGAACACAGCCTACACCCTCCCCTAATGAGCCTCAGTTTAAAAAGATCCTGATGAGGGGCTGAAGAAGAAAATAGGTAACAGTTTTTAAGCAGGAGGTATGGAATTGTATCACCGAGGAGAGTAATTTATCTGGACATTATATGCTCTCTGCTGAGGACTAATTTACACGCAGGTCAAAGGCAGTTTGCTTTCTGTAGTCCCCTGAAGCATAAATAATGTTTGTGATCATGAGGAGCTTTCCCCACGGAAGGTGGGGCAGATGCTGTGGTGTCACCCCGGGGACTTTGATGGTTTTAGCTGCGCTTTCCTATGCTGGGCCCAGGCTCCCGACAGGCTCTTCACCTTTGTCCCCTTGGCTGGCGGTTGATGAAACAGACGCATCAGAATTCATTTTATAAACAGAACGTAGAAGGCCATCACAACACAGGCGATTGCCACAGCGGCATGCAGCCTGGTTCCAATTACAGCAGCTAGCAGGAAATAAGAAGAAGAGAAAAGGAATCACACTTTGCCCTTCATTTAAGTCCTCACTTTCAAAGTGATAGTTTGAAACCTTTAGTCACAGATGAAGAAACCTGTTAAGGGTCTCAAGAATCAACCCATCCAGGAATGTATTTAAATACTACTCAGGACTTCCCTGGTGGTCCAGTGGTTAAGAATCTGCCTTGCAATGCAGGGGACTCCAGTTCAATCCCTGGTGGAGGAATTAAAATCCCACATGCTGTGGGGCAATGAAACCCATGCACCAAAACTGCTGAGACACAGCTGGAGAGTCTGTGCTGCAGCTCTCATGACACAAATGAAACTCGATGCAGCAAAGTCATAAAACTGCAGAGTCTATGTGCTGCAGCTCTCATGACACAACCAGGACTTGACTCAGCAAATTAATAAGTAAATAAAAATATTAAAAAAAAAAATAAGTACTACCCTTAAGCCCTAGGTTTTACATGAATATACCATTAGTTTAAATTTTGCCCTATTTTGAAAAAAGATTTAGGTAAATAAGATTCCAGATGAAGGTGCCCAAAATAAAAAGTAAAAAAGCATCTGAGTTAATAAAATCAATACTTAAAAAATCTCCAATATATTCTTCCAGAAATTCGGAAAAAAAAAACAAAAACTTTTCACTGGGAAAATATTACTCCCAACAATTCCAGTCCGCTCTAAAATTGTTTAAATTATACACTTTTATGCCACGGAGAATATTAAAATTACTTTGTAGCTAAAACAATTATGTAAAAGTTGAACCAAATACAATCCCAGCCTGTCCCACCCTCACTTTGCAGCACCTCACTGTCCAGAGATGGCAACCTCCTCTCGCTGAACCGATATGATCTTACCTTTGTAAAACACACCCCAAACTCCCTTCTTTTCTGAGAGCAGCCAGGTTTTGAGACGAGGTACTTTCTTGAAGTAGGCACAGGTGCAAACAAACAGCAAACCAAACACCAGAATCCCATCCAAGGAGTACACTGTTACAGAAAGAGAAGAAAGCCTTGGCTGCTACTCCAGGTTGGGACAAGTCACGTCACCGGAGAACACAATGTGATGGGACACCAAGGTGGTGACCTCAGCCGCAGTGCCAGCTCTGACAAGAGGGAGGCAAGGTCCTGGGACTAACAAGGTTAGCTTATTGTCCCCTCAAATCATGGAGACATGCCCCTTACAAAGATCTCGCTGCCCTCTTCCCTCTCCTTTCAAGAACTGCAAGTTCTGAGAAGAGTGTGCCAGTTAATGTGGAATCAGCCTGCCAGGGATGGCCAGTGTGGGCAACATGTTGAGAGAAGTATAAGTAAGAATCCTTGGTGCCTGAGCTGAGAGATTGAAATGTGCTCTTACTATAAATCACTCATGTGATAAAGGAAGAGCTAGATATTTAGCCAAGTCTTTCAGAGATTCATCTGTTGGTAAAGAATATGATAAGGCAAAAGCTTAATGGAAACTGCAAGAGTTAGAAATCATATGACTACAATTTTCCTGTGTTTTATCTTACACTTCATGCATCATACTCTACTTACAAACCAAATTTCGGCCAGAGTAACAAATTCTTGAAAACAAACAAGCCAAAAAAAAAAAAAAAAAAAATCTGAGGCTTCATCGTGGTGGAACAATTGTGAGAAAAAAGCTTTGAACACATAGTTCTAGTTCTTACATATATAAACTGAGCTATGTCTGGTAAGCACAATGAATCATCTAAGTGGAAAAAAAAAATCAGACCACAAAAGGGGGAAGGGTGACTAAAATTTATTCATTAATTACTATGCGTTCAATTGCTTCCTTATTTCTCAGTTCAGATGACTTCTTCCTCTAGGTGATGACCCTTCCTGTACTGTGCCTAGTAACCTTAGACCTCTGACTGCCCAGAAAGCTTCAAAAGAATATTTGACACAACCAGCATCTCCCAGTTCTGGACCACTCTATCTCCCTCTCTCCCTCCAGTAAAACTATCTCGCAGCTAGATGTCACACAGCAACAGTCCAGTAAATTAATACATATACCAAATTTTTAGGATGAACAATACCTTTACCTGCTAAGCTTCTCTTCTTGTAAGTTTTTGCAAAGCCAAAAGTCACGAGGTGAAATTTGAATCTTCAGCATCAGGTTTATGGAAAAGGTACTTTTTGAGAAATACTCTCCTATGCCCCTCTAATCATACAGTCTAAGAGGCCTTGCCATCTTTTTTCCAGTAAGATGGACTCTAAAGACCACAAAGGCCTCGTTTCCTGTCCTTCGCTGGAATGTGGAAATCGTGTCTATATCGTGTCTATATAATCGTGTTCGAAGAGGCCTGCAAAATTAGGTCAGATAAACAGGGTGGCAACTGCCACAACAACTTTAGAAGAGGCAGTATCCAACCCTTGCAACTTTCGCTACGGTCTCCAGATGGGATCGCCCAGGCAAGACTTTAGAATCAAATAAAAGAAAGCTTTCTAGCATTTTAACAAAATAAGAATTTTTTTTTCTAGGATTCACGTTCACCCCCCAAAACTGTGGGCCTTAAAAACCCTCTATGATTTCTTGGTCCTCCCAAGGCGCCTACCCTCCGAAAGTATGAGAAAACAGAGGGCTGTGACGGGGATTCTCTCATTTCCCTGGTGCTACAGCAATGGCCCAACCAGGACTGGCCTCGCGAATGGCTTGGAAGGGCCAAAACGAACTTTTAGAAGAGAGAAGGGAAAACACAGGGTAGGGACCAAGGACTCGGGGTGTGGGCACAGGAGGCATTGGGGGTTCTAGATGGGCACGCGACGGAGGAACCCGCGGAGTAATACAGAAAACAGGGGTTAGGGACACCGAGAGGCCAAAGGAAGGACTCCGATGGGAGGGGGCGGGGAGAACGGCCACGTCAATCCCGGCTCCGCCCGCTACGTTTTCCCTAGTGTACTGGACTCCCATCCTTTGCTCTGGGCATTGGTTCTCACCGTTCGTCATGGCGACTGGGCCCGTTCCTGGATAGGAAGTCTGGGGGAGGGGAGTCAGTGGCGGTAGCGGCGAAGACCCGGGGAACTCAGCTCCCACTTGACACTTCCCGATCCGGGCCGCGGCGACGTGCAGGAGCCGTAGTACGCAGGCGCAAGGGAAGGGAGGCGAGCGCCAAACACAATCAGGCATGGCTAGGAGATTGCCGAGCTCGGGGAACCTGCGTGGGTGGAGCTCGCAAGAAAGGATGTGCGTGAGAAGAAAGCTGTCCAGAAGGCGTCCTTCGTGGCCATGGTAACCAATAATTTCTGGTTGCCCCTGCAGATTTAGTGCTGGGACTAATCTGACCTGGTCCCATCGTTGTGTTTAAAAAGGTAAAGTGAAAGAAAGTGAAGTCGCTCAGTCTTGTCCGACTCTTTGCAACCCTATGGACTGTAGCCTACCAGACTCCTCCGTCCGTGGGATTTTCCAGGCGAGAGTACTGGAGTGGGTTGCCATTTCCTTTTCCAGGCGATCCTCCTGATCCTCCTGGACCCTCCTCTGCAGGGGATCGAACCCGGGTCTCCTGCATTGTAGGCAGACGCTTTACCGTCTGAGCCGGAAAAGGTAAAGCCTTGCAGTTTTGCACTTTGTTTTGCTCTGTGGCAGCTGCTCTGGTTGTGTGTGCAGCCGCCCACCTGCAATGGAGAAGTCTCTCAAGCTTCCACATAAGAGAACGCAGACAACTAGGGTCTTGAGGCGACGCCTGCAGCCTCTGGGACTGCGCTTGCTGCGCGGATCGTTCTTACTCCGTATGGAAATCTGGATAATCAGGCTGCATCTGAACTTTCAAACGAAATTAGGAACTTTTTTTTTTTAATTTTTTTTTTATTTTTCAGTGGGTTTTGTCATACACTGACATGAATCAGCCATAGAGTTACACGTATTCCCCATCCAGATCCCCCCTCCCACCTCCCTCTCCACCTGATTCCTCTGGGTCTTCCCAGCCCACCAGGCCCGAGCACTTGACTCATGCATCCCACCTGGGCTGGTGGTCTGTTTCACCACAGATAATATACATGCTGTTCTTTCGAAACATCCCACCCTCACCTTCTCCCACAGAGTTCAAAAATCTGTTCTGTACTTCTGTGTCTCTTTTTCTGTTTTGCAATTAGAAACTTTATAACAAAAATAAGTTGCGTATGTCATGTGCTAAAGCTCCACGTTGTCGGGAAACGTTTTGGTAATTGCCGGTTTGTATGAATTTTTCTTTAAACTATCAGGATGGTCTCGGTTATCTCCTGTATTTAGATAAAGTGGGGTCACCTTGGACACTTTAGCCAGGAAACGGCGATATTGGGGCAGCCTTTCTCACACTTTCACAACTTAACGAAAAATACCTTCCGTTTAACGGTGGCGCAGAACGGAGGAGACAAAGCTACAGATCCCGTTTTGTACATTGAAATCCTTAAGTCCACACAACTCGATCTGCTTTATTAGAGTCAGGGCGAAAGTGCGACTGAGTCATTCGAGGTTGAAATTGTAAGGTTACAGCTAGTCCGCGGTTGTCAAAGTCCTAAAGGGACCCTCTGCCCCTCTTGCCATCTGCTGGCTGCGACCTGCTTGGTTACGGCGAAGAAAAGCTACCAAAGCCTCCTAGGAGCTGGAGTAGAGGGGCAAGTCAAAAAAGGCCTGATGAAAAAAAAAAAAAAAAAAAAGGCCTGATGCGGGACAGACTCCTTGTGAAAATGTGTTTAAATGCAGAAAGAAAGGAACAAAAAACGAAGAAGACATACAGAACAAAATAAGACAAAGCAAATGATTTTGTGCCCATACACACAGACAAATCCCCCTGCCCCAAAGAACTGCCAAGGACTACTCAAAGCAAAACAAAACCGAAAAGTCCCTAATTGTCTTGGCTTTTGAGCTTTTCATCAAGTTATCTAAAACAGTGTCAGCACTATCATCACTGGCCATGAACTCTTAGTTCCCTACACCAGAGCTGGATAAAAACCCCAAACTATTCTATATTCTCAACAAATTCATGTCCACCAACTTAGATTGAACCATGTAGTTCATTTTCATCTTGAAAAATTCTCCTTTGTTACATACAATGGAATTGTGCTATTCTCCTTAACCTGCACTTCGTTGTTCTCTTTACCTAGATTCTTTTTTCCAAGTAAATATAGATGTTCTTAAGATACCCACACCCTGTTTTTCTCACTATTAATTCTTGGTGGCCTATTCTGTCCCATGGCTTCAACTGTCACCTCTATGTAGCGTTTTGTTTTATGTTTCTTTTTTTTTTTTTTTTTTGGTCACTTGGCACAACTGGGCTCTCTGCAATGGAACTGTGGATTCCTAAACCACTGCATTGCCCTGTATAGAGGTCTTAAGTTGATGTCCTATTCAAGTTCCGGTCATACATTTCTAGCAGATTTTCTTCTGACATCTGAAATATTGAAAGTCAAACTTGCCCCCTTCTGGCTATCCTGTTTCTATAATTAATATTCCTTTCCCCCAAACACTGACTTTAGAATTTGTAAATTATCTTTTAATCAGTTAACTCTTGTTTTTTTCACAAGATGTTATTCCGACTGCCCACTTTTCACTTCTACATCCATCACTATAGTGGATGTTATCATTTCAGTCTTTAAGCATCAATTAAACCCTCATAACAGTGAAAACTTACATTTGCATAACATTTTTGACCTTTTGGAAGCAAACACACATTGTCATAATATTTAGTCCTCACAACTGTGTTATCACCCCTATTTTAGAGGTAATCTAAGGCTTAGGGTAAGGACTGCTCAGTATCAGATTTGAGCAGTAATTCTGGTTTTCTGAACTCAGAACTAGAAAATTTTGCTTCAAACCATGACTGTGGTTTCCTTGAACACCAGCCTCTGCCTCCTGAATGTGTATCTAACTCCTTACTCTGCTATTCAAGGCCTTCCTGTATGTGTACTTCAAGCTTCAGCTGTGAGAAGACTTTTTCTGTGTTCTTCAGATATGCTCTTTGCTGTCATATTTTTGCTCATGATATCTACTCTTTTGGAGGTAACTTCATTTCATTTTTCACTAGATGGAACACCACTCCAACTCTGAAAGATAAGTCTTTTTTTTCCCAGTCACTCTCAGAGTTTACGAACAAAGTTTTAGGATAAAGAAATCATAATTGAAGAACTAGGAAGGATAATTAGTTGTTTATTTATTATTTCAAAGGACAGTGATATTCCACAGCATCTTACTGTTTCTTTTTTTCCCACATGTCTCTGTTTTTCTTTCCTACCCTTTCTTCCCACTCTTACATTTATTTCCTTTCTTCCTTCTTCCTCCACCATATTTTTTCTTTCCCATATTCAAAAAAGTGTTCTACCTTTTTTATTGAATAAAATGAGCCTCACCAGATTTTTATTTCAAAATTAGTTATACCAAGAATTTCATAGTTTTTAAAATTATATTCTGCTTTCTCTCTGTAAAATTGGGTTATAATGATTGCTCCTTTCTAGGGTTATTGAAGGATTAAACAAACTACTGTTTACAACAATACGAGGCATGAAATATGTTCTCCATAAGTGTTAGCTATTACTGTTGTTCTTTGGTTTAAAAAATAAATATGATTGTCTACACTGCGTTGGCCACTTTGCTAAATTTTGCAAGAATAGAGGCAAAAAAAAATGAGTCCCCGCCCTCAGGAAACAAAATATATTGAGGAAGATAGATGAATAAACACATTTAAGTTGAGTACAGACATTGTATGTGAAAAGACATTGTCTCTGATCTTCACAACTGGTTTGCAGAATAGTTATTCAGTGAGAAATCTGAGGCTCAAAAAAGGCACATGAGTGAGGTCACGGAACTAGTCTGTCTGACTTCAAAGTTCCCTTCCCCTTGTTATCACACTGCCTCACATTAGGATGCTGTCCACTGATACTGATCTTTATCGATCAGGTTCCAAGCATTAGCGTTTCTGTTGTCCTGAAAAGCCCCAAAGTCTCACGCTGAAGTCTAGGTCACTGGCTCTTGCAGCCCAAATGCCAGGAATAAATACAGCCCCACTGCCTGGGGACTCAATTCAGACAGTCCTTCGTCAGTTCATTTCAGCCTGCACTGGAGGACAGGCAGTTGTTGCCAAAGACCTGTCAGTCAAGAACAGGGGCCCGTTTGTTAAGACTGTTGCAGCGCCTGTGGCGAACACTCATCAGTCATGGGGACCGTGACTGTGGCATTCTGGTTTAACCAAAGAGTAAGTCCAGTCCCAAAGGCACAGCTTGTAACAATAGCTTCATTTGAATCACAACAAATTTGAAAAGGGGTGTCAAACAGGCATTAATTTATGCTTCAAATATTTATTCTGGAACTTCTAAGTCTAAGGAATGTGTGAGCCTTTGAGAGCTCAAAGGTGAATAAGAAACAGACTCTGTTCTTAATAAGTTTTAAGATTTAGTGTATGAGACAAGCTGTGTGTATAAGTAATCAGAAAATACAGTAGAAAGAAGTGTTGAAGAAAAATGAAAAGTGCTTAGTGTAAGAGAGGAAGTGCTTTCAGCTGGAGAGCTCGAAAGGCTTGAGGGAGGAACAGACAGTTAGCCCAGTTAGCTGGGCTTGAAAGGCATGTAGCATTTCAATAGAAAAGAAGGGTAGCCTAGTGGGAAAGTAGTGTAAGCAGAGCTTTGAAGATGGGCCAAGTTTGGGGCACAGCACCCTTTTCCCTTCCTCTTTCACTGCCTAACTCCAAACATCTCTCAGGTCTCAGCTCAAACATTTGCACAAGGGAGGCTTTGCTGACCTTCTTGGGTCCATTTTCCCCAGCATAAGCTTCTAAAGTACACAGTACCTATTTCGTTCATGTCTCCCTCTTACACTGTAAGGTTCATGGTATTTATATTATCGTTTTTGCCACAGGCCCATTAAAGTGCTGTTCATCACTTGGTAAATATTTGTTGTGTGAATAACTGACAGTGGCCTTGTGGAACTGGATTGTAGAGTTCGTGAAGGTAATGCTGAAAAATAACTTATTGCAGCAGGTATTTATTGAGAAAAATCCACAAATAAGCAGACCCACACAGTTCAAACCTATGTTGTTCAAAGGTCAGCTGCATATTCTTCATCTTCATTTTTCTTCTTTTATCTTTTGTTGCCTTGTAGACCATTTCTCTTCTCTTTGTCTCTTGAAGTCTGTTTCTGAGGACCTACCCAATGCCTCCCTCCTCTCACTTTTTTTTCTGTGCAGTGTCTAACACATCACTGCTGTGTTGATGTCCCCCATGCCATTTTCCTAGTCCTCATTTCTCTGTGGACTTCCAGACCTGCACTTCCATTTGCCTACAGGACAACTCTGGACTCTTAAAGTTCAGAATGAACTCATTTCCTTCCCTCCCCAGTTGCTTTTCCATTTTACATTCCAATTCATATTAATAGTGTTCCATTTGGATATAAACCTCTCTCTCCCTAGCTCTCAGATTGATTCAGGTGCAAAGTCCTGTGAATTCTATTCCTACAATTCCTCCATCTTAATTCAGATTCTGTAGCTGTCATCCTAGATGGTCTCCCTGCTAACATGATCTCTTTTTTAAAGATGGGTCATGTGACTCTTCTGCTTAACAGTCTCTCAGGAACTCTGCACTCTGAATGAAGTTCAGTCTCTGAAGAGAACATTCAAGGCCACTTACAAACTCAAACTGCAGTTTCCTTCCAGCCTCATTTTCTGCATCACCACCCAACAAACTTGACTCTGGCAACCCACCTGAAACATCGTGTAGAACTACACCCCACATTTTCAGTCTCTGGGCTTTGTTCTTGTTTCTCACACTTTAAACTTTTTATTGTGTATTGGGGTATAGCCGAGTAACACTGTTGTGGTAGTTTCAGGTGAACAATGAAAGGGACTCAGCCATACATATACATGTATCCTTTCTCCTTCAAATACCCTCACCTCCAGGCTTGCATATAACAGTGAACGGAATTCCACGTGCTGTACAGTAGGTCCTTGTTGGTTATCCATTTTAAATATAGCAGAGTGTATGTGACCCTCCCAGAGTCCCTAAGTATCCCTTTCCTCCTGCTGCTGCTGCTGCTGCTAAGTCACTTCAGTCGTGTCCAACTCTGTGCAACCCCATAGACGGCAGCCCACCAGGTTCCACCATCCCTGGGATCCTCCAGGCAAGAACACTGGAGTGGATTGCCATTTCCTTCTCCAATTCATGAAAGTGAAAAGTGAAGTCACTCAGTCGTGTCCAACTCTTAGCGACCCCATGGACTGCAGCCTACCCGGCTCCTCCATCCATGGGATTTTTCCAGGCAGGAGTACAGGAGTGGGGTGCCATTGCCTTCTCCTATCCCTTCTCCCCAGCAACCATAAATTCTTTTTCTAAGTCTGTGAGTCTCTTTCTGTTTTGTAAGTTCATTTGTATCATTTCTTTTTAGATTCCACTAATCAGTCAGTCATTCAGTCAGCTAAGTCGCTCAATCGTGTCTGACTCTTTGCAACCCCATGAATCACAGCACACCAGGCCTCCCTGTCCATCACCAACTCCTGGAGCTTACTCAAATCCATGTCCATTGAGTCGGTGATGCCATCCAACCATCTCATCCTCTGCTGTCCCCTTCTCCTCCTGCCCCCAATCCCTCCCAGCATCAGGGTCTTTTCCAATGAGTCAACTCTTCGCATAAGGTGGCCAAAGTATTGGAGTTTCAGCTTCAGCATCAGTCCTTCCAATGAACACCCAGGACTGTTCCCCTTTAGGATGGACTGGCTGGATCTCCTTGCAGTCCAAGGGACTATCAAGAGACACCACAGTTCAAAAGCATCAATTTTTCAGTGCTCAGCTTTCCTCACAGTCCAACTCTCACATCCATACATGACCACTGAAAAAACCATAGCCTTGACCAGACGGACCTTTGTTGGCAAAGTAATGTCTCTGATTTTTAATATGCTACCTAGGTTGGTCATAACTTTCCTTCCAAGGAGTAAGCATTTTTTAATTTCATGGCTGCAGTCACCATCTGCAGTGATTTTGGAGCCCAAAAAAATAAAGTCTGCTTCCACTGTCTCCCCCTCTATTTTCCATGAAGTGATGGGACCAGTTGCCATGATCTTAGTTTTCTGAATGTTAAGCTTTAAGCCAACATTTTCACTCTCCTCTTTCACTTTCATCAGAGGCTTTTTAGTTCCTCTTCACTTTCTTCCATAAGGGTGGTGTCATCTGCATATCTGAGGTTATTGATATTTCTCCCGGCAATCTTGATTCCAGCTTGTGCTTCTTCCAGCCCAGCGTTTCTCATGATGTACTCTGCATATAAGTTAAATAAGCAGGGTGACAATATACAGCCTGACGTACTCCTTTTCCTATTTGGAACCAGTCTGTTGTTCCATGTCCAGTTCTAACTGTTGCTTCCTGACCTACATACAGGTTTCTCAAGAGGCAGGTCAGGTAGTCTGGTATTTCCATCTCTTTCAGAATTATCCACAGTTTATTATGATCCACACAGTCAAAGGCTTTGGTGTAGTCAATAAAGCAGAGATAGATGTTTTTCTAGAACTCTCCTGCTTTTTCAATGATCCAGCAGATGTTGGCAATTTGATCGCTGGTTCCTCTGCCTTTTCTAAAACCAGCTTGAACATATGGAAGTTCCCAGTTTACGTATTGCTGAAGCCTGGCTTGGAGAATTTTGAGCATTACTTTACTAGTGTGTGAGAGGAGTGCCATTGTGGGGTAGTTTGAGCATTCTTTGGGATTGCCTTTCTTTGGGATTGGAATGAAAACTGACCTTTTCCAGTCCTGTGGCCACTGCTGAGTTTTCCAGATTTGCTGGCATATTGAGTGCAACACTTGCACAACATCATCTTTCAGGATTTGAAATAGCTCAACTGGAATTTCATCACATCCACTAGCTTTGTTTGTACTGATGCTTTCTAAGGCCCACTTGACTTCACATTCCAGGATGTCTGGCTCTAGGTGAGTGATCACACCATCGTGATTATCTGGGTCATGAAGATCTTTTTTGCATAGTTCTTCTGTGTATTCTTGCCACCTCTTCTTAATATCTTCTGCTTCTGTTAGGTCTATCCCATTTCTGTCCTTTATTGTGCCCATCTTTGCATGAAATGTTCCCTTGATATCTCTAATTTTCTTGAAGAGATCTCTCATCTTTCCCATTCTATTGTTTTCCTCTATTTCTTTGCATTGATCGCTGAGGAATGCTTTCTTATCTCTCCTTGCTATTCTTTGAAACTCTGCATTCAAATGGGTTTATCTTTCCTTTTCTCCTTTGCTTTTCACTTCTCTTCTTTTCACAGCTATTTGTAAGGCCTCCTCAGACAACCATTTTGCCTTTTTGCATTTCTTTTCCATGCGGATGGTCTCGATCCCTGTCTCCTGTACAATGTCATGAACCTCCGTCCATAGTTCATCAGGCACCCTGTCTATCATATCTAGTCCCTTAAATCTATTTCTCACTTCCACAGTATAGTCATAAGGGATTTGATTTAGGTCATACCTGAATGGTCTAGTGGTTTTCCCTATTTTCGTCAATTGAAGTCTGAATTTAGCAATAAGGAGTTCATCATCTGAGCCACAGTCAGCTCCTGGTCTTGTTTTTGCTGACTATATAGAGCTTCTCCATCATTGGCTGCAAAGAATATAATCAATCTGATTTCGGTGTTGACCATCTGGTGATATCCATGTGCAGAGTCTTCTCTTGTGTTGCTGGAAGAGGGTGTTTGCTCTGGCCAGTGTGTTCTCTTGGCAAAACTCTGTTAGCCTTTGCCCTGCTTCATTCCGTACTCCAAGGCCAAATTTGCCTGTTACTCAGGTGTTTCTTGACTTCCTACTTCTGCATTCTAGTCCCATATAAAGAAAAGGACATCATGTCAAAGGAAATTTCTCCTCCGTCTTACTTATTTCACTCAGTATAACACACTAGGTTCATCCATGTTGCCACAAATGGCATTATTTCATTCTTATTAATGGCTGAGTAATATTCTGTTGTGTATATGTTCCACATCTTTATCCATTTCTGTGTCCATGGACATTTAGATTGCTTCCGTGCCTTGGCTATTGTAAGCAGTGCTTCTATGAACACTGGGCTGAATGTATCCTTTTGGATCATATTTTTCTCCAGATGTATGCCCAGGAGTGGGATTGCAGGGTCATGTGGAAGTCTGGGCTTTATTCCTGCTCTATTCACAACACTGAATTTTTTCCCCTGTACATTTTGGATCTCAGACTCAGAATGCTGACTTATTCACACTGCACTGTTGATGACATAGTATTGTAATTGACTCTGCCCAAAAGTCCCTCACTTGTCATGTGTCTTATGTATTCTCTTTATCCTTATTCTCGTTTCTCCTCCCCTGCAACTGTTGCAGGAAGGAGGACCCCTTCCAGGGCCTGAAACTGGGCTCTTGTCTAACACTTGGAAATGAATTGTCCGAGGAGACACATGTGCTGACAAAGCAAGAGATTTTATTGGGAAAGGGCGCCCAGGCAGAGAGCAGTAGGTAAGGGAACCCAGGAGAACTGCTCTGCCTGAGACTCACAGTCTCGGGTTTTATGTTGATGGGATTAGTTTCCGGGTTGTCTTTAGCCAATCATTCTGACTCTGACTCAGAGTCCTTCCTGGTGGCACACGCATTGCTCAGCCAAGATGGATGCCAGTGGGAAGGATTCTGGGAAGTGGTTGGACACGTGGTGTCTCCTTTTGACCTTTCCCGAACTCTTCCTATTGGTGGTGGCTTATTAGTTCTGTGTTCCTTAGCAGGACCGCCTGTGGTAAGACAAATCATGCAAATGGTTATTAGGGTGCCTGGCCAGGGTGGGTGGTTTCAGTCAGTGTGCTTCCCCTAACACAACCTTTCTAATGTATTTGATGTCTGTACTTTTTTCATATGGTCCTGTAAAAAATATGTATTTTGTGTATGTATGTGTGTCTTTAGTCTTTTGTTATATTCTTATTGTATTTCTTACTTTTTGAATTTAGCACTATATTTCTAAGCTCTGTCTATGTTGCTCATCTATTGCTTCTGATTGTTGCATAGCATGCCTTGGTGCACATCCAGCACATTTTACCTATCCATTCCCCTGATAATGAACACTGTGGATATTTTATACATGATTCCCTGGACAAGGCCAGTGTTTCATCAATACCTAACATAGCAGTTCTCAACCCTTTCAGACTCAACAGTCCTCCTTAAACAAAAAATAGAATGTCTCCTTTATTATTCTGAAATGAAATTCACAATTAATATAACCTACTGCAGTGGGCAGCCTCTCAGACGTTTGCCTCCTGCTAGTCACATCCTTGTGTAATCCCTTCTTCTTGAGTGTGGGCTGCACTTATCAACTTCTAGTGAATAGCAGAGAAGAGATGGAATGTCATTTCCAAGGTTAGGTTAGGTTACCAAAAAACTGTGATCTTGGCTGTTCTTCCTGATTCTCTCCCTCACCTGCTCTAAGAGAAGCCAGCTGCCATGTTGTCAGCTTCCCTGGGAAGTTGACGTGGCAAGGAATGGAGGGAGGGCTCTGGTGATACCTAGTGAGGAACTGAGGCCCTTACTCTGACAAATTGAAGTAACTGAATCCTGCTGACAACAATGTGAGTGATTTTGGAAGTGGATCCTTCCCTATCAATACTTCAGATCAGACTGAGGCCCAACCAACACCTTGACTGGCACATAAGGACCTTGAGCCACAGGCACCCATCTGAATTGCACTCAGATTTCTGACCCACAGAAACTGTGTGATAAATGTTCACTGTTTCAAACCAAGTTTGGGGATAATTTGTTTCACAGTGATAACTAACCTAACTACCCACATAACTACAAAACTACAAAATGTAATGTCCTCACTATAACATAAAGGTAAAATAAAGATAGTAAATTATAATAATATGTGTTTCAATAGGGTTTCCCGGCTGGCTCAGTGGTAAAGAATCCACCTATCAATGCAAAAGATATGAGTTCGATCCCTGGGTCGGGAAGATCTCCTGGAGGAGGAAATGGCTGCCCGCTCCAGTATTCTTGCCTGGAAAATCCCATGGACAGAGGAGCCTGGTGGGCTAAAGTCCATGGTGTCGCACAGAGTCGGACACAACTGAGTAACGAACACTTTCCCTTTTTTTCAGTGTCAGACCCCAGTGATCAAGGGGTTAGTCCTACAAGAGTGCTCCTAAATTTAGATGCCAGTGGATAGTAGTAGGGCCCCAGGCTACCCACAGCTTCTGTGTGACTTGGCTAAAAATGAGAGTCTTCCATGTCCTCCTCCCCCTTGGATTTGGTTATTTCCTAGAACAACTCACAAAATCCAAGGAAACACATTTGCCAGTTTATTAAAGGCTATCATAAAGGTCACTGATGAAGAGACACATGGGGCAAGGCCTGGGAGGGTCCTGAGCACAGAGCTTCTGCCTCCATGAAGTTGGGGGTGCATCACCCTCCAGGTAAGTGGTTGTGTTCCACAACTTGGCCACTCTCTGAACCTCCTACTACTGGAAGTGTGATGCCTTGGAGAGGTATGATTAATTACTAATTCCCTTTCTAGTTCCTATCCCCTCCTCTGGAGAGGGCTAACAATTCCAAGCTTCTAATCATGGCTTGGTTTTTCTGGTGACCAGCTCCCGTTCAAGAGCCATCCAGGAGCCCACCCAGAGTTGCCTCATTAGAACAAAAGATGCTCCTAATGCTGTTATCACTCAGAAATTTACAAGGAATTCAGTAGCCCTGTGTGTGTGTGTTGAGGGACTGTAGAGTGGATGTCAAAGACCAGCTCTAGAAGAGAACTGTCCTAGTCTCTTCTTTGTTGTTGTTCAGTCGCTAAGTCGTATCCGACTCTTTGTGACCCTGTGGACTGCAGTACACTAAGCCTCCCTGTCTGCTCTTATCACCTAATAAATTACAAGCGTTTTAGGAGCTCTGGGCCAGGAAAGCAGGCAGAGGAAGGAGGAGGTGGTTTGGGCAGAGACCAATATATATACTTTCTACTATCTCACAGTTGCATTCCAGGAAAATTCAATGTACCTTAAAAGCATAGGAAAATGCTCTGTATTTATATGTTGACATAGTTATGTTCCAGATCTAGCTAATTATGAGCAGATTTTTTATTAAGGGGGATGTTTAGCAGGACATTCAGAAATACTGTACTGTGAAGCATCTTTCCCTGCATGACATCATCTCTTGTATCCCTAACTTTGGCCCTCTAATGCCCATGGTTTTCCCAAGCACTGTTCTGTATAAAAAGAACAACAAACAAACCCATAACAATTAAATCTTCAGTCTAAGGGGAGATAACACTCCCTTGAGAACTGGTAGAGAAGTACATATCCCCAATAACCAATAAAGAGTTTGGCAATAAATCATATGTATGTTAGTTTCTCAGTTGTGTCCAACTCTTTGCAACCCCATGGACTGTAGCCTTACAAATAGTTGTGAAAAGAATAGAAGTGAAAAGCAGGGGAGAAAAGGAAAGATATATCCATTTGAATGCAGACTTCCAAAGGATAGCAAGGAGAGATTAGAAGGCCTCCCTCAGCTATCAATGCAAAGAAATAGAGGAAAACAGTAGAATGGGAGACTGGAGATCTCTTCAAGAAAATTAGAGATACCAAGGGAACACTTCATGCAAAGATGGGCTCAATAAATGACAGAAATGGTATGTACCTAACAGAAGCAGAAGATATTAAGAAGAGGTGGCAAGAATACACAGAAGAACTATACAAAAAAGATCTTCACGACCCAGATAATCATGATGGTGTGATCACTCACCTAGAGCCAGACATCCTGGAATGTGAAGTCAAGTGGGCCTTAGGAAGCATCACTATAAAGCTAGTAGAGATGATGGAATTCCAGTTGAGCTATTTCAAATCCTGAAAGATGATGCTGTGAAAGTGCTGCACTCAATATGTCAGCAAATTTGGAAAACTCAGCAGTGGCCACAGGACTAGAAAAGGTCAGTTTTCATTCCAATCCCTAAGAAAGGCAATCCCAAAGAATGCTCAAACTACCACACAATTGCACTCCTCTCACACGCTAGTAAAGTAATACTCAAAATTCTCCAAGCCAGGTTTCAGCAATATGTGAACTGTGAACTTCCAGATATTCAAGCTGGTTTTAGAAAAGGCAGAGGAACCAGAGATCTAATTGCATCGAAAAAGCAGGAAAGTTGCAGAAAAACATCTATTTCTGCTTTATTGACTATGCCAAAGCCTTTGACTGTGTGGATCACAATTATCTGTGGAAAATTCTGAAAGAGATGGGAATACCAGACCACCTGACCTGCCTCTTGAGAAATCTGTATGCAGGTCAGGAAGCAACAGTTAGAAATGGACATGGACCAATAGACTGGTTCCAAATGGCAAAAGGAGTACGTCAAGGCTGTATATTGTCACCTTGCTTATTTAACTTATATGCAGAGTACATCATGAGAAACGCTGGGTTGGAAGAAGCACAAGCTGGAATCAAGATTGCCGGGAGAAATATCAATAACCTCAGATATGCAGATGACACCACCCTTGTGGCAGAAAGCAAAGAAGAGCTAAAGAGCCTCTTGATGAAAGTGAAAGAGGAGAGTGAAAAAGTTGCCTTAAAGCTTAACATTCAGAAAATGAAGATCATGGCATCTGGTCCCATCACTTCATGACAAATAGATGGGGAAACAGTGGAAACAGCAGCTGACTTTATTTTTTGGGCTCCAAAATCACTGCACATGGTGATTGCAGCCACGAAATTAAAAGATGCTTACTCCTTGGAAGGAAAGTTATGACCAACTGAGACAGAATATTAAAAAGCAGAGACATTACTTTGTCAACTAAGGTCCGTCTAGTCAAGGCTATGGTTTTTCCAGTAGTAATGTATGGGTGTGAGAATTGGACTATAAAGAAAACTGAGCGCGGAAGAATTGATGCTTTTGAACTGTGGTGTTGGTTTAGAGTCCCTTGAACCGCAAGGAGATTCAACCAGTCCATCCTTAGGGAGATCAGTCCTGGGTGTTCATTGGAAGGATTGATGTTGAAGCTGACACTCCAATACTTTGGCCCCCTGATGCGAAGGGCTGACTCACTTGAAAAGACCCTGATGCTGGGAAAAATTGATTGCAGGAGGAGAAGGGGACGACAGAGGATGAGATGGTTGGATGGCATCACCGACTCAGTGGACATGAGTTTGGGTAAACTCCCGGGAGTTGGTGATGGACAGGGAGGCCTGGCTTGCTGTAGCTCATGGGGTTGCAGAGTCGGACACGACTGAGCAACTGAATTGAACTGGACTGCAGCCCTCCAGGCTCCTTTGTCCTTGGGATTTCCCAGGCAAGAATACTGGAGTGGTTTGCCATTCTTTCTCCAGGGGATCTTCCCTACAGAGAGATCAGACCCAGGCCTCCCATTCAAAGCAGATTTTTTACCATCTGAGTCACCAGGGAAGCCCTGACTATAAATCATAGTGGAACTCTAAGTTGTTCAAATTATTTAAATTCACCCCTGGCTAGTCCCTCAATGATCCAAAGTTTCGCAGTGCCGAATCAGGAAGCGGTGATCTGATACGCAGAAGCAAGTTCAAGGTGACAACGAGATACACGCCATCTAGCTCATCCCTGTTCTTTGCTAATATTTAATTCCTACTTTGCGAGACTTTATCCTTCTCCGTTCAGGTTTCACCGCTGGGCGGGACGCGCATGTTCCTCATCCACAGGTGGGGTTCCGCTAGGCCCCGCCCTGGCCCCGCCCACCACCGGAAATGAGGCAGCGGAAGTAGTAAAAAGCTCTCCGAGGGAGGCGGGCGCACCGGGGAGGTGGCTGGGTTCCTGGCTGGTGGGATGGCAGATGAAGAAGAGGATCCCACCGTGAGTGACCGCCCCTGTTCCAACCCGCTGTTTTATTTACTACCTCGAGCACAGTAGCGGAAGCACAGTGGAGTGTTGGGTTTCTTTACCTCAGTGCTTCAGCCGAGAGAATCGGGGACTGCACCCCGGGCTAGCCTTTTTCTTCTGATTCATCCTTTTTAGTACGCGGGGCAGGAGGAGTAGTTGGCTCCCCGCCCGTTACTTTTGGGTCACATTTGCCAGATACCCTTTGAATCACCGAGAGAATCATCCGAGGGCAAAGCTAGTATTTGTTAGGGCTCATTATGCAACAACAGTTCAAGTGCTAAGAAAACTGTATGCTTACTGTAAAGTAGTGGAAAAATAATGGACTCAAGTCACTAAGCAAGTTATTGAGCCTCAGTTTTCATGTCATAAAATCGGCTTAAGGTTTACTTTTGGAAAGTTCTTAGCACTGTGTAAGAAATGCTTAACACACTAGTTTTGCTTGCTTTCATTCAATATCAACTCTTTTAATAGTAAAACTATCTAGAAATAGGCCAACTTAGTTAAAAAAAAAAAAAAAGAATGTATGGTCGTTGGAACTCCCCCAGGAGAGGCAGTACGATTGTTAGGGGCACTAGAAACCACTCCTGCGTGTGTCTGAAGTTGGGCGAGATAGTTTTAATGCCCCCCAAATGCTAAAGTTTCATTGTTTTTTGCCCCTTGCTTTAGGCTTTCTGGCAGGATACTGGTGTTGAAGATGTTTAAAAAAAATGTTAATTATTAAAGTGTCAGAAGCAGTGTTTGACATATCTATACGTTTTAACTTCCAGTTTGAGGAAGAAAGTGAAGAAATTGGAGGAGGTGCAGAAGGTGGACAGGGTAAAAGAAAGAGACTTTTTTCTAAAGAATGTAAGTAGTACTTGACAATGATTTTTTAATAGTTTCCTTGCAGGGACAGTATTCTCAGACTTGCATATAAATTCTGTTTAACCTGTGATTCACAGATAGTAATGATCCTAACTCCAATTTATGTATTTATATATATGTGTGTATATATGGGCTCACACACACATACATTTTAAAATTTTTTAAGTAAAATACATGTGATCAGTGTTTCAATTCATGTCCTAAGTAAGAATGTATCTCCGTTACTTTACCTGTCTCTTACCTTTCATCAGTTGGAGCAGGGACTCCTTTGACTGTAATCTGAAGGTTCTGTTGGATCCTGAACAGGTCTGAGGGTAGGAGTTAAGTTGGTGCTCTGAAATAAGGCAATGAAGAAGGCAGGAAGATGGTGAACAATGTGAGGCAGTCCAGTGGCATGGAGATCATAAGGTTTTGGGTCTATTCTCCTCCCTTAGTAGATAGGTGTGACCTTTTGTGGCAGTGGCAAGAGGAGCTGCTTCTACTACTGATGATTCAGGCCAGACCCTGAAAGGCACCATGAGAGCATGCTCTCCATCTCCCAGTCCTGGCCCTTTATTCACAGTTATGGCTGAGTGTAGATCAGGCAACACATGGAACGCCTGGTTTACTTATGCCGGTTCTGACATAGCAGTTCCTAAATGCTCTTGAAACTACAGAGTCAGTAGTTTGTTTTTTTTAAGCCATTCAAATCCTTTCCTATATCTCAATTTCTTACCTGAAGTTGACCACTCATAATTCCATCTCTGATGTTATTTACTCTATTTGTATATGGTTTTACTTCTTATGGAGACTTCCCTGTAACTCAAACGGTGAAGAATCTGCCTGCGAGGCAGGAGACCAGGGTTCAATCCCTGGGTTGGAAAGTTCCTCTGGAGGAGGGAATGGCACTCCATTCCAGTATTCTTGCCTGGAGAATTCCATGGACAGAGAAGCCTGGTGGGCTACAGTCCTTGGGGTTGCAAAGAGTCAACAGGACTGAGTGACTAACACAGTTACTTCTTAGGTAGGCATAAGAGGATTACTACACCAGAACATCACAGAGTGATGCTTGCATACTTCTTACCAGAACCATTTTTCCACTTGGATTTCTTTATTTTTATGATGACAAGAATTCAGAATCTTCACAGCTGTTTCTTTGTCTTACCTGAATTTTCACGTATCTTATTTGACCAAGATCTGTTCTCCTAGACCTTCTTTGTTTTAAAAAAATTTTTTGCTAGTATAACACAAGATTTCAAAGCATTCACTTCTCTATTTGTTTATGTCTTTACAGACTCTTTAACCAAATATAGTTTACATACTTCCTATCTAATAGGTTTTTCCTTTTCCAGTGAAGTATATTTCCCTACTGATGAATTCTCCCCATCACAATGTTAATGACAGAGTATTTTCCTCAAAATATTTAAGAGAAAATATTAAATTTATAGTGGAGAATCCAGTCCTGGCAGACATTACTTTAGTCAGGTGATCAAAGTTAGTATTACCAGTAATATATGTTGATATTAGGTACCCCTGATACGGTGCATTAAGAGGTCCATCATCACTGTGATTCCCTTTCTAGTAATGCATAACTACAACCTAATCATGAGGAAACATTAGACAAACCGAAGCTGAAGGACACGCTACAAGATAACTGACCAGTATTCTTCAGAAGTGTCAAGGTTGTAAAAGACAAGGAAAGTTTGAGGAACTGATACAGAACAGAGGAAAACTAAGGAGACATGACAACTAAATAGTGTGGGATCCTGGAACAGAAAAAGTACACTAGTGGAAAATCTGGTACAATCTGAGTAAGTTCTGTACTTGTACCAGTGTTAATTTCTTAGTTTTGATAAATGTCTTTGGTTGTGTGAGATGTTAACATAAGGGGAAACTGGATATAGGGATTCTGGAACTCCATGCTATTTATTTTTGCAGCCCTTCTTTAAGTCTGAAATTATCTTAAAAACAATTTTTTTCCCAGAATCCCAAAATAGAGAGGAGGGAGAAAATACTGCCACTTGTGTTTGTTTTCTCCTTTCTGTAAGTGAACCTAAAGATTCTTGCCAGGATAAACCCTCCAGGGCACTTCTCTATCCCAGACTGGCTTCTCGGTCATCCCTTTCTTTTCTCCTTTCTTTTCTTCCATGGGTTTGGTCTGCTTTCTTCTAAGTTCTGCCTGCTTTTGCTTCTCCTAAGTAGGAATTACTCTTTTTTTCTTTTTGGAATGATTCTTAATGTACTCCTTCCTACTTTTAGAAGTGTTCTAGGAGTCCCTTCCTGTTTGGCTGTGCTGGCTCTTTGTTGCTGCACTCTGAATCTTTAGGTGCAGCATGTGGGATCTAGTTCTTGGACCAGGGATGGAATCTGGGCCCCCCGGCATTGGGAGCGTGGAGTGTCTTAGTCACTGGACCACCAGGGAAGTTCCCCCCTCCCCCCCCCCCCAGCCTTTTTTTAAACATAAAATGTTTACATACATACAATGAGTTACACTAATCTTTACTGAACAGCTTGCTGAACTTTATATATACTTAAAACCAGCAGTCAGATCAAAATAGAAGACATTTCTAACATGACAGAATTTCTTAGTATTTATATACCCCTTTAGGGCTTCCCTGATGGCTCAGATGGTAAAGAATCTGCCTGTAGTGGGGGAGACCTGGGTTTAATCCCTGGGTTGGAAAGATTCCCTGGAGGAGGGCATGGCAACCCACTCCAGTATTCTTGCCCGGAGAATTTCCATGGATAGAGGAACCTGGCGGGCTATAAAATCCATGGGGTTGCAAAGAGTCAGACATGATTGAGCGACTAAGCACACACACATACACATATTTACCATATCCCTTTGAGAATCTGATACAAATTGATTCTTCTTCCAGAGAAAGTGCACACACAATTAATATATAAATTTTTTCCATATAATTTCAGTAAGGTTCCAGGACGTCTCAAAGCTTGTCTGTGGACTGATTGGGAATTTATAGACTAATAGGATTAAGAATCCATATGGATCCTATCTGCCCTAAGTTACTAAGAAATGTAACTGTTGTGGGTAGGAGTATAGATTCTGGAGCCAGATCCTCTGAGTTTAAATTCAAGTTCAATCTCACTGTTTGTGTGACCTTGGATAAATTAATTAACTCTATGCCTCAATTTTCTCATCTGTATATAATGGGGGTGATAGTGGTTTCTAGTTCAAAGGATTGTCACAAGGATTAAATGAGCTTACAGCAATGGCTGGCATGTAGTAAGGGATATATAAATGGTTGGGGCAAAACCTGAATTACAGTGATATCAAATGGTTTGCCTTGGAAACAAACCAAGATCATTCTATTGTGTTTGAGGTTGCGCCCAAGTACTGCATTTTGGACTCTTTTGTTGGTTATGAGGGCTTCTTGATTTCTCCTATGGCATTCTTGCCCACAGTAGTAGATATAATGGTCATCTGAATTAAATTCGCCCTCTCCCATCCATTTTAGTTCACTGGTTCCTAAGATGTCAGTATTTACTCTTAACATCTCCTGCTTGACCACGTCCAGTTTACCTTGATTTGTGGACCTAGCATTCCACGTTCCTATGCAATGCTGTTCTTTACAGCATTGGATTTTACTTTCATCACCAGACACATCCACAACTGAGTGTTGTTTCCACTTTGGCCCAGCTGCTTCATTCTTTCTGAAGCTATTAGTAGTTAGTAGTTGTCCTCCCCAGTAGCATATTGGATACCTTCCAACCTGGGGGACTCATTTTTTGGTGTGATATCTTTTTTGCCTTTTTATACAATTCATAGGGTTCTCAATGGCAAGTATACTGGAGTAGTTTGCTTTTCTTTCCTCCACTGGATCACGTTTTGTCAGAACTCTCCACTATGACCCATCTGTCTTGCGTGGCCCTGCATGGGTGACTCAGCTTCATTGAGGTATGAAATCTCTTTCACCACGAGAAGACAGTGAGCCATGAAGGGGTTTACCTATTAGCAGTTACTTTTATTACTTTGTATTATACTTTTCTTCTCTTTTGCATTTTCTCTGAAGCCTAAAAGGGCTTCGCTGGCAGTTGCTTTGATCCAGGGAATAAAATGTCAAGATTCTGTATTATAAGCTCTTGCTTTCTCCTTTTGATTAACCAGTTCTTCCTGTAAGAAGGTAATTGGAGCTTTCTCTTATGTACTCTTCCTTACAGTTGTATCGTAAAGGGTTTTGCCTTCTTTTTTCCAACCTTCCTCCCCCTGAAAACATAGCTAAACCATTGCTACTCATCCTTTTCCTGCCAAGAAGTTTCCTACTTAAAGGTATTCTGGGGTTGTTGGTGAGTAGATAATAGAGGTTAGGGAAGAATATTGACATCAGGGTTCAGTAGCTAGGTGAGAAGGGGAGTTTCCACGTAGGAAAGGCTAAGTAAGAACAGTTGGTTATGAGCTAGTGATTAATACCTTTCACACCAAAATTCATACTTGGAGACAACAAATATAATGTAAATATACTTTTATACCAATGTCTTCTATACCTTGGTTCAATTCTAATATGAAGAAAGTATAAGTCAAGTTTTTTTAAGTAAACAAACATGATTGTTCTTTTTACAGTACGGTGCATGATGTATGGGTTTGGAGATGACCAGAATCCTTATACTGAGTCAGTGGATATTCTTGAAGACCTTGTCATAGAGTTCATCACTGAAATGGTAAGGTTTTTTTTTTTTGTCATTGGTGTTAGTTAACTGAGGAATGGATTTGAAAGTCTAACTTTTAGAATAGAACTATGACATTCTTTTGAAAAACTATTCATTTGAGTGCCTATTTTGTGGAAGTTACTGGTTGCTGTTTATCATTAAGGATGGAGAGAGAGATACATGCCTGTATATGGGTATATGGAGTTTGGCTGTGTTCAGTTCCTATGAATTTTTACCCTTTGTTTTGGATTATTTCTTTCATAAAGAATAATAGAAGTAAAATTACTCGGTCAGAGAGTATGCATTTTTAAAAATCTTTTTCTGCTTATAAAAGAAATAGTAAATTTAGAAAGTATTAAAGAGTGCCCAGAAGAAAATAAAAAGCTATAACCCTTCTACCAAGGGATAACCAATGCTGAGATTTTTGTGAATATTATTTTGTCTTTTTGCACATATTTTAAAACTTTACAAAATTGAAATCATGTAGTACATACAGTCGTAGAGCCTGCTTTTTCACTTGGGTAGGTCTACTACATTTTCCCTGTGTCACTGCATAATACTTAAATATTTTTGATGGCTTCACAATATTAATTGATTAGATGTACTCAAATTTGTTCAATGCCTTGTTAAATAGTTAGTTTCTTTTTTTTTTCAGTCATTAGAAATAATGCTGCAAGGAAGTTTTGGTTTTTCACAGTATGACCATATAATGGTAGGGGATGAGATTTGTCTAGAGGAAAGCCACCAATATGTATTAGCTACCAAGGTGGACACAAAGTTTAAATGAAGTGGGTGGTTACAGAGAAATTACAAAATCATTTTATACAAATGAAGATCAATTATGTATATCAAAATACAAAAGAAACATCAATGGATTTGATAGTTTTAATGTCTTTAGTGCAAAAATGTCTATAAGGCACTGAAACATTGCTAATAATGGTGGAAAGTGGACAAAGAACATTAATAGAAAGACAATTCACAAATGAATAGCTATAGTAATTAGAAGAGAAGGCTTCGAACTTATCAGCATTATAGTTAAAAAAGTAAAACGTTAGATTTTTGAAAAATTAATTGAATTTAATATGTTTCTTTGTAATAGACTCATAAGGCAATGTCAATTGGAAGACAAGGTCGGGTACAAGTTGAAGATATCGTCTTCTTGATTCGAAAGGACCCAAGAAAGTTTGCTAGGGTTAAAGACTTGCTTACTATGAATGAAGAATTGAAACGCGCTAGAAAAGCATTTGATGAAGCAAACTATGGATCTTGACACCTTTTGTACTTTCTGAAGCTTCATTATCTTCTGGGGAAACCATACTTAATAACTATATTTTCCACAGTAAGGCCCTGCCTAATACCTAACCATGTGAATGAAAAATGGAGAACCAAAAAGTTTTCAGGCTTTATTTTCACGTTTTCAATTTTAGAGTGATATATGAGCCTTTAATTGCCTGCCATTATATTACCCTACTTGAATTACATATTAGATTTTAATGACCACATGTAAGTCAAAGTACCTTTGGTTTGCAAACCATTCAGTTTCTTCTGACTCTTGAGCATCTCAATGATGAATTAATACTTGTGTACTTGTGCCACTGTAGGTTGTACTGTAGCTGTTTAATATGTGAAATCTAAATGGCACCTTTGACTTTGATAGCTAAGATGTGTTTCATGTATTTCTAAAGCTTTTAGACTACAGTAGTGTAAGCTATTAAAAGATGGTGAACTGGTTTGTGTTTCTTTTAAGGAGGAAATAATTTTAGAAAATACAGCCTTTTGTAGGAGTGTTTATTTGTCTTAAGATAATTTGTTTTAATATTCTTCTTTAGATAACAAGAGTGATTTAATTTTTTATTTTTTCAGAAACTTAAGAATTTCCTATGAATGGTTCTGTGTTGGAAGACATACTGGATTAAAAATCTTTGGGGTTTATAATATACTGTTTGTCAGGTTTTAAAAGAACTCATTTCCCCAGGTCAGATTAAAACTTCTGAAAGTGCTTTCAGTAGCAGGAATGGCATTCCTGAAAAGTTATGGCAGATAAGCACTTGGGGTAGTGTTTTATTAACATATTTGTTAGTATTTATTTATTGTGAAAATGTATACTTGACTAAAACCATGTGTGGCTATGGAAACCACTTTTGTAGTTCAGGATATACAAGTTTTGTGTGTATTGAGCTCATTGTATTAGTCTTGCATTTAACTGAAAGTAAGGATTAAAATTGCATTTAAAGGGATCACTGGATATTACTCTTTGTGAAACTGAATGTTTTGTGTGTCGCTTATAAGCATTATCTATGAATCAGTACTTAGGAAGATTTCACTTTCTTAACCTATCAATATAGAGAATAAAGTATGAAAAATTAAAAAAGATGACTGCTTGAGTTTGACTATATGATTTATCAGCTTTTCTCTCCCTTATAATTCACTAAAAACTTTTCTGTATTATTCTTGTAATGCTCCTGAATTGATTATGAGATTCAAGATACCTGGGCTGATATTTTTATTTGAAAAAGCAAAAACCAGTTAAAAATCTATTTTAAACTGAAATCAAGATTGAGAGTGGAATAATAAAAGATCAGTATATTACTATTTTTGCTAGTCAGAGTCTGCTTGACCCTGAAGAAGGACCTGGTGGTAACCGGCAGTAGGGGAGTTATACTGGGTACCTATATTAGTCAGTTTGGGCTCCCATAACAAAAATGTCAGACTGAGTGGCTGGCTTAAACAATGGAAACTTATGTTTTCACAGTTCTGGAGACTGGAAGTCTTGAGATCAGGGTGCCAACAGGTCAGGTACTGGTAAGGAGTCTTCCTGGACTGCAGATAGCTGCCTTCTCCCTGTGCTCACATGGCTGAGAGAGACCTCTGTTGTTTCTCCCTGTTATAGGGCCACCAGTTCTGTGGGATAAAGGTTCCACTCTTGTGACCTCATTTAACCTTATTCACCACCTTTAAAGTCCTGTCTGCAGCACAGTCAGTTGGGGATTCAGTTCAGTTCACTCGCTCAGTCGTGTCCAACTCTTGCCACCCAATGAACCACAGTGCGCCAGGCCTCCCTGTCCATCACCAGCTCCCGGAGTTTACCCAAACTCATGTCCATTGAGTCGGTGATGCTATCCAACCATCTCATCCTCTGTCGTCCCCTTCTCCTCCTGCCCTCAATCTTTCCCAGCATCAGGGTCTTTTCAAATGAGTCAGCCCTTCGAATCAGGGGGCCAAAATACTGGAGTTCCAGCTTCAACATCAGTCCTTCCAATGAAGACTCAGGACTGATCTCCTTTAGGATGGATTGGTTGGATCTCCTTGCAGGTCAAGGGACTCTTTAAGAGTCTTCTCCAACACCACAGTTCAAAAGCATCAATTCTTTGGCCCTCAGTTTTCTTTATAGTCCAACTGTCACATCCATACATGAGTACTGGAAAAACCATAGCCTTGACTAGCCTTGACATAGCCTTGACTAGATAAACCTTAGTTGACAAAGTAATGTCTCCACTTTTTAATATTCTGTCTCAGTTGGTCATAACTTTCCTTCCAAGGAGTAAGTGTCTTTTAATTTCATGACTGCAATCACCATCTGCAGTGATTTTGGAGCCCCCAAAAATAAAGTCAGCCACTGTTTCCACTGTTTCTCCATCTAATTGCCATGAAGTGATGGGACCAGATGCCATGATCTTCGTTTTCTGAATGTTAAGCTTTAAGCCAACTTTTTCACTCTCCTCTTTCACTTTCATCAAGAGGCTTTTTAGTTCTTCGCTTTCTGCCATAAGGGTGGTGTCATCTGCATATCTGAGGTTATTGATATTTCTCCCGGCAATCTTGATTCTAGCTTGTGCTTCTTTCAGCCCAGCATTTCTCATGATGTACTCTGCATATAAGTTAAATAAGCAGGGTGACAATATACAGCCTTGACGTACTCCTTTTCCTATTTGGAACCAGTCTGTTGTTCCATGTCCAGTTCTAACTGTTGCTTCCTGACCTGCATACAGATTTCTCAAGAGGCAGGTCAGGTGGTCTGGTATTCCCATCTCTTTCAGAATTTTCCACAGTTTATTGTGATCCACACAGTCGAAGGCTTTGCCATAGTCAATAAAGCAGAAATAGATGTTTTTCTGGAACTCTCTTGCTTTTTCGATGATTCAGTGTATGTTGGCAATTTGATTTCTGGTTCCTCTGCCTTTTCTAAAACCAGCTTGAACATTTGGAAATTCATGGTTTATGTATTGCTGAAGCCTGGCTTGGAGAATTTTGGGCATTACTTTACTAGCGTTTGAGATGAGTGCAATTGTGTGGTAGTTTGAGCATTCTTTGGGATTTTCTTTCTTAGGGATTGGAATGAAAACTGACCTTTTCCAGTCCTGTGGCCACTACTGCGTTTTCCAAATTTGCTGGCATATTGAGTGCAGCACTTTCACAGCATCATCTTTTAGGATTTGAAATAGGTCAACTGGAATTCCATCATCTTGACTAGCTTTGTTTGTAGTGACGCTTCCTAAGATCCACTCGACTTTGCATTCCAGGCTGTCTGGCTCTAGGTGAGTGATCACACCATCGTGATTATCTGGGTCGTGAAGATCTTTTGTATAGTTCTTCTGTGTATTCTTGACACCTCTTCTTAATATCTTCTGCTTCTGTTAGGTCCATACCATTTCTGTCATTTATTGAGCCCATCTTTGCATGAAGTGTTCCCTTGGTATCTCTAATTTTCTTGAAGGGGTCTCTAGTCTTTCCCATTCTATTGTTTTCCTCTATTTCTTTGCATTGATTGCTGGGGAAGGCTTTCTTATCCCTGCTTGCTATTCTTTGGAACTCTGCATTCAAATGGGTTTATCTTTCCTTTTCTCCTTTGCTTTTCACTTCTGTTCTTTTCACAGCTATTTGTAAGGCCCCCTCAGACAGCCATTTCGCTTTTTTGCACTTCATTTTTTTGGGGATGGTCTTGATCCCTGTCTCCTGTACAATGTCACGAACCTCCGTCCATAGTTCATCAGGCACCCTGTCTATCAGATCTAGTCCCTTACATCTATTTCTCACTTCCACTGTATAATAAGGGATTTGATTTAGGCCATACCTGAATGGTCTAGTAGTTTTCCCCACTTTCTTCAATTGAAGTCTGAATTTGGCAATAAGGAGTTCATGATCTGAGCCACAGTCAGCTCCCGGTCTTGTTTTTGCTGACTATAAGGAGCTTCTCCATCTTTGGCTGCAAAGAATATAATCAGTCAGATTTCAGTGTTCACCATCTGGTGATGTCCACGCACTGGGGATTAGGGGGACACAATTTAGCTTATAGAAGTGCCACTAGTCTTACTATTTTGCTAATGACCCTGGCATTAAGAAATTTTTAAAGAGAATTTGTATTAAAACTTTTTAGGTTGTGAGTGTTAGGACTTAAAAATAACAAAAGCAAAAAAAAAAAAAAAGAATTTATTGACTTATCCAATTGAAACGAGAGAAAAAAAAGGATGGAGTTGACTTCATTTTTTACTGGATATACAAGCTTGAGGGGAATCATGACTCTGCCCATCTTTATCCTAATTTTGGTTTTACTCTCTTAGGAGCCTCAATGTGTCAAGGAATAAGATAGCTAGCAGTTCTAGGGCTCCATCCTTACAACTCCTGATCAAGAGAGTACTTTACTTCCAAATACAGAAGATTTCAAGCAATAGGTGTGGTTGTCCTGGCTTTGGCCATTATTCTTCAGATAGGAAGACATTGTGTTATAGACTGGATCTCATGCCCTACCTCTTTGTGAAGAAGGGCTTAGAGTGGGGCTGCGAGCTAGGTACTGCTATTAGCAAGAAAGGGAAAGAGAGATTGGGCAGATAGACATAACAAGTGTGCACTGACTTAATTCATGAGCTTGCTTATTTAACTGAATTCTAACAGTAAGTCATTATGGCTCTTTTCAGTATATAGAGCTGCACTGTGTAATATGGTAGCCACTAGCCATAGGGGCTATTTAGTCAATTAAAATTGAAATTAAAATTCCTCAGATGGGAGAAGGAAATGGCAACCCTCTCCAGTATTCTTGCCTGGGAAATCTCATGGACAGAGGGGCCTGGCAGGCTACAGTCCATGGGGTTGCAAAGAGTTAGATGCAACTTAAGTGACTAAACAGCAGTAGCAGTGAGCCTTTAACAGCTCATTCACAGTTCATGCCACGTGCAGATATGCATTTAATAAATGTTTTGATTAAAACGGCAAAAAAAAAATCTTCCGTTGCACTACTTATATTTCAAATGCTCAATAGCCCCATGGCTAGTGGCTACTGCACTGAACAGTGCTAATACATTTCATTACAGACAAATTTGGATAGTGCTAACCTACAGCATTCTGGTGCACTCTCCTAAGTTAATTTACCTTTTTTTTTTTTAAACTTACTATGAAAAATCTCAAGCATATACAAAATAGTATCTTGAGCCCCAAGCTTCAACAGTTAACCAACCTAATGTAATACCTTCTGGGAGGGGCAGTGTTATTTTAAAGCAAATCACAGGTACCATTGTGTCCTTTCATGTATAAGTACTCCAGTATGTTTCTCTAAAAGGCTAAAAAAAAAAAGCCCAAATACTGTTACCATACCCTAATAAACATTAACCGTAATTCCTCAATATTCCAACTCATGCCCAATCAGTCCCTGTTTAACTCTCCTCATTTGTCTCAAAATAGCTTTGAGTTTTATTAGTTTTCTGTTGCTGCTGTAACAAGTTACTGCAAATACAGTGACAAGACAAATTCATTATCTTTCCAGCTTTCTAGGTCAGAAGTGTTTGACGTCGTCTTTACTGGGCTAAAATCAAAGTACCAGTGTGGCTGTGTTCTTTTCTGGATATCTTAGAAGAGAATCTGTTTACTTGCCTTTTCCAGCTTTTAGAGGCTACATTCCTTGACTTACCATCCTCTTTCATCTTCAAAGCTAGTAATGTTGCATCTGTCTGACCCTTCTTCCATCCTTGTAGCTCCCCTAACCCCAGCTGGGAAAGATTCTCTGCTTTCAAGGACCCATGTGATTATATTGGACCCACCTGGAGAGACTAGGCTACTCTCCTTATTTCAAGGCCTTGATCACAGCAAAATCTCTTTTACCATGTAACATTCCCAGATTCTGAGGATTAGCACATGGACATCTTTATGGGGCTGTTACTCTGCCTACCACAGTTTCTTAGTTAACGGGATCTAAGCAGGTGTCATGCATTGCATTTGGGTGAGTATGTCTAATTTTCTTTTAATCTCTAATAGCTCCCCTCCCCCATTTCCTTTAAAGTGAAGCTCTTTAAAAAGAATTCATACCTTTTTTTTAGCGAGCATGTTTATTAGTTGCTCAAGTAGAGTGTCTGATAGCTAGCTATGATTCACTTGAAATTGTTGGTTTTACTGTAACCTGGTTTCCTTAGGTAAAAACTGAAATATTAATTCTAAGTGTAGAAATTTTAAAATGAGAGAAATAGTTCACTTGGTCTCTCTCCACAGTGGAAAGAGGTGCTGTCTGGAGAGTCATTTGACTGCTTCACAAGAGGCCTCAGGAGGTTACTTGGGAGAATGTATTGTAGTTGAGTTTGATTTGCAGCATGGCAGGCTTTGAAACTGATTTCATCAGCAAATAGAGAGCACATCCATCTCTTGGGGTGACTCAGACTCAAAGAAACCAAATTCATAAGACCATGGTTTGTAAATGGATGCTAATTTACAGATCTAAAGTAAAACTTGCATTGTGTGGCCAGCAAATTCTTCCCTTCTCTAGGCAGTGGGACACAGAAACATTAATTATGAGGGTGAACCAGAATTTGGGGAGTTACATGAATGCTTTACCTAGAGCATCTGGTAAGATAAGGTTAGGGCTGATACAGAAAGGAGGAAAAATGGCTCCCCAGGGCTTGAAGCAATACAGAGGGGGTATGTTGCCTGGGATCCACTTTCAAGACTGCCTTGTGGGACTTCCCTGGTGGTCCAGTGGTTAAGACTTTGCATTCCAATGCAGTGTGTTCAAGGCCTGGTTGGGGAGTTGAAATCTGACATGCCTCCTGGCCAAAAACCAAAACATAAAACAATTTTGTAACAAATTCAATAAAGACTTTAAAAATGGTCCCCCCCCCGCAAAAAAAAAAGACTGCCTTGTTACTGACACTGGAAACTTGTCTTTTGAGTTTTCACTTCCATTGACAATACCCATCCAAGCATTATCTGTTTGTCAGCTTTAAGGTGACTTTGTGTTTCTACTCTAAGTAGTTTAAATGTTCATCTTAGAGATAGTTCAAAGAGGGCAATTTTACTTTTAAATTCTTCAGGGAAGCTTCATAGTTGCCTGTAAGAATTGACAACATTGAGCATTGTGCCTGACAATAAAGAACTTTTCCAGAGCCCCACCTGAGTCCCAGAACATTCCCAATTCTCTAGGCCTGATTTTCTTAGGATCTCTACGCTTCCCTTCTTTTTTTTTTTTTTTTTAATTTTTTATTTTTTATTTTTCAGTGGGTTTTGTCATACATTGATATACGCTTCCCTTCTTACCACAAATAGAGGCTGAGGGTGGATGACCAGTGAGCAAGATGTTAAGTGTGTTGTTGAGGCTTCTGCTTTTCCTGGGTCCTGGTGATGGCTACATGAGCTAGTCAGACTTAGGTTATGGGTTGAATCAAGGAAAACATTTTGATGTATCAGACAAGTATTAATTAAGTACCTATTATACTTGAGGCATAGCACAGATACCATTTTGCTTTATGGTATCTGGATAAATGGGATTCTAAAGTTATAGAAATAAAGTCAGGAGCATTTTTTTTTTTTTTTAGGAGCATATTTTTTATGTTACCAGTAGATTGATCAGAGTTTCAATTTGAACTTTCGTATAAAATCCACATTCATATGTTATTTGCAGCACTAAGTCTTTGCACATGCTTTATTATACTTACACAGAAAGCCTGGTAAACTGTTACAAAATTGTTGGGTGTATTCTTTAAAATAGGAAGAACTATAGCTAAAAGAGAATTCATTTTGTCATTTGCCTTTGTGTGGCCATTTTGGATACATAAATAAAAATTTATTAGAAAAGAGCCTGATTAGAAATGGTCCAAACTCTAAAGAAATATTACTACTATACTTAATTTTTCTGAACTTGGGTTTTTGTGAGTATTTGGGGGGCACATGAACTTATAACAAGACACCTACCTAGATTTTGGTGAATATGCTTTTCTTCAATTTTTACAGCAAGTTCTACCAAACATGGCCTCAAGCTTATTGCTGGAGACTAACTAGCTTTATCCTGAAACACCCATCTGAAATTACAATGTTTGGTGTGCTTTATGTATTGTAGGGGAGCAAAATTGCCACAGTGAAATGTATCTCTGGCCTGAGGATTATTTTAGGCTGATTATTTTTAAGAGACAAAAGACTCAGGAAGACTTTCTTGTCTCCCCCTTAAATACCTAGAGGAACTTAGATAAAGGCCCTGGTCCAGGAAGAACACCATTGCCAGTGATGTCTACACAGTGTGGGCTAAGTGTGGCAGGAGGAGCTCTGCAGGGCCTGAAGACCCAAGCTCCCTTTGTGTCCTGCTGTCACTGCATGACCCAGCAAACATTTGTTTACCAAACATTTCCCTTCTTCCTATTAACTGTTTTCTTTCCATTTGAAGTTCCAAACCCTAACCCTTCTCTTTCTCAGATGGCATATAAGCCTCAATTGCCTAACTTGGTTTGGAGTCTCATATTCTTATGGAGCCCCCATACATAAGTAATTCAGCTCATTATTTTCTCCTGTTAATCTGCCTTGTGTCAATTTAATTATTAGGTCAACCAAAATAACTCAACAAGAGTAGGGGGAAATATCCCCCTCCCCAACAGTTGGTGCAGTCAGGATAATCTTCACTGGCTGGAAACTCTCCCAAAACTGCTACAGATGAAGAGATACTGGGACCTCTGACAAAAGCCAGCAGGAGGTAAAAATTTCTCACCATGTCAGCCTCCCAGATCTCTGTCTGCAGGTTCCAGTGAAATAGAAAGTGGTAAGAACCTTTTTTCTCTATTCCTAAAGTTAGATTAGCAGAAGAAAATATTTGTGAATCAAGTCCCTTGGGTACAACAGTTCCATTAAAAATTTGGTAAATGAGTTCTCTCAGCTTTTATTGATCCTTTTCCTCCCAGAGATGGTCACTGTTTTTCTTTGTGTGTTGTGGTGTTTGCTTTGTCTGGGTCTTAAGAGCTTGGCTTTATGACCAATGAGAGTGTTCTCTGTAGTCTCCACCATCAGGAAGATGCATGTATCGGCGTGCATTTGGCAATCAGACAGTCAAATAGACTGGGATTCTGAGCAGCTGTAGCCTGTTGGTCAGAAGCCAAGGTTTCAACCTAGCCTTGCGACTGGCTTCTCTTTCTCCAACTGTGCCAACAATTGGGGGTCCCAGTCAACAAGGAGCCTTTGTCTTCTCAACGTTAGTTGTTTTGTTAGTGCTGGAAAAGTCCAATTCCTGTGGCACCTGCATGGTGTCACAGATTAGTGGGTCTTTGACTGGAGGCATTTCATGTTCTTGTGAGAAACTGGAGACACTGCAGTATACCATTCTTAACCACCTGTGATAACAGAGGCCTTTGCTTTCTTGATGAACTCTGGTAATGAACTTTCTGTATCTTATGAGGGCTACATTTTTTGTGCCTCTTGCATTTTTGGTTAAGCCATAAAAAGGCTTACTGGTTTGAGTCATATTTGAGGTTAATATTAGATCCTATTCATTAAAGGCCAGATGATGGATCATTTGAATTGGCTATCTTTAAAAAGAAAAATTTTAGAGAACTCTCATTCAAAAACCAAGTTTAAAAGTAGATTAAAAAATATACATATATAATGGTTACCTTAAGGGACTCCCTTAATAAGATGGAAGGACAGAAATTAGAACAAAAATCAGAATCTGCTCAGATTCCTTCCTATTTGCCTTCAGCTATTTGCAGATATTATAAAAAATTAGGACATTTGAGGTTTGCTTGTTCTATACTTAAGAAGGAAAAAAAAGAAAAACGATTTGGCAGTTGGGGTGACAAAACATTAAATGACTATAAACTAGTCCTGTAAGCCATCAGTCAGTTCAGTCACTCAGTTGTGTTCAACTCTTTGTGACCCCATGAATCGTAGCACCCCAGGCCTCCCTGTCTATCACCAACTCCTGGAGTTTACTCAAACTCATGTCTATCGAGTCAGTGATGCCATCCAAACATCTCATCCTCTGACATCCGCTTCTCCTCCTGCCCCCAATCCCTCCCAGCATCAGGGTCTTTTCCAATGAGTCAACTCTTCGCATGAGGTGGCCAAAGTATTGGAGTTTCAGCTTCAGCATCAGTCCTTCCAATGGACACCCAGGACTGATCTCTTTTAGGATGGACTGGTTGGCTCTCCTTGCAGTCCTGTAAGCCATAAATAGCTACAAAAAATGACTGGACAAAAGTATGGGTTGTACCCCATTTGCAGCTAGATATGACTGGAAAGAAAATGTAGGTTATGGGACTTCTAGTGATCCATGGCAATGGCAACCCACTCCAGTGTTCTTGCCTGGAGAATCCGAGGGACGGGGGAGCCTGGTGGGCTGCTGTCTGGGGGTCGCACAGAGTCGGACACGACTGAAACGACTTAGCAGCAGCAGCAGCAGTGATCCATGGTGTTGCAAAGAGTCGGGTACAACTTAGCGACTGAACAACAACAAGAAGAAGCGATTCAGTGGTTAAGGCTCTGCCCTTCCAATGCAAGGGACAGGTTGCAATCCCTAGTTGGGGAACTAAGATCCCACAGGCTGTGCAGCAAGGCCAAAAAATTATATATTAAAAAAAGGATCCCGCCAGCTCCGGCTTGCTGCCTGCTCACTCCCGGGTGTAGGGGGTGTGTGGGGGGGGTGGGGGTGGGGGGGGGACTTCTGCCGCTGCCGCCGCTTCTTTCACACTTTAATTGGGAGCCATGCGCCGCGCTCAGTTACTGGAGAGCTGGCCGCGCCGCAGCCTCCGGCATAGACGCACCATGGCCAGGCTTCCAGGCTCTTATGTTACCCCCTACCTCTGGGAGGAGGGGGAGACCGGGACTCACCGTGGGGAGGAGGCGGGAGGAAGAAAACCAGAGAGGTGGACCGAGTGTGGGGGGGCGGGGGCGGGAGGCTTGCCACCTTCAGGCGCCTCCCCCGCCCCCCGCCCCGCACCCCCAGCGAGCGCCCAAGTTGGAGATGGGTTGAAGTTTCATTCAAAACTTGAAAACAAGAAACAAAGTGTTGTATGGATAGACGGTTAAGATGCATCATGTCGGTACTCGAGTGCTTTATACTAAATAATATACCACGAGCAGCAGATCCATAAGGAAAACTCTAGAAAGTGCATATAGGGTGCACATGTTTTGACCGATTCAGCAAGAAGGTGGATTTTCCTTGTGTCTAAAGAAAAAAAAAAGTCCCCATGTCCGTAGAGATGATTTATAGTTCAATTCAGCTGAAGCTGATGGAATGAGACTGTGGGCTGTGCCTCCGCCAAGCATGTTGCCACTGTTCAAAATGAAGAGGAAGCCCAGAAAGGGAAGAACTACCAGAACGGAGATGTGTTTCGCGATGAGTATAGGATCAAACCGGTGGAAGAGGTCAAATACATGAAAAATGGGGCAGAAGAGGAGCAGAAAATAGCAGTCAGGAACCAAGAAAACTTGGAAAAAATTGAGAGTTCAAATGTAAGACTTAAAACTAATAGATTCCAGGATTAGTTCATCAACCCAGAACAAACATGTACATCTCTGAAAGCCAACAAGAATTCTTAAGAATATTGGATGAAAAAATTGAAAAGGGTCAAAATTACTGTTTGGAAAAAGAAGATACCACATAGCACCCATCCTACCACTTAAAGCAGGAGCTGCTACTGTGTAAATAGGTTACACCCCAGTTGAAATCTTTGCAAAGGTTGGTTCTCTTCAGCCAACAGCTCTATAGCAAAAGATTGTTCCATATCACATGCCCCATTAAGTTACAGTGTTTCTTAATGAACTTGCAAAGGAATATTGCTAAAAACAAACAAAAACTCTTATGGAACTTTCTTTGTTGCTGCTAGTTAAAACTTGTTGCAACTTTTCACTTGTCTCTGTGTCCAGGTCTGCAGCAAAGTCCTGCAATTTCACCTTAAAGATACCGTTTTACAGATGTTCTCCAACCTGTTTTCTATGAGATGAGGTAGTGGTGAACTCAAATATCCAACTTCTGCTCTAGACTGATTTTGCTTCTAAGACAAGCACCTGCTTCCCCCCCTCCCTCCTCCCTGCCTCCCTGGAGCGGTCCAGAGTCTTGCTTCTCAGTGGCAGTGTTGTGCTTTGGAGATGGGATGGTTGCTATGGCAAGCCTAGTTTCTCTGCTAAGAAGAAGTAGAGACACTATTGTCTATTCAAAGCATGTCGTGACATGACTCCTGGAAGTGACATAGGAGTGAGCGGCAGGTGATTTCATTTCCTGAGTTTCCTAATCAAAGATCAAGTTTGCAACATCACTTTTGCTCAGATACAGCAGAAGTGTGATCACAATCATTTTGAATCCCTCTTGCCCACTTTTTTTCCTAAGAAAATTAAACATTTTACTGTTTTTATGTAAAAAAAAAAAATGTGAGTTATTCTCCATTTGAGACTAGCAAACTGCTGCCAATCTTAAAGGAAATTACAACCTAGGATGACAATGACATTATGAGGAATGTTCCAATTAGCTAAGATCATTTAAAAAGTGTACTTAAAAGCAAGGGCTTCCAAATCAAACAAATAGAATTGGATACCTATTTTCATTGGTATGCAGGAACTGCCAAGAGGCCTCCAAATTCCAAAATAGCTTCATTGAAAGATTTGTTGTAAAAGGCATAAATAAGATGGGAGGCCAACAGTCTGACTGAACTTGTGACTATAACTCAAATTCAGACCATAATAGGAAATTTTTTTAGACCTTCTCCCCTAAGCTATATGTACCCAGATAGAAAAGCATTGCAGCATAAGTGGATGGACAAATCATTCCTATGATAAGCAGCTAACCTTACTGATTTCTCTCAAAAGGTTTGTAAGTATTCTAGCCTTAGAAAATCAAACTCCTTCTTGGAGGAACTTGCTTTCCTTCCCTCTGCCTTTGGGATGTAAATGTTCTACATACTTAGGGAGGAATTTTTTTTTTAATGTAGTATAGTTGATTTACAATGTTGTGTTAGTTTCTCTTGTACAACTAACTGTTCTATATATAGAATATATATTCTTTTTTATTATGGTTCATTATAAGACGTTGAATATAATTCCCTGTGCTATACAGTAGGACCTTATTGTTTATCTATTTTATATATAGTACTTTGTATCTGCTAATCTGTATCTCCTAATTTATCCCTCTCCCACCTCCTTTCCCCTTCGGTAACCATTAGTTTGTTTTCTATGTCTGTGAATCTATTTCTGTTTTGTAAATAAATTCATTTGTTCCATGTTTTAGATTCAACATACAGGTTTTATCATATGGTATAGATATGTCTTTCTCTGTCTGATTTATTTCACTTAGTATGATAATCTCTTGGTCCATCCATGTTACTGCAGATGGCATTATTTCATTTTTTTATGGCTGAGTAGTATAGTATTCCAGTGTGTGTGTGTGTATCTTTATTCATTCATCTTTCGCTGGACATCGAGATTGCCTCTGTGTCTTGGCTATTGTAAACAGTGCTGCTAAGAACTGGATATTTTCCAGGTGGCTCAGTGATAAAGAATCTGCCTGTAATGTGGGAGGCACAGGTTTGATCCCTGGATTAGGAAGATCCCCTGGAGAAGGAAATGGCAACCAGCCTGGAGGGTCACGGTACATGGGATTGCAAGAATCAGACTCAACTTAGTGACTGAACAGCAGCAAATAGTTGTTTTCACAAGTTCAATGAGAATCGGTTCTTCTCATAACAGGACATAATTGGACATATTAGCTATATTACCAGTCTCTGATTGGATTATCATATTTGAGAGAGACATACATAGACCAGAAATATGATCAGAATGCTTTAAAAACAGGTTGACTTTATGTAACCAATAAAATCTCACGGAGAAACGGACTTCTGTCTTGCTTACAGGGTTTTCAGCAACCATACTAAGTAAGTAAGGAAGGTCAATTTCTGACAGGTTACAGGAACTTCAGGTTGTTGGGGGACTTTGAAAAGACAGGAATTCACCCCAATATCTATGATTTAAAGGCAGTTCTAATGGTAAGTTCTCAACTTGACTTCCTGGCCTCAAGAGGCATTTAAAAGTCCAATCTTAAATTCCATGTGAAAATTTCCAACAAAGCAATTTAGGAGAGCCTAGATGGTCAGTTCCTATTCTTGCTGTATTTAAGTAGATTAAACAGGCCAAGTTATTGAAACTAAACTTACTTTGCAAACAGGTTTGTCTTAAGTTGGTAAAAATGAGGGTGATTTTAGAAAAAATACACTGCGGATATTAGATTCTAATACTATCCATTGTCTTTGAGGTTTGTCTTATACCTATAAACTGGACTAGATCCTCTGTCTCCTCATATTTAGCTACAACTCTCTGAACTAATGTCTGAGTTTTCCCATCCTTTTGATTTGGAGTTATTGAGAACTGCCGTTTTTCCTGAAGTCCTGCAAACTAAAACTAGAAACCTTGATATAAACTTCAGAGAAAACACCACAGTTGCTCATGTTTAGAAAATCTTTTTTTGCATTTTCCTATGTGAACCACTCAAAGTTTACCAGTATATTTGATGACATCACCAAAGACATTCAAATGACAATTTGAAAATCTATCTGGTTGGTCACTGCCTGCCCTATTCCATTTGAGTATGCTTTGAGCCAGACATCTAGAAGTCTCTATTGGCTGCCTTCAGATCCTAGGAATTGGGATTATGTGTCTGTTCCAATCATTAATCATGGTTTTTATTTTGTCCCCATAGAAATGCCTCATTAAATACATGATTGCTTCCACCATAGTTCTAATTTAGGGAGCCCACCTGCATCACTTCCTCCTGAAATGATTTAAAGGTGGGACTGTAGGGGAGCAAAATTTGCTACCCTAAAATGCGAAATGAAAGTCACTCAGTCGTGTCTGACTCTTTGCAACCCCATGGACTATAGTCCATGGAATTCTACCAGCCAGAATACTGGAGTGGGTAGCCTTTCCCTTCTCCAGGGGATCTTCCCAACTCAGGGATTGAACCCAGGTCTCCCGCATTGCAGGCAGATTTTTTACCAGCTGAGTCACAAGGGAAGTCCTCTCTTTGGCATAAGCATTATTTTGGGCTAATTATTTGTAAGAAACAGTTGACTCTGGAAGTGGTGGGTTGTTTTTTTTCCCACCTCCAGCTTAACCACTTAGAGAATTTAGAGGAAGTTCTGGTCCTGGAAGAGCACTGTCACTGGAGATGTGGACACGGTGTGTGGGCTAAGTGTGGTAAGTGGAGCTCTGCAGGGCCTGGAGCCTAGCGCCTTCTTTGTGTCCCATTGTCTTTGCATGCTCCAGCAAACATTGGCTTACCAAACATTTCCCCTATCTTCCTGTAAATTGTTTTCCTCCCCTTTAGAGTCCCAAGTCCCTAACCCTTTCTCCTTCCCTCAGATGGTGTATAAGCCTCACTTGCCTAACTTGGTTTCCGGCCTCCTGTTTTTGTGGGGGCCCCACATGTCGGTCGTGGTCCTGCTCAGCTGCTCAGTCGTATCCGACTCTTTGTGACCCCGTGGACTGTAGCCCGCCAGGCTCCTCTGTCCAAGGAATTTTCCAGGCAAGAACACTGAATGGGTTGCCATTTCCTCCTCCAGGGGATCTTTCCGATTCAGAGATGAAACCTGTGTCTCCTGTGTCTCTTGCATTGTTAGGCAGATTGTTTACCACTGTGCCACCTGGGAAATCCCACCATACAGAGGTAATTCAGTTCATTTTTTCCCCTGTACCAATTCTGTCCTGTACCAATTTAATCATTAGGACCCCCGCCCCCCCCAAAAAAAAACTCAAGAAGGATGGGGCGAGATTTCTCCCTTACCATCATATTATTAACATCTCCTTACATATAGTTTCTAAAAACTATATTTAAAAAATGTAGTTTTAAAAAATATTTAAAAGTTTTAAAAAATGTTGAACTATTAATTTAAATAGATTATTTTCTTTCCAAAACAAGTTTTAAATTTATTTTTGTTTTCAATATAACATTCAGATATTTACTTATTTACTTTACATTCTTGGTTCATGTATTATTTTGTTTTTTCCTTTGTTTGCCTCTTTTTTAAAATTTATTTCTTTTTTAACTTGCTTTAATTTTTTTATGTTGTAACAAGAAGGTTTTTTATGAGGTTCAACCATCCACATACAATTAATGCAGTATTCTTCCTTCATAATCTTTGACCTGTGGGAAGGAGATGCAGCCGTGGTAGTACTCTGTTCTCCTAGAGCCACTGCTGGCTCTAAAGCACATAGCTCTGTGGTGTGTATGTATGAGTGTGCATTCTAATGAGAGTGGAACTTTTAAAACAAATTCCCTTACACCCACTGATCATTCCCTGACCAGCTGAAGGCAAGATTTCTTAGGTTTGTACTCAGCTTCCTTCCTACTTTTGAGGAAAAACTAAAACCTTTTATTCCCCCTCCTTTTGGAAATGAGGTTTGAGAATCAGATTAAAAGGAGTCCACTCTAGCCTATAGGGTTATTTGAGTCACAAGACGTCATGAATCATTCTGTCAAGTTAGAACCTGCATTTTCAAATGATGCTTAGCCTAGTTGCTGATCCAGAGGAGGCACTGTAAATATTTGGTGAATGATGGAGGCAGTACCTTTCCAACTAAGGACAGCCTTTCATCTAAGAAAGCCTTGACCTTTCTGAACAATTCTTGGCTTTTCAGCAACTAGAGTGAAAGACAAGATCTAATCTTAACCAGGGTGCCTGGGTGTAGAAGGAAAGGTGGTATCTTAGGCTCACAGCTATTAAGGTTGTAGTGTAAAACTTGATGTTACATTAGGAAGCAAATGTATAGTCAATGCATTTATCAGTGTAGAAGTAAAAAAATGTACCAGATGTCTTGTATTTCTGTGCCTGGTTCTTTTTCTCTTCCTACCCCCCTTTTCTGAAAGTACAATGGTTGTATACTACTTCCAATAATTTTGATTACTCTTAACTAGAAACTTAGATGCAAATAACACTATGTCCTAGGACATGGGGGATATAAACATTAATGACCTCTTATTCCCTCTGCCTTGTCAAAATAAAGTCCATTTTCTTCAAGCTAAAATTCCCAGTTATTACATGGTGGAGTAAAAGTAGATAAAGGTTTTAAGATTCAGAATAGTTAGAATCTTGGCTCTGATACCTATCAGTTGTTAGATGACCTTGGGTGAGTTATTTCCCTTAATCTCTAAAATGGTAGTAATTAACAGGCACTTTAAGGGAGATGGTGAGGCTTAAATGAGAACAAAAACAGGACATTTTGGTTTTTACTTGATGAATACCAAACCTATCTAGTGCCAGAGGTCAGGTTATTCTCCCTCCCCACCCCCCGCTTTTTTTTTTTTTCAATAACACTCAGCCCCAATCAATTGCTGTTGTTCGAGAATTAAGGTTGAGAAGCTGGTTGCCAGGTAAACTATACTGGTAAAATAGTCAACAGACTATTTCCAAAATATATTTGACCACTTTTTCATTTTATACATTCTGCAAAGTTGCTGGTGCTATTGTATTTATCATCAAGACCCTTTGTTGTTTAATCGCTAAGTCATGTCGAACCCTTTAGGACCCCAGGGAGTGCAGCACACCAGGCTTCCATGTCCTTCACCATCTCCCAGTTTGCTCAAACTCATGTCCATTGAGTCCCTGATGCCATCAAGATCCTGGGTAACACTAACTTGTCTTTACATTTATTTTTCTGTCACTTATCATTGAGAGGGTTCTTAACGAAGACTTTCTTCCAAGAGTTAATCAAGGCTAGGCAATTGAAGTTTGCAGTTAAGCGTCTGCGCTTAAATTGTTTTCTATCAATTTGTAAATATTTTTCCTAGCAACTTTTCCTCAAGCTATCGCTTCTTTTATCTTGAACTGGCTCAAATTCTTCCTTTCCAGAAATGTTTTTGATGTTTACTACCAGCCTCTTTTGTCACATTTTCCTCACTTTGGGAGACCCAGCTTACTCTTTTTAGCCTTTCTGAGGACTAAGTTCTTACGGGTTTGTGATCGGTATTCTTTCCTGAGTTCTCCGTGATTATACCCCTGAATGCTTAATTCAGCTTGGTTAAGCATCAGATATATTTGTGGAATACTGGTGTACTGATAGGGTGGAAAGTAGTGAGCTAGTGGGGCTTACTACCAAAATGGGTAATGGAAAACAGTGAATGTGTTGTGTTAAATAACAAAAATGCTTTAAGCATCAAGAATGGGGGGTAATTAAACTGCTGGAATTTTCAGGAAGTAAGTGGGACCTGGGAGAGAAGAGGTGGCGAGGTTTACTTCGTTATCCTTTATTAATAGACCATCAGGGAGGAGTCTCAAGAGTCACGTCTAATGCGCAGACGACTCATTCGGAGGCGACAACCCCCTCCGCCCTACTTCGGGACGCGGGGTCACCGGCCGCCAAAGGGTCTGCGTCCCAGCTGCCGGTCTCTCACGCAGTCGCCGCGCCGAGTCTTCCTCCGAGTCCAGCTGCTCCTTTGAGCGCTAGCAGGGAGCCGGCCCACCAGGCCAGTCCCCACCGCGCCCCGGGTTGGGGCCCGCCCAGCCTACTCTCCCTTCGGCGCAGGCACCTGCCTGGCCGCCCCGCTCGGCGGGGTCCTGAGGCGCCTCGGGGAAGCGCGCCGATTGGCTGCGGCTCGGGGCTGGTGCTTGGCTCCGGCGCCGCTTGACAACCGCAGTGTGCGAGAGGCTGAGCCGAGCGGTAGCCGGCTTCGGGAGGGGCAGACGCGAGGAAGGACGGGCTGACGGGCTGATGGATTGACGCGCTGAGGGCAGGAGGCAGGACCGCCGCCGAGCCCAGACCGCCGCCCTCGCGCTCCCTCTTCAGCCCGGAACCCGCCTTTTCGGGGCCCCGTCCTCTGGCCTCCCAGCCGCGTTCTCCTCCGTGGTTTCTCCGGGCTCGACCCGGAGCCCCCAGGTGAGCGACTCCTGGAGGCGGAGGCGGCGTCGGGCTGCGCCTCGGGTTGTCATGGTCACCCGTCGCCGCCGGTCACCACCCGCAGGGCGGCGACCCCGGCGACCCCAAGGGCGGCGTTCCTGCCACGGGAGAAGGGTCTTGGGTAGGCTGGGGTGCTGACTGGGTGGGGACCGGGGTCGCGGGTGAGGCCCCGGCGCCGACGGATGGGGGCCAGGCCGCGACTGGAAGCCGCCGCTCCTGAACCACACCTTTGCCTCGCTGCCAGTCCGGCTTTGCCGACCGAGCGACGCCCCTCGCCCTGGCACTGTCCGCCTTTGAGCACGGTGGGTGCCCACCTCGCTGCTGCCGTGGGGCGAGAGGGCGGCTGACAACGCTGGTTCTTTCTTCCTCGCCCCTCTGCCAAGCCCGAGCGACAGCCGAGGGGCGCGCTCCCGTCCCTTTCTGGGCACGCCTTGGCCCGGAGGAGGGGAGGGCGCTGCGGGGCTGGGGCAGCCCCGCGGGGGCCGGGTTGGGCCTTCCTGCCGTCAGTGGTCAGTGGCTGCAGGCCTTTGGGGGTCTGGGCGGAGTCGGGGAGAGGGGCCGCGACTAGATTTGGAACTGGGGTTGGACCGCAGCCCCGGGGGCGCCTGCGTGGGAGAGGAGAACCGGGGCTTGTAGAACTCATAGGGTTAAGCCGCTTACTTATGTTGGGGAGCAAAGAGATTGGGGCTCCCGCTCTGGAGCGAGGCCTTGGCCGAAAAGGGGCAGGGGGGACAGGGGAAGTATTTGACCAGCATTTGATTTTTTTTCCCCTCTCAGTACCCAGACGCGCAGTCAGTAACCACGCATGGTATCTGAGCAGAGCATTTTTGGCAACTTGGTTCTCTCTGCATAATGAGAGGAGAAGTCTTTGTTCCACCCAGATTCTTAGGTTGTGATCCTAACACTTATTTCCCTCCCCTTGTTGCTGACTTAGAGTGCTTCAAGAAGTTAATCGCACAAGAGATTAACATGTAAGGCTTGAATATGCTGTAAATATTTTTTTTCCACAGTAAATCCAAGTAGATTTTTTGTCTCCAGTGTTGGCATATGTTGCCTTGAAATTTTACTGTAATAGAATGGAGAAACGCCTAAGAGCCTATTTTCCTTTATATAGCATGTTCCTGGGTCTCATTTAGAAGGAAAATGTAATGAACAATTTTACCTTAGGTTTTAGTGGACTGATTGCTTCTACATAGGAAGGAAAAATTATTATAGTGACCAACCAATTAAGCCATAACAGTGTATTGTTAGGGGAAAACACACACACACAGACACACACACACACACACACTTGAATTTGATGCCATTATAAATATGCAGTTTTTTTGTGAAGGAATTTTAATCTGTTTTCCACCCAGTTTCCCACTTCCTAATTGTCTTTTTTTCTTTCTGAAGCCAGTACTAGGATTATATCATAAGAGAGCAGGTTACTATCCGTTCCTAGTTACATAATGTGTTCAGCTTTTTCTTGTTTGTGAAGCCCTGGTTATCAATTACATACTAAATAGCCTTTGATATGCTTGACATATGCTGCAGTTTGAGAAACACTTCAAATTAAGTGTGAAAAGATGCTGTTTTCCTTAGTAGCTTGGTAAGCTGAAAATCAGATTGCCTGGATTTAAGTTTCCCTTTGCTACTGATAGTAATCTTGGAAGAGCTGCTTACCCGAATGCTGACTAGTCTAATTTCCAGATAATACCTGCTTCTGTTTTAGTCTGGGAATGAGCTCTGAAGTTGAACAAAATAAAGTATTTGAAAGCACTTTGGAAACAAGATTTAAGACATCTGTTGATTACCTTTTAATAGAATGGAGCATTGATAAGATAATTACAAATTTCTGAATGATCTATTTAGTATTTCTAGGTCCAAGACCTTATTTCTTACAATGGCCTTAAAGGGCTCATAGAAACTGTTAAAATGCATCTTTACTTCTTGGCAAAGGTTCTTTATTACTGTGGTGACATGGCGGAAGGGTGTGTTCTTTATATATGTGGGTCAGGATTGCTTTCCTGGTTTCAGTAGGATGCTTTCATAGTTTAGAAAATAAGGCTATGGCCAATAACTCTTACTTGAGTTTCATTTGGTATTAAATAATTCTTAGTGTACATTATTGATTCTTGATCAAGAAACAGCTTACTTTATCCCATCTGACCTATGGTTTTCAAATAGGAGTATTCAAGATAAGCTGAAATGTGCCAAGAAGTAAATCTGTGTCCACAGAATATGACACACATTTATGGAATTGTCATCAATTTCCCTTGAAGACTTGGATAAAAAATAGTTTTTAAAAAAATATTAAACAGAAGATGTATGGAGAATGTAATAATGACACTAATTTCTAAGGTAAAATTCAAAGAAATTTTATGTTTACAGGCTCTGTGGGTTCAGTTTCTTTTGTCATTTTAGAGGACGTTTTAGAAGAATTGCCTTAGGCTTACTCAGCTAATGGATGAGAGATTTACTTCATAGGACAGGAAATAAGTTGAGTTCACTTTCTGAAACTTTGACATTAGGCTCCAGATTACTTGAATCCTAACTATCCTCTCTTGTTTTCATCCCTATACAGGCCTGAACATTATAATGGAAAGGTCACAGGATTTTAGATACAGTTGTCCCATTCTTGCTTCTGCACTTTTTGCAGTGTGACCTGAGACAAGTAACTAACATCTCAGAGTATTAGTGTTATCTTAGGTAAAATGACGTTATAAAGTTGTGAGAATTAATACAGATGATGTATGGGAGTATTTAGCACAGGACCTGACATCGTGGCTGCACAATAAATGTTAGCATGTTTTTCCCTTCCCATCTCTGCATGTTAGGATATTAACAATCCTTCAGACACATTTTTAGCAAGACACCTCATTATTCCTCTCAACTTCCATGGAATTTTGTCATTTTTTTATGTTACTCTTTATATTTTATGTATAATGTTTTTGTACAGAAGACTTGGATCCAGGTTATAAATCCAGGTCTTCAGGTTATAAATCCATTGCTGACCCTTGTCTGAGAATACTTTTTTTTTTTTTTTTTTGCCACTTAATTTTGAGACCATTACATTGAATAGCCAAAACTTACATATTTCAACTGATTTTTCTTTTTCTTTTGAATTTGTTTTTGTTTGAGTAAAAAGATACCGTTACATAATACCACGCCCTCCTTTATAAGCCCTTTTGTGTTTTATCTTCTTGTTCACCATAGTAACTCAATCCTTGTAAGCCGGGGTGCAGCATGATGCTGGCACGTGGTAGACACAAGTATTTTTAAATGAATACTTCAACCATGTGTTTCTACAAGTAGGAGTCTCTCAGTGTGGCATCTTTAACAGAGTCGATCTAATCAGGATTCCCAATGTGTTAAACTTACACCTAGTTTTTTTTTTAAAAAGCAAGGTAAATTTTTTCCAGATTAAATTTTTATATTTTATTCACAGAACAGTAGCTCCTCCAGAAAATTTTCGAGAAGATCCCCTGGATAAGGGAATGGCAACCCACTCCAGTATTCTTGCCTGGAAAATTCCATGGACAGAAGAGCCTGGCAGGCTATAGACCATGGAGTCACAAAGAGTCAGACATGACTGAGTGATTAACATATACACACAACTCTTCCATAGCATGGGATTTGCAGCCCTTTTGACACATTGTCTGAGGACCTTGCCCTTACCTTATGAGTTCTAAAGGGGGAGAAATTTACATCACACCAATCACATGCATGTCACTCTGTTAGGAAGTTGATCTCATTTTACAGGTCAGCACTATTTTAGAGAAAAAGTACTACATGAAAAATGGCATAAAATTTTTATACTATTTATAGTTGATTCAAATAATGAATTCAAATAACTCATTCGACAAATGAATGAAATTCTATGACTAAGTGCCAAGTTTTGTGAAACCTATTGAAAAAGAAAATGGAACTTATATAAAAATCTTTGAGAAAGCTTTATAGAACTGAGCTAAAATTGGTGCCTTAATGTCCATTTTGATTTAACATTTTTCCTTTCTTTGCTTCCAGTTTTATTCAGATATCATTGACGAACAGCACTGGGTAAATTTAAGATGTACATAATAATTTGACTTGCATACATTATGAAATAATTACAAGTTTAGTGAACATCCATCATTTCATATAGATACAAAATTTTAAAAAGAGGAAAAAGTATTTTCCCTTGTGATGACAACTCTTAGGATTTACTCTCAACAGCTTTCCTGTATAATGTTGTCGTTGTTTCGTTGCTAAGTCGTGTCCGACTCTTTGTGACTGCATGGACTGTAGCCCGCCAGCCTCCTCTGTCCATGGGATTTCCCAGGCAAGAATACTGGAGTGGGCTGCCATTTCCTTCTCCACAAGGTCTTTCTCCCCAGGGATCAAACCAAGGTCTCCCACATTGCAGGCAGATTGGTTACTATTTGAGCCATCAGGGAAGCCCCCTGTTTAATATATAGCAGTGTTAATTATATTTATCAAGTAGTACATTAAATAACCTTTTGATAGCCTTCATCCAGTTCTCCGTTCTCCTGCTCCTTACCCCTGATAACCACAAATCTGGTCTGTTTTTCTAAGAGTTTGTTTTTGAAGTATAATTTTTGAAGACTATGTAAGTTCCTGTTAGAGAACATAGCGATTTGATATTTCTATGCATTTCAAAATGATCACCATGATAAGTCTAGTCAGAGTATGTCACTCTATAGAGACATCACATATTAATAGTTATTGTCCATAGTCCCCACACTGTACATTTCATGCCCATGACTCATTTATTTTGAAACTGGAAATTTGTACCTCTTAATTTCCCTCACCTATCTCTTCCTCCCCTCACAGGCTTCCTCTCTGGCAACCACCTGTTTGTTCTCTGTATGTATAACTGTTTCTGTTTTGTTTTTGTTTGTTCCACATATAAGTGAAATCATTCAGTATTTACTTTTCTCTAACTTATTTCACTTAGCATAATACCCTGTAGCTCCATCCTTGTTGTTACAAATGGCAAGATTTCATTTCTTTTTTTTTTTTTTTAAGATTTATTTATTTATTTATTTATTATTGTTTTTTAATTTTATATTTGGCTGTGCTGGGTGTTCGTTGCTGCTCAAGGGCTTTCTCTAGTTGTGGCAGGTGGAAGCTACTCTTCACTGTGGTGCATGGGCTTCTCCTTGCAGTGGCTTCTTTTGTTGCAGAACACAGACTGTATGTAGTGCAGGATCCTCGGTAGTTGTGGTGCTTCGGCTCAGTAGTTGTGGCTTCTGGGCTTGGTTGCTCCACGGCATGTGGCGTCTTCCCTGACCAGGGATAGAACCCGTGTGCCCTGTATTGGCAGGTGGATTCTTAACTCCTGGACCACCAGGGAAACCTTTCATTCACTGTTTTGGCTGAGTAATATTCTGTTGTGTATATGTGTGTGTATACCACATCTTTCTCCATTCATCTCTTAGTGTGCACTTAGGTTGCTTTCCTGTCTTACTTTTGTAAATAATGCAGCAATGAGCATAGGGGTTCTTATATTTTTTCTAACTAGTGTCTTCATTTTTTTCAGATAAATATCCAGGAGTGGAATTGCTGGGTCCTATGGTAGTTCTATTGTTAATTTTTTGAGGAATCTGTTTACTGTTTTCCATAGTGGCTGTACCAGTTTACATTCCCGCCTGCAGTTCACAAGGGTTCTGTGTTTTCCGTATCCTTGCCAACAGGTGTTATTTGTTATCTTTTTCAGTAATAACCATCCTGACATGTGTGAGGATGTCACTGGTTTTGATTAGTATTTCCCTGATGATTAGTCGAGCATCTTTTCATTACAGTCTGTATGTCTTTGGGAAAATATGTTTAAATCTTTTGCCCATTTTTTTAAATTGGGTTGTTCATTTTTTGATGTTTTATGAGTTCTTTGCATATTTTGGATATTAACCCCTTGCTATATATCTTGTATGAACATTTTTCCAAATTTTGCTTTTTAAAAAATATTATTTTGAGAGCTTGGAAATAGAATTGGGTTGGTTTTCTTTCTAACTTTAGGAAAAGCGTTTGAAATGAAATTCTGGGAAATACAAAAACAGTATCTCACAAATAGATGACGTAAAGCAACGTTAGGTGTCCAGTTGTGCTTGTATAGCACCCACATTGTGGGAATTGTTGATTTCACTGTGTACAGTTGTTGACCAGAAGGAGGGAGTATTGTGTTCTGTTTCAGGTGCTTTAAAGTGAGGTGAACAATTGTTCAGAGGAGAATGACTAGTATTGAAGGGAATCTGGAAGTTATGTGAATATTGGTTGAAGGAAGTAGGGGAATAGACATGAGGATTGTCAGACTCAAATGTGTAAGTTTTTAACATAACAAATTTTTATTGTGCTGACCCTGAAGACATACCTAGATGAAAGTAGATTTCAATGCAATATTGGAAAGCAAAATAAAATGCCTTTTTATACTTGTGAAAAATTGGAGGGATTCTGCATTAGCTATTGCTGTGTAACAAGTTACCCCCAATCTAAGTGGCTTAAAGCAACAAATATTCACCTTACTGTTTCTGGAGGTCAGGAATCTGGGCCGTCCCAGCTGGGAGCCTCTGATTTTAGGTCTCTCATGAGGTTGCAGTTAAGCTTCTCTAGGAGCTATGGCCTCACCTGAAAGCTAGACTGGGAAATGATCTCCTTCCAAGCTCAGTGACTCGGACCTCTGTTCCTTGTTGGACTGAGGGCTTCCACACGTCACAGACTGCTGACTGAAGACTTTCTTCAGTTCTTTGTTACTTGGATCTTTCCACAAGGTTTCTTCATGACGTGGCAGCTGACTTCCCCCAGAGAGAGCAGTTTGAGAGAGGGCACACACCTGCTCTTGGAATGGATGTTACCAACTCTCTATAAATCTTGGAAGTGACACCCCAACACTTCCAGTCTGCACTTGGGACAAGTGAGTTACTAAATCCAATCCACACTCAAGGGCCAGGGACTACGAAAGGGTGTAAAAACGATAGTAGTCTCACTGGTGACTGTCTTAGAGACTGAGACAGGTACCTTGAGTGGGGTATAGAAATTTTCTGTCATTGAAGGCGTTTATGTAGACATTGGCGGACCATCTGTCAGAGATGTGTTCAGATATTCTGTACTAAAAAAGAGAGTGGACAAAGGTAGCTCCCAACTTAATTCTATGATAAGTTTGTAAATGCTAAGGAAGTAGAAAAGCTAAGGATGGAAAACTCAATTAAGTGGGTAGTTATATAGTATATATGCTATTGTACTTCTTTCAGTCATTAATGCTTATATATTTGTGGTTTTTTTAATACGTTTTCAAGTTTTTGTGACTTAGTACATTTTCTTATGTTTCTAAATACTCTGCTCTATAGTAGATACAGTTGTATACCTACTGACAAACTGTTTTTTCTATGTTCAGTTTTTGAAGCATACTCAAATATCTTAAGTTCTACTTTTCTCATTGAAAACAAGTGTGGGAGTGAAAAAAAACATAAAGGCTAATTTTAATCTATTTTACAAAGATTACCTTGTCTTTAAGTGTGACGGAAAACTATGTTAGAGATAGTTATATTTCATTGTATAATGAAAAGTGAAATTGTGTTCTTAGATAAAGCATCTCTTTTACCACAAATAAGGTAGAACACACAAATAAGCAAATAAAGAATACTATATAAATTTATATGAATATTCACTTTGATCCTAATTAATAAGCATTAATTTGTGATTGGGATTTTAAATTAATTTTTATTAAAATATTACTCTTAAAAACATTCTGCCTATCTTTTTTTTCCCTGTCTTTTTTACATGTGTTTTTATAGGTTGAAAGTTTACTTAATAAACATTTGAATTTTTACCATAAGCTGCTATGATAATTTAAGGAATAAACTGTTTAAAACTTTTTTAATTCTTTGCAAGATTAATACCTAAAACTTTTGACTCCGAGTCAGGAGACCTTGAGTTTCTTATGCTTCAGTTCAGTTCAGTCGCTCAGTCGTGTCCGACTCTTTGCGACCCCATGAATCTCAGCACGCCAGGCCTCCCTGTCCATCACCAACTCCCGGAGTTCACTCAAACTCATGTCCATGGTGATGCCATCCAGCCATCTCATCCTCTGTTGTCGCCTTCTCCTCCTGCCCCCAATCCCTCCCAGCATCAGAGTCTTTTCCAATGCTTAGCTCTGCCTAATGTCCAATAATAATTCTATAGTCAAGTGGTGGCATTGTTTCTCATTAATAAGTAAGATTTACATTTTGAATAGTTATGAAGAAGTTACTTGCTTTGGTCTGACCAAACTTACTCCCCTCCATGTTTCTCTTGAAATCCGTGACACAATTTATGAACTTTATGATTGGAAAAGTGTTAAGTCTGAAACTGGAGAACTCAGCAGAGGTCCAGTAGACCTTAAACCTCCTGAACCATGTTGTAAACAAGTGATCTAAAACAGTGTATTATTATTAATATTTTGCCACACCCGTGTGGCATGTGGGAGCTCCCAGACCAGGGAGGGAGCCCACGTCCCCTGCATTGGGAGCATAGAGTCTTAACCACTGGACTGCCAGGGAGGTCCCTAAAAAAGTATATTATTTAAGAATAAAACAAATTTTTCACATACTTCCTTTTTAGATCTAAAATTCTTATGCTTTAAGTTAGCACCATAATTTTGCTTTTGGTCGTGCTCCAAAAACTAAGCTATGTTCAGCAGCAAAGCATTGTAGCAGCATACTATTGAAATTTATCTAGTTTCTTCTTCCTCTTCTGGGGTGGTATCTAAAAGTATTCAGAATGATACAGCATTTGACATACTATTGTCTTTTGTTCTGCAGTACAGCCTGTAACAAAACCAGGCTGTCCTGAACCCCTGGTAGTAGAATTATTTACCTTTATCCCAAGAAGGTTGGGAAAGCACCAGAATCTGCATGTGGAGTGTGCCCAGGCCAGCTTCCAAGGAATTCGTGCTGTGAGACCTGAAGCTCTTATGAAAGTCAGTGAAAGTTGCTTAAGTCGTGTCTGATGCTTTGTGACCCCATGGATTATACAGTCCATGGAATTCTCCAGGCCAGAATACTGGAGTGGGTTGCCATTTCCTTCCCCAGGGGATCTTCCCAACCCAGGGATCGAACCCAGGTCTCCCACATTGCACGCTTATGAGGTTGTCTAAAAAGTATGAACCAACATGTAGTGGTTCCATATGTGCTGCATGTGTTTGTGACAGGATTAAATGCACTTTCCTTATCGAGGAGTAGAAAATTGTTGTGAAAGTATTGAAAACACAAACCAGAGTCAGAAAGCTAAATTAAAAAATGAAGCTTTTTTGAGTAATAAAAAGATCAAAAAGATGTAAAAAATTTTTAAATAAATAAAATTTATTTAGACTTCCTCGTATTCGATATGGCTTTTCAAAGGTACTTTGAAATCTGTTTTCTTTTAAAGTCAAAAGTTAAACAGCTGAGGGGCTCCCCCGGTGGCTCAGTGGTAAAGAATCCGCCTGGAGTGCAGGAGACACAGGAGACGTGGTCTCGATCCCTGGACTGGGAAGCTCCCCTGGAGGAGGGCATGGCAACCCGCTCCAGTATTTTTGCTTGGAGAATCCCATGGAGAGAGGAACCTGGCGGGCTACAGTCCATAGGGTCGCAAAGTGTCAAACGCGGCTGAAGCGACTGAGCACGCATAGATGCAAACAGCTAAACTCTAGAGTTCTTTCGATCTAAATTTTTTTTTTCATTTTGGAGATTTCCTTCCCTCCTGTCATTTTCAATACTGCTTGTTTTTTGATGGCAGTATTCATTTGGATAACATAATTTAAAAGTTAACTGGAGTTTTAAGTAAAGGTTAGGAAATATATTTTACTAGATGTGGATAGATCTTTTAAAATAAAAAAAGTAATCTTTAAATTCATTTTAGTTTCTTACACAGTTGAGCTAATCTGTCTCTCTAACTAAAAGGGTATGTTTAAAACTCTGATTAGATTGTTGTTAATGTGGACTTCTAGCTTATTTACCCACCCTACTAGCATTGTTTAATAGAAAAACAATATGAAAAATGATAGAACTATGGACCTCTGTTGGAATAATTTTTTATATTATTGGAGTTTGATGAAGGTTTTTCATTTTGGCATATTTAGATGATTGTGTATCCATTTTATGTTCTTCCTTGTTTTTGTATTGTTGCCCTTTCTCTTCTTGGAAATCAATGTGATACAATAGAAAGGACTTTAGCTAACTTATGATTCCAGTCTTGTCCTAGAGTTTTTGTCTGCAGTCTTTTCTTCCTTCCTTCTCTCCCTTCCTGTTTCTGTTTCTGTGTCTCTCTTTGCCTATCCTCTCTGTCTCTGTATTTCTGTCTTTCTCAGTCAAAAATTCTAATTTTCATTGTTACAAAGCTTAGGTTTGGGATTGGGGAGGAGGACGCAGTTTCTTGCCTGTCGCAATAAGGCAACGCAGATGTTTTAGGGAATTAATGAAAAATTGATCTGAAAATTAATCTAAGTATATATATTTGCCTCCTTTTTACCCCTTTGTTTTTTGTTACACAGTTAAATAGATTTCTTCAGTTACTTTTAAGAAATTTCTTGGATGGCATTGACATTGATGTTGATATCAGAATTTATGTTCTGACATGTTTCTGAAAGAAGTATTCAGCTGCTAGTGAGATGTCCAGCCTTAATATAAATGCTGGGTGAAGTTTTTGACCATACAAAGCTTTGTGTCTTCATCTGTAAAATAGAGATAACATTGTCAATCTTATGATTGATATAAAGATCAATTAAGCAATATAAGATCCTACAGTAGTTTTTGTGCCCAATAGTTTTTGCATTGTAAATGTAGCAGTTAATCCTGTCTTTGGACTTTCCTTGTGGCTCAGATGGTAGAGAATCTGCCTGCAATGCGGGGAACTTGGGTTTGATCCCTGGGTTGGGAAGATTCCCTGGAGAAGGGAATGGCCACCCACTCCAGTATTCTGGCCTAGAGAAGTCCATGGACAGAGGAACTTGGCAGACTACGGTCCATGTGGTTGGGATTCTTCTGTACCTGGTACCCTGATATAGAACTTTTGAGATCTAATTCTGTTATTTTTTTTTTCATTTTCATAGTTTTTTCTGTTAAATTAAAACTTCTATTTATTTAAGAAATGTATGTATAATTAATACGTGAATATATATTGGTTATAAATCATTCAGATGATTTGAATGATTAAGAGTAAAAGAATCTTCCTTCAATCCTTTCCTTTCCTGGTTCCCTTCCCTCCATCCAATCTCATTCTTCTTTTCAGAGGTAACCTCTCTGAACAGTTTGATATGTATCCCTCCAGCCTCTCTTTGTCATTTATTTAGATACAGAATACTACACTCTCCCTTTTAAAAGAGATAAATAGGCCTATTTATACTCATCGATTTATCAAGTATTTGTTGATAGCTGTATTTTTCTGTAGTGTGTCTTTTTATTGTTAAGGTACAGTAAATCTACATCACTGCAGTAGTATTCTATAATATGAATTTACCGAAAATTAACAGTTCTCCTATTGATGAGAGCTCAGGTCATTTCTAATTTTTCTCTATTACAAACAGGTCTTAAGAAACATCTTTGTATATGTTCAGTTCAGTTCATTTCAGTCGCTCAGTCGTGTCCGACTCTGCAACCCCATGAACCACAGCACGCCAGGTCTCCCTGTCCATCACCAACTCCCAGAGTCCACCCAAATCCATGTCCATTGTGTCGGTGATGCCATCCAGCTATCTCATCCTCCTTGTCCCCTTCTCTTCCTGCCTTCAATCTTTCCCAGCATCAGGGTCTTTTCAGTGAGTCAGTTCTTTGCATCAGGGGGTCAAAGTTTTGGAGTTTCAACTTCAACATCAGTCCTTCCAATGAACACCCAGGACTGATCTTTAGGATGGAATGGTTGGATCTCCTTGCAGTCCAAGGGACTCTCAAGAACCTTCTCCAACACCACAGTTCAAAAGCATCAGTTCTTCAGCGCTCAGCCCTCTTTATAGTCCAACTCTCAGATCATACATGACTACTGGAAAAACCATAGCCTTGACTAGATGGACCTTTGTTGGCAAAGTAATGTCTCTGCTTTTTAATATGCTCTCTAGGTTGGTCATAACTTTCCTTCCAAGGAGTAAGCGTCTTTTAATTTCATGGCTGCAGTCACCATCTGCAGTGATTTTGGAGCCCCCAAAAATAAAGTCACTGTTTCCACTGTTTGCCATCTATTTGCCATGAAGTGATGGGACTGGATGTCATGATCTTAGTTTTCTGAATGCTGAGTTTTAAGCCAGCTTTTTCACTCTCCTCTTTTACCTTCATCAGGGGCTCTTTAGTTCTTCGCTTTCTGCCATGAGGGTGGTGTCATCTGCATATCTGAGGTTATTGATATTTCTCCCAGCAATCTTGATTCCAACTTGTGCTTCCTTCAGCCCAGCGTTTCTCATGATGTACTCTGCATATAGTTTAAATAAGCAGAGTGACAATATACAGCCTTGACGTACTCCTTTTCCTAGTTGGAATCAGTCTGTTGGTCCATTTCCAGTTCTCACTGTTGCTTCCTGACCTACATACAGGTTTCTCAAGAGGCAGGTGGTCTGGTATTCCCATCTCGTTCAGAATTTTCCACAGTTTATTGTGATCCACAAGGCTTTGGCATGGTCAATAAAGCAGAAATAGATGTTTTTCTGGAACTCTCTTGCTTTTTCGATGATCCAACGAATGTTGGCAATTTGATCTCTGGTTCCTCTGCCTTTTCTAAAACCAGCTTGAACTTCTGGAAGTTCACGGTTCAAGTATTGTATATGTATCTTTGTATATATTTGTATATTTTTGCAGAGTAGGTTCCTAGAAATAGAATTGAAATTGGTGAGTCAAAGAGTATATGCATTTAAAATTTTCATAGATGAAAATTTCATGCTGTCAAATTCTCTCTCCAAAAGTCTGTCCCAATTTATATTCTTTCTTTTATTATGTATTTTAAAAGATTTTTGGTCATACCGTGCGGCATATGTAATCTTGTTTCCCCAACTAGGGTTTGAACCCTGCCCACTGTGGTGGAAACATGGAACCCTAACCACTGGATCCCCAGGGAAGTCCCCAGTCTATATTCTTAACCCAGTGTATGTGAAGGGGCATTCACTCACACCCTTGCCAACTCTGGATACTATCAGGTCTTTTAAATTTTGTCATCGTTGGTATCTTATTTTAATATTACTAGTGAAGTTGAACATCTTTCCATCAATTTTTTGGGTTATTTTTAGTGCTGTGAATTGTTCAGCTGGAATTTTGGGGGAGATACTGATTTGAAGATGCTATTTTTATGTTCTGGATGGTAATCTTTTAACCGTTTGTATTATATTTGGTCCTTGTCCCTTATCTGTTACCTTGTTCATGGCAACTTCTGTTAAATGGAAGATTTACATTTACGTTTTTAGTGCCAAATTTGGCAGATTTTAAATTTACCTTTTCTGGTTTTTACGTGACTGAATTACACAGCATGTGTCTACCTATCTTGTACATTTTTTTAGTATTAGTAATTAAATGTGTTAAAAAATATTTGTGGGTTTGAATATGAAAATAATACAAATACTTTTATCTCATAAAGAATGATTGAAATAATATTTGAATAGAATCTGAGAAGAGGGTCTCAGTTTATGAAAAAAATACAAATCATTCTGAAATGTTATTGCTTTATTATATAAATAATGAATACATTATATTCCTTATATGTCTAATTATTTCCAGTTATTTGCAATGGGAAAGTCATTATGTTTCATGTGTATGTTGTTTTAGTCGATCAGTTGTATCTGATCCATTGCGACTCCATGGATTGTAGTCTGCCAGGCTCTTCTGTCCATGGGGATTCTCTAGGCAAGAATACTGGAGTGGGTAGCCTATCCCTTCTCCAGGGGATCTTCCTGACTTAGGAATTGAACCAGGTGCAGTGCAGGCAGATTCTTTACCAGCTGAGTTACCTGGGAATATATGTTTCATATGTAATGTTTAAATTATACATATAATATAAAATTTCATATAAAATATTAAAAATTTTTGGAATAGGTAATAATTGCACATGGTCTAAAATGAAAAAGGTACAAAAGGGTGTATAGTGACACCATTTTTCTTCTTTATTATCCATTCCATTTCTGTTCTTTATTATCCATTTTTCTCTCTTGGAGACAACCAGTTTTATCAGTTTCTTGTGTCTGTTGCCAGAGATATTTTATGCATATATACAACATATTTTTATGTTAATTGATTCTTTTCTTTTTTTAGCTATATAAAGCTGCACCTGCTTTAAATGTAATTTGTTCTTCAGGCTAAAAATCGTTCACAGTTCCAGAAGGTAAATTAAAATAATTGATGAATAGAGAACAGCTGTCAGCAGTAGGAAGGGACACATGCTGCATGATGCTAGCTGATTAGTAGACGTGACAGGGCCTTGCAGTTAGAAAGGCTTTTCTTTTGTTCATTTAAATGATCTAAAACAAATCTTTCTTTTCTCTTGTTAAACTGACTTTAGAATCAGAGACTTCTGATTATTCCAGACTTGATATTTCCCCCTAAGAAAATATACTTCCTGTTATTGAAATGTGAGTTAAAACAAATATAAAACTTGAAGGGAAATCATAGAAATTAGACAAGCTAAGTAACCCTCTTATTTTATGTGTGAAGAAATTGAGGCCAGTAGAAATTAAATGACTTGCAATGTCACATTGATATTCCTGAAGGACCAGATATTTGCAGTTAAGTAATCTGGCAGCAGCGTGGGTTTTTGGAATGCTCTTTTATTTAAGAGCTAGGAAGTTTTTTCCTCCCTCTTTTTCTTTTTTTTTTTTTTTAAGGAGAAGTTACAGTAGCCTTACTTTGGAGTTTGATGTTTTGTAAAAAATCTTCATAGTACTTCATTTCCTCATCTGCGTTTTTGCCTGTAAGCTGGAATGGTGAAGCACTGTTGTTCAGAGTTAGGCACTCTGTAATTCTTGGAAAGTTAAAAGAAAGCGGTGTTTATTGTTTAGGATGGGGATAGGGATTAGTGGAGCCTTTCTTAAACACTTTTTTTCTTGACTATAAAATATTTAATGGATGTGCCCTAATTCCCTTAATCTTATGCTTTTGAATCATTCTTAGCCTTCTGCATTTTCTTCCTTCCTAATTCGTATTATAAGCAAGTGAAAGTACCTCATTGCAAAAGGACGTTTAAATATCTAATTTTGTTTGGTTAGAAAGCTACCACCGATATTTTTTCATGAAACTTTTTTCATAACCATGTATGGAAATATACATATTAGTCAATATATTTCTATTATCATTCTTTTTTTTTCTTACCTATTGCTAACATTTTACCTTTAATTTTAAAAATAATTTCTAAATTATTTCTAATTTCTAAGATTTCTAAAAATAATTTTGTTTTTTTCCCTCTAATACATTCTTTTAATCTTGATTCACTTAGATAGTTATCAGCAGGAGTCCATATAGAGACCCCATCTGGGATTTAGTTTCTGTAGATGTTAATTGTATCTTAGTACTAAAATACTGACCTCTGTCTAGCTCATTTCCAGATATATTTACTTTTTAAAAAAACTCTTTTTTTCTTACTTCATTATTGAATATTAGTAAACATTTATTTCTTAGAGGAAAATTCATAGAGTTCATGTTTTGTGGTTTATTTTTTAATAGCAAATCTATCTTTTAGTATGAAAATACTGAAACAATCTGATCCTTCCTACCCCAATTTTTTTTCTGTTTTCTATGGAATACACTTTATTGTTGGCCCTATATATTATAAACTCTGCTTGGTGAGCACACATGTACATGGGCTGGCATATCTACCTAAGATGTTATCAGGACTGATCTGGCTGAATAGATTGAAGGGCCGGAGCTTTATCCTTTAGAATGACTTTTTTTTTGGCCTCGCCATGGGGTCTTAATTCCCTGACCAGGGATCAGACCTGGATCATCGGTAGTGAAAGCATGGATGCCTAACCACTGGACCGCCAGGGAATTCCCTTGAATGGGTTTTATTTTATTTATTTATTTCTTTTTCTAGTAAGTAGATTAAGCATGTATTTCAAGTACTTATTTTAAGTGTGTATCTTTTTTTCCCCAAACTTCTTCTTTTGTGTTAGAGTATAACTAATTAACAGTGTTGTGGGAGTTTCAGGTGAACAGTCAAGGGACTCAGCTGTACATGTACAGGTATCCATTCTCCCCCAGACCCCCCTCCCATCCAGGCTGGCACATAACACTGAGTCAGGTTCCATGTACTATACTATAGGTCCTTGCTGGTTATCCATTTTTAATGCAGCAGTGTGTACCTGACCTTCCCAAACCCCCTAACTGTCCCTTCCCCCTGGCGCCCATAAGCTTGTTTTCTAAGTCTGAGTCTCTTTCTGTCTTGTAAGTAAGTTCGTTTGTATCATTTCTTTTTAGATTCCAGGTATAAGGAATGTCATAAAATATTTCTCTTCTCTGTCTGACTTACTTCACTCAGTATGACACTCTCTAGGTCCATCGTGTTGCTGCAGATGGCCTTATTTCATTCTTTTTAACAGCTGAGTATTATCTCATTGCACGTGTGTACGTTGTCTTTGTCCATTTCTCTGTCGATGGACATTTAGGTTGCTTCCATGTCTTGGCTATTGTAAGCAGTGCTGCAATGAACATTGGGGTGCATCCTTTCGGATCATGTTTTTCTCTGGATATATGCTCAGGAGTAGGATTGTAGGGTCATATGATAGCTCTATTTTTTGTTTTTTAAGGACCGTCAATACTGTTCTCCATAGTGGCGTCACAGACTTGATGGACATGAGTTTGTGTAAGCTTTGGGAGCTGGTTATGGACAGGGAAGCTTGGTGTGCTGCAGTCCGTGGGGTCTCAAAGAGTCGGACCCGACCGAGCGACTGAACTGAACTGGACTGATAGTGGCTGTACCAATTTACATTCCTGCCAACAGTGTAGGAGGGTTCCCTTCTCTCTACACCCTCTCCAGCATTTGTTGTTTGTGGATTTTTTTGTTGATAGCCATTGAATGACTTTTAGAAGAGTTGCAGACAAAATCATCAACTCTGTACTTTTTTTTCCTTGTAGGATAATTGCTTTACAATATGGTGTTGGCCTTTGCCATATATCAACATGAATCAGCCACAGGTATACGTAGGTCCCTCCCTCCAGAGCCCCCTGCTCCCATCTCCCACCTTATCCCATCCCTCTAGGTTGTTACAGACTACTGGGTTGAGTTCCCTGTATTAAACAGCAAATTCCCACTTGCTGTCTATTTTACGTGTGGTAATAATGTATATGTTTCCATGCTGTTTTCTCAATTCGTCCCAGCCCCTCCTTCCCCTACTGTGTCTACAAGTCTGTTCTCTATGTCTGTGTCCCGAGGTAGGCATGTCCTTATTATGGAGATGGATGTATGAGATTAGTTTAGTCTGATGTCATTACATATTTGAGTCATAATTACTTTCCCATGCTCTGTCCTTTGTTTACTGCCTTCTAAGAGAGAAAATGCACTCATCTGACGAGCATTCTGGTCTGCCACATGATTGTAATTAATTCTCATTATGAAGAAATAAATTGTCAAAATATTAACCAAATTGAAAAAAATAAACCTGTATGCATACATGTATATATTTATATTTCTGTGAATTTGGTTAAAGATGATTGGTCCTGTGGGAAAGATGCTTACAGTTTGTTTTATCTGATCACGTTTGTTTGCAACTAGTCTCCTTAGCTTGCTATCCTTTTGTATTGCTCTGAGCCTGGACTTTTGAAAACTGCAACAGCTTAGGGCATTTAACTTGTGTGGTCTCATCTTTAAAACGAGAATGTTGACCTAATGCTCTTCAGAATTCTTCTTAGTTCTGATTCTTGATGATTAACTTGTGAGCTCAGTTGTATCACTGTATCACTGCAGACTTAATAGGTAAGAGAAGGGATTTGAGAGAACTGAAATATCATTGATGTTTATGCTGATAGTACCAATATTACTCAGAGTTGCACATTTCAATCAGCCTTGTTTTTTTGGTTCCAAAGTATAGAGTACATTTTACGTGTTGCTGCTACATTTTGTAAACTTCTTAAGGGCGGAGTGAGTACAGGACAGTGTATATCACAAAGAAAAGATAGCCAGTGCTTATTGAATGAATATATGGGACATAGCTAAACATGGTTTGGTTATTTGTGACTTTAAAAATATTCTTTATTATGGCAAATTTTAAACAGAATAATATTATCTTAGTTCATCTGAGGTGCTGTAACAGGATACCATAGACTCGGTGATCTATATAGAGAAGAAATTTAGTGCTCAAAATTCTAGATGCTGGGAGTCAGAGATAAGGGTGCTAGCATGGTTAGGTTCTGTGACAGCCCTCTTCCTAGTTGCAGACTGCTGAGTCACGTTGTATTCTCCTAAGAGAGAGGGCTAAGCTAACTTTCTGGGGTCTCTTTTACTTTTTAATCATTATTATTATTTTTTAATTTTAAGTTTTATTTGGCCATGCCAAGAGGCATGCAGGATTTTAGTTCCCCAACTGAACTACTGGTTGCTCCTTGCGGTAGGAGCGTGGAGTCTTAACCACTGGACCACCAGGAAACTGGGGTGTCTTTTACAAGGGTAGTAATCCTAATCATGAGGGCTTTGTCCTCATTACCTAATCACCTCCCAAAGGTCTTTCCTCCTAATACCATCACTTAATATATGAATTTTGGGAAGACAGTAATGTTCAGACCATAGCAAATATTATGAACCTCCATTTACCTATTATCCTACTTTAATAGTCATGATTATTATTTTTTCTTTACTTCCTGCCATGTGCCTTTTGTATTATTTTGAAGCAAATCTCAGACTTCATATCAATCTGTAATTCCAATGTATATCTCTCGAAGATAAACACTTAAAAAAATCATAGCTGTACCTATATCATACCTCAAAGAATGACTTGGTTTTGACAAATATTACATTAATTTCACTTTGAATACCTATACTAATTATTTCCAAGAAACTTGTTATGTGTAGTTTCCGTGTAGTTAATAATGCTTAGAAATAAAACAGTAGAACTCATTTTTGTTTTTATTTTGTTTAATATCTAGGCTATCGACATGACGGCTGAAGAAACAGTGAATGTAAAAGAGGTTGAAATCATTAAGCTAATCTTAGATTTCTTGAATTCAAAGAAGCTTCACATTAGTATGTTGGCCCTTGAGAAGGAAAGTGGAGTCATAAATGGCCTATTTTCTGATGATATGCTTTTCCTGAGGTATGATTTCATTATTACTGTAAGGTTTGTAGCTCATTCCAAGAAATGTTAAGTATTAATAAGATAATAGGTACAATACAGGTAGGTCTTTATAATCATGAAAAGTAAGTATAATTTTTTAATGTTTATTTTTATAATGAGCATTTACAAACTAAAAGTTTTCTGTAGAATATTTTCAGGAGTAAGATCCAAAGATTCATTAAAAAGAATCACAACTCTATTATGGTTGTGGCATCATGTAAAAGATACTTGATTAACAAATCAGAGACTGTAAACTTAAAATACTTCTGAAATATTTTTTGTAACTGTAGAAATACAACATACTCATATAAGTATATTCTTTGTAGAAAATATAGAAAAATAAGAAAAATTACCTTACCATCCACACATAGTTTTTGATGCATATTAAAAAAAACCCTAGCAATTCTGTTTGCATTTATAACTTGTATCCTGCTTTATCCATTAACATTATAAGAATTCTGTGTGTGATTATAAATTTTTTCTTTTAAAGTTTTTGGTTTACTTAATTTCCTAATAATTTCCCTATTTTTAGGCAATTAAATTGTTTCCAGGCTTTCTTAAATGCTTTACTGAACATCTTTCATACATATGACTTTTTCTGTATCTTGGATTATTTCCTTAGAACAAGTTTCTTGGAGATGGAATTGTAGAGCAAAAGGGAGTTAACATGTTTGCCAAAATGGAAAGCTAAATATATCCTTCCTTGAATTGGATGGAAAAAGAAAAACCCAAAATTCCAGACAGAAATGTATTCTGTGCTTATGTGCTACCAAATGTCCTTGACAGGGAGTACAGATTCTTGGATATGTAGCATTTTGTGAAATGAAAATGAAGTGTTTCTAACTCATGAAGAAGGAACTTTTTAAAAAGCTTTCTTATATCAGGAAAGTTTATTTAAATTCATTGCACTTCCCTGTATTTGATATATGAATGTCACTGAGCCCTAGGGAGCTTAGTCAATGATATGTGTAGCAGGAACCAATACTAAGGCAGTATTCTTTGGGCCTTGTCTTTTAAGCATTGCTATTCCTGGAATTTAGTAGTGGCTCTCTGATATCCCTCTGCAGAAACCCGTTGGTTTGTAGTGCAGTTTTACTGGTCTAAGGTGAAATGCAAAGAATTAAAGAATAGTAAATTTTTCATTAAAACTAAATGTATTCTCCTAATGTATTGATCTTAAAGGGCTCACCTTTGAAATTATATCCTTCCTACTTTTTAAATGTTAAAATGTTCCTTTATAAAATGATTATGTTATATATTGTGATTGCTTTTTATTACTATTCATTCTTAAGTTGGTAATCTTATGTAGATCTTCTTGCTTGTTTCTTCCTTTTAAAATTTTCTGTTCTAAAAATGCATAAGTAGGGAAATAACTTTTAAGAAAGAACAGTAATCTAAAAGCCTTATAACTTTTGGAAGTTCACATAGACCACTTAAGTCAGAGAAACCTGGTAGTATTCATTACTGTTTTCATTCTCAGAATATAAACTTTAGCATATATTAACTTTAGTTGAATGCCTCCAAGATGTTGAAGTCACATTTAGAGCAGTTTTTCAGCCTTAGTACTGTTAACATCTTGTGTGAGTGTGGGAGTTGTCCTGTGCATCGTAGGATGTAGGATATTTAGCAGTTCCTCTGACCCATACCCTGTAAATGCTGGTCACACCCCAGTTGTGACCCCCAAAAATGTCCCCACACAGTGCCAGATGTCTCCAGGGGGCAGAGCTGCCCCAAGTTGAGACCCACTGACTTAGGGAGACTGGGACATACCCACACACTGGCCCTTAAATAATACAGAATAACTTTAAATTGTAAGATTAGTGGGGAAATAAATAAACTTTTAGATTTAGTTCGATGAAGAAAAACACATTTTAGAATGAGGAGTGGGTTTAGGTTCACAGATTCTTCTCATATAGCATATGTTGTTACAAATAATTTGTGGGAAAAGTTAATTTTATTATAGTGGTTGAGGAATCAAGTAAAACGTTAATCTTATTACTTGCTTTGTGATGTTCTAATGCTATCTTGTCATCTATTCTGCTTTTAATTAGTGTAACACAAGTTTGATAGCATGCATGGATTTTTCTTTATATAGGCAACTAATCCTTGATGGTCAATGGGATGAAGTTCTTCAGTTCATTCAGCCTCTAGAATGTATGGAAAAATTTGACAAAAAAAGGTAAGATTTCATTTGGAACTTTTTAGTATCTTATCGTTGATATAAGTTTAGCAAGACAAAACAATAAACAAAAATTTAAAAACAAGACTGTTGGCTTTCCTAGCACATAGTACCCTCAGTCCCATTGAGTTGGAGCACTTCAGAGGACAGCTTGCATGTACTCAATTAGTTGACTATCTGATATATAAAATTAGTCAACAGTGCCTATATATAAAACATCACAAGGGCCTATCTGAAGCAGTTGTTTCTTCATAATACTACAAAGATTTTAGAGAGGTCATTCCATTGTTTCCTGACCTCCATTATTTCTGACAAAGAGTTATTTTTGATTCTCTTGTATATAATGTTTCTTTTTTTCTTCTTCTACTAGCTGCCTTCAAGATTTTCTCCTTGTCATTGGTTTTCAGCAGTTTGATTGGGATGTGCCTAAGTGTCATGGGGTCGCAAAGAGTTGGACACGACTGAGCGACTGAACTGAAGTGTGATTTACTTGTATTTTTCCTGCATGGGCTTTACTGAGGTTTTTGGATCTATAAGTTTATGTCTTTCATCAAGTTTGAGAAGTTTTTGGCAGTTATTTCTTCAAAAATTTTTTCTGCTCTTTTCTCTTCTCCTTCTATTTATATAGTATTAGATTGATACTAATCCACAGTTTTGAAGCTTTGTTCCTTTTTTAAAAACATTTTTTCTGTGTATTCTTAGTCTTGATTTACCCTCAACATTTATTGACACTTTCTTCAGTTAGTAACCTGCTCATAAACAATTTTTCATTTCAAATATTGTACTTTTTGGTTGCAGAATTTACTTTTATTTATAATTTTTCTGCTGAGATATTCCTATCTGTTTGTTCATTGTGACTATATTTCCCAGTAAAGTCCTTGAACTTATTTTTAGTAACTGCCTGTTCACTAATAGTTCTTATTTGCTAATTCCAACTTCTGTGTTATGTCAGACTCAGTTTTTGTTGATCGCCTTTTCTCTTAACTGTGAGTCACTCTTTTTTTCACATGTCTCATCATTTTTTCAAATACATTCTGCACATTGTGGATTCATTGTTGAAACTCTGGATTTCCATTATCTTCTTTTGAAAATTATTGATTTTTATTCATATAGGGAGTATACCTTGTTATACTAAGAATGCAAAGTCTGTCCCTCACCTAACAGACATCAGTTGAAATCCCTTGTTCAGTTATTTAACCTTCATTCTCTTGCTTTTGCTGGGCTCTTTGGAGTCTCCCTTGCATCTTCAGTTTTAGGGATGGCCAAGGTTTTAGGCACAGTTTATGCAGTAGATTTTGATATATTTTTCATTGTGGTTTCATCTTGTTTTGTATCCTCCTACCCTCTCTGCCACTTTTCCGCTGTTCTTGCATACCAGACCTTTTTCTGACTTCTCAAAAATCTGTAAAACTGCAGCTTTCTGCTTGAGTTTTAGCTCATGCTGTGTGGATTGGGGAGTATCCCAACTGGAAGGCCCTATATCCTTGAATCTCACTCCCTAAAGTTCCCTTTTTTCATGTATTGACTTCTCTCTACTTGTGGTAGCCTTTTTTTTTTTTTTGGTGCTGTCAAATAATTTTTGGGTTTTATCTAGGGTTTAATTGTTATTTGCAGAAAAGTTAGCCTGATACAAATTACTCCACCATTATCAGAAGTGAAACTTCGTGTTAGTTTCTGATTCTCCATAATTCATGCTGTTTCATACTTTACTTTTGTACATTGTTTATTTACCTGGAATACTGTTTCTTACATCATCTTCTGCCTTTACATAGCACATGGTTGATCATCTTCCAAGAGTCAGTTCTTGTAAGACCCACACCACTTCTTGTAGACTTGGTTTCACACTCCTTCAAAATCTTTCTCTGTGTTAGTTACTCAGTCGTGTCCTACTCTTTGAGACCCCATGGACTGTAGCCCGCCAGGCTCCTTTGTCTGTGGAATTCTCCAGGCAAATACTGCAGTGGGTTGCCATTCTTTTCTCCAGGGGATCTTCCCCACCTAGGGATTGAACCCAGGTCTCATATTACAGGCAGATTCTTTACTGCTGAGCTACCCAGGAAACCCAAAACCTTGCTGAATCCTATACATATTCCATGGAATTTATTAGATGATTCTCTTCTTTTTGTTTTTTAAATTGAAGTATAGTTGATTTATAATACTGTGTTAGTTTCAGGTATATGGCATAATAATTCAGTACTTTTGCAGACTGTATTCCATTATAGCTTATTATAAGTTCTCTGTGCTATACAGTTAATCTTTGTTGCTTATCTGTTTTATGTATAGTAGTTTGCATTTGTTGACCTCATACCCCTAACTTATCCCCTGCCACCAGCTTTAGTAACCACAGGTTTGTTTTCTATGACTGTGAGTCTGTTTTGTGTGTATATGTATATTCATTTATGTTATTTTTTAGATTCCACATATAAATGTTATCACATAGTATTTGTCTTTCTTTGACTTATTTCAGTAAGCACAGTATTCTCTAGGTCCATCCATGTTTTTGCAGATGGCAATATTTTATTTTTCTGCTTTCTTATATGACTTCTTTTTTTGAAATTTTTATTGGAGTATAGTTGGTTTATGATGTTGTGTTAGTTTCAGGTACACAGCAGAGTGATTCAGTTATACATATACATATATCCACTCTTTTTTAGATTCTTTTCCTGTGTGAGTCATTGCAGAACATTGAGTAGAGTTCCCTGTGCTAAACAGTAGGTCCTTATTAGTTATCTGTTCTATATATAGTAGTGTGTGTATGTCAATCCCAACCTCCCTCTTCATCCCTCTTCCCCTTTCCCCGCTGTTAATCATAAGATTGTTTTCTACATCTCTAACTCTGTTTCTGTTTTTTTAAATAAGTTCATTTGTACCATTCTTCATAAGATTTCACTTATAAGTGATACCATGTGATACTTGGCCTTCTCTGACTTAATTCACTCAGTGACACTCTCTAGGTCCCTCCGTGTTGCTGCAAATGGCATTATTTCATTCTTTTTTATAGCTGAGTAATAGTTCATTGTGTGTGTATATACATACACACCACAACTTCTTAATCCAGTTATCTGTTAATGCGCATTAGATGAGTTGCTTTCATTAGATGCCCTTCTTCTTAAAGGCAGGGATTTTGTTTTATTGGCACATATTTGCTGTTAAAATGGTTGGAAGAATGACTGTGAAGGTTCATTATTTTCTTTCAGCCCTTAGAAACACTTTTCTTTAAAGTGCTTAAGGCACTCAACATTTTTTGATTCATAGACAAAAGTCAAGTCAACTCTCCCTTTCCCCTCTCTGAAAAGTACCTTTTAAAAAGTTTAAAATCTACAGTTATTTTATGACTTTTTAGCAGTGTTATTCATTTCATTCTACCCTTTCAGCTCTATTTTTATAAGACTTTTCTCATGTTTGAAAAGACAAGATTTATTTTGGGAAATAAAATATTTGGAATATAAAATATTTTTATTTCATGTTAGATGACTTTTGACATCTTCCATAAAAACTTGATTGTTTGCTTAGAAATAATATTTCAAATAAAAACCCTTCCTTTGAGTATTAAATTATGATTACTTGCTATCTTTTAGTTATGGCTTATGAGTGATTGAACACACACACACACACACACACACACACACGACTTCAATGTGATTAGCTTTATGAGATATTTTAAGAATTTCCTGAAAGCAAAGGTGCTTCCAGTAACTAGTAAGTACATTTGATTTATGAGACGTTGGGAAATTAATTTTTTAAAGTCTTTTTTAAAAGGACTAATTGATCCTATAAGAAAAACTTGCCTATTTTGCTTTAGGAGCTTGAGTTTCATTTCTGGTCATTGATATTGCTGCAGTGAAAGGCAGTGAAAGTGCTAGTCATTTAGTCATGTCCGACTCTTTGTGACCCCATGGACTGTAGCCTGTGCTATAATTCAGCTTTTAATCATTTTAATGTTTCATATTTTATTTTCACAGGTTTCGTTATATCATCCTGAAGCAGAAGTTTTTAGAAGCTTTATGTGTTAACAATGCAATGTCAGCAGAAGATGAGCCCCAGCATGTAAGATTTTTATTCCTGAAGGTTTGCGCCATAGTCTTGTTTCAGTCATAAGTATTCTATTCACTAAAACAAAAGATTAGTGTCATGAGTTAGTCTTTATGAGTGTTGGTGGGGCAAGATCTGTTGTTTTACAGGTGTAGTACTTTCAATCTATAGTACTTCTGAATTTGTTCTGTGATTTAGGCAAAGATGATACACATGAATGGCCATTTGGTTGGAGAGTGCGTGCCCCTCTTGTTTAAGGTGATCGAGATAGCCAAAGATGTTTGACTTGATGACTATATCATTACTTCTTTTCTTATCCCAGAAGTGAATTATGTTTACCTCTTCTTTCTGTCTTTTCAGTATTTTCTTTGATCCAGAGGTTTTTTTCTTTTTTAAATAAAACCCTTTATTTTTTGGCGCTGTGCAGTACAACTTGTAGGATCTTCGTTCCCCAACGAGGGGTTGAACCCAGGCCCTTGGCAGTGAATGTGCAGAACCCTAACCACTGATAGCCAGGGAATTCCCCAGAGGTGTTTCTTAATAGAATGTTTATTTTTTAATGACAATTTAGATTTAATGATATTAAATTCTTTTTGGTTAGAGAGTTACTTTTAAAGTTTTAAATATTAGTATTGTTACATCCAAAACCAAAGAAACTCATTAAGTACTAGTAAGTAATCATTGAAATAGTGGAGAAATGCTTGCCAGGTAATGATGTTTAAAGGTGGAAAGAGGTACTTCCCTGGTGGTCTAATAGTTGAGACTCAGCACTTTCACTGCAGAGGACTTGGGTTTGACCCCTGGTTAGGGAACTAAGCGTCCACATACCAAATGGAATGACCAAAAAAAAGGTGGAAAGAACACTGGAATATGAATAAGTCAATAAGAATTTTCATTCTGTCTTTGTCACTAATCAACTGAATTACTTAGGTTAAATCTGCACCCTACCTTTTGCTTCAGGTAAGATATAGAAGCTGTGCTATGCAATTTCTGAAGTTCCTTACATCACTGAAAGCTTATGATCCTAAGATAATATTCACTATACAAATTACTTTGTCTTTTAGTTAAGCTTCCTTTTGTTCTATTTGCACCATTTTTGTAAAAGTGAACTGTAGATGTTGCCTTTCTTGATTTGCTTTCTTTCTCCACACACATTTGTCCTAAGGCAAGTTTGAGAATGGCTGTTTTGCTTTTTGGGTAAGCTGGAGTGATGGCAGGCTGTAGTAAACAGTTAAATATTGGCATGCTTCAGTTTCATTGCTAGAAAACTTAATTATCCTTACTCTTAAAACTTATGCGTTGAAAATGATAGTATTAAGTCTGAATTACGATACTTTTTTCTAGGTAAAAGTTTAATATGCTGCTAACCAAATTTTAAAATCTTTATTTTAGTAGTAGAAAATATTTTGATTCTTCACTTGAAAGTTGTTATATAGCCCACCATTATATGTGTATTCTTTGACACTAGTTTATCCCTTTGCAATTGAACAATTTGTGAAAGTTTATAAAGTATTTTGAGTAAAATACTTTCATTCTTTTCATATCTCATAGGATCTCTCTTTATAGCACTTGTTTTTTTTACAGCTGGAATTTACCATGCAAGAAGCTGTACAATGTTTACATGCCCTGGAGGAGTACTGTCCTTCTAAAGATGACTACAGCAAGCTCTGTTTGCTTTTGACTTTGCCTCGTTTGACCAATCATGCTGAATTTAAGGACTGGAATCCCAGCACTGCACGAGTTCACTGCTTTGAAGAGGCTTGTATCATGGTTGCAGAATTCATCCCTGCTGATAGGAAGCTAAGTGAGGCTGGTTTTAAAGCAAGTAACAATCGTTTATTTCAGCTTGTAATGAAGGGCCTACTTTATGAATGCTGTGTAGAATTTTGTCAAAGTAAAGCAACAGGAGAAGAAATTACAGAAAGTGAAGTACTACTTGGAATTGACCTCTTATGTGGTAATGGGTGTGATGATTTGGATCTGAGTTTATTGTCATGGCTCCAGAATCTCCCATCTTCGGTCTTCTCTTGTGCTTTTGAACAGAAAATGCTTAATATTCATGTTGACAAACTTCTAAAACCCACAAAAGCTGCATATGCTGATCTTTTGACACCTCTTATCAGCAAACTTTCTCCCTATCCATCATCTCCAATGAGAAGACCTCAATCAGCTGATGCCTATATGACCCGCTCTCTGAATCCTGCTTTAGATGGCCTCACTTGTGGACTGACCAGTCACGATAAGAGAATCTCAGACCTTGGGAACAAAACTTCTCCAATGTCACACTCCTTTGCTAACTTCCATTATCCAGGAGTACAAAACCTCAGCAGAAGTCTCATGCTTGAGAATACGGAATGTCACAGTATTTATGAAGAATCCCCTGAACGGTAAGTATTTGCTTATAAAAATTGGCAGATCTCCATAAGTGTGAGATAATCTAATTGGGGTGTGTGTGTGTGTTTTTCTAAATGTTCAAGTCTCTTTAGTTGAACATTAGTCTCTAAAACTTTATTTGTAAGGAGTTTTAAAAATTTTGATAATTTATATTATCCTGGAAAATCTTTATTTTTATGTCCTATATTATCATTTTGCTGGTGATAAAGGCAGTGAATATGTATTAAGAAATTTTGGAAATATGGAAGATTATCAGTAAGAGAATTAAAATCCCACACAATTTCACACTTAGATGACCGACATTTTTCCTATGAATACGTTTTTAAAAATTGGGAACGCGCTATATATATTTCATACAATTTGCTTTTTTTCGCTTGATAGGTCATGAATTGTTCCCATATTCTTAAACATTTATTGAGGTCAGTGATTAAGGGTATGTGCATTATTCCTTTGTATGACTGTATCATAGTTTTACTTAATTCCTTATTGTAGGGGAGTAGATAGTTTCCTGTAAATACTACTGTATTGAACATGTATATATATATATAAATCTCTGGTTATTTCCAGTTATCTTTAGTAATTCTTTATATATATATACACATAAGGTATTTAAGTGTTAAAACCACCACTCAGTTTTTCTTTCAAATTTGGCATGAAATAATAATTTCCTGATTAGCAGTTCTTTATCTCAAGGCTTAAGAAACTTTCTGTCTCAGTTTTCCAGGAATCCCATTGGGACACATGGCTGGTTTCCTATTCTCAGAGTTGATACTATAAATCATTACTATTGACTGCAATAAAATTATTAAAAGCATAAAAATGAAAATTTTTACTATTCACATAGGATAGTTGACAGCATTCTGTATTGAGGAAGAAATGCTGGGCTCGGAATTTCTGTTTCTAATTAAAACAAGAGGAGATATTTAGTTAAGGCATAAGAATTACAGGATAAATATTTATGAAAGCTTTTTCTTTTAAGTTGTTGTGAGATTGTTGGGGGTGGTGGGTGTGATTTTCTTTAATGTTCTTTAAAGAAAGGAGAGGATTCTAGGATCAGTTAAGTGAGGGGACTTCCTAAAGCCTAGGATGACTTCCTAAGGCATCTTACTGCTATGTATTTTATATTTGAAAGATAAAGATGATACCTAGTGATGAAAACTAATAAGTATAATTTAATATAGGTCATCCTATTTAAATCCTGAAGGAATAGAGAATCTTGAGTACTGGTAGAGACTATCTTAAACTTTTCTTTGACTTTTCAATCCCTTTTAGAGAAAATTTTTGCTGTCTGGGATTTTAAGCTTCTGGGGGAACTAGTGACATTTTTCTGAGTATATGAGATGATAAAAGCTTCTTGGTTAATATAATGAATAGCATGTTTGGAATTGTGCACCAGTGGGATTGTCTTTATAAAGAAAAAAAAAAACCACAAAAAGCTAGCCAAATTTGGCTCTACACGTGCTGCTCCCTGTGTAGAGAAAGTACTAGTAATTGAGAATTGACTGAATAAAGATGGAAAGAAGTGAAATTATTAGACCATTATAGAGGGGTAAAATGTAACTTGTCAAAAGGTAATACATGTGTTTTTATCTGAGCACTAGTAAATCACCCAGAAAACATCTGTCACGTCTCTGAAATTGGAAAACTTATGAGGCAAAGCAGTGTAGTACAGTGAGTAGAACATGGTCTTTGGAGTCAGACTCCGGTTTGAATAGTAGCCTTGCTATTTTCTAGTTGCATGATCTTGGAATGGTTACTTAATCTCTCTGAGGCTCAATGACCTCCTCTATAGAATAGAGTGCTGACTTGCAGAGTGAGATAAAGTTCCTAGCAGGGTGGTAAGCACGTGCTTGGTGCGTAGTAAATACAGATTTCCCTCCTGCAGGGTTCATACCCTTGGAAAGGACAGTGTGTCAAAAGGGCTGCTAATAACATTTATAGAAGAGCCATTTATTTGGCTGTTGATAAAGTATAAAAATTTATTTTGGAGAAAGTTTACCTGGTTTTGAAAAATGTTTTAGGTATAATTAGAAAATATGGGAAGCTCAGATCAATTATGTTAAAATGCCACATAAAGAGACTTTTGCTTGTGGTAATATATGTTTGAATTCAGTATTTATTTAAAAATATTTGATTGTCTACTCTGTGCTAGCACCATGCTGCATCCCCAGGATATAATGACTGAGTTACTATGGTGAAGAAGATAAAACACAGAAGAGAAGTTTATAAGAGTGTGTAGTGTTTTGAAGGATATATTTTCACTTGAACAGAAAGCAACTCAAAATAAAAAAGGAAGAAAAAGCAGTTGAAATTTGCAGACCATGACTATGCAATATAATGTTCTCAAAATTAAATGGTAGGAAAAAAAGTCTATTCCCAGACTTGGGCCAACATTGAATTTGGAGTCCGAAGACCTGGATTCAAGTCCTGACTTTATTTACTAACTATGCAGTTTTGGGAACATGCTTTTTTTGAGTCTGTTTACTCATCTGTGAAATGGGAGTTTTAATCTATTTTACAGGTCACTGTGCAGATTAAATGAGATAATGTATATGGAAGTGCTGTATAAATTGCAAAATTAAAGCTTACTTTATAAAAGCATTTTATTCTATCTACACAGTTAATAATTCTTACAAATTGTACTTTTGGATTAAAATGGATCTTCCTGTGGTCATTAGCAGCTTACAGCATTGTCCTGTAACCGAAAACTATTCCCAGATCTTTCTACTTCCTCCTCAAGGGTGCATGTGTGTGTATATATGTCTAGATATTTATGACTGCTAGGCTCCTAACTAATGGTACTTTTGTGAAGATGACTATCTAGCTCTGCTTTCCTAAACCCTAGACCTCTATTTTAATATGTCTTACATACTTATGCCTAGAGAGGCCATTATGAAATCATCTCATTATCAAATTAATTGAAGACAAAATTCACTTTACTTTTGTACTTGTTCCCATGGTATCTGTTACTGATTGGTAATCTTTGTGAATGTGGTATTTGTCATCTTTGGATAATGTTAGTTATTAAAAATTTTAAACAGCCTAACTATGAGAATAGATATTGCCAGTGTCTAGAAGAGTTGACTCACTGGAAGAGACCCTGGTGTTGGGAGGGATTGGGGGCAGGAGGAGAAGGGGACGACAGAGGATGAGATGGCTGGATGGCATCACCGACTCGATGGACATGAGTTTGAGTAAACTCCGGGAGTTGGTGATGGACAGGGCGACCTGGCGTGCTGCAATTCATGGGGTCGCAAAGAGTCAGACACAACTGAGCGACTGAACTGAACTGAACTGAAGAAGACGACAAGGAACAACCCGACATAAGACATCAGACTTACTAATTAGTATACATTAAAAATATTTGAAAGATGTTTCACTTTTATGTTAAGTGCAAATAAAGAAAGCCTTTTAGTAAAATCTTAAGTATTCTTAACTTTTTATTGAAATATATTGGAGGAAAGAAAATTGATGTTTGGATAACAGAGTAACAATTCTTTAGGAGAATTTAGGCTTTAGGTTATTTGACCTATTAATTTGTAGATGAAGCTGAGCCACAGAGAATGTAAGTGATTTAACAAGGCCACACATACTATTTTATTTTATTTTTTCACACATACTATTTTAGATGGGAGTCCCTACCCTCCTTGCTTAATAATCCAGTGCTCTTTCATTGTTAGCACATTCTGTTTTTCAAAATCCCTTACATATAGTACTTAAGAGAAAAAAGTAAAGTTTAAAATCTGTTTTTGTGCATTTAATATATACTTGTTAAATATGCCTCTTTCAAATTAAAATCTCTCTAACTACATTACATTTTTCTTTACCCCTACTTCTTCCTTTTCATTTGTTACCCCAAAGTGATACACCTGTTGAGGCACAGAGACCTATCAGCAGTGAAATCCTGGGCCAGAGTTCAGTTTCAGAAAAGGAGCCTGCAAATGGAGCACAGAATCCAGGACCAGCTAAGCAAGAAAAAAATGAGGTAATGTTTACTACATCTCAGGTCTTTTAGAGTTATCCATTTTGTAAGAAGTTAATACTATTTGCTTGGATAGAATTTAAAAAGAATTTTCTATTATTTCAGAGGAGGAGAGAGAATACCTAGATTTTCTTATTAGTTAGATCATTTCTCCCCTCTTCTTTTAGAATTTATAGGTTTTTGTTTGTTTGTTTAGTTATCATTATGTATTTTAGAGCATTTTTAATGTATGATTTAGTAACAATTTAAAATATCACAGTTGACATTGCTTCTGCATGTTTGAGCATTCATGTAATTGAATTCGTATTAAAAGTAGACAACTTATGTTTTAAGATATGTGCTCTATATTTTACTAAGTAGATTTAATGAGCAAGAAATTATGACATCTATAATGTAGAATGATACCTTATCTCTGCTTCCCTGCTGGCTCATCAGTAAAAGAATCCTCTTGCAATGCAGTAGATGTGAGTTTGATCCCTGGGTCGGGAAGACCCCCTGGAGAAGGAAATGGCAATCCACTTGACTATTCTTTTTTATTTTTTTTTAATAAAAGTATTTATTATTAGGCTGTGCTGGTCTTCATTGCTGCGTGGGCTTTTCTCTCATTGCAGTGAGTGGGGCCTGTTCTCTGGCTACTGTGCACAGGCTTCTCGTTGCAATGGCTTTTCTTATTGTGTAGCGTGGGCTCTCTAGGGTGCCTGGGCGTCAGTAGTTGTGGCTCTTGGGCTTCCAGCGCACAGGCTCGGTAGCTGTGGCACGTGGGCTCAGGTGCTTCTCAGCATGGGGGATCTTCTCAGACCAGGGGACTGAACCCGTGTCTCCTGCGTTCACAGGTGGATTCTTTACCACTGAGCCACTAGGGAAGCCCCCACTCCGGTACTCTTACCTGGGAACACCATAAACAGAGGAGCCTAGCAGGCTACAGTCCATGAGGTCACAAGGGTTGGACATGACTTAGCAACTCAACCATCACCACCACCACACCTTATCTAAGCCTTTAGAGTTCTAGTTTATTTTCCTGTGGTGCTTTGAAAAGGAAATTGTATTGTGAAATAAGGTGCAAATTTTATCATATACATAATATCTCACTTATAAGGGGTGAGTAGGTTTAATAAGTTGAATAAGTTTTTTTGTGTGTTTGACTAAATATTAAGAATGAGGTTGGGGAGGGGGGACCGGGATGGGGAATACATGTAACTCTATGGCTGATTCATATCAATGTATGACAAAACCCACTGGAAAAAAAATTAAAAAAAAAAAAAAAAAAAGAATGAGGTTGAAAAATTACCCTTAAAAGTACATATGGATATGTACCAAACAACAGTATCCCGAAATATATGAAGCAAACATTAGCAAAGCTGAAGGGAGAAATAGACTGTTCTGCAATAATAGTTGGAGATTTCAATACCATACCTGCAGTAATGGATAGACTATCTAAACAGAAGATCAGTAAGGATATAGAGGACTTGAACAATGCTGTAAACCTATTAGCACTAACAGACATCTGTAGAATACTCAGTATTGGAGTACACATTCTTCTCCAGTGCACATGCAGCTTCTTCAGGATAGACCATATCTTAGGACTCAGTACATTTTAAAAGATTTAAAATCATGTAAAGTATCTTCTCTGATCACAGAGGAATGAAGCTAGAAATGAATAACAAGGAAAATTTTTAAATTCAAAATTTGAAAAAATGAATCAACACATTCTTAAACAACCAGTGGGTCAAAGAAGAAATCACAAGGGGAAATTAGGAAACACTTAGAGACTAATGAAAAGTAGTACAACATAACAAATATACAAGAAGCTAATGGAATGCAGGAAAAGCAGTGCTCAGGGATAAATTTGTAGCTGCAAATGCTTACATTAAAAAAAGAAGAAAGAAAAAAAAAAAAAGAAGAAAGATCCCAAATTAATAACTTAACTTTATGCCTTGAAGAGCCAGAAAAAGGAAGAGCATGCTATATCCAAAGATTGCAGAAGGAAGGAAATAATAAAGATTAGAGGAGAGAGAAATAAAAGAGAAAAGGGAAACAATAGGGAGAATCAACAAAATCAAAAGTTGGTTCTTTGAAAAGATCAACAAAATTGATAAGCCCTTAGCTAGACTGACAAAGAAAAAAACCAACAACTACATAAAACTACCATACAGGGCTTCCCTTACAGGTGGCATTAGTGGTAAAGAACCCACCTGCCAGTGCAGGAGATACAAGAGATGTGGGTTTGATCCCTGGGTCGGGAAGGTCCCAAGGAGGAGGAAATGGTAACCCACTCCAGTATTCTTGCCTGGAAAATTCCATGGACAGAGGAACCTGGTGGGCTACAGCCCATACGGTCGCAGAGTTGGACACGACTGAAGCGACTTAGCATATCTACCTTAAAGCAATAAAAAGGACTGTAAGAGAATACTGTGACCATTTGTAAACCAACATTTTAGATTAACTTAGATGAAGTGAACAAATTTCTTAGAAGCAAAGTACTAAACTCACTTGGAAAGAAATAGAAAATCTTAACAGATCTATATTGAGTAAAGAATTGAATCAGAAATCAAAAAGCTTTCCAACAAAGGAAAGACAAGGATCAGGTGACTTTACTGGTGAATTCTACAAATATTTAGGAAGAGTTAACAATAATCCTCAAAATTTTCCAAAAAATAAAAGGAGGGAACACTTCCTCACTCATTCTATGAGTTCAGCATTACCATCATAGCAAAGCCAAGTGAAAATATTAGGAACAAAAACTACAGACCAATATGTATGAATATATAGGCAAAAATCAACAAAAGACTAGCAAGCCAAAACCATTAGCATATTAAAAGGATTATGCATCTTGACCAAGTGGATTGATTGCAGGATGCAAGTGTGGTGGTTCAACATAGAAAACTCTCAGTAATCACATTAATAGAATGAAGGAAAAAAATAAACAACATATGTTTGTCTCAATTGATGCAGAAAAGACATTTGACAAAATCAAACACTCTTTGCTGTTAAAAACTCTCAGAGAACTAATAATAGAATGGAACTTCCTCAGCATGGTGAAGATTATTTATGGAAAACCCTAGCTAAGTATCATACTTGGGGAATGACTAAAAGCTTTCTCCCTACCATCAGGAACAAAGATAAGCATGCCTGCTTTCACAATTGTTACTTCAACATTTATTACAAGTTCTAGCCAGAGCAGTTAGACCAGAAAAATAAGTAAATTGGGAAGGAAGAAGTAAAGGTGTCTCTATTCACAGATGACATGAATATTATATATCAGCAGAAAGAATCCACATGACAGCAATTAAAGCTTATGATTAGGTTCAGCAAAGTTGCAGGGTACAAGATCAACAAATGAAAATTGTTTGTGTTTCTATATACCAGCAGTGAACAATCAGAAGAGGAAATTAAGAAAGCAGTTTTGTTTACAGCAGCATATAAAAGGATAAAATACTTAGGAATAAATTAAGGAGGTGAAAAATTTGTATGCCAAAATCTGCAAAACATTACTGAAAGAAGTTAAAGAAGACCTAAATAAATGAACAGACCTTCGGTGTTCACGAATGGGAAGATTTAATACTGTTAAGATGTCAGTACTATCCAACATTATTTACAAATTTCATTTAATTCCTGTAAAAAATTCCACTGCCTATTTTGTAGTAATGGAAAAGCTAATACTCAAATACTTGGAATTGCAGCAGGCCTTGAATTGCCAAAACAATTTTGCAAAAAGAAACACAAAATTGTAGGACTCACACTTCATAATTTCAAAACTTACTATAAAGCTACAGTAATTAAAACTGTGTAGTTCTTGTATAAGGATAGGCTTATAGACCAGTGGAATAAATTGAGAGGCCAAAAGTAATTTCATGTATCTGTGACCAGTTGATTTTTGGCATGGGTGCCAAGTCTACTCAGCGAGGGATAAATAATCTTTTCAACAGATGATGCTATTAGATAACTGGATTTCCACTTGCAAAAAAGGAAGTTGGACCTCTGTCTCACACCGTATATAAAAATTAACTAAAACTAGATCAACAACTTAAGTACAGGACCTACAGAAGTATAAAACTCAGAAGAAAACATAGGGATTAATCTTTACAACCTTAGATTTTGTAATATGGTCTTAGATATAATACCAAAAGCTTAAGCAACAAATGCAAAAATTGAACTTCGTCAAAATTAAAAACTTTTTTGCATCAAAGGACATTATCAATAAACTGAAAGGACAGCCTCCAGAATGGGAAAAATATTTGCAAATTATTTATCTGGTAAGGTTTTAGTGTCTAGAAAATATAAAGAACTGCTACAACTCAACAATTAAAAAATCCGTTTTAAAAAAGGAGTTGAATAGACAGTTCTCCAAATTGGCCAGATGTCTATAAATGGCCAATAAGTACATGAGAAAAATGCCTAACATCACTTGTCATTAGGGAAATGTACATCAAAACCACAATGAAGTATAACTTTGCAATTACTAGAATGGCTAAAAGGCTAAAATTAAAGCAGTAGAAAGTAATGTGTTGGTGAGAAAATAGAGAAATTTGAGGCCTCTTACATTTTTGATTTGCATGTAAAATGGTGTAGTCACTGTGGTTTTGTGGTACCTCAAAAATCTAAACAAGAATTACTGTATGACCCAGTCAATTTACTTTTAGCTATATAGCCAAAAGCTTTGAGAGCAAAGACTCAAATAGATAACTCTACATCCATGTTCATAGCATCCTTATTAACTGTGGCCGAAAGGTAGAAATAACTCATGTACATCCACAGGTTAATGGATAAACAAGTGATGTATCCATACGATGGAGTATTACTCAGCCATAAAAAGGAATGAAGTCTGATGTATGCTGCAATTTGGATGTACCTTGAAAACATTGTATTAAGTGAAATAATCCAGACACAAAAGGACAGATATTGTATAATTCCATTTACATTATATATCTAGGATAAGTAAATTCATAAGACAGAAAATGGAATATAAATTAGCAGGTGTTAGAGGAAGAAGGAAATGGGAGTTATTGCTTAATGGTTATAGAGTTTCTGTTAGGGGTGATGAAAATTTTTGAAAATAGATAATGGTGGTTATGTAACACTATGACTCTAATGCCACTGAATTGCACACTGAATGGTTAAAATTACAATTTTCATATTTATTTTACCACAAATTTTTTTTAAAGACATATAGATAATTTTGTTTCAGAGTTATTGCTGTAAGTTATTATGAAATAGAGGGGCACTATTACTATTCTCTGGGAAAGGGAGACAGTTTTAGCTTTAGTCAGTCAGTCATATAGGACTCTTGATTAAACTTACTGTCATTGTTGGCCAGTTTTAGAGTTGAACCAGTTCATATGATCTCTGTAATTTGACCACACTCTAACTTGGCAGGAGGGTCTTTCTTTGCCAATATTGGAATTCACTATAATATCTAAGTCCTTTAAGTTGAGTACTATGTAGTTCTTTTAGAAGAATGAAGTAGGAATGTTGAGACTGCTGAGTTTAACATCTATTTATTCTATTTTCTTGTGAAGAGCCATTTGAATTAAAGTATTGTTTTTGAAGGAAATTTTATAAGCTTCCTTCCAGAGTAACCTATTAAGCCACAAGCCACTTACATGCTTAAATTTTGTTAGATAAGGTTAATATTGTATTTATTAAATATTAATGTAATCCCTCAGTATTTTTTCCTAGTAATATAGATATGTGCTAGTCTTTACATTTGTATTCTATATTCATGTCGTCCTTGTGACGACTGTAGTCTGTTTTTATTTGTGTTGGCAGGGATCCAGGATGGTCATTTGTTTTCATCAGTCTTTTACTGTGGAATAGAGCAAATTAATTGATCTGATCTATTTGACTGTTAAGACTCATGTGTACTATGTTATTTTTCAAAGATCCAATATATTAAGTATTTTCTGATTGCCATCTATATGTTTTATGTAGCACTTATGGAAGTTACTGTTGAATGATGACATATTCAATCATAGTCTGCTCAACTTTGTGGGTTGTTTTTTTTTTTTAAGCTTCGAGATTCAACAGAACAGTTTCAAGAATATTACAGGCAAAGATTGCGCTATCAACAGCACTTAGAACAGAAGGAGCAACAGCGACAGATATACCAGCAGATGCTGCTTGAAGGAGGTGTGAATCAGGAAGATGGTCCTGATCAGCAGCAGAATCTTACTGAACAATTCCTTAATAGGTCAGTCTTTTAGTCACTTTTTAAAATATGAGGCATTCAGTTCAGTCGCTCAGTTGTGTACGACTTTTTGTGACCCCATGAACTGCAGCACGCCAGGCCTCCCTGTCCATCACCAACTCCTGGAGTCAACCCAAACCCATGTTCATCGAGTTGGTGATGCCATCCAACCATCTTATCTTCTGTCATCCCCTTCTTCTCCTGCCCTCAATCTTTCCCAGCATCAGGGTCTTTTCCAGTGAGTCAGCTCTTTGCATCAGGTGGCCAAAGTATTGGAGTTTCAGCTTCAATATCAGTCCCTCCAATGAACACCCAGGACTGATCTCCTTTAGGATGGACTGGTTGGATCTCCCTGCAGTCCAAGGGACTCTCAAGACTCTTCTCCAACACCACAGTTCAAAAGCATCAATTCTTTGGTGCTCAGCCTTCTTTATAGTCCAACTCTCACATCCATTCATGACTACTGGAAAAACCATAGCCTTGACTAGACGGACCTTTGTTGGCAAAGTAATGTCTCTGCTTTTTAATATGCTGTCTAGGTTGGTCATAACTTTCCTTCCAAGGAGCAAGCATCTTTTAATTTCATGGCTGCAATCACCATCTGCAGTGATTTTGGAGCCCAGAAAAATTAAGTCAGGCACTGTTTCCACTGTTTCTCCATCTATTTGCCATGAAGTGATGGGACCAGATGCCATGATCTTAGTTTTCTGAATGTTTTTCACTCTCCTCTTTCACTTTCATCAAGAGGCTCTTTAAATGAGGCATTATTTAAAAGCTATTAAGAGCATGCAGTAACTGCTATTTTCTGTGCATAGTGTGAAATTTTAAGGCTTTTTAAGTGTTTCAAGTAGTGTGGAGTTACATAATCTCTTCAGTCACAGAAGTCTGAGGGCTCATCCAGTTTTGTCCTTTTGTTAAATGGTCTTTCACATCTGAGCAAAGGGAGCGGCGAGCATGGTGATTTCAGCACACAGGCTGAAAGTGGACTGCTTCTGGGTCTGGCCATGTCCCAGGGTAGCTGGAGACCTGGGGGAAATTGCTGTCTTCCGTTTGCTTGCCTCCTCATCTATTTCATAAGGTTGCCATGAAGATTAAACGAATTAACCTGCGTAAAGTACTTAGAACAGTACCTGCATAGAGTAAACACTATATTAAGTGGTAGCTGTTATTTTTAATGTTATCTTGAGAGCTTTAACTTTCAGATTTTATTGAATTCAGAATATTAAAATGATTCTTTCTTATTAATTTCTTCCAAAATGTATGAACTTATTCTTTTTGATTATAGGAGGTAAATACATGGTAACATTTTTTTTTTTTTTTTTTAGAAATCTGTAAACCAGAATATGTATACTTAATTGAGCTAGAGTTGTTGGAAGATTGAGTTAACATATATTAAAAAATTACTTAGAATAATTTCTAGCATATAGGAGGCATGCTATAAATGTTGGCTGTCATGATTTAGAGTGGGAAATAGCAACCCACTCCAGCATTCGTGCCTGGAGAATTCCGTGGACAGAGGAACCTGGTGGGCTGTTATAGTCCATGGGGTTGCAAAAGAGTCAGACAAGACTGAGCACACACACATGCATGTGTCGTCATGATTATAATTGGGCAGTGCAGTGGTGACTGTCCTTACTTGGTTCAGAAATATTGGAAGTAATCGGTTTGACATTCTGTGTACTATGCAAGTCAGTAAGCCTGAAACTGATCCTGTTTTCAGACCTTCACACAAGGAACATTTATAGTGGTATCTAGAGTCTAGGTAGTCCTCTGATTATTCAATTTGAAGATCATTTTCTTATCACCTCTGATCAAGTCAGTGACTTATCAGAATTATACTGATATGATGAACTGCTACTTCTGGTTCTTGGATGTTGTCTTCATATCAGTAAAAGTCATGGTTGCAATTTGACTTCCTGTCTTTTTTAGTGAAAGCAGATACTTAACATTGTCAGAAAATAAAGTGACAAGGTTCTGTGATTCCAGTAGTATGGATGTCCTTGCTCAGAAAAAAAGTCAAACTATTCAAGATGGTTTATTTTTCCTTAAAGATAATTATAAATAGAATTCATTGTAATAATAGAATTCAATATAGATAATAGAATTCATTATCTTAAAATTATAAGAATTTTTTCTTATAATTTAGGTTCAGTTTAGGGCATAACAACTGTTCTCAATTTCTTTAGTGATTAGAATTTTAAATTATACTAAAGGTGAGTATGTTATAAAAATCCATAGAATAACCAGGTCTGTTATAAATATCAATGGATGTTTATCCTAAACTTTTATAAATTAGTTTCATATAAAATTTCTGTTGTTTTCTTAACCTTTCCTTATCTATTCTTTTTTTAACTCTTTAAAATAATACTTTATTCGATCTTTTTTTCTAGGCCCTCACTTATGTACCAGGACATTAAAGTGTCTAACTAATACCAAGGACAAATTGAATAGAGATAGAAACTAGAAATTAAAATATATCTTTTCCCCCTTAATGGTTTAGTCTTTCAAGTCATTCTAGCAGCAGAATATCATTTCCAGGATTAAACTTTGCTTCTTCCTTTCCAGAGGCATAGAAAAAGTTAGAGAAATAAGAGTCATGTTATATAATAGAACTTAGTGAAAAAAATCAACTAAAGTATGATAGGCTTATTATTAACAGTATTGTATCACTACTTCTGATATTTTCTGTTACTAATAATTGGCTCTTATTATAGGCATATTCTGCCCCTTTCCCATCTTCCCTAACTTTATTTATTTATTTATTTATTTTTCCATTTTCCCTAACCTTAGAGAGACAAAATTATGTTAGCACTTTAGACTCTCTATACTTAGCATTTCCCACATTTATTTGACTGAAGACTTGTTTTTTTTTAATATGGGGAGCATTTAACAACATTAGTGTTTCATAGATTACTTAAAATTTTTAACTGACAAATATTTAGTAATGGCTGCCAATTCCTCTAATAATTTTACACTGATCTTTTAAGGTCTTTTAAAAACCCTAAACCCACACATACACGCATGCACAAGTGCACACGCATACACACATACATGAACACTAAATGTTTAAAAAATTAGAAAATACAGTGAACCACAACACCTGTTAGTAATACCATCCTTTATGTAAAGGGATGTAGTCCTCTCTAATATTACATCCAGGCTGGAGAAAGTGATTCTGGGCCAGTTCTTGGCTAAATCTTGAGAGTCTGACAGCTTCTTCCAAAGTGCCCTTTGGAGCCCCGAGTCCAGAATAAGGAGTCAGGCTAATCCTGACTTGCAGTGAGGGAAAAGCGCTCAGGCTACCTTGTTTTGCTCCCTGTTTAGTCTCCCTGGTGCCTAGATCAGAGCTTGGCAAATAGTTTTTGTAGAATGAATAAATGGATTGAATGAGTGAATGTGTGAATAACGGGGATGCCACTTGACTTTGTCCCATCATGGTTTGCACTAGTCATCCATTTTCTAGTTGATATGATATTACTAGACAGTAATATCATTTCATGAAATGAAATGAAAAGAAAATGGCTTGTTTTGATTTGTTGGTGAGAAATTTGGTATTGGTGATATTTTTATTATTTTGGGAAATTAATTTTCATGTTGAAAATTGAACCAAAGTTATGCTGAAGAAAAACAGTTTTTTTTTTTTTTTTCCTGTTTGGTAAAAGGTACTTTTAAAAATTCAGTGATACCTCTTATGTCTTATCTCTTTTACAGTGGTACTTATAGGAAAATTTGGATCTTCTTGCAGTTTCTTGATTGTGTCTTAAACTGATGATGGTAATTTTTGGTACTAAACTTGTCATATATGTTATATGTGCATGTATTTACCATCTCAGACTTTCAATATTTGATATGTTAGGAATATGACTAAGTTTTTATTTTAATATAATTACATTATTTTATTTTACAGGTCCATTCAAAAGCTCGGAGAATTAAATATTGGAATGGATAGCCTTGGTAATGAGGTACCAGTGCTCAGCCAGCAATGTAATGGGAGCAAAGGCAATGGATCTAATAATTCTTCTGCAACTAGTTTTTCTACACCACCCCATGACCCTAGTCAGAGATTAACCCATGATGCTTCAAATATTCATGCAAGTACTCCTCGTATTCCTGGCTCAGTAAATCATATACCTTTTCTTGAGGAATCACCTTGTGGAAATCAAAGGTAAGTGCTTTACTTTGTAAGACCTGGAAATGTTAACTTCAAACTAATAAATAGGTTGGAACCTGTGTCCCTTAGCATGGAGTCCTAACCATTGGGCCACCAGGGAATTTCCTGGACTCTGTTTTTTTTATTTAGGAGGCTTTCTTCAAGCATTTGTAAGAAGTGAGGTATTTTTTTAAAGTGGCTAGTTGGAAAGAAGGGCCACAGGTATGGATGCATCTGTTTACCTGTTGGCCTCACAAAAAAGTGATTAAATAAAAACATTGTTTTATTGTGGGACCCTCAGCTGTCTAGTTTCTGTTAGTCTTTTCTCTTGGACCAGATAATTGTTCTAAAGAGCAATCCAGTTTCCTTCTTGGGTTAAAATTTAACCATAGTGACCAGGATTCTGGAACTAAGCAGGGAAAAGGTAGTGGACATCTTACTATGTAATTTGTACAGTTCAGTCCAATCACTCAGTCATGTCCAACATTTTGCGACCCCATGAATCGCAGCACACCAGGCCTCCCTGTCCATCACCAACTCCTGGAGTTTACTCAAACTCATGTCCATGGAGTCAGTGATGCCATCCAACCATCTCATCCTCTGTTATCCCCTTCTCCTCCTGCCCCCAATCCCTCCCAGCATCAGGGTCTTTTCCAGTGAGTCAACCCCTTGCATGAGGTGGCCAAAGTATTAGAGTTTCAGCTTCAGTATCAGTCCTTCTTTTAGGATGGACTGGTTGGATCTCCTTGCAGTCCAAGGGACTCTCAAGACTCGTCTCCAACACCACAGTTCAAAAGCATAATTTTTTGGCAGTCAGCTTTCTTCACAGTCCAACTCTCACATCCACACATGACCACTGGAAAAACCATAGCCTTGACTAGATGAACCTTTGTTGGGCAAAGTAGTGTCTCTGCTTTTTAATACGCTATCTAGGTTGGTCATAACTTTCCTTCCAAGGAGCAAGCATCTTTTAATTTCATGGCTGCAGTCACCATCTGCAGTGATTTTGGAACCCCCCAAAAATAAAGTCTGGCACTACTTCCACTGTTTCCCCATCTATTTCCCATGAAGTGATGGGACCAGATGCCATGATCTTAGTTTTCTGAATGTTGAGCTTTCAGCCAACTTTTTCACTCTCCTCTTTCACTTTCATCAAGAGGCTTTTTAGTTCCTCTTCACTTTCTGCCATAAGGGTGGTGTAATCTGCACATCTGAGGTTATTGATATTTCTCCCGGCAATCTTGATTCCAGCTTGTGCTTCCTTCAGCCCAGCGTTTCTCGTGATATACTCTGCATATAAGTTAAATAAGCAGGGTGACAATATACAGCCTTGACGTACTCCTTTTCCTATTTGGAACCGGCCTGATGTTCCATGTCCAGTTCTAACTGTTGCTTCCTGACCTGCATATAGGTTTCTCAAGAGGTGGGTCAGGTGGTCTGGTATTCCCATCTCTTTCAGAATTTTCCACAGTTTATTGTGATCCACACAGTCGAAGGCTTTGGCATAGTCAATAAAGCAGAAATAGATGTTTTTCTGGAACTCTCTTGCTTTTTCGATGATCCAGCGGATGTTGGCAATTTGATTTCTGGTTCCTCTGCCTTTTCTAAAACCAGCTTGAACATACGGAAGTTCACAGTTTATGTATTGCTGAAGCCTGGCTTGGAGAATTTTGAGCATTACTTTACTAGCGTGTGAGAAGAGTGCAATTGTGCGGTAGTTTGAGCATTCTTTGGGATTGCCTTTCTTTGGGATTGGAATGAAAACTGTGGTTTGTACAGTTTGACTTAATCTTTTTCCCAGAATGGCTTCTCATTCCTTCCTTACAACTAACTGTGCTTCGTGTTATAGAATCTAGCATCTCTTAACAAATGGCTCCAGAGAGTAATTATGACTGGGATCAGTGTGGGTTATAAATAAATAACACCCAAAGAAATAAATGTTAGAGATTGAAAAGGTAAATTAGTTCCTGTTTTGATATTCAAAAACAGTAAATGGTACTTGAATTTCTTTCTATTCACACAGTTCATCAGAACTTTCGGTCATTAAGCCACCTCTTGGAGATTCTTCAGGCAATCTGTCAAGATCAAGAGAGGAAGAGGTAATACTTAGGGGAAGGAGGTTTTGTTATTTTTATTTTACTTGCAAAGGAAGTATATTTACTTGTCAAGGAATTCTCAATTTAAGGAAAGAACCATCTTTAAGTAGTCCTTATTGTTAATGGTGGTAGTAATCTCTAGGTGGTTGAGTTTTCACTGACTGAAATGAAGGGATTGCTGAGAAATCACATTTTGAGAGTATTCATATTAATGGTTCAGTGGTGACCTTGGTGCATGAGTTGGAGCTGTGTCACTACTCTTTGAAACCTGTGTTTAGTTAGCTAAGATATTTAATATCTTTACTCCTTTAGACTGTGCATCAATACATTTGTTTTTTGCTTTGGAACCAGATATCCTTCCCTAACTAATATATACCTTCACTCTGTCTTATTTTCTTTAGTTCAAATTTTAATCCCATAAACACAGTTATTATTTTAGATGCTTATGGGACCAAACAGGTGACATAAATGAATAAAGTTGATTATTTTTGTGATAAGTTCATAGGAATATTTGTCCCTTTCACAAAGAAATATGCTGACCTAATGTTTCCAGTTCTTTTGATTTTCAAGAAAACCTAGAAAGTTGGATTTTTATGTGAAATCTATTTTTTCAATGACAGTGGATTTTTAAAAAATTTAAATACACTGGAGAAGAGCAAGTAAGGTTGTGACTCTTTCTTATCTACCTGTGTTATTCATTTGGTAGTCAGCCTTTCTTGTATATGGCTTAATGGAAAATGTAGTATTTCTAGTCAAATACATTGATATGAATAATATAAGAATTCAATTCAGTTACATAAGACAGAGTCTAATATATCAGGTTTACCTCCTACTCCCCAGTGAGGATGTTTTGCTGAATACAAAAAAGTTTGGGTAGGGAGATGCATAATCTCTTCATTGATATAATCACTGTGGGTTCTAGAGCTCTCAGCATACAATCAGAGCTGAAGTAATTTGCCTTTGGAAAGTATGAATGTCAAGTATATACACAAAGACAAAGTTTAGGTGGGCCTCTGCACCACACCCAGCCTGGAGGGCTTTGTTCGATGTCCAGGATCCAGTCCTAGTCTGGGTAGCAGGATGGTTTCAGATGACACCAATGGTAGGAGTCACCAAAGCTTTTATACAGTGCTGTTCTAGAGTTTTCCTTCCTCAGAGGAGGGATGTGAGCAGACAAGATGACAGTTGAAAGTGGAAATGAGGCTGAAATTAAAGGTCCCGATTAAAACCATTTTTACAGTTTTAAAAGGGTGTTTTACAATTTGAATTTGAAATAGTAAAGTAGTCATTGCTGGAGATAATGGTAAACTTTTTTTTTTAACCCTAAAGTGACTAATAACAGTATTTTATATTTCCTACTTTTAGAAACATGAATAATGGTTTGTTGTAAGAACTATAAATGTGGGCTGTTTTTTTCTTGACAGTTGAAGAGAACTTAATATAAGAATGCATATTTTTATGTTTTGTCATAGAAAAGAAGAAAAACTTGAATGTCTATGAGCTGTCCAAGCTCAGTTTAGCAATGAGTAGCAAAAATAGAAAAATTCGGTTTATTTTAGATTTGCCATTCAAAAGAATGTATGCTTGTATTGATAGTGAACGGTAAAGTGATAAAGTGAATAATACAGTTCAGATGAATTTAAAATGGGATAAAGATGAATTCTTTCAGATTCTTTTTTTCATAGAATGACTTTTGTATTCATTCTGTCCATAGGATGACAAATCAAAGAAGCAGTTTGTTTGTATTAATACCCTAGAAGACACACAAGCTGTTAGGGCAGTGGCTTTTCATCCCGGTGGTGGTCTCTATGCTGTCGGTTCAAATTCAAAAACTCTGAGAGTATGTGCCTATCCAGATGTAATTGATCCAAGGTAAGGAGAGATGGTTTGTAGTGCCACTTTTGCTTTAGTTTTTAATTTAGCTATGTGGCCCCCTTTTTAAGAATTGCCTTTTCAGTAGTGTTTTTCTTTTCCTTTTTTTAAGCTTTTACAGTTTTGTTTTCAATACTTAGGAAATATATATAAGAATCACCAATTAACTTTATAAGTTGTTTTTCATAAAATGTTTTTAATTAGGCCACTGTCTACTCAGTAGCCTAGTTTTCTTTATTTCTGTTTTTTCTAATTTTTTTTAAAAAAACTGCAAGATCCTTATATTCTAGTTAAATTACATAAAGACAAAGTAATGCTAGTTATAGACTTGGAGAAAAATTTAAATGTCTTATACTAATAGCTTCAAAGGAGTATTAGGTTGAGGTGTGTGATATTTGACCATTTTGACCTAGAAAGATTCAGTTTTCATTTGGTCAACCTAACTATGATTTTACTGTCTTGTTTAAACAGATTATGGGATTTGAAAAAAAGGGATATATCTTTAAAGGTATATGTTGCCAAAAAGAAAAAAACAAGCATATGATGTTAGGTATTAGGTATACAACTAATTCTTTAAAGTTACTGAGAAAGCAGATATCTTAGATGTAATCTCACAGAAAACTGGATTTGGGCTCTTTTTTGTCCCTTTATTTGTTAAGGGTTTTACTGTCAAAATAAATGGGCATGAACTATTTGGTAGATTTTGTGGTTAGAGAAATGGCCACAAGTGGAATAGTTTTCATACCAGTAGACAAAAACATTCAAGCAAAACAAGCCACAGAGCTTTAAAATTTTAAATATGAAAAGCAGTACATGTCATAATGTGTTTTGGAAATTTTTTTACAACCCTTAAGCCTTTTTTTATTATAACCTGTTTGGAGAACAGAGGGGTGAGATTATTTATTTATTTGCATTTTTTTGTATATCTCTGTATCTGAGACTATAAATTTAGGCTTTTGGTCTGTAGTAGCATTTAAAAGTTAAGAAAAGGAATATGGATCATGTTAGGTGATAGTAATGTCATTTTTGGTGCTAGAGGATTATATGAGAGAGAACATGCAGAATTCCAGATCAGAGAGTGGAAAAGAGCAACAATTAGGAGGCAGCACCAAAGACTTTATATGTTTAGGGTTCATCTGATCTTAAACTGACTCTCCCTTTTTGTGTTTTTCATGCTGGCACAAGTGTTTCATAGACTTTTCTTGAATAAACTGATTTATATGAAAAAGAAAATCTTTTTTTAACAAATATATTTTGAGTTCCTTCTCTGTGCTAGGCTTTGGGGATAGTTGAGAGTAAAACAGACATGTTTATTGACCTTATGGAACTTCTGTTTTAATGGAGAAGGTGGACATTATCCAGATAAACACACTCATAAATGTAATTATACATTGTGATAGTTGCTATGAAGAGAAAGTACAAGGTGCTGTAACAGTAAAATGGGGAGGTGAGGGGACTGGGGAGTCAGAGTAGGACCTCTTTGAAGAAGAGGTGTTAAAGTTGAGATCTGTGGGTGAATAGAACTAGCCTTGTGAAGATGCCTGTGGGGCGGGCTGCGCTGCCTGCGGGCTGCGGGAGAGAGGCAGGGTCAGGGGCTGGCCGGGAGACCCCGAAAAGGACAAAGGACAGAAGGCGGGGTCAGGGGACCTGTCATGGGGCCAGTGGAGCCTGGCGAGGTCGACGGCTGGTGGGGATTGGAAGGGGGCGGGGGACCCAGGAGACTGGGAGCAGGTCTGGGCCTGGAGGCGAGAGGAGTACTCAGAGGCACTGGGATAGGGGTCACGGCATTAGGTGAGCGGGTCAGGGCTTCCCTGGCGGCTCAGCTGGTAAAGAATCTGCCCGCAATGCAGGAGACCTGGGTTCAATCCCTGGGTTGGGAAGATTTCCCTGGAGAAGGGAAAGGCTACCCACTCTAGTGTTCTGGCCTGGAGAATTCTATGGACTGTATAGTCCATGGGGTTACAAAGAGTTGGACACGACTGAGTGACTTTCACTTTCACACTTTGTAAAGACAAGGAAGAAGATAAGGTTAGAGGGATCATGAAGTGAGAAAGAAATAACTTGGCTTTTTAAGGAACCAAAACAAGTTCAGATCGGCTGGAGTATGGTGAGTGGCTGGAGTATGGTGAGCGGAGTGTGATAAGGCTACAGAAGTAGATGTGAACTAAATTACGCAGAGCTTTGTGTCCATTTTGAATTTTATGTTGACTGCAGAGGGAAGCTGCTGAAAGTTTTCAACAGAACAGTACTGTGATATAAACTCTGGGTCAAATGACAGTAAGATTAAATGGTAAGAGAAAGGTAGGAGGCTGTTGTCAATGGCTGTTGTGATAGCAGTGGTGATGGAGCAAAATGGATGAAGGTAAAATCCATTTAAAGAATTAGTTGGCCCACTCCAGTGTTCTTACCTTGAGAATACCAGGGACTGGGTAGCCTGGTGGGCTGCCATCTATGGGGTCACACAGGGTCAGACACGACTGAAGTGACTTAGCAGCAGCAGCAGCAGCAATAAACTTGATATGCAACTGAAAAGAGAATCTTTTGATCTGATTTATTTTCTTGTCTTTTTATCACTGTTAAACACCTTCTAAGAATTGGAGATTTATCAATATTCTTTCTTGTTCTTTTTTTTTTTATTTTTCAGTGGGTTTTGTCATACATTGATATGAATCAGCCATAGAGTTACGAGAAGTGTAAGCTGGAACGAGGAGATATTTCTTGTTCTTTAAAAATTTCTTACTTATGAAAATTTTAAGCATACACAGAAGTGGAGATTAGTACACTGAAATGCAATGATTGTCAAGATTTTTGTTGTATTTGCTTCATCCTTTTTGTTTGCTGAAGTATTTTAATGGATATGTCCTTTCACCCTTTAGGACGGATCTCCAAAAACATGTATTAATACATTTTCTTACAGAGACTTGATATTATCATTATACCTAATAAGGTCTTAAGTCTATTTTTTAAAGTACAGGTAAGAGGCTACTACTCCACTAAACCAATGTTCGGTTCAGTTCAGTTCAGTCGCTCAGTCGTGTCCGACTCTTTGTGACCCCATGAATTGCAGCACGCCAGGCCTCCCTGTCCATCACCAACTCCTGGAGTCTACCCAATGTTAGCTTCCCATTAAAGGCCAAGCTCTCAAGGAGCATGGCATTTAAGACCTTCCTCAGTTGGACTTGGAGCTGCTCACCCATCCTGTCTTTCTCAGTCTCTGGAATGCCCCAGGTTTCTCCCAGCCCCACAGACTTTTTCCCATGCCGCATGCTGGACCGGTCTCTTTGCTGTGTTGTATGTTCACTGAAGCAGTTCACCTGCTTTCATCTTTTTGTATAATAATTCTTCCTATCCTTTAAGGCGTAGTACCTTGTACTGGACTATAACATTTATATTCAGTACTTCTTTACTGTATGTGGATAATCATGAAACATCTATCCCTGCCAGATAGTAAACTCAGGACAGTGCTCTAGCTGCTATTATTTTTTCTCTATCCTTTGTCTTCTCGTTGCCCCAGGCAGTTGCTCACATTATATGTTTAAGAAATGCTCATCGAACTTTTTAAATTTGGAAGCACTATTAGCTCTTTTTTAGAAATCTTTTGAGTTTCTGAATTAAAATCCATGAAAAATATGTGAAATGAAGACTTAAAAATATCCTGTTCCGTATGTGGTCTGAAATAAGACTCAAGATTAGTATAATAATGGTTAATAATTTTATATTTGGATTTTGGTTTTAAATATGCCTTAAATTTGTTTCATCTAAGATTTTGAAGAGGGTTATTAACATGTTTGATACGTTTTTGCTCTCTCCCTTAAGAACCGTGATACAGAAACTTCACATTCATTTACTAAGCAAGAAATTGAAATATCTTTTTGCAATTTTTCTTTCCAGTGCACATGACATACCTAAGCAGCCAGTGGTACGTTTTAAAAGGAATAAACATCACAAAGGATCCATTTACTGTGTGGCCTGGAGTCCCTGTGGGCAGTTACTTGCGACAGGGTCAAATGACAAATACGTCAAAGTGCTGCCCTTCAATGCAGAGACTTGTAATGCAACAGGTAGGGGCCGAGTATGTAAGCAGTAGCCCCCTAGTGTGTTCTTTATGTTTGCCCATGCGTGTCTCTGATACAGCTCTGTCCTGTTTTTTGTAAGATCTAAGAATATACCCTTAAGAATTGTTTTACGTTCCCATTGCTTGCATTTGTGCGGCATTATTCTTTTTTAGTAAGTTCTTACAAGGTGGCTGGGTGAATAACTTCCAGAATTGTATTCGTGAATATTTTCTAGAGTATCTGTTTTTTTCTTTCATTTTCTTTTGAGGTAAAAGCCAAGAAGGTAACTCTGTATATAGCTCTGTTTTAGTGATGATGGTAACTGAGTCGATATTTTGATTTCTTGAAGATTTTTTTTTATTCAGTAACATGAAATTGATTATTATATCAATCCCCAAATGACTATAGAGCATACCATTCTACCATTCTCCTCCTCTTGGTCAGTTTGGAGGCAGTTTAACAATCTTTAAATTATCACAGTAAGTTGAGCAGCGTCTTTTTTTAAAATTCTTATTGCTGTTTCAGGACCGGATCTGGAATTTAGTATGCATGATGGGACAATTAGAGACTTGGCATTTATGGAAGGCCCAGAAAGTGGTGGAGCTATTTTGATAAGTGCTGGAGCAGGGGATTGTAACATTTATACAACTGACTGTCAGAGAGGACAGGGCCTCCATGCTCTGAGTGGACATACTGGTATGTGATATCAGTCTCAGATGCTACTCTTCTTTATGTTCATCCCATGCTTTTTTCCCCAATGCATTTTCATTAGTGAGGGTATATTGCATCAAAAGGGATTTCTTCAGGAGAAGAACATTTTATTTAAAAAATTAAGTCATGAACTTTGGTAACAGCACAGTAACTGTAGCTGACATTTTCCTGTTTGCTAAAGCCTTTACTTATGCACAAAATTCCTTAATTTAACCCTCACAACAACCTTATAAGCCTGAAGTTCTGTCTCCATTTTATACGTGAAAAAAGCAAGACTTGAAAAGGCAAAATGACTTGCTCATTATCTTACGACTGAACATGACAAAACAGAGGTATCTCCCCAGGTCTCTCCCTTCCAAAGCTGGTAATGTATCCCCGCAATCCTGTGTTTCCTCTTTGGAAAATTTGCCATAATTTCAAATGGTACTTTTTTTTTTCGTACTGGTTATGATGTCCTGAAATATTTGACTCACCACAAAAGGTTTATGATTTTGATACAAGTTTTACTGAATTTAATTTTTTGAAAATTGCCAATATATTCGATATATGTGGAAAATCTCTACCATACAGTTTGAGTAACTACATTATAAACACGCTCAACAATAAAGAATACTTAGCTTTGAATGTGTTATAGAAAATTACTGTCCCACAGTAATAACTGACTCTCTGATCTCTTATAGGGCATATTTTAGCACTTTATACTTGGAGTGGCTGGATGATTGCATCTGGTTCCCAAGATAAGACTGTTAGGTTCTGGGATCTTCGAGTACCAAGCTGTGTTCGTGTTGTTGGCACAACTTTTCATGGAACTGGTAGGTTTTTCTGGAATTTAAATACATTTATATGAGAAAGAAACTTTATAAATTGCATTGACCTACTTCTTCTCCCCTGCAAAATATGTTAAAAAATAGGAACAATATAAACTAAATACTTGGTATTTTATTGAGTAAATTCTTACTTTAAATTTACTTTAAATTCTTAAATGCCTTCATCTGTTATTTTATTTGTAAAAATGATATTCAGCTAAGGAAACCGAGACCCAGGGAGATTAAGTATCATGCACTAATTATTCTGTAAGCAGGGCATTTTAGAACCTAGACCTTTTAAAAGAACATTTTTAAGTGCATACATATGGCAGAAATTGAAATGGAACAAAAGGTTATAGATCATTTTCTTCCTATTCCCATTTCTTCGTGTCTTTCCCTAAGGGAGCAGTTTCTTATTTATTATTCTAGAAATACTCTGTAAGTATATAACCAAATGTTTGTGTACATTATAATTTCCCTTCTGCTTTAAACACACATATACACAGACACAAATTGTAGCATATTTGCCTTACTTTTTTAACTTAACATGGATTGCTCCATGTAAACTGAGGTTACTGCTCTTTGTGTTATATAGATCACCTTTTAAAATATTGGTATCTTAAGAGTGACACAGTATTCTGCCATTATTTTTATTTTAGAGTCCCTTTTCTGCCTTTCTATTTTTTAATAGCAATTCTAAGGTACTTTTCCAAGTGAAAACGCCTGTCTTACATTCTTTTTTTTTTGTCTTACATTCTTAATTTTTTTGTTTTCTTTGAAATGCTTTTTCCTGTCAGCTTTCGTGGACACTGTTCTGTACTTTGAATCAACTCAGATATGTTCTTTCACTTGTCTTCTCATGGTCAAGTGTTTCTCATATTTGGTCTTAGCTCTTTCTAGCACCTAGCCAGAAAAGTCTTCTTTACCTTAATTGGGACCTTATTGTTATTTCTATCTTTGAACTTAATTTTTTCCTTTAGACTTTTTATCAGTACTTAAGACTATATATTTGTGTGTTTTTTGCTGGTCTCCTTCAATATACATAGATTTTAAGTTTCACAAAGCAGCAGTCATATATATTTTATTTCTCAGGGTAGATTTAGCACCTACCATAGTGCCTGGCCCAAAGCAGTAGTGTTGTAATAACTGTTGAATAAATGAACCTAGATTTCTGTTGTAACCATAAACTTCACATGTGTAAAGCTAAACGCATTATATCCTCTCTTCTTCTCATTTTCTTTCCCATGTTTTGACAATGGTTCTCTTATTTCCTCATGCACCTAGATTTGAAATCTGGGGCTCATTTTTCACTTCCTTTTTTTTGCCCCCAATCAGGCAGTTAATTGCCAAGACTATTGATTGTTTATTCAGTTTTTTCCTGAAATCTGTGTGTCAACATTCAGGCTCTTATTCTCTTGATTATTTTGCTATTCTATCTTATCTTACAGTGGGTTCCCTTCTGTAGTCTGTCCATTTTAATTTGATACACACTTTCACGTAGATTAATCTTCCTAGAGCACTCCTTCGATCATACTTGAAGAGTATGATATACTCTTTAGGAGTATACTTCGATACTCCTTAAAGAGTATCTAGTCTCTTGCTTAGAAACCTGCAGTGATGTTGTATTCTGTACAGGAACAAGCTCACACCCTACAGTCTGGCTTTCAAGATGCTTGACAGGTTTAGCCCTAACCTGCCTTTATGTCTTAGCTACAAGCTACCTTTTATGTTACCGTGTTAAATCAAGTAACTCCAGCCAAACTAAAGTACCTATCCTTAAATGTTTTTATTCTTTTCCTTTAAACATCTTCTCATGTAATTCTTCCTGATAGCCTCTTTTCTCTATCAAAAATTCAAGCAAAGATTATTTTTAATTACATGTATGTGTAATACATGTAAATGCATTCTCTCTTATTTATACTGTTTACTGTTCTTCAAGATCTGACGTATGTCCCTTTTTTCTGTGAAGTCTTCCCAGGCCACTTCGGTCTACAGTAGTGTTTGTGAAACTTATTTTCTTTTTTTTCTTTATGTGAACCTTATTTTCATTATTGCTTCCCCTAAGGGGAAAACAAAATTAACTTTTTTCCTAACAAGAGAAATTAAATACTAAGGAATGAGATTTTGGTTTGGTAGGGCTAAACTTTGAAGGGCTACAAACCCTTGTTAACATTTAGGATTTTCTTTGTCCCCTGAGAACCATTTTGCACCCCCTTGGAGGCATTGTTGTGTGGCATAAAGGGTCTGACCTGTGGACTCAGAGCTTATTTTTTGTTCAGTTCCTGTTGGTAGTTAATCATGTGTTGCTTAGAGATATTTCCCACACTGTGTCCTAAGGCATATTTTGTTATTTAATTTTTTGTTCCCAGCTAGACTCCGAGCTAGGCATAGGAGAATTCTGGACACTTAATCAGCAGTGAGAACACTGCATTGGGAAAAGTGGCTCATCTATTGCACTCTAGGTAATGCTCCAGGGGGTTCTCTCTGAGGACCAAAAAAAAAAAAAAAAAAGATCTTTCTCATTCCTCACAGAATCTTGCTTCTAAGGATGCAAGTATTTATTAGTTGACTATTGGATTCTTCCATAACTGAACAGTATTAACATGCTGTATTAAATCTTTAGTGTATGATTCAGTGAAAATAAATAGCTGTTGATGTTTAACTGTACTGATTTTTGCATATTGAAACTTTCATTCCTCCTGCTCTATAGGCAGTGCAGTGGCATCTGTAGCCGTAGATCCCAGTGGCCGTCTTTTAGCCACAGGACAAGAAGATTCCAGCTGCATGTTATATGACATAAGAGGAGGAAGAATGGTACAAAGTTACCACCCTCATTCCAGTGATGTCCGCTCTGTTCGATTCTCTCCTGGAGCTCACTACTTGCTAACAGGATCCTATGATATGAAAATAAAGGTGACAGACCTACAAGGTGATGGAAGTTGCTCTTCCCCCTTTTTTAAAGTCTTTCCTATTGTATTTGGGATCTTTCTTTTATGTTAATCTAGTGTGATTGACTATACATCATTTTCAAGTTTCAGTTTTATAGTTTTTATGAGCAAATTACTTGGTAATACATTGTGATGAATTGTGACAAATTATTAAACCTAGTGAATAGTTTTACTTTTATTGTTAAATGGTTTCTAAAATATTTAAAAGAATCAATATTTATTATATTGGATCATTTTGAGTTCAACGATAGTAAATGTTAAAATATACATTTATGTACTCCTATTTACTCCTACTTTAAAATACTTAGGGTATTAATATAATCTATATATTTCCAGTGTCTAGTTTTGTTTTTAAACATATATTAAGCAGATGTTTATTGTATACCAACTAGGGACAGATAGATGAATAAGACAGGTAACTTTCTTACAGATGGAGATTATACTTTAGAGGCCAATAAAAAGCAAACTAATAAACAATGTAATTTTAAGTATTGGCTAGTGCTATTAAAAAATTATCAAGGTAAGAGAAAGTAACAAGGTAGACAGGGGAAACCTATGCTAGACAGGCTAGAGGAGGTCTCACCAGGAAGTGCCATTTGCACAGAGACCTGATGAGAAGAACAAGCCATGCCAGGACCCTAGGAACAGACCACAGGTCAAGGTACTGAGGCAGGAATGAGTTTGGTTTAATCATGACACTACAGGAAACTAGTGTGGCTGGAATTTAGTGAACCAAGGGAAACAGAGGCAGGAGAATAAATCAGAGGCAGGGTTTTGTAGGCGTTTTAAAAAGCAGAATAAGAATCCTTTGGAAGATTTAAAACAGGGAGTGATATGGTCTGAAATTTTAAAAAATAATTTTGAGTTATGGGGACAGTGGATTATAAGTATAAATATTAGTGAGAAAGCAACTGGACCAGTTCCATGGGAGATGATGGTGGCTTGGACTAGGGTTGTAGAGGGGGAGGTGTAATAGTAAGAAGTTACTGAATTAGGAATATATTTTAATTTGTTTCCATTAGATTTGGGCAGGGAGAGAAAAGGAATCAGTGCTGATTCCTAGGTTTTTGGCATGAGCAAAGCAGATGGTACCATTAATTGAGATGAGGAAGACAGGTAGAGAGAGAAACAGGTTTAGGCAAGAAAATCAAGAGTTTGCTTTAAACAAGTTAAACTTAAGATGACTGTTAAGGCAATCAAATGAGATGTCAAATAGCTGCTTGTATACTAGCCTGAAACTCAGGTGGAGAAGTCAAGGTTGGAGATGAAATAGGCATGGATGGTGTAAGTATATAAATGGCTATGGTAGCATGGTACTAGATGAAATTTTGTAGCAGGTGAGGGAGAAAGGAAACAAATCTGCAAGCTGACTGCCGGGTTCACCAGAATTTAAGTCAGGAAGAAGAGGGCAGTCATCAAAGGAGACTGGGGTGTCGTGGCACTGAAGTCGAGGAGATAGGAGTGAGCGAGTTTCAAGGGGAGAGTGGCAGCAGTGTCACGTTGCTGTGTAGGTGTTACCAAATGCTGCTCATGTAAGTAGGTCTTCAGTGATTTAAACTGTTTAAACTTTCCAATGTACTATATTCATGTGTTAGGCTTTTATACACTGTAGTATCTTAAAGTAATAGGAAGCCTATGAAATCTATACATATTCTGTGATGTAAATCAAATCTCTTTTCTTTAATTTAGGAGACCTCACCAAACAGCTTCCTATAATGGTGGTGGGGGAACACAAGGACAAAGTGATTCAGTGCAGATGGCACACCCAGGATCTTTCCTTCCTGTCATCCTCTGCAGACAGAACTGTAACCCTCTGGACTTACAGTGGATAGAGTACAGCCAATGCCAGTCTATGCAGTGAAAGCAGAGACTTAAGACTACTGAGTTGTGAACGTTACGAATTTGAAGAACATGGGCTGACCTGGAAAGTGGCTTAGCACGAGGAAGCCCCTTCTTACCATGTACCCCTGTGATAGGAGCTGTTGCTGGTGGCATTCTGCAGTGCTTTGCGTCTTCACGTGAGCGCGTGCTGCTGTGACCTGCTGTCTGTAGTCTTGTTGCCAAAGCCTGCGGAAGAGCTCTTATGTTAGTGTGCCCTCAAAGTCAAGGTGGATGATGTGTGTTCAGTTTAGTATTAAATGCATTCCTTGGTCTTTGCCTAAATAACAGTTTTATATACATACTGAAACTGAACTATACTTTAAGCATATTACTACATGTAATGCAACCAAGTTCTACACAGATTAAACATAGGTATTCAGAAACTACTTTTGCTTTTCTCACAACCCCTGAGGATACTGTATCACTTTTCAGCTAGAGGTCAAAATTTTATGTCTCTCCAGTTACATTGTTACTTTAACTAAGGATCATTATGGTGTTTTAAAATGGATGGAAACCTGCTTCTTAGTGCATTATGTGGTATAGACCTTTTCTTTTTTCTTAAACCCAGGGATATAATTATTACTTTCTCATATTATTTTGTTTCAGGCTTAAAAGGTAAACATGTTTGCTTCAGAAACTTGTTCATTTCAATTTTTTGAATGCAACAAGATACCTCCCTTCTAAACTGTACTGTAGGCAGAGCAGCAGCGTTATGTGATGCAACACTTGATGGTACAGTAAATTTACTGGCTAGCATTTTTCCTCTTAAAAATTTAAAACTTTGCCATAGACTATAGCATGGCTTGAAATGCTATGTCTGCATGATAATTTAAAATGGGAAATTTAAATTTTGCACTCCAAAAGCTTATTTGGACTTTTTTTCTTGCACTGTTTTGTGTAATTCAGAATAATGGTTTTATTTCTATGGTATTGTAGATCCTAACATTTATGTACCTTTATTTTCATATTGTACAGTAATTTACTTTAAATTATTAAATAGGCTATTTATTTTAAATGCATTTGAGTTGGTTCTAATTATTGAACTGTCTGTGCACTGTATGTAGCAAGCATTTTTAATCTATTGTATACAAGTGGAAAGGGTATTAGAAGTGTAACTGTGCTATTATTTCAATAAAGACCTCTTCACACCTAAACTATTCCTGTCTCAGTGTCTGTGATTTTAAGTTTAGAACGCTGTTTCTCCAGTTTACTCGGCAGTAGTGTGGCCAGTAGATGAGCCTCACAATCACTTTCTTTTTAAATTTCTTGTAGTAATTTACTTTTTTATTTTATATATTTATTTATTTTCCATTTATTTTTATTAGTTGGAGGCTAATTACTTTACAATAATGTAGTGGTTTTTGTCATACATTGACATGAATCAGCCATGGAGTTACATCTGTTCCCCATCCCGATCCCCCCTCCCACCTCCCTCTCCACCCGATTCCTCTGGGACTTCCCAGTGCACCAGGCCCGAGCACTTGTCTCATGCATTCAGCCTGGGCTGGTGATCTGTTTCACCCTAGATAATATACATGTTTCGATGCTGTTCTCTTGAAACATCCCACCCTCGCCTTCTCCCACAGAGTGCAAAATTCTGTTCTGTACATCTGTATCTCTTTTTCTGTTTTGCATATAGGGTTATCGTTACCATCTTTCTAAATTCCATATATATGTGTTAGTATGCTGTAATGGTCTTTATCTTTCTGGCTTACTTCACTCTGTATAATGGGCTCTAGTTTCATTCATCTCAGTAGAACTGATTCGAATGAATTCTTTTTAATGGCTGAGTAATATTCCATTGTGTATATGTACCACAGCTTCCTTATCCATTTGTCTGCTGATGGGCATCTAGGTTGCTTCCATGTCCTGGCTACTATAAACAGTGCTGCGATGAACATTGGGGTGCACGTGTCTCTTTCAGATCTGGTTTCCTCGGTGTGTATGCCCAGAAGTGGGATTGCTGGGTCATATGGCAGTTCTATTTCCAGTTTTTTAAGAAATCTCCACACTGTTCTCCATAGCGGCTGTACTAGTTTGCATTCCCACCAACAGTATAAGAGGGTTCCCTTTTCTCCACACCCTCTCCAGCATTTATTGCTTGTAGACTTTTGGATAGCAGCCATCCTGACTGGCGTGTAATGGTACCTCATTGTGGTTTTGATTTGCATTTCTCTGATAATGAGTGATGTTGAGCATCTTTTCATGTGTGTGTTAGCCATCTGTATGTCTTCTTTGGAGAAATGTCTGTTTAGTTCTTTGGCCCATTTTTTGATTGGCTCATTTATTTTTCTGGAATTGAGCTGCAGGAGCTGCTTGTATATTTTTGAGATTAATCCTTTGTTTCTTCATTTGCTATTATTTTCTCCCATTCTGAGGGCTGTCTTTTCACCTTGCTTATAGTTTCCTTTGTTGTGCAAAAGCTTTTAATTAGGTCCCATTTGTTTATTTTTGCTTTTATTGCCAATATTCTGGGAGGTGGGTCATAGAGGATCCTGATGTGATTTATGTCGGAGAGTGTTTTGCCTATGCTCTCCTCTAGGAGTTTTATAGTCTCTGGTCTTACATTTAGATCTTTAATCCATTTTGAGTTTATTTTTGTGTATGGTGTTAGAAAGTGTTCTAGTTTCATTCTTTTACAAGTGATTGACCAGCACCACTTGTTAAAGAGGTTGTCTTTTTACCATTGTATATTCTTTCTCCTTTGTTGAAGATAAGGTGTCCATAGGTTCGGGGATTTATCTCTGTGCTTTCTATTCTGTTCCATTGATCTATATTTCTGTCTTTGTGCCAGTACCATTTTTAATCCTTCCGAACTGCATAACTTTTGTGTCTTCTCTTATTCACTATCTAAAGAACTTTCTACCCTGAATATACTGTGAAAGTTGATTAATAAAAGCCAGGAAAAATGTATAAATTCTAAGTTAGACTGCAGCTACATTGAATTGAGTACGTTAGAAATGAAATCTGATTAGTTTGTGGCTATTCAATAGTACCGTTTTCCTACCTCTCAGGTATGCAGAAGGGAATTTTGCTAAAAACATGCCATTCTCCTTTAGTGTACTTTCATACTTAGCACTACACATTCCAGATATTATAGCAGGTCATTCAGTGTTTAAAAGTAGGAAAAAAAGGGGGGGGCGGCAATTTCTTGAGGTAAACCAGATCAACTTAATGGTAAAAAGTGTTCATGAAATTATGTCTTCTACTTCCATCACTGTCAGGAGGAAAACTTGAACATCCTCCCATATGTTGGGTATTCATTTTCACTTTGCAGTGCATTAGATAATAAGCACTAAAAATTATCCTATTTCAATAGCTATCTGGTTACATGTCATTTTTCCTGTGCATCCACACTGTCTTCTGCAGGGAAGTAAATAGATTCTTGGAGGTTCATGTGAAAGAGAAGAGAACTGGAGTATCTACATTCTCTGACTCCTCAGTTGGGGGTTCATGGAAGGAGAGTGGGGATGGGAGGGTGGTACAGACCTTCTTGATTTCTCCCTGGCAGAAGCTTCAGAGGTCTGATTCAGGTTTCATTTTTATTTTATTTTTTTGGCCACACCATGCAGCTTGTGGGATCTTAGTCCCCTAACTAGGGACTGAACCTGTGTCACGGCAATGAAAGTGCTGAGTCTTATCCACTGGACTTCAGGGTATTACTCAAATTTCATTTTTTAAATGTTTTAAGTGTTTTTAAAAATTGAGATAAGCCAAAAGACATAACAGTGAAAGGGTAACCCATGAAATAAGAGAAAATACTTGCAAGTCATGTCTAATAAAGGATTAATATTCAGAATATATAAATATCTCCTATCAAAAATCTAATTAAAAAATGGGCAAAAGACTTGAATAGACATTTCTTCAAAGATGACAGACAAATGGCCAATAAGCATGTGAAAAGGTACTCTATCACTAATTAGGGAAATGCAGTTGAAAACCACTTCACACCCAGTAGGAGAGCCACTATCAAAAAAACAAAAAAATAGGGACTTCCCTGGTGGTTCAGTGGTTAAGACTGTGCTCCCAATGCAGGGGGTACAGGTTTGATCCCTGGTGCAGGAACTAAGATCACACATGCTAGGCAGTGTGGCCAAAAAACAAAAACAAGTAGGATGTGGAGAAACTGGAAGTCTTGTGCACTGTTGAAGGGAATACAAATGGTGCGGCTGTTGTGGAAAACAGTATGGTGGTTCCTCAAAAAATGAAAAACAATTACTGTTTGATCCAGCAATCCCACTTATAGGTATATATGGTCAAAATAATCGAAATCAGGATCACAAAGAAATACTGTTCATTGATGTTCATAGCAGCATGACTCACAAGAGCCAAAAGGTGAAAGAAACTGGAGTCCAACAGATAAGCTGTGGTATACAATACAATGGGATAATTTCAGCCTTTAAAAAGGAAGGACATTTTGATACACGTTATAACATGGTTGATCCTGAGGATATTATGCTAAGTGAAATAGGCCAGTCACAGAAAGACAAATATTGTATGATTCCACTCAAGGTACCTGGAGTAGACAAATTCATAGAGATGAGTATCTTTGGTGGTTGCCCTGGGCAAAGAGGAAGTAATTTTAAAACATGCACAGAGTTTCAGTTTTGCAGGATGAAAAGATGTATGGAGATGGGTGGTGGTTCTACTTGCACAACAATATAAATATCCTTAATGACAACTCTACTCTTAAAAATAGTTAAGATGATAAATTTTGTGTCAGGTGTATTTTAGTTTAAAAAAAATTGTGAAAAACAACATGCACACTCAAGTGTACTACATAATATGCCAAATTTTAACATACTTTGAAATTTGCTGCCAATAATTTATGTACACCTCTCATTCCTCCTAATGTGTAAAAATCATTATTTCCTCTTTGGAGAATTTTCTGAACCTGCAAGGCCAGTACTTAAGGACAAAAATCAAAGCAAAACTTACTATTTCCAATTACCACAAAGCGTGCGCTCCCCAATCCCTCCCTAGGATCCAATACTATAGGACTACTGTTGTCATTAATCATGCCCCATTAAAAAAATTATGCTCAGAAAAGATTTACGGGTTTTATTGCAATTGTTAAGTATTCGAGAACTTAGAGAAAATAAATCGATAAGAAAATACGCTTCGTACCCGTTTAATACATTTGGCTTCGAAGTAAGATCTCACTTGCAGAGTTCAGCTTATGAGGATAAAAGTCGCTCAGTCGTGTCCGACCCTTTGCGACCCCATGGACTGCAGTCTACCAGGCTCCTCCTTCCATGGGATTTTCCAGGCAAGAATACTGGAGTGGGTAGCCATGTCCTTCTCTAGGAGATCTTCCCGACCCAGGGATTGAACCTGCGTCTCCTGCTTTGTAGGCAGACGCTTTACCATCTGAGCCACCAGGGAAGTCTTAAAGAAACTGAGGCCTAAAACAGGCCGACGAAGGCTGGCCCCGCCCCCTTGACGGGCTAATCAGCCGCGCGTCCGGGAAGGCCATAGAGCCGCCGGCCGAGCGAATCGATGAGGACGCGCTCTAGTCAGGCCCCCAGCTGAAGTGCTCGGCGGCTTGCGAGGCGGCTGGCCATCTTCAATAGCTGCCAAGGCTGGAGTCTGTCTTCCCGGAGAGGCAGGCGGGCGACCCGAGACGTGAGTCCGCGAGGTCGGTTGCGTTTGTGCAGCGGGCGGGTTCCGCGGGCGGCGGCGGCGCAGGCGAGGCCAGGGGCGCTGTCGGGGCCTGCGGGGAACTTCGGAGCGCGGCGTTGACTGGGGTGGGCGAGCGACCTGCCCCCTTATCTTACCGGCCAGTTGGCGGCCCTAACTCTGGCTGCCGCGCGGTTGCTCTCACTTTATGCGCTTCGAAGAGCGTCCTCGGGAAAAGGGGCAAGACGCGCAGAACGTTGAGCCGCGAGCAAACGTTGACTTTTGTTGGCTTCAGTTATCTCTGAAAACTTTAAAAACAATCTGAACGAATACCGTCAGCAGAATGGCTCGGATTTGGTTGTAGTTTTCAAAAACTACAAATTAATTTGAATGTTAAAATTAGAGATGAATATTTATGAGCGGGTGGTGAAAAACAATGACATTTTTCACTCTGATGGTGGTTATGAAGCTGTGGTCCCCAGACTAGCTTTCTCATCATTATTATCATCGTCGTCCTCATCTAAGAACTGTTAGAAATGCTCTCAAGTTTGAGAATCACGGCTCCAGGAAACTACACAAACGCACGCGAACTAAATTGCAACCCCCTGATTTCTATGCCCTTCAGTTGACTCTAATATCCAAGTTAATTTTCTTACTCATTTCACGTGTAAACTCGTTGAAATCAGATGTGCCTCTTTTATGCCGATTTCCACTTAGTGGCTGGCAATCTCTTTGGAGATCTCTTTGTTGGTAGCTGCCTAGTCTAGTATCGCCTGTTACAGCCCACTCTCTGCATTTCCCACTTTGTAGAGATGGGATCCCGCAGTTCCTCTCCGCCTTCTCAGAATAGCCCCTGAGGACCTTTGGCATCTTGCCCTGGAGAGGCAGTTTTTAGGTCGAGCCAGTCTGGGTTGGAGGGCTTCCCTGATAGCTCAGTTGGTAAAGAATCCTGCAATGGGGGAGACCTGGGTTTGATTTCTGGGTTGGGAAGATCCCCTGGAGAAAGGAAAGGCTACCCACTCCAGTATTCTGGCCTGGAGAATTCCATGGACTGTGTAGTCTGGGTTGGACCGCATAACAGCTGAGTGGCCTTGGGCAAGTTACTTATTTTTCTAATCTGTAAAATGAAGATAACAATGGTACTACTTTTAAGAGTTCTTGTGAGGATTAAATGAATGAATGTAACCGGTTTTGGCACATTATCAAATACTTGCTACTATTATTTAACAACTCTGATATTAGCCTCAAAGACTGACAGATGAAAAAAATGATTAAAAAAAATAAAAACTAGGGGAGGGAGACTAATTACTGACAAATAGTAGAATCACAGGTAGCGCCACTGAACTAAACCAAACATACGGTACTTTTCCTTAACACTTTGGGTGAGACGGTAAAGAATCTCCCTGCAATGTAGGAGACCTGGGTTCAGTTCCTAGGTTGGGAAGATCCCCTAGAGGAGGACATGGCAACCCACTCCAGTGTTCTTGCCTGGAGAATCCCAGGGATGGGGGAGCCTGGTGGGCTTCCGTCTATGGGGTCGCACAGAGTTGGACACAACTGAAGCGACTTAGCAGCAGCAGCAGGAGTTCCTTAACCAGGGATTAACCCTGGCCCATGGCAATGAACGTGCAGAGTCCTAATCACTGGACTGCCAGGGAATTCCTTAGTTCTTTTATTTTCATTGAAAATGGTTGATTTACATTGTTGTGTTGATTTCTGCTCTATAGAAGAGTGATTCAGTTATATGTGTATATATATACATTCTTTTTTCTTTTCCGTTATGGTTTATCATAGGATACTGACTATAGCTCTCTGTGCTGTAGAGTAGGACCTTGTTGTTTATCCATTTCAGATATAGCAGCTTGCATCTGCTAACCCCAAACTCCCATTCCATCCCTCTCCCACCCCCTCGGCAACCACATGGCAGTTCTCTATTCACTTACTTAGTTCTTAACTGCTTAGAATTAGGCTCTTCATCATTTTATGAAAGTCATTTCACAGATGACCAGCTGATGAACCAATCCAGTGATTTTTTTCAGACTTTATTTTTCTCAGCTTCTCTGGACTATTTAATTGACTAACACCTCCTTCAGATTAAGCCCCTTTTGGTTTCTACACTTTGCATGTTTTTAGCTTGCCTTCCATTACTCTCATTAGTCTTGAGTCTCCTCTTTTATATTTGAATCTTCTCCAGGCTTTATTCCTTAGCGTAACTCTTTTTTCCCGAATAAAGTATACAGTTATCCAGTATTTCTAAATATCTCTGGAGCGTGAGAGGGATCTTAGGATGCCTTTCCTATCATTATTGTTATCTAGTGTTTTGACTTCACATTTTTAAACATAAAAAGTTTTTTTCAAAAAACTCTCAGTTGTTTATTAAATTTATCAGTATACTTGATTAGTCCCCGTACTCCTTGGTTCTTTTAGACATACCTTTCTTCATTGCGGTTAAACTTCTTTAACATATCCAGAGTCTGTGGGTTGTTGACTTTGTTAGTTTTTTTTATGTCTTAAGAAATTTGTGTTAGTTTGCTAGGGCTACCATGACAGAGTACCCCAGACTGGGCAGCTTAGACAACAGAAGTTTTTCTCAGTTTTGGAGGCTACAAATCCAAGGTCACGGTGTCAGCAGAGTGGGTTTCCTGTAGTCTCTCTGGCTTGCAGCTGGCCGTCTTCTGTGTCTTCATGTCATTCTCCCTCGGACCTGCCTGTGTCCAGATTTCCTCCTATAAGGACGCAGGTCATAGTGGAGTAGGGCCCGTGCTAATGACCCCATTTTAACTTAATCACCTGTTTAGAGATCCTGCCTTCAAATATTCTGAGGAACTGGGAGTTAGGACTTCAACATATGAATTTGGATGGAGGGATATAGTTTAGGTCATAATAGTAGCTTGATTAGTCTTTCCCATAGGGGAAAAAAAAATCCTTTTGTAAAATGTGAAATAGACATACATACAGGAAAGTGTGTAAAATACAGATGTTCACCTTAGCAAGTTACTAAAAAGCAAGCACCGGTGTAATTACAGGTTAAGGAGTAGAACGTTGCCAGTGTCCTCGATGCCCCCCCAGCACCTTTTCCCTTGTCTCACTCCTGATCTTAGAAGGAAGGGTCTCAGTATTTACCAAGTGGAGTGCTTGCTATAGTACTCTGACAAAGTCCCTTTTTATTCTTGGTTTGCTAAATGTTTTATGTTAATCATGAATGAGTTTTCATTCTTTGATACTGGTTTTGGGGGCCTTCTCTTTTTCTTCGTTAATCTTATTATATATAGGGCTATCAGTTTTATTTGTCATTTCAAAGAACCAAGTTTTGGTTTTATCATCTTCCCTGTTACATGTTTGCTTTTTTCTTTTTATTCTTTATTTTTGCATTGAGTTCTTTCCGTGGTTCTTTCTCAGGCCTCAGGTACTTTCCTCCTATGCATGCATGGGTCAGCACTGTGCTGAATACTCAAAGGGGTCTGTTTTGATACCAATTCTCTGAGACTGGGTGTCCGCCAGTTTAATTCTGACACTGCCTATCCAGAGTTAGTGTCCACCCCGCAAGATAAGGTTGTAAGACTTTCCCCGCATAAGATGCATGTCTTAGAGGCCACCTGTACTTTTGACCAACTAACTATAGATTGGGTGGTTCCCACAACCCCATCAGATTGGATAATTCACTAAAATGACTGAAAAGCACTACAGTTAATGGTTACCTTATAAAGAATATAGACGAAGATCGGCCAAATGAAGAGACAGGTAGGGCGAGTCTGCTGGGGAGAATGCAGAGCGCCTGTGTCCTCGTGGAGTCCAGGCATTTCACCATCTGAGCACATCGTGGGTCACCAGCCAGGATGCGTCTCTGAGTTGCAGTGTCCAGAGTGGTTGTTTTCCTGAATAGATACATGTTATTGACGTAGAGATGACTTACAGTGTTTCAGGTGCCCCGTGTGGTGATTCAGTCACACATACACACATGTGTTATTTTTCAGATTATTTTCCATTATAGATTATTACGAGATATTCACTATAGGTCTCTGTGCTATACAGTAAACCCTTGTTGCATATCTGTTTTTTTAAATTAGAAATCTAGCATTCTATTCATACTGAGTCAAATGAGTAGAATCAAAATGTCATAAATTTTTTAGTTAGGCAAAATTAATAAGTTTTCTAAAATATATATAGTATACATACTATTAATTATAGTATAGTATAACATACATATGTATATTATATGCATAATGTATTATTTTTATATAATATATATTAATGTAATATACTTATAATATATTGTAATTATATATAATTATAATATATTACATGTTTTATATATATTTGTGATATATAATATATTATTATAATATTACATATAATATATATATTATGCTATACTGTATATAAATATGAATACAAAAACTTTTCTATGCTTGATAAAGTCTTGAAAAAGAATATCAAAAAAAAGATGGAGAAATTGGAAAAACATAAGCTAAATGAAATGGGAGCACTGAATATGAAATAGAGAAAGTGAAACTAGATAAAAGTAAAAGATCATCATATGGTCCAGTTGTTTTTAAAATAAACATGGTTTCTAGTTTAAAACATATCTGGAGCTCTGGAGGGAAAAAAAAAGGCAATACCTGAGCATTTGTATTTTTCAAGAAATTTCAAGATAATTCTGCTATGCATCAGGATTTTAAAAAGTGATTAAATCTATTAAATGGTAGTTTTGGTGATACAGAATTCTATTATTTTCCTGTTGACCAATCATGATAAAGTGGTATTGAGTTACATAATCACAATAGTAAAAGATGTTTATCTGTTTTCACAATCAATAGCCAGACCAAAAAAAAAGATAATTACAATTGCAAGCCATGATGGGAACATGTGCTGTGCTTCGTCACTCAGTTGTATCCAACTCTTTTCCACTGGAGCCTGCCAAGCTCCTCTGTCCAGGCAAGAATACTGGGGTGGGTTGCCATGCCCTCCTCCAGGGGAATCTTCTCAACCCAGGGATTGAACCCAGATCTCCTGCATCGCATGCGGATTCTTTGCCGTCTACCACCAGAAAAGCCCAGTGTAAAATAATTACATACAATTTGGAAAATCAAGCAGAGTACTGTGGTAAGTGGAAATGCATATGTGTACATGTTTTCATCTGCCCAGCCAGTCTGTGTCTTTTGGTTGGTACATTTAGTCCATTTACATTTAAGGTAATGATTGATATGTATGATCCTGTTACCATTTTCTTAATTGTTTTGGGTTTATTTTCTCTAAGTCTTTCCCTTCTGTTGTGTTTCCTGCCTGAAGAAGTTCCTTTAGCTTTTGTTGTAAAGCTGCTTTGGTGGTACTGAATTCTCATAACTTTTGCTTGTCTGGAAAACTTTTGATTTCTCCATCAAATCTGAAGGAGAGTCTTGCTGGATAGAGTATCCTTGGTTGTAGGTTCGTCCCGTTCATCGCTTTCAATATATCATGCCATTCCCTTCTGGCTTGTAGAGTTTCTTTTGAGAAATCAACTGATAACGTTTTGGGCATTCTCTTGTATGTTATTTGTTGTTTTTCCTTGTTAATATTTTATCTTTGTCTTTAATTTTTGTCAGTTTGATTACTGTGTGTATCAGTGTGTTCCTCCTTAGGTTTGTCCTGCTTGAGATGCTGTGCTTCTCGGACTTGATTGACTATTTTCTTTCCCGTGTTAGGGAAGTTTTTATCTATTATCTCTTCAAATATTTTCTCAGGTCCTGTCTCTCTTCTCCTTCTGGGACCCCTGTGGTGCAAATGTTGGTGCATTTTATGTTGTCCCAGAGGCCTGTTATGCTGTCTTCCTTTTTTTTTTTTCATTCTTTTTTTCTATATTCTGTTCTGTGTGCAGTGATTTCCATCATTCTGTCCTCCAGTTCATTTATCCATTCTTCTGCCTCAGTTATTATGCTGTTAATTTCTTCTAATGTATTATTCATCTCTTTTTTGTTTTTTAGTTCTTCAGGGTCTTTGGTAAACATTTCTTGCATCTTCATTGTTTTCCTGAGCTCCTGGATCATCTTCATTACCATTATTCTGAATTCTTTTTCTGAAAAATTGCCTGTCTCCACTTCATTTAGTTTCTTTTCCGGGGTTTTTTCTTGTCCCTTCATCTGGGACAGAACTTTCTGTTTTAACATCCTAATTAACTTTGTGTCATGTGATTTTTGTTCCAGCTCCTGTGGGATTGTGGCTCTTCTTGCTTCTCCTGTCTGCCCTCTGATGGATGAGGCTAAGAGGCTTGTATAAGCTTCCTGATGGGAGGGACTGGCTGTGGGAAAAACTGGGTCTTGCTCTGGTGTGCCTGGCCTTGCTCTGTAAAGCTTAATCCAATTATCTGCTGATGGGTGGGGTTATGCTCCCTCCCTGTTAGTTTGGCCTGTGGCAACCTAGCCCTGGGGCCTGTGGGCTCTATGGTAGGGTTAATGGCAACCTTCAAGAGGAATTATGCCAAGGGGGACCTTCCAGGACCACCACTGCCAGTGCCCCCGTCCCTGTGGTCAGGCCCTGCCAACCCGTGCCTTCACAGGAGACCCTCCAACACTAGCAGGGAGTTTTGGTTCTGCTCCTCTGCTCTGGGTCTTGGTGCATGTACGATTTTGTGTGTGTCCGCCAAGACTGGAGTTTCTGTTTCCTCCAGTCCTGTGGAAGTCCTATAATCAAATCCTGCTGGGCTTCACAGACGGATTCCCTGGGGATTCTCAGGCTCTTTGTTGGATCCCCAGGCTGGGAAATCTGGTGTGGGATTCAGAACCTTCACAACAGTGGTAGAACTTCTTTGGTATTATTGTTCTCCAGTTTGTGGGTCACCCACCCAGCGGGTATGGGGTTTGATTTTTATTGTGATTGTGCCCCTCCTACCATCTTTCTGCAGCTTTTTTGTCTTTGGATGTGGGGTATCTTTTTTTTTGTGGGTTCCAGCATCCTCCTGTCAATGGTTGTTCAACATCTAGTTGCCATTTTGGTGCTCTTGCAAGAGGAGATGAGCCAAAGTCCAGAATTTTTTTTAATCAGGTTTCATTCCGTAGGCATGATTGATTCATTGGCCACTTGACTGAACTCAGTCTCCAGCGGCCCTCTCATCCCCAGAGGTTGGATGACTGAACAAGTTCAGTCCTCTAATCATGTGCTTGGTCTTTTTTGTTTGTTTGTTAATTGCTTTTGGCTCTGCTGGGTATTCACTTTTGTGTGCGGGTTTTCTTTAGTTTGGGTGTGCAGGCTTCTCATTGCATGGCTCCTTGTTGCGGAACGCAGGCTCTAAGGTGCTCAGGCTTCAGTAGTTGTGGCACATGGGCCCAGGTGCCCCTTGGCATGTGGAATCTTCCCGAAGCAGGGATTGAACCCATGTCCCCTGAATTGGCAGACAGGTTCTCAGCCCCTGGAGCACCAAGGAAGTCCTGCTTGGTTTTTCTGGTGAACAGTCCCCAACCTGAAGCTATCTAGGAGCCTACCACGACAGTCCTGTCAGTTAGGAGAGCTCGAGGGTTTTGAAGGAACTGGATCAGAGATCAGATATTCTTTACCGTATTGCAGGGACCCTCTGCAGACCTCTGGAGGTCTGTCTATGCAGACTTTCCCTCTTATCTCCAGCTCCCTTGGTTTCTCCAAACTCAACTCAAATCTCCTCAAGGGGCCCAGCTGCCTGAATTCTGCCTGAATTCCCTCTCTGGGTGCCTGTGGTCTGGAGACTCTCAAGACAGTCAGCTGGGGCAGTGGAAGGGTTATCCATGTTTGTTTCCTGTCTTTCAAGGATCACCATTCTTGCTTGGTGTTCAGTCTTTAAAACCATTTCGTATGCTTTGTGCAGTGTTCTTTCCTGGTTGTTGAGGCAGGACGGTAAATCTGGTCCCTGTTACTCCATCTTGGCCAGAAGTGGGAGTCTGGGGAGTGCTTTGGAACATGGAGTCACTATGTCATCCTGACCTAAATCCTTTACCTGAACGTTTCCTTTCTAACTCCTAGACTGCTGTACAAAATCCGGTGGTCATTTTATTGTCCTCTGATCACTTGATCTTTCAGCAACGTTTGATACAGTTATCTGTTCCCATCATTCTTCATTTGGCTTCTGGAATAACAGCCTCTCCTGGTCTTCCTCCTGCCTCACTAGTGCTCATTGACATCATCTCTTGTTAGCATCCCCTTGTTCTCTCCAAGTGTTGGCATGCCCCAGGTCTCAGTCTTTTATCTTCATATTAGATCTTGTGGTGCTCTTAGCCAGTCCATGGTTTATCCACCTCATCTACATCTTTGTTGTTCAGTTGCTCAGTTGTGTCTGACTCTGCGACCATGTACTACAGACAGCAAGCCAGGCTTCCCTGTTCATTACCAACTCCCGGAGCTTGCTCAAACTCATGTCCATTGAGTCAATGATGCCATCCAACCACCTCATCCTGTGTCGTCCCCTTCTCCTCCTGCCCTCAATCTTTCTCAGCATCAGGGTCTTTTCCAGTGAATCAGCTCTTCACATCAGGTGGCCAAAGTATTGGAACTTCAACTTCAGCATCAGTCTTTCCAATGAATATTCAGGGTTGGTGTCCTTTAGGATTGACTGCTTTGATCTCCTTGCTGTTCAAGGGACTCTCAAGAGTCTCCTCCAGCACCATAGTTCAAAAGCATCAATTCTTCGGCGATCAGCCTTCTTTATGTTCCTGGTCTCACATCCATATATAACTATTGGAAAAACCATAACTTTGACTAGACGGACCTTTGTTGGCAAAGTAATGTCTCTGCTTTTTAATAATCTCTCTAGGTTAGTCATAGCTTTTCTTCCAAGGAACAAGCATCTTTTAATTTCATGGCTGCAGTCACCATCTGCAGTGATTTGGGGGCCCCCCAAAATAAAGCCTCTCACTGTTTCCATTGTTTCCCCATCTATTTGCCTTGAAGTCATGGGACCAAATGCCGTGATTTCATTTTTCGCCTGTTGAGTTTTAAACCAGCTTTTTCACTCTCCTCTTTCACTTTCAGCAAGAGGCTCTTTAGTTCCTTTTCACTTTCTGCCGTTAGGGTGGCATCATCTGCATATCTGAGGTTATTGATATTTCTCCTGGCAGTCTTGATTTCAGCCTGAGCTTCATGCACCCTGGCATTTTGCATGATGTACTCTGCTTATAAGTGAAATAAGCAGAGTGACAATATACAGCCTTGATGTCCTCCTTTCCCAATTTTGAACCAGTCTGGTTGTTCCATGTCCAATTCTCACTTTTTTTTTTTAGTTTATTTTTAATTGAAAGATAATTGCTTTCCAGTATTGTGTTGGTTTCTGCCAAATACCAGCATTAATCAGCCACAGGTATGCATGTGTCCCATCCCGCCCCGTCCCACTCCTCTCAGTTGTTCCAGAGCCCACGTTTGAGCTTCCCGGGTCTTACAGCAAATTCCCTTTGGCTGGCTGTCTTACACGTGGTAATGTATGTTTCCATGTTACTCTCCATTCAGTGTTGCTTCTTGGCCTGCATGTAGGTTTCTCAGGAGGCAGGTAAGGTGGTCTGGTATTCCCATCTCTAAAGATTTTCCACAGTTTGTTGTGATCCACACAGTCAGAGGCTTTAACATAGTCAGTGAAACTGAAGTAGATGTTTTTCTGGAATTCTGTTTTTCTGTGATTCGATGGATGTTGGCAGTTTGATCTCTGGTTTCTCTGCCTTCCTAAATCCAGTTTGTACATCTGGAAGTTCTCGATTCATGTACTGTTAAAGCCTGACTTGAAGGATTTTGAACATTACCTTGCTAGCATGTGAAATGAGTGCAACTATGTGGTAGTTTGAACATTCTTTGGCATTGCCCTTCTTTGGGATTGGAATGTAAACTGACCCTTTCCAGTCCTGTGGCCACTGCTGAGTTTTCCAAATTTCCTGGCATATTGAGTGTGGCACTTTAACAGCATCATCCTTTAGGATTTGAAATAGTTTATCTACATCTTGAAGGCTCTCAACTGTATTTCTGTAGACCCACTTCTCTCCTTACCTCCATACTGTGTATGGGACGTCTCTATGTGGATATCAGTAAACATTTGAAATGTACTGTGTCCAAAGCAGAACTCTTGATATATCAGAACTTGTTGTCTGCCCACCTGAGTGTCCTTCAGTCTTTTTCCCTTTCTCCCAGTTGCTCTGGTCACAAACCTTAACATCATCCTGAATCTTCTTGTCCTTACTTCTTATATCAAATTTACCAGAATTTCTGCAGTGCATTTCTGTATTAATTACAGTTAGCACAAGATGGTGTAAAGAAACCACCCCCCCAAATCTTAGGACTTACCCTAAAATAAATTAATTTTCATTCACATGAAAGTCAAAAAACATGTTCCCACTTAATAGGTGGCCTTGCATGTGGTTGTTTAGGGTCCCAGCTCCTTCCATAGTCAGGCTCCCCTCCTCTGGGCTCAGCGTCCTCCCCATTCCCTGGTGGGGGTGCAGCTGATGGAAGTTCAAGCAGGGAGGCTTTCATGGGTGTGGTGCATATTTCTTCCACAGCTGTTGCGCTGACCAGGACTTAATTGTCACATACTTACTAGAAGATACCACTTGTTACCATGTGTTTAGAAAGCAGAAGTAATGTTCCTGGTGGCCTGTAAGCTGGGCTTTGCCACGTGTCTTCTTTCTAGTTTCCTGCTTCTGCCCTTCTGTTTCAGCTTCCATAGCAGCCCCAGTGGTTTTAGAATGTAATCCTGACTATCATTTCTGTGCTTAAAACTCTCTAGTGGCTGACTTCCTGTTACACTTAAGTAAAAACCATACTCGTTACTATGGCCTATTCCTCTTCTCCCCTCCAGCTCATTCACAAGACATAGTTCAGAAACCTTGACATCATCCTGAATCTTTTCTCATCCAATTTACCAGCAGTTTCTGCAGTGCACTTCTGTGTTAACGTGGATAGCACAACCTCATGGTGTAAAAAAACAGTTGATCTAGCCTTCTTGTCCATTCTTTGAATGCTTCAAACATAATCCCTACCTGGGCCTTTATGCTTGCTATCTCCTCTCTCTGAATTTTCTTTTCCCAAATTTTTCTACAGTTTATTATTTTTCTGCCTAATATTGTGGTTATGTACCACTGTGTAACAAACCACCCCAAAGTTTAGAGGCTTTAAACCACCATTTTCTCATCTCATGATACTGTGGCTTATGGGCCTCTATTGGACTCAGCTGGGTAGTCATTTTTTCCCACATGATGGTGGCAGATCACCAAGTCAGTTACCAAGGGACTGGACTGGATCCACCAAGAGGACTCACCTACATGACTGGTGGTTAATGTTGGCTGCCAATTGGGAGATCAGTGTGCCCCTACACGTGGGGACTCCTGGTGACTTAACCTTTTCACAGCGTGGTGGCTGAGTTCCGTGGGAGGGTCCTCAAAATCAAATGCTCCAAAGTAGTAAAGTAGAGGCAGCTGATCCTGGTATAGGGTGGGCCAGGCCATCTACACCTTTGTCTTGTGTTGTTTTCCTTATAGGACTTATCACTATCTGAAATTACTTTTTTGTCCATTTATTGTCATCCCCCACTAGAATGTAAGTTTCTTAAAGACGACCTGACTGGTCTAGTTTCCTATTAACCCCATCACGACAGTGCTCAGAATCCAGCAGGTATTTTGTAAATGTTGAACAAAGGAGTGCTGAACTTTTCCCCAGGTCGTATTCTTATTCTCAGTTTCTTTAAGTTAATGGTGTCACTGTTCTTGTTGATGGTGGGCCTTGAAATCTTAGAGTCCTGTCTGTCATCGTTCTCCTTTTTTCCTTCTATGTGCATTCAGCTGCCAGGGTCTGTAGAATTAATCTTTAAAATGTGTCCTGTGGGTTCTTTCTGGTCTCATTGCCACCACTGTTTCAGATCAACATCCTTTTCTACTTCAGCCTCCTTTTGAACTGTCTGGTTTCATCTTCCCCAAATATAGTTCCCATCCCCCTTGAAAACTATTGTTAGCAGGTAAAATTAGTTATAAGCTTTTTACTTTGGCAGAGTCATTGCAGCCCACCTCTCCAGCTCTGCGTTCCACTATGTGCATCCTCATGTTTCCAGGTTCTGAGACGAACATGTTGCTTTCTGCCTCCCATGTCTCGCACTCTTAGAATGTTGCCCATGCTTCACAGTCTATTTCCATACCCATTCCTCCATAAAATCTTCCCAGTTGCTCCCAGTCAGATGTGCTGTTTCATCCTTTCAGCCCTTGAAGCGCTTTGAATCCCTGCTGAGGCCTTGATTGTTTGCACTTGCTGCTTACATTACTGAGTGTCTTTCACTTGCTGGCCACTGGAGAGGGGTGGGGCATGATGGAGGAGAGGGCATTGCTGCTGCTAAGTCGCTTCAGTCCTGTCCGACTCTTAGCGACCCCACGGACTGCAGCCTACCAGGCTCCTCCGTCCATGGGATTTTCCAGGCAAAAGTACTGGAGTGGGGTGCCATTGTCTTCGGAGAGGGCATTAGGAAGGTGAATTCAGACTTGAGTAAGGAGTTAACCTTCTCTGGAAAAGTTTACATTATAGTGCTGTGGTTTTCTACCTTCATTGTGTGACTGAACCAGCAGGGGAGCTTTGAAAATCCCTTCACCTGGTTTTGACTAAAAAGATGCACAACGTGAGAGTTGCGAGTTAAGTTTTATTTAGGACAAAATGAGAGCTGCAGCCAGGAGACAGCACCTCAGGTAGCTCTGAGAGACTGCCCTCCAGGCTCCTTTGTCTATGGGATTCTCCAGGCAGGAATACTGGAGTGGGTTGCCATTCCCTTCTCCAGGGGATCTTCCCGACCCAGGGATCGAACCTGGGTCTCCTGCATTGCAGGCAGATTCTTTACCATCTGAGGCACCAGGAAAGCGCCCAGGGGAAGGTAAATATATGATTTTGATGAAGGGGGAGTTCAGTGCAATCAGGTCTTACTTTATAAATGGTTTTCTGCTAGTCACAAGGAGCTGATGTCACCATGAGTGGATTTAGTGCTTTTCTAGATATGAGGAGATGCAAGGATTGGGATCATGAAAACAGTTCCCAAAAATATCTGTCTAAAGAGCTCTTCTTCTGGTTTCCCTGGAGCTCAGAGCACCTCATTCTCTGCCCTGAGTTCCCCTCAAGGGTGTTGAAGGCCTGCAGCTGCAGCAGCACACGGTTCAGTCTTTGCAGAGGCAGATGGCAAACACCCTTGTTGTTTTTCAGTGCTCTTGGCAAGTGTGTGTGTGTATTTGACAGGCCAGTGCCAGTTTGTAGTTGACAGTGGTTCCTCTCCTAGAGGTTCTGATTAAGTTGACTTGGGAGGTGACCATAAGATTGGAAAGTTTAGAAGCTTCCCAGGTGATTCTCATGCAGGATTGAGAGCCTTTGTGGCAAAGGACGAGACTGACCAGTAAGTGGTGAATTCCACCGTGTGTTATGCTAGAAGAAACAGCACACCGGAACACAAAGAAGTGTTTGCTTCAGCCTGAAGTGACTTTTATTCCTGCAGCCACACTGTAAGCCATGACTGGGCAGGGCCCAGGGCATTCTCATCTTGGAACTCCCTTACCTGATCCTTATTCGCAGAGGTTGTTTGATAGAACATTCTGCAGTGATGGTAATGTTCTGTATCTGCACTGTCCATTTTGAAAGCCACTCTGTCCAGTTTGGAAGCCACTAGCCATATGTGGCAATTGAGCACTTGAAATGCAGCTAGTGAGATTAAGGAAATAATTTGCAGTGTAATTTTAATTTAAATAGCCACGTGTGGCTAATGACTGCTGTATTGGACACTATTGGATAGAGGAGATAGTGTGTTGAAACAATTTGACAGTGTTTATGCAGAGGCTTAGATGAAGCAAGCTATTTTCTCTGATTGAGAGTTTAGTCACCTCATTTGAATTTTAATTTTGCACCTTTTAAGTTTCCCATTTTGCACAGCTTTACTGAGAAATGATTCACATACTGTACAATTCATCCATTTAAATTGTACAGTTCTGTTTTCTGGGATATTCACAGATAATGTACAGCCATTTCCACAGTTAATTGTAGATCACTTTTCATCACCTCAAAAGGAAACCCTGTAACAACTCACAGATATAGAGGGCAGACTTGTGGTTGCCAAGGGGGAGGGAGTTGGGGGAGGGATGGAGTGGGAGTTTGGGGTGAGCAGAGGCAAACTATTACATTAATATGTAGAATGGATAAATAAGGTTCTACTGTATAGCACAGGGAACTATATTCAACATTCTGTGACAAACCATAATGGAAAAGAATATAAAATGGGATATGTATGTATCTGTAACTGAATCACTTTGCTATACAGCAGAAACTAACGCAACGTTGCAAATCAACTATACTTCAGTGAAAAAAAACTCTGTACCATTTAACTACCACCCCTCTGTCTCATATATCCTCAGGTCTGTACACCTACCATTCTCCGTAGACTTTCCTATTCTGGACAGCTCATATCAATGGAATCATAATACATGGTTTTTGGTGACTGGTTTTTTTCACATGGCATGATGGGGTCTCAGCAGTAAAGAACCCACCTGTTAATTTATTAGGTGTGAGATTGGATCTCTGGGTGGGTAAGATTCCCTGGAGAAGGAAATAACAACCCACTCCATGTCCTCAGTGGAGCTTGGCCGGCTACAGTCCATAGGGTCACAAAGAGTTGGATATGACTTAGCGACTAAACAACAAGGTTTTCAAGACTCACCCAGGTTGTAGCATGGATCACTACTTCATTCTTTTTTATGGCCTAATAATATTCCACTGTGTGATGGTCATTAGCTTATGGACATTTGGGTTGTTTCTCCATTTTGCCTGTTGTGAATAATGCAGCTGTAAATGTTGGTGTACAGGTTTTTGTATTGACATATATTTTCACTTCTCTTGGGTATATACCTAGGAATGGAATTGCTGAATCATTTAGGAAAAAAAAAAAAAAAAATATATATATATATATATATAGTCTCAATGAGACTATGTGTGCATGTATGTATGTGTTTATATGCAAATACCATTTTACTAAGTATTTTTTATTTCAGTTATTAAGAAAGCATTATCTTAACACTATAGGTAGGTTGTTTTTATTAAAAGTTATCATATACTGCAATATATGTGCTAATTTTTGTAGCGTTCACATAAGATGCTGTGTTCTCTGCTCCTCTGTGAATGTCTGTGGCTGATAACTGCTTATGCTCATGATGATGACTGGATTGATCCTACAGACATGCTTAACTATGATGCTGCTTCAGGAAGAATGAGAAAATCTCAGGTATTTACAAAAACCCATGTGTGTATACTACCTTACCAGTCCTGTGATGGAAATCGTCTACATTTGTTATTGTTTTTCACAGAGCCGTGAAAGAGTCCTGTGTCAGTGATTAATGACCATGCAGAATATCTTCTTGTCTCTTAGCCTAAGATGATTTCAACTCCACCTGTTTATTTCTGTTTCAAGTTTGAATGTAAAGCTGATCAAAAGCAAACCCATTTGATTTTAGTTCTTAGCTAGTATATAAATTTGAGGCTGTTACCTTTTTGGTGGTTTAATACAGTTGAAGAATATAACAAGCAAAGCCATAAAATGATGGAGTCAAAATTTTGGTCTTCATTAACTGTAGATTATTATTTTTTTTAACTGTAGATTATTTTTACAACTGAACTATGAAGAAATAAAACCTCTCTCTGCTTTGCTTTAGGGGAAATATCGTATGTCAGAGAAAGAAGAGGTCAGTCCTGACTTATCATATGCTGATGAATTGTCAGAATGTTACAACAGACTTGATTCTTTAACTTATAAGGTTAGGATTTTTTTATTCATGATTTTTGTATTACTTATGATGTGTTAAATTGTTCTGTGTTTTCTATCTTTGCTAACATTACTTGTGTTTCTATCTAAAGTATGATTTACAAATATATAAATGATTTTTTTATTTAATTACCCTAGCCTTGGTTTCTCTTTACTCTGGCCTTGAATTTTTAAAAATAGTAGTTTTATTTTCCTGTAATAACATTTATCTCACTATGTTGCAATTATTTCTTTTTTTTTTTTTTTGCAGTTATTTCTTTACCAGGCTGAATGTTTCTTGGGACAAAGAATATTTTATTCATTCTTGATGCTCTATCACCTGTCACAATGCTGGGCTGTAGTAACTCATGACAAGTATAGCAAATGAAGAAATGTCTCTACTGCTCGCTTATAAGCATAACAGTTGTTCCTACAAATATAAGGGATTGTTATAATCTGGTGTGTGGTCACTCTTACTTCATTTATTCAGTCCTTTTGTTTCTGTGGCTGCAGTAGTTTGAGAAGGGAAGTAAGTCAAGACTGTTGGTTGGTTTGAGCACAGGTTTTGCTGCAAGAAGCCCCCTCTGTTGGTTTTGAGGCAAGGTGCTGGCGGCAGCCTGGAGGAGGCTGGGATGGGGATGGCAGAGGTGCAGCAGCGCTGAAGGCTCACGCTGAGGCTGTGACGGGGTGAAGAGAAAAGTGTTCAACTTTTCTCTGGTAGAGTAGGCAAGTTGTGGTGGTTGAGGATAGGGAAGAGCTAGAGTGAATGGGAGAGGGTTCCAGCTTGAGAGGCTGGGAGAGCTTGCTAATTGAGATCCAGATGTATCCCAGTGAGGTCTCTAAGCAGCTGCTTGTGGTTCTTACCAAATGTGAATGTTGTCTCATCTGAGCGCTAGCAAAGAAATGCTTGGATAAAATTTGCTTCAGTCTTAACTGCGTTTTGTGGTGTAGAGAGCTAATTTGACTGCATGGTAGGAAATGGAGAAATGCCCTTTTACTGAAATTTTTCATTCCATTGTTTGTGACTTTGGGTCTGACATTGTAAAAACATGATTAGTAAAATGAAGTCTTTAGTCTTTGTTTTAAAAATTTTTTTTTACTCTTAAAAGAAATTTAAAAATTTTAAGGTTTATAAACCTTGCCTGAAAGCCGAGGAGTGCCCTGTGACTTCTTGAGTGTCTTTCTGTCCTGAGTGTGTGTGCGCTGCTGTCTGTGTTTATCATCTGAAGCCCATTCCAGTGCTCCACTCAGCTTGTGGTTCACACTCAAGTAATAAGTGGAAGTTGCTTATCGCAGGTTCTAAATGTCTTACGACGTGCACTACCCTCACTCAGAAACTAGCGGTGATTATAGACTTGAGTTCAGAGGAAGTCTGTCCTAATGAAGGATTCTGTGCAGACGGGCTGCTGTGTGTGGACATCTGGAGAGGCCTTCAGTTCAGTCGCTCAGTCGTGTCCAACTCTTTGCGACCCCATGGACTACAGTACAAAAGGCTTCCCTGTCTATCTAATCAACTCATTGCTCAAACTCATGTCCTTTGAGTCAGTGATGCCATCCAACCATCTCATCCTCTGTCATCTGCTTCTTCTCCTGCCTTCAGTCTTTCTCAGCATCAGGGTCTTTTCCAAGGAGTCAGTTCTTCGCCTCAGGTGGCCAAAATATTCCTGCCGTTTGGTAGGGCATGATTGATAGTTGGCAGGAAAAATCAATAAAAGGCCAAAAAGTAATACACACATTCAAGAAAATCTTTGCTGTGTCCTTCGTCTTCTAGCTTCATGTTGTCTCTGTTTCTATTTGACTGTGCTCTCTTTCTATTTTTTTCTCCCTTTTTCCTTTCTTTCTTTAAATCATTACTGTGGAATTAGGAAGGGGCAGATTGGTTCTGCTTATCCACATCTCTGCTTCCTTGTTTCATGATCTTCAGTTTTAAAACTGCTGAAAGTCAGCAGAAAAACTGCCAGTTGGTGCAGTATGGGACTCCTGGTGCTCTTCTGTTGCCTACTTTTTGCAAAGAGAACCCACAGAAAGCAGGCCAGATCTGTATTTTAATGCAGGCTTGATGAAAAGAACCAGCTCCTTACTTTGACCTCCATGGGGCCACTAGGCTAGGAACTTGACCCTTACATTAAACTCTGACACTAACTAATGTATTTGTTTTGTGGTTGCAGATTGACGAATGTGAAAAGCAAAAGAGAGAAGACTATGAAAGTCAAAGCAATCCAGTTTTTAGGAGATACTTAAATAAGATTTTGATTGAAACCAAAAAGCTTGGAGTTGTGAGTATTTGATGTGATACTAACTAGTGTAGTGGATATTTTTGTTATGTATTCATTTCACAGTGATAAAGCATCATTATGCTTCAACAGAGAATACCTGACTCGCGCTTTTACCAGAACCCAATCACGCAGGATTGAAAGGCAGCCTGCTGGTGTGGTGGAAGGCAGTGAGCAGCGCTGACCCTTCCTCTTTTTTTACAGTTCATGGGGATTTACTTACTCTGTGCACTGCTGTACCACCTAATTGAGTTGGGGGGAGAGGGATAGTGGTTTAAATTTGCTATTTGAACTTTGCTGATCAGTTGCAAACTTAGACTTATGACTTGGTAAGGAAATTCTATTCCAGTCCTTACTTCTTTTCTATCATTTCCACACTTTCTTATTCAAATGATGTAATATCATTATGTATCATTATGTATTGAGAAAAAGAAAAGTGGGTTTTAAGATTTTTCCCCTAGCTGTTTATTGTGGCAACGACTGCTTTATAGAATTACATGGCATGGACATATTGTTCATGATTAATGTTACGATTCCATTTTTTTGAATCATTGTTTTCCCTTCAGGGAGCCGAAACACCTAGAAAACTTAAAAAAGGGAGTGTTAAATGAGTAATAATCCCACCTTATTTTGGAGCTATAAAAGCAGATGTAATCATATGTATACCCTTCAGTTAGAGTCTTACAATGAGTGCAAGGTGGAAAAGAGTCTATTTTATAGATGAGGAAACAAGTGTGGCTAGAAAATACTCAAGATGGAGAAGCTTGGAATAGTTTTTGGTTTTTTAGAAATATTTAATCAGTGACTACTTTTTTATACTTACTGATGATTTGTAATATTACATGATACTTGGGTTTTTCTTATTTTATACCTGCTTTGTAGTATAAAAATCAGTATTTACTGTTAGAAAAGATAATTTTCTCTTATGTTAACTGGTTAATGTTTATAGAGATTTTGCTAACCTGTACTCACACTAATAAAGATAGTTGTGAATGTCATGTATGTTCGTGGAAACCCAGATTTTGCTGCGTTTTGAGATCCTTTTTGTTTTTCTTATTTGTACACTCTAAATTTTAGGCTGTTTGAAAGCTGTGTCAGCAAATGGAAAGTCGTAAACTGAATCATAAAATAATGATAGTTTATCTTCATTATTTGTAGATTCATATTTTTTAATATTTTGAATACTAAATTTTATTTGTAACCTCAGAATCAGTACTCCTGCTTTTTCGTCACTCCTAGATATGCACAGAGTGGCAAAACTTTTGAGTTGCCTGATGAGCCCACTTTCAGTTGAGGTGAAACAAGGCTATTTTCAGCTCCCATGTTATTTTGTGATCTCTTTATCTTTTCGGGCTATTTTCTAATTTTTAAATTTTTGCTGTTTAAAAAATCTCCCAAGTGTTTTGCTGTCTAGTGTTCCTAAACACAGGGAGGCTGAGATGTGCCTTAGAGAAAAACCTTGTTAGATAAGTTAAGTCAATCATGAGTCCCAGTGCTATTGGCTATGGGCTCAGTATTAGTGGATCCACAGTATGTATCAGGTGCCTTTAAATAGTAACATAAAAAAGTTATGAATTGGTTGGTTGATGAAAATACGGTTGCAGGAAACTAAGCCCATATTTCCTTTAGGAACCATGGTTCAGTATTTGCTAACTGGTTCAAGGTGACTTTATAGAATGTAAGTACTACAGATAGCAGGAATCAACTGTAATTTAGTAAAATGTACTGTATGTTACTTGCTTAGAGTTTTATAATTTTGAAATGTTTTATAATTTTAAAAGCATTTTAAATTAGAAAATTTTGTACTTTTGAAATGTTTTCATGTTTATTATCTTTGGTTTTCATGTTGGCCTGTGAGACAGACAGGTAGGTATTATTCTTATTTTATACCTGGGAAATATCGTGAACTAATTATATATTTAGTTCTAAGTTGTTTTTAATCTTAATGTTTCATGGAATAATGATGAAATTCTCCTTTTCTGGTTTTTTGTTTTTTTTTTTCCTGGCAAATTTAATTCAGCCTGATGAAAACAAAGATGACATGCATTACGATGCCGAGATTATCCTTAAAAGACAAACCTTGTTAGAAATACAAAAGTTCCTCAGTGGAGAGGATTGGAAGCCAGGTGCCTTGGATGATGCACTAAGTGATATTTTAATTAATTTTAAGCTTCATGATTTTGAAACATGGAAGTGGCAGTTTGAAGATTTTTTTGGCGTGGATCCTTATAATGTGTTGATGGTAAGATGGGATGAGAGGGACCTGATTAACAGTTTACTTTTTAAAATAGTTTAAAAAATTCACCGTAATTATGCTGAGAGCTCACACTGAGTCACTGATAGTGGGCTGATGAACATGCAGCACAGTGGTACAAATGATTTTGTGTATTCAAGTCCAGTTCTTTTTCTTTGCTCTCAGCCTTTTTTGATGGGGAGGATGGCTTGGCAGTGACTCTCTGTGTTTCTGTTTCGAGGTGCTTCTGTGTCTGCTCTGCATCGTGGTGTTAGTAGCTACTGAGCTCTGGACCTGTGTTCGTTGGTACACCCAGTTGAGACGTGTTTTATTCATCAGTTTTCTCATCAGTTTGGGATGGAATTGGATGTATTTATATAAGGTAATATATAAGTAGAAGTTTCTAAAACTCTAAAGTGTTATTTCATAATAGAAGACTAAGCTATTTAGAGCTAGTGTATAATCTTGCCTCGGGTGAAGGTGTGAGGCAATGATTGGAGTGTTGATGAGGAAATTGGCAGCTGCTCAGATGTCCCTGGTTTTTTGAGTCCTTGACCAAGTTAGTGGAGGGAAATGTGCAGTCCTGATTTTCATTCTGCTGATGTGTGGCATCTGGACAGCTAAATTAGAATAGAGTTATGTAGAGACGTGAAAAATTCTCATGTTGGTAACTTGGGGTAAGTCTTTTTTATTCTTTGCTGGAAATGATGCCAAAATACTGTTTTCTAAAGTTAGATTCTTTTATGACTATAAGAATGGTATATTTATAGCAGAGAATATAGAAAAGATAGAAAAATACAGAGAAATTTAATTTTTTTTTAATTGTCTAGGGAATTTCCTGGCAGTCCAGTGATTAGGACTCGGTGTTCTCACTGCCAGGTAGCCAAGTTTGGGGAACTAAGAATCCTGCAAGTTGTGTGGAGTGGCCAAAAATAAAGTCTGTAATTTTACCACCTATAGATAACCACTGTTGATGTTGTGAGGTATTTATAAACTTTTCCCAAATTTTTATTCTTTAAAAATCGTGACCACATTATATATTGAAATTTGAAAGAATTATTTTTTTTCTTGACAAATTGACATATTGTTCCTGTCAAACTAGCATAATCATTGAAGAAAAATTTTAGACCTTTTTAGCAAGATGAGTCAAGGGGCCAACTATTTTCAGTGAATTCATCTGATTAAATCTTTGTGATTTTTTTTTTTAACCTTTCTCTCTAAATTCTGTAGCTTCTAGAACTAATTATTTACAAAATAGAGGAAGGAAGAAAGTTTGGTTGAAAATTATCTGTTTCCCCCAGGGCTTTGATTTATAAAAGACATCTTGGCCATTTGTGCTGAAAATCATTCAAAGCAAAACACCATTTTGTCATGAATTGTTTAAGAGAGTGAGTAGACACTTAATATGTATAGTTATGTTTTGGAGCATGACACGAGCTATACTTGAACTAATTTAAAACAATCTTCTCAGTAAAAAGGTTTTCTAGAATTCCTCCTCATAATTATTTTACAAAGAAGGCAATTGTAGTCAGTTCTTTACCTATTAAATGTGTTTTGCCGTGACTTGAAAAGAGCCACTCTTTAAAAATCATACGTATTTTTTTCTGTGAAAAATTTTTAAATAATCTGGTTTGGATGAATGGTGAAGACATGCTTTGAAGTGTGGGTTTTAGGGTGAGTAGGCATAATCTTCATTGTTGGTAGCCTTTTCATGGTTCCCTTTGGTGTTGGTCAGCTTGCTTTTGCCCAGCATCAGGCCGAAGTTGCCAAGATGGAGCCACTTGACAATGTGTGTGCTGAGAAGATGAACTGGAGTGGAAGTCTCTGGGGTAAGATATTGGTTCTCTTGGTTTTATTTTGAGTAGAATTTCTGAGAATGAGGAAGCATATTTTTAATAATTACAAACAAATGATAAAATGCCGGAAGGAGGCTTTCCGTGACTGAACCGTTAGCATCAGAACAAGCAGGCAGAGTCTTGGGCTTCAGTGACTTCTGTGTTTATGTGATGTCACAGGAAAGGGATAGAAGGTATCTCTGTGCCAGCTCCGATACTATCTTTCTGCCTGCGTTGGACTCACTTGTGTTCATCTAGTTCTTAGCGCAGTGTCTAGCACGTTCTGGGTCCTCAGCAGAAGCTTATTAGAGTCAACCAGTGTATTTTCCATCTTTGATTTCATCTCTGTATTGACTTGTGAAATCTGACATTGTAGCTTCCCTGTGTGTTTTTGTTCATTAAAGGGGAAATTATTTTACTTTTCTTTTCCTTCAGATTTTATAAACATTCTCACTAATGTTGACTGCCTTTAGTTATATGTACCTAACAGTGGGAGTGGTTTAATGATCAAACACAATGACTGACTCAGAATAGAATTTCAGCAGCAAATCAAGGTGTCCAAAAAATTAATTTTCTTAAAAAGATTTGGGAACTAAACCAGCCCAGCCTTACTTCCTGGCCTCAGGGAATAGCTGAATGCCTCCTGTAGCTCATACTAGTACATAAAGTATTGTTCAGTTCAGTTCAGTCACTCAATCGTGTCCGACTCTTTGTGACCCCATGGACTGCAGCACGCCAGGCCTCCCTGTCCATCACCAGCTCCCGGAGTTTACCCAAACTCATGTCCATTGAGTCGGTGATGCCATCCAACCATCTCATCCTCTGTCGACCCCTTCTCCTCCTGCCCCCAATCCCTCCCAGCATCAGGGTCTTTTCAGTTGAGTCAGCTCTTTGCATCAGGTGGCCAAAGTATTGCACTTTCAGCTTCAACATCAGTCCTTCCAGTGAACACTCAGGACTGATCTCCCTTGAGATGGACTGGTTGGATCTCCTTGCAGTCCAAGGGACTCTCAAAAGTCTTCTCCAGCACCACAGTTCAAAAGCATCAATTCTTTGGTGCTCGGCTTTCTTTATAGTCCGACTCTCACATCCATACATGACCACTGGAAAAACCATAGCCTTGACTAAACGGACCTTTGTTGACAAAATAATGTCTCTGCTTTTTAATATGCTGTCTAGGTTGGTCATAACTTTCCTTCCAAGGAGTAAGTGTCTTTTAATTTCATGGCTGCAATCACCATCTGCAGTGATTTTGGAGCCCAGAAAAATAGTCATCCACTGTTTCCATTGTTTCCCCGTTTATTTGCCATGAAATGATGGGACTGGATGCCATGATCTTAAGTTTTCTGAATGTTGAGCTTTAAGCCAACTTTTTCACTCTCCTCTTTCACTTTCAAGAGGCTCTTTAGTTTTTCTTCGCTTTCTGCCATAAGTGTGGTGTCCTCTGCATATCTGAGGTTATTGATATTTCCCCCAGCATTCTCTTTCAGAATTTTCCACAGTTAAAGTATTATACATGAGTCTGGTTTAGAAGAAGAGAACTAATGTTCTACTTTGTTTTATAACTAAAGAACTGACTTTTTAATTTTATTGAGATAGTTGTAGATTCACAGATAGTTGTAAGAATACAGAGAGATCCTGTAGATTCTTTACCCATTTTTCCCCACTGATAACATCTTGCATAATTATACTAGTGTAGTATCACAGCCAGGATATTGACTTTGATACAAGCCACCTATCTTACTCAGATTTTTCCAGCTTTTTCTTGGATTCCTTGGTGTGTCTAAAGGACTATTTTAAATTATTTACCTTTTAGAAATCTTCATAAAATATTTTCTCTGTATAAGACTTGTATAATTTGAATGGATTTTTAAAATAAACATTTTGGACATGAGATGACATTTTAGAAAATCACTATTAGTAGGAGTCTATTTGTACACATAGTTTAAAATTGATTGGGGTGTTGTGGGGGGAAGAAGAGTTAAAACTAAATATTATTTGGGAATGAAATGCAACTTAAAAAAAAAGACTCTGTTTCTTGTCTGTTTTCTAACAGAATGGCTTAGAAGTTCATGGACCTATAAGGATGACCCATGTCAGAAATACTACGAGCTATTAATAGTCAACCCTATTTTGTTGGTCCCCCCAACAAAGGTTAGAATATATTTTGTGAAAATTACTTACACAAAGTGAGTAAAAAGTCTTTGGGTTTATTAAAAATTGGCTTTTTAACTGCCACTTTGCTAATAGTAAACCTTTGTTCTAGGAAAACTACTTCCATTACATAGTCATTTCCACATTAAAAGTATATGATAACACTTAAATGTGTGGAATTTCATGATTTCAGCCTCAGCACGGTTGATTTTGACTTATTCTATGCACCTCAATCCTTTGAGAGAAAAAATTAAGTTGCTTTTACCTTGCATTGTAGGCACTGGCAGTTACCTTCACCAACTTTGTCACGGAGCCATTGAAGCACATTGGAAAAGGAACTGGTGAATTTATTAAAGCACTCATGAAGGAGATCCCAGTGTTACTCCACGTTCCAGTGCTGATAATTATGGCATTAGCTGTCCTGGTTAGTACACAGCACTGTTAACATTTGGGATTTACAGAAAAAGGCAATTCTAGGATTACTAGGTTTATGTTGTAATCAGGCTAAATCAAGCTTAATGGCATGAAAAGATGATTTTTTTTGGGGGGGGGGGGAGTTCTTTTTTTTTTTCCATTTATTTTTATTAGTTGGAGGCTAATTACTTTACAATATTGTAGTGGTTTTTGCCATACATTGACATGAATCAGCCATGAATTTACACGTATTCCTCATCCCGATCCCCCCGTCCCACCTCCCTCCCCATCTTATCCCTCTGGGTCTTCCCAGTGTACCAGGCCCGAGCACTTGTCTCATGCATCCAACCTGGGCTGGTGATCTGTTTCACCCTAGATAATATATATGTTTCAATGCTGTTCTCTCGAAACATCCCACCCTCGCCTTCTCCCACGGAGTCCAAAATTCTGTTCTGTACATCTGTGTCTCTTTTTCTGTTTTGCATATAGAGTTATCATTACCATCTTTCTAAATTCCATATATATGTGTTAGTATACTGTATTGATCTTTAGAAAAGATGATTTTTAAGTGATAAACGTTTATTTGTATTTGCCCCTTTCTCTTAGTAAGAAAATGGTTCTTAAGTTTGATTGTAGATGTCAAAGTGATGATTTAGAATAATACCCTCTTTTAATATTTGTTTTTTAAACTTTGTGAATTAATACATGTGGTATCAGTTGCTTATGTCCTCTTTGAGAAAATGGGCATTATTTCAGTCTGAGCTTTTTTGCCACACTGAGAACCGGAGAACATTGGGTTTAACATAGAATCAGAGAGAGATGTAGAAAGAGGTGCATATACTGAGAAGCAATTTAGGGGATCCAGAAACAGACATTTATTAAGGAATCTTACAGTATTACTTGTCATTCATCCATGGTCTCTTCAGCTCTTTTTTGGGTTGATTTTCAGCCTTCACCCTAATAAAGCAGTTGTCCCATAAAACAAAAGCAAAGAACTCAGATGTGCCATGGGAGATTATTAAAGAATTCTCTTCCCTTAAGGATGTAACATTTACTATGTTCTATTTACTTAAAAATTGTTACTCTTTTGGTATTGCTGTTTGGCTTGTGACTAGGATTCATTGGTTCAGGGATCTGGTTTTGTTAGGTGATATTAGTTGTATAGTAGTAGTTTAGTCTCTGAGACTGAAATTAATAGCAAAACCCTGTTATTGCTTGTTGCTTCATCTGCTGCCTTTTGCTGTTCCATCTTTAAAGAGTCATATCTCTAGTGCGGTGGTTTTCAATCTTTTTTTCTTAGGACCCTTCTGTAGCCTTAAAAACTGAACACCACAAAAGCACTTGTTTGTGGGAAGTTTATTTATTGGTATTTATCAGAAATTTTAAAAATACAGGCATCCACAAGCCCACAGTGCATGGGCCATCAGAGTGAGGGAGTCATCCTAGCCCCGTAAGACTCCACTGTACGTTTCACAAGGGGAGAGTGAAGAAAACTTATGTCTTTGTATTATGAAAAGTTTAGACCTCACAGATTTGTGAAAGTGTCCGGGACCCCCAGTGGGTCCCTGGGCACACTTTGAGAACTGCTGCCTCGTTTTCCCTTGGAGTGTGACTCAAAACTTTTTGAATTTTAGCTGTGGCTAAAGCAGTTTGTAGAATAAATAAACCTACTGGAGAATATTTGTATAATGGTATGCAACTTTAATTTTCAGCATCTACCTTATATAATGGATGTGAATATAGACAGCATATGAGCAATGATCAAACAATTAGTACCTTTTAAATTTCTAGGCTTTAGCCTAACTGCCATTATGATATAATTCAATAAAAATGTGTCCAGCCGATTGAAATGTCTACTTAATACTTAACGATTTCTCAGGTTTCGTTATGGGCTACTCTGGTTCTATATTAATCTAGAGAAGAGATCTTTAATGAAAACCTAGTGAAACTAACATGTTTATGTCTATAAATAACACAAGTTAAATTACATACTTTTGTTGGCATCAAGGAAATCACCTCAAAATTTCATTGTCAGTCAGTCATTAAGTACTCAAAAATATGTATTTCTTTTCCTTCTAGAGTTTCTGCTTTGGTGCTGGCAAATCAGTTAATATGCTGAGACATGTGGGTGGTCCTGAAAGAGAACCACTCCAGGCACTTCAGGCAGGTGAAAGAAGATGGAAGCAGGAAATTGATTATAGACTCCATGGTGGAGCAGGTGATGCAGATTTCTATTATAGGGGCCACATTAGCCCCATTGAGCAAGGCCCTAATGACAAAACATATGAGGGTAGAAGAGATGTTTTGAAAGAGAGAGATGTTGGCTTGAGATTTCAGACTGGCAACAAGAGCCCTGAAGTGCTTCGGCCATTTGATTTACAAGAAGCAGAGGTGAGAGAGCATCCCAAGGTGGTACCTGGTGTAAGTCAGCAACTGTTTATTTTGCTGTCTGTCAATACTAGGCTTAAGTACTTCCTATTAAGCTTTCGGTTAAGTGTTCTACTCTTACCTTTCATGGTTAATTATGTCACCAGTGATGTAACTATTCACTCTGTTTTCCCCTTTCTGGTCAAGTTAGTCCAGTCTCAGAAGAAATGAGATTTAACTTTTATGTTAAATACTAGTTAGTGGTCATTTGTTAGAACAGATAGCAATTTGTGTGACGTTTTATAGGAAACCAACAAGTGACCATGACTGAAATTTCTACCTTTGAAGAGATCAGAGAGAACTGCCCCCTGAGGCTGGAGTCTGAGGGAGCTGGCCCACAGGAGAACCCTGAAACCTTAGCTAGGTGGGAGAGTGAGCTGGGGAAAGATCAGAAACCTTGCTTTCCCAAATCTTTTTTGGCTGGCTAGACTAACTTTTTTATCTGGGAAAGGGTCAGGCCTCTTTTCCACCATTATTGGCCATTTAAAGGGACACTTCCATTTCTGTTGGAGAGAAGAATTTGTAGTCATTTGCAAAGTTTATGTTGCAGATGTAAACCTTTAGGAAACCGTAATGAACACAGTAGAATATAGAAACTTGTAGAATCCTTCCCTTGGAGTTCCTGAGAAGGATAAAACATATCTGCATTGGTCTAGAAAATTAAGATGTTTCTTTCAGCTTTAGTAAAGTGCACATAAAAGTGTTGGTCTGTTGTGTCCGATTCTTTGTGACCCCATGGGCTGTAGCCGACCAGGCTCCTCTGTCCATAGAATTCTCCAGGCAAGAATACTGGAGAGGATTGCCATTCCCTTCTCCAGGGTATCTTCCCGACCCAGAGATCGAACCCAGGTCTCCTGCATTGAAGGCAAATTCTTTACCATCTGAGCCACTGGTTATTTATCACTTAATCTCAGAAACCCTCCAGTTCCCAGCTCACTTGAAGGGCAAGTCAAAGATATCAAAATGGCCTAGGGCCTCCCACTGCTCTCTCCTCCCATGCTCCCTCCGTGCTCATTCTGCTTCAGTCACAAGGGCCTCCTGTCTGCTCCTTGAGCTCAGCCTTTGTACTTGTTATTCACTGTCTAGAATGCTGTTCCCATGTATTATAAGGTTCATTTCCTCAAGCCTTTACTCGTATCATCTTTTCAGACCATGCTAATTTAAACAGCAATTCAGCCTTCCCACCCCTAGCATGATACTGTATTGCCCAGTAAGTTCAAGGACGGGGGCGGGAGTTTGTCTGCTTGCTCTTTTGTATCCCTAGGACCTAGAACTTAAGGTATGCTCCGTGAACGTTTGTCAAATGAACTATTCTCCCCAGGCAAGAGAAGTTAACAGTACTGGTCACCAGTCTTCCTGACCCTCCCTAAGCTGGGTCTCTAGACCACCTAGCATACCCTGAGTGTCCCACTCCTCCACAGACAGTTCTTTTTTTTTAATGTTTATTTTTAATTGGAGGATAATTACGAAGTTGTTGGCTTCTGCTGTAAAACGAGGTAAATCACCATAAGTGTATATGTACCCCCTCCCTCTTGAACCTCCCCCCACACCACCCCATCCCGCTAGGTCATCACAGCGCAGCAGGCTGAGCTCCCCGTGTTATTCAGCAGCTTCCCACTGTCCGTCTCACACGGGGCAGCGTCTGTTTCAGTGCTACTCTCGCAGCTCGTCCCACCCTCTCCTTCCCCCAGTGTGTCCACAGGTCTGTCTGCTGTGTCCATGGACAGTCCTGGAAAGCTTAACACTTACATAGTTACAGTCCAGCACTGGGATGAGGACTTGAAAGAATTCAGTGTTTGCTATAACAGATTTGTGGGAACTTGTTGAACATGTGTATTACAAACCTTCATGTTATGTTAATTGAACAATTACAGCACTGTAATTTTCTACTTTGTAGCTTAAATCACCTGATTTGGAATCAAAGCCCAAAGAGATGGGTGAAATCCCAGGAGAAAGCACTCCGACAGAAAGCAGTACTGAAAGCAGCCAGCCTGCTAAGCCCGTCTCTGGCCAGAACGTCTCAGAGGGTGTAGAAGGTTTCCCTGCAGTGGAGAAGGCCCAGCTTAGGACCGATGCCGCAGGCGGCCCAGAGGACGGCAGCACATCCGGCCCAGCAAGCACTCCAGTGGAAGTGTGTGGCTAGAGGAACACAGACATGGAACACAGACATGGCTAGAGGAACACAGTTCTGAGGTCGTCTTCGAGTTCTGTAATCTCCTCACAGCTATTTCTTCTGCAAATATTGATATTTACTACATAGGTGCCAACTTTAAACATCAGTATTTTTACTGACAATCAGAATTAACAAGTGTGCATGTATTCTCTGTTCAATTTATTTCTTTGATATTAAGATGCATCCCATAAAGTTTTTGAAGTGTTAATTTTGGAACAGGATCTCATAGATGAACATATGGCACGTATTAATGATTTTGAATCATGAAAAAGACCATGTGAGGTAGGGGACATTGAAAAAGAAGTTGTTGTTCACAGGCAGATATAGGAACCAACTGACCAAAGTGTGTTTTGCCTTTTGGAAGTCCTGTGATACCTACTTTAGTTAATAGAATTATTTGTTAGTTGTGCATCGGACCCAGAATGTTTCTAAAAATGGTAGGTACTCAAAAACATTTAAGGAAAGTCACTATAGTCATGTTTACCCACGTCATGCACTTCAGCATTTTAGTGCAGCCGTGGAGTCTGCGTCACCAGTGTCAGTCTGACCCCCTGTAGGCTGCCCACAGACCAGCCTGCATTTTCAACTCTTAAAGCTGTTACTGGGCCTGCTTCTTTATCACCCCTTTGACTTTATCCTTAGCTAGGACAGAACTGAAGATCGTCAGGGGAATTTAGATTACATAGCTTGTTAAACTGCTAATCCCAGTTTTACATACTTTGAGAATGGCTTTATTTCCCCAGCAAATAAGTGCACAGACTTTATAAGGCCTGTTTTCCTTGCTACTCAGAATCCCAGATTTGAGGTTATTAGACATTACTGTATCTTACATTATAGAGTAAACCATGTTGTCCAAGCCATATGAAGTTCTAAATTTTAGCGATCTATACAAAGAGAAGGATAAACACCATGATAAAAGACGAGTGGATTTTTGACCCTAGACAGGTGATATAATCCACACTTCAGTTATTCTGATTTTCAAACTATTCTTCATTTTAAACTTAAAAAAAAAAAAGCAATTTATAAATTTTGCACAAAAGCTAGCTAGGAAGCCACAATTACACACATCCGGGTATTCTTTGTTTTAACCTTCACACTACAAGTTCAGTCAGCTGCTTACTAAAAATGACACCACAAGTAGTTTTAAAATTTTCATGCAGGCATTTCTTTCAGAAGCATTTGCTTTTTGATTTTTTTTTTACATGAAATGCAGAATACCCCTTCTTGGCTCCCAGAAGCATCACTTAGATGCCTGTAATTAATTTTATGTGTTAATATTATTTTCTGGCTTAATACTGCAAAACATCATTAGTATTTATCTTATCAGAAAGGTAATTTTTTCCAATAAATGCAATATGATTTATATAAAACTTTATAACACAAGCATGTGAGGATGTCTGCATTTTGGGACAGACTTGTGAACATCGATGCATATAAGGTAGTCTTCTGGGGGCAGGTTTGTTTACTCTATTGGTGAATGTGCTCCCAAGGTGCTAGTTATCCTCTGGGTTGTGAAATGGATGCCTCAGTTGCTAGACTGTAACTGTGAGGGTAGAGTTAATGTTATTTTGCACTTACTGCTGCTTATCAATCCAAAAATGAATCTTTAAAAGAAAATTTAAGTAAAAGTTCATCTTTGTATCCTTTCATTACAGATAACCATTTGGGGAGGAACTCTACTTTGACAGATAGCAAGGCAATAGTATTGCTGTTGAAAGATAACAGCAGAGTTCAGGGAAGACTTATTAAAGCCAATTGAATATTCACGGTCAGTTTATAACTAAAAGAAACAGGCTTGTTTATTGTTTAGCCAACATTTATCATTAAAGTCAAGGATTATAGTAACAAGCTTTTAGGAATATCAGACTGAGGCATACAGCTCTTTTAAAGCAATTTTTAAGTGGAATGGCTAACACTGAATGTTTACGGGGTCTAAGAGCTACCATCTACACAAAATAAACACTTATTTTTACATTATTGTGTTTTGGTATGCTGTCTTTGCTCAATAAATGTGCTTGTAAGAAAAAGCCCCAAGAAATTTAAGGGCAGGTTTTGGTTTTAAATGGGTGCTATTCCAGGACATTATATGCTATATATAATATATAAAACATAATAAAATTCGAGTGTTAACTGAGTACTTTTGACAAAATTTGGGTGATTTCAGAACCAAGAATAATCTTTTTCCCCCTGAGATCTTAATGTGAGTCCAGATTGTGTAACTATCTTCTCATTTTTTAAAACATTGGCCATTTGGAGAAGTGGCTCTCATTGCCTATCAAAATCACCTGAAAGATTTTTAGGATGAACAGAGGCCTAGATCCCATCGCAGCTTTGCAGAATCAGAAGCAACCAGAAGTGAATGAGTTGCCAGCTTGTTCCAGGTGTGGGCATTTGTATTATGCAATTCAGTCTTAGTGCAGACCCAGCTCAGTCCCATCCTTATTGACTTGCTTTTGCTAAACTTACTTATGTCACATTATGTCCCCTTGTAAAACACCTTCAGTTTCTGGAAAGAGGAGGAAGAAACTCCTCTTGTCATTAATGATAGCTGAGGGCTTAACCTACATCTTTCATACTTAATTTTCGTGGCCTAGGTTTTTGACATAGTCACATAAGGGTTTTGGGGATTTTTTGAACATTGGGTCCTAAAAAACTTTACAATAGTATTTTGCAACAGAACATACAATTTTAAACCATTACATACACACACACACACACACACACACACACACAAGTGCACATATATACATACCTGTACTTATATATGTATATATATATATATACACATAAATTATTTTAAAAATTACACAAAGAGGCCAAATCACACTAAAAGAAGTTTATTCTTAAATTCTTTTATGTTCTTTTATGATGGCTCTGGCCTAAAAATATATTGAAAATAGAGATTTTCTTAGTGGAAAAAAAAATCTAGATTCTTTAACAGACGATATAATTTTTTTACACATTGGTCAAGTATATTATTTTTATGAAACAGCGTAATTTCTCACTACATCCATGGTTAGGTATAAAAAATTGCCATTATCAATTAAGAGTAAAAAAATTACCTCAACAAGAGGATTAAATCCTAGTCTAGATTCATTTTAACTTCCTACTTTACAAATAGTAGGTAAAGGAATCTTAACAAGTTGCCAAAGAACATAATCCCAAGCGGTAATCACAAAAGTTGATGAAGCACCTTTCAAGACACTTCCACTCAGAAACAAGTGAGTGTCCAGAGGAGTGTAAACACTATACTATTAAAGGTTAATTATTTACATCATGCTAAAAACATTTTAAGCTGTAGTACAGTGCTATACTTTCTTTCTCCTTTTGGGGAAAAAGTAGTAGATTGAATTTCCCTGCAGTGTTCTGAAAGGAAATAAGGTCATTTAAAAAAAAGAAATTCAACAGTATACTAGTGGTTTGCTTATTTTTTCCCAGAATTTTCAAGTTCCAACACAGCTTTACTCTGCAAAGGGTCCTTGAGCCCAAATTCAGTGTCTCTGTTTTGATCTCTTTGTAAAAGAGCTCTCTGTTCATCCATTCTTTTTGCTTGAGACCGTAAAACAAGGCTAAGAAAGTCCTCATCTGGTACTGTTGGTCCCTTTGTGGCAGCAGGTGGCGGAGCACATCTCTGATCGTCTAATCTGGACCCCTAGAAATTCACAGGAAGATTAGGGACAAATCAGGAGAGCGCCGAGGCATGTCATGTCTACCATTCACGATAAGAAATGGAGCTTTAAATGTTTACTGCCTCTTAGAACTGCGTAGTTTACTCAGTCTTTAGATCTGAAAACTAGTAAGATCTTTTCTTTGAAATGACTTATATAAACAGAATACGCTGGTTATGTTATGTACGCAGAAGTATAGCCATAGCTTCATGGCTTTGGTAAGAGTAGTTAAGACACAAGGTCACCTGGGTCCACGATGCCAGTTCAAGATTATAATCTTACCATAATAGGCATCACCAAATAAAACTTACCAAATCTTTAGGAATGTAATATGAGGTACAGAAACTCTGCATCGCTTCCTTATAACATTGTCTTTGGCCAAGGGTCAGCAAACTATAACTCCGCTGCCCACTGTTTTTGTAAAGTGCTTTCACTCCAACACTGCGTGTGTTTGCTTTGAACTGTGTGTGGCTGTTTGCCTGCTACAATGGCAGAGTTGAGCAGTTGGAACAAAAGCCAAAGGGCTCAAAAAGCCTAAATTTTTTTTGTTTCTCTATGGCCCTTTACAGAAAAAGTTTGTCTTGGTCTTAAGCATTTAAATCTTTTAAGTTCTAGCTTATGGTTCTTAGAAGCATGTTAGAAATGTTTTTGATCAAATAAAAAATAAAAGCACTTTAAAAGTTTACAGGATAGCATCTGGTGTTGTGGCCCAAGAGGAAGAGTAGGAATGTGATAGCTGACACCTGAGTGCCCCGTGTTGCGAGGCGCTGCGTACTGATGTGCCTAAACACTGAGCCGCTCGGTCCCGTGAGGATGCAGTGGCTGACTGGCCGCCTAGTCAGCACCCCCTGGCGCACACACACACCTGGTTCACTCATCATCTCCCCTGTCACAGTTCTTGGTCCTTTCATTGTCCTCTAATTCATCTAACACTCAGGCACTTCAGTTCCTAGACCTCCTCTCCCTGGTGTTCTCATCCTTACCCTCTGCCTTATCCACTAGCTCCCATGGTCGGAGGCCAGACATAGTTATTCTCATAAATTGCACCATCTCTGAAATCACTTTAAAATCCCATGTTGACCACTGACTCCTATTTTTCCAGATCAGGCTCTCCAGTACTCCTTCCAGTAAATCATTTTTTTAAAAACGGAGATAAAATAAACATAACATAAATTTACCATTTTTAAGTGTACAGTTCAGTATCAGGGACATTCATATTGTGTAATTATCACCACCATCCATCTCCAGAACTTTTTTCATCTTGCAAGACTGAAACTCTAAACCTATTTGCAACTCCCTACTCTCCCCGCCCTGCAGCCTCTGCGACCACAGTTTTACTCTGTCTCTCTTACTGAACCACACAAGAGGAATCATACAGCGTTTGTCCTCTTTTGACTGTGTGTGTCTCAGCACAATAGCTTCAAGGTTCATCCGTGCCACAGTGTGTTTTTAAGGCCGAAGATACTCCATTGTGTAAGTATACCACATTTTGTTTATCCAATCATCTGTCACTAGACACTTGGGTTGCTTCCAATTTTGGCTGTTGTGAATAATGCTGCTATGAATATGGGTGTATCATATTATGAACAAATATCTGTCATGTCCTTGTTTTCAGTCATACCCAGAAGTGGGATTGCTGGATCATATGATAATTGTTTTTAATTTTTTAAGGAACTGGCATAGAGTTTTCCATAGCAGCTTCACCATTTTATAATCCTACCTGCCATGCACAAGGGTGCCAATTTCTCCACATCCACACCAACATTTACTATTTTCTGCAGTTTTTGGTTTGTTTTGATAGCTGTCCTAGTGGGTATAAGGTGGTGTGTCATTGTGGTTCTGATCTTCCTTTCTCTAATGATTTCTGATGTCAAGCATCTTTTCCTGTGCTTATTGGCCATTTGTATATCTTGTGTTCTTTGCCCATTTTGAATCAGGTTTTTTGTTGTCGTTGAGTTTTGGAGTTCTCTATATTCTGGATTAATCTTTATCAGTTACATGATTTGCAAATATTTTCTGTGGGTTGCCTTTGTGCTTTGTTGATAGTGTCCTTTGCATAGAAGTTTTAAACTTTCATGAAGTCCAATTTGTCTTTTTCTTTTTTATTCCCTATGCCTTTAGTGTTACAATTAAGAAACCACAGCCAAATCTAAAGTCATGAAGCTTTCCCCTTATGTTTTATTCTAAGAGTTTTATAGTTTTTAGCTCCTATACTTAGGTCATTGATCCACTATGAGTTAATTTTTGTATATGGCATTAGGTATATATGTATGTAGACATCCAGTTTTCCCAGCATCAGTTGTTAAGAGTCCTTCCATATTGAGTGGTCTTGGCAACCTTGCTGAAAATTGTTTGACCATATATGAATGTTTACTTCTGGGCTGCCTATGTATCATCATGCTTGTATGACACTGTTTTGATTACTGTAGCTCTGTAGTAAATTTTTAAATCTGGAAATGTGAGTCCTCCAATGTTGTTCTTCCTATTCAAGATAGTTTTGGCTATTTGGGTTTCCTTGAGATTCCATGTGCATTTTAGGATGGATTTTTTATTTCTGTAAAAAAGTGTCACTGAAATTTTGATAGGGATTGCACTTTATCTGTAGATCACACTCTGGGTGGTACTGACTTTTAACAAAAAAGTCTTACAGTCCAAGAACATGAGACTTATGTCATCTTTAATTTCTTATCAGAAATATTTTGTAGGTTTCACTGTATGAGTCTTTCACCTTCTTGGTTAATTCCTAACTATTCTCTTTGATACTACTTACAGTCTACTGTAAGTGGAACTTTTTTTTTAATTTCCCTTTTGGACTATTATTAGTTTATAGAAATGTAGCTGATGGTGATGTTGATATTATATCTTTTAACTTTGTGACTTTCTAACTTTTTTTTTCTTGGTGAAATCTTTGATTTTCTACATCTCCAGGGAATTTCCTGGTGGTCCCGTGGCTGGGGCTGCACGCTTTTACTGCAGGATGGCTGTCCCTAGTTGGCTTCAGTCCCTAGTTGGGGGAACTAAAATCCCTCATGCCATGTGGTGCAGCCAAAGGAAAAGAAAAAGACCCTGTTATCTCTAAAACAGGCAATTTTACTTCTTTGCCAATTTGGATGCCTTCTGTTTCTTTTCCTTACCTAACTGGCTAAAACTTCTGGTACTGTGTTGAATATAAGTGGCAAAGTGGGCATCCATGTCTTGTTCCTGATCTTAAGAAGCTTTCAGTCTTTTTTCACTGAATATGATGATCCCACATACTGAGCACTGATATGATGATAGCTGGGGTAAATGATTTCTATTATGTCATGGTAGATTCCTGCTATTCCTAGTTTGTTTATCATTAAAATGTGTTGAATTTTATCAAATAATTTTTCTGCATCAATTGAGATGATTGTTTTTTCCTTCATTTCGTTATTGTGGTATATTACATTGGTTGATTTCCATATGTTCCATCTTTGGATTCTAGGAATAAACCCGATTAGGTTTTATGGCATATAATCCTTTTAACATGGTGCTGGATTCTGTTTGCTAGAATTTTGTTAATTTTTGCATCTATATTTGAAAAGGATATCGGTCTGTAGTTAAGACTGGCTTTGGTAGCAGGGCAGTATTTGCCTCATTAGAATGACATAGGAAGTGTTCCCTTCTCTTCAATTTTTGGAATTGGTGTTGTTTAGACATTTGGTAGAATTTCCCCATGAAGCCAGTAAGTCCAGGGCTTTTCTTTTGTCAGGAGTTTTTTTTTTTTCCTCCTTCCTCTTCTGTTTCAGTACATGGCACTGAATTTATTGAAATTTACTCAGTTATTCAAGCCAAAAAGGTAGGAATCATCCTGAATTCTCTTTCTCATACCCTCCATCTAGTTTATTAACGGATCTTGCCAACCGATCATAATTTCAAAAATATGTCCCTCTTCTGACCACTTACACTATGCCCACCACACTAGTCCAAATCACCAATATTTTTTGCCTTATTACCACATTAGTTTCCTTCTGACACCTTTACCATCACATTCTTTCAGCAGTTGTTAGGATGATCCCCCAGAACCCTTTAATGTCTTTCCATCACATTTGGAATACAAGACCTCATCATGGCCTACAAGAGTCTATATGATCTAGGCTCTGACTGCTTCTCCATCCTCATCCTATAAGCTCTCCTCTACCCTTTACTCTGTACCAGTCACACTGGCCACCTTGCCATTCCTTGAACATGCTGACTCTGCATGGAATGCTCTTTCAGGGAATATCCACATGGCAGACTGCTTTACCTTATTCAGCTCTCTGTTCCAGTGTCCACCATAGCTCAGAGGGAATCATCAGCGACACCCCACCTCACAGCCAAAAGGAACTCAAAATAAGAAGCTATCACAAGGGAATGTCTCCCTGAATAATCAACTGATTGCCTCACTAATATAAAATGAGCTTTTCCCAAGTTAGAATCATAACACTGCAAAAGTTCTCAACAACATCTGAGCTATATACAGAATGGCAAAAATATGCAAACATACCTGACATTTGACAAGGATGTCAAAGAAGTCTTCATCAGGCTCTTTGTTGTCATTAGTCATCAGATGGCCAAGTACTGACTGACTGTTGTTTTGTGTCAGACGAAGCCCGGGCAGATTACTGAAACTGGCCCTCTGGTCATCGAGACGGCGGCTCTGTGAGCTGGCAAGAAGGTCTAAAAACTCATCTGTGTTGGGGGACACCACAGAAACCGGTGGTGCTATGGATAGAGGGGAATAAAATCCAAAAATACCAGTCATTTCAGCATATTATACACATATAATTTATTTCTGCCTTGTTCGGTCCCGGCACCCTCCCTGCCCTCTTGCTTTAGCTCTGTTGCCGAGGGTCACTGATAGGCTGGGGCCAGACTAGATGGGTGGTGAAGGGAGAATCAATTTCAGAGTACTTCATATGGTTATTCGGATTTAACTGTATTTCCCTTTACCTAATAGCACCTAATATGTAACTTTATAAGATATGGGGCTAGATTTTGGAGGTAAATAGCTTTTCTTACATAATCTCAGCCCAGGATGAATGGGACAGTATTTTTGTTTCATGCTATGGTTAGGACATTTAGCTAACTATAAGTGCTGCTGGCAAGTCTTGATCTTCAGGAGAGGAAGTCTTTTGGTAGCTGAAATATAAAATCTTTTGTAGCCAATCTGTTTTAATCTTTCTAAGGCTCAGGCAAGCCTTAGCTTCAGCCATAGCCACAGATTCCTCTTCAGTCTGTCTGAGCTTTTCTTTTTGAAACCACATATGAAGCATTCATATTTTACATGTAATCATAAGGTATGAATACCTAAAATTTTTTCCTCATTATTGTTAAGTTAGATTTTCTTTTCCCCAACCCCTAGGAAACTCAGGAGGCAGTATAATATAGTTATTAGAAAGTGCACTGCACTAGATAGAAATACAGATAAACTCAGGGGAACTGAAACAAAACCTTGTTTAAAACTGTACAAATTCCAGCATTTCAGATATACTTCAATTCAGGCTCCTTGATTGTACCTCCTATGATAAGAATTAAATTCTCAGAAATAACTACAAGAATATCAAAGAGAACTACTCAAACTGCAGGAGAGGCACAGATAACTTACTTTTTAGCATCCTTTTGGGGGGAGTGGAAGAAGCTGCTGCAGCAGCTGATTTAGAGTTCTTCTCTTGTAAGCAGCACCTCTGATCATCCATCCGATTGCTTTGAAATCGGCTTAATAAATCAAAGAACCCTTCATCTCCAATAGAATCTGCACTGATTTTCTAAAATATTGAGAGAGAAAAATTTCACTATTCCAGCAAGATCATCAGTGAAACAATATCATTTACCTCAAATGCAAAGGATGAAGATTTAGAGTAAAAAGCTGACATTTTCTTTGTGTAAGATGGCACCACTTGGTAATAGTTATTTCAGTCCAACTAACAAAAAGCATTTCTAGTTATTTTACTTTTTGATCCTTGTATTTCTAAAGCTAAATAAATTAGCTCAGACTTAGGGGAACTGTTACAGATACTGAATGAATTACCCAAATATCAGTGATATGAACATGTGCCCCACCAGGTTCAAGTTCAGCTCTTAGATTCTACAACAGAATTTAAGTAAACTAAGAACTGATAAACTAAGAAAGATTAAGAAAGTGTGTATGTTTTCTTGATATAGTGATTTCTAAGGTCTTTAACTGTAAAGATTTGAAGATCCTGAAAAAATACAACCTTCAAATGAATACTTGAGAAAGAGGGATACCTGTTATACTTTATTTGGAAAGATTCAAAACTAAAATGACTAATGTTTAATAAAGACAATTTTTTCACAATGATAGTCTATTGAAGTACATATATACAAAATGTTATGAGCACTAGGAGAAGGGTGCAATTAATTCTTAGGTGAAATAGCAGAAGCTTACATGATATTTGAGTTCCTGAGCACAAGCATTTGAAGGGTAGAGATGTTTCATACTGATTAATATGCAATTCCAAAGATTTGCAGTGTACAGGGGATAATGAACTGAAGGGCAAGCAGGGGTAGTGAAGAAAGGGAGAAGAGGCCAAGACAAAGGCCTCTGTATGACAGGCTAACAAGCTAATGAAGGCTTCTCCTATGTGAAGTGAGAGAAACATGATAACAGTCAATTCTAAGCAGCTTTGTACAGAAATCAAGCTGGCCCTGCCTGGTTTGGAGAGGTTAATAATGCAGGGAGGGGGATCAGTGCAGGTACCTATTCCAGAAGTATGGGCAAGATAAAGTAGTACATTAAGAACTAATACACAGTAGCAGAGATTTCTTAGGGATTAACTGGATGTGGTCAGAGAAGGAGGAGGACTCTAGAATGACGCCTGTGTTCCCAGCCTGGGTGACAAGTGTACATACAGAGCATCCCTTTTACTGAAGTAAGGAAAACAAGAGGGCTTCAGGTTTGGGAATGATAAGTATGTGTATAAGCTACAGTCAAATGCAATAATCACCAACAAAAGGAGCATGAAGCCTCTTAATTCATAATTCTGCACACTGAAAGACAACAAGGCTCCAAAAGTACAGACAGCTTCAGTTAGACTGATGTGCTTGGTTAGACCTCAAATCTTGAGCAAACAGACTGCCTTCCAGTTCTGCTCTGGACCTACAAAAATATTCCTGGCCCATTTTTATATACCCTATAATGTTTCCTTTTGTTAGTCATACATACGTAAGAAACATGTAAAAAACAGATAGAATCCAGGCAAACAACACGACAGGGTGCAGGTATAAATAAAATGCTGACAATAAGATCAATAGAAATCTGTTAAATAAAAGACTACCACAGTTTTTTCAAAGGTTCTCACTGCTTGAAAAATGGGCTTGGTAATTTGAAGTAGCTTCTTTCTAATTTATCTGATCTTTTTTTATCAAGAGTGTAGGGTAGCTTAAAGATACCCCTGATACTTACCAGTAATCCCATGGTATTTTTCAATTTTTAAATATTTTGTTATATTTAATAATATGATTCCTATGCTCACTTTTAAGCAAAATTGTTTTTAACTCTATTAGAATTTTAGTAATAGAAATAAATAAAAGTTGATGCATGCAGACAGTTCTCACTTTAAATTAGTATTTAAAAATTCTTGAACATCTGAATTTAATTTGTTCTGACTTCTGAACTGAATGGAGGACATTTTAGTTTCTAGCTTTGAAAAATACAGAAATATAATCTAATGATTTTAGATCACTGGCTTTGGAGTTAGATACTCATGTGCAATAAACAAGAGAATATACAAAAAAAAAGAATATACAGAAAAAATAGGAAAATACAGAAGACTACTTTGAATATTTTATATTGACTATCTAATAATAAATTATAAAAATCCAGTATGAATATAAGAAACTCAAAACACAATACTCTAAAACTTATTTTAAACATACCCTTTGAGAATTCGGAATTCGGTGATCAATGGAATTACTAGCGTCTTGGAGAACTTTAGTGGAAGAATTAGTTTTGTATTTTTTCCCCTTCAGTCTGTTGACAAAGAGGAGCTTTGCAGAAGGTTTGGCAATAAGAGGTTTTTGTTTAGCAAGAATTTCACTGTTCCAGTTTTGTACCTACAGAATTATAAATGGAAAACAGGACATCAAAAAAAATCAGTAACTGGGAGTGGGATGAGTTAATAAATTCCTTTTTGACAACATATCTCACTGTTTTCAAAAGCTTGGACCAAATGTATGCTATGAATTTCTTATTATCAAAATATTAAAGTGGAGGTTTTTAGAAATCTTAAGAATAAGAAAAAGTTTGCCAAAAGTCATAAAATTTAGATGGTCAGAGAAGCTGAAGTTTTATTCTCAATGTGAGTTACCTGAAAATTAATTACAACTGGAAAGTTTGAATATATCTAGAATTTTTAACCTTAAAAATTGACATCTAAAACTTATGAAGCAGTAGTAATTTTTTGTTGATAAAACTACTGAATTCTTTGACTTTATTATGAGGTTAAAAAAAATCACAACTTAGAGATAAAGCTTTATCGTAATTTGTCTATTGGAAAATTACAGGGTTGAATCTGATCAGCTTCTCATGGAATTACTGTTAGTACCACTTACAGACACACCAAATTAATTTTGCTGCTTATTACTAGGTTCCTACCTATTAGAAGAAGGAAGATCTAAACTGACTTAAAAGTTTTTTGTTTTCTACTTTTTTAAAAAATACTCTATAAAGATTTGAGAACCACCATAACAATATGAGAGGTAAATATTTAGAGCAAATCACGAAGCCCTTCAAAAGTTAACCAGAAGTTAAAAAAAAAAACGTCTGTAATTAAAAAAATATATTGGAAATTAGTTCAAATCAGATGTTGTTCTCATGATGACTACTTACACAAAGAAATGTCAATATTCAAAAATCATATGCCTATTATAATAATAGAGCAGAATAATAATGACACAAAGATGTTGATATAGTACTATGTATTATAAAATAGTATCTGTTAATATTCATATAAAATGCAAGATGAGCAAATATAAAAATATTAATTTTCCTTACTTTTGGAAGATGTGATTATTGATAATTTTAATTTCCTCGTTGGAAGTTTCCCAAGTTGTTATAATAGATATATTTTATAAAAAATGTTTTAAGAAATATCAATACACCATAAACAAATAAGAGCAAACCATAGCAATGTAAAATTAAGATAAATGGAGGTGGAAGAAAGCAGCCTAGGTTTATTCTTCAGTAACCTTTTTCCCAATTATAAAGTCCCTTCTCTGTTACTTTAAAAAAAAAAAAAAAAAATCCTAGAGAAGATGCATCTTGAATAAAGAGTTACTGCTTTGTTTAAAAAAGCTTTTCAAAAGTGCAGCCAGAAAAACTAGCTTGATCATAAGTATCATTAATCTTGCCAATAATGTTGCTGCTATTTAGTTGAAAAAGCTTCTTAATCTTTTTTTTTATTTTCCTGATCTTTTAATTAAGGAAAAACAAAATGCATGTACATGGTAAAATATTCAAACACTTCAAAACAGTATATAAAGCATTTCTTATAACCCAGATAGCAATTTTCCCAGAGGTAATCACTGTTATCAAGTATCTTACAAACCCTTCTAGAAACATGCAATTACAAACGATATATATGCATAAAAGTTCTCGTGAACAGATGGCACCATACTGTACACATTGTTTTTGCACTGTACTTGATTCTTTTCAGAGGAAAATGTTCAAGTGATACCCATATGACAGGGCTTAAATTATTTAATTTAAATTAAAAGTTGCTAAAATATTTTAACAGTTCAAGAAATTTAAAACAGAAAAACTGCCAACCTTTTCTGGTGTTAACTTCATAAGCTCCATGTTTTCCATACTGTGTCGGCGTCCAAACTTGGGGCGTGCACCTTTAGAAAAAAAAGTTAATTCAAATAAACTAGAGAGCCCTGAAGACTGCAAATTCAGCATCACTATGTTATTTAAATTTAAAGTCTGCTACACAAACCCATATGGAAGGAGGAAACATGTATAAACATATATTCTTTCAAGAATAATAATTTTCCACACCAACTAAATGAATAGAACATTTTGATATAAGGAAGTTAAGATTTTGGTTGCAAACGAACTTTGGTTACTAACATTACCCCTTAATTTAGAAAAGGCATTTCTTAATAACTGGTCTTATATGATACACAGTCTCCTAAAACCCACCCAAACGGCAGAGTAGTTTTAAAAGTAAAAACATAAGGAAAGCATAGTGAAGTCGCTAAGTCGTGTCCAACTCTTTGCAACCCCATGGACTGTAGCCTACCAGGTTCTACCGTCCATGGGATTTTCCAGGCAAGGATACTGGAGTGGGTTGCCATTTCCTTCTCCAGGAGATCTTCCCAACCCAGGGATTGAACCCTGGTCTCCCGCATTGTAGGCAGATGCTTTACTGTCTAAGCCATCGGGGAAGTTTCAATTTTGAGGTAAGAATCAAAATAACATCCCCAATACCCTTTTCTCAGTTATCTGTTTCCATTTTAAGATCTCCATTGACAACAGGTTTACTGCCAGTCAGGAAAAAGTTAAATAAAAAGATCTTCAAATATCCTTTTCAAAAAGGTATCACTAAATATGGAAAGTTTTTATAGCCAAGAAATACATGATAATACCCAGTTTAAGAAAAAAACCATGACCAACACATTAACTCGCCCTTTTGTAACTCCCCCATAACATCCCTCTTCCTCCATAATTTTTTATGTTTTTATTACACATGATACATCTCTAAGCAATGGAGCTTGTTATATATAACCTTATATAGAAGGTCTCATACTATGTATTCTCTAACTTGCTTCCTTTGAGCAATCTCATGTTTGTGAGACTCATCCAAGTTGGTACAAGTAGTTTAGTTTTCATGCAATTTATAGGACTAAAAAAGCATATACCGTTTCTATTGGTGACAGATATTTAGGTTGCTTCCAATTATTTGTTGTAAGCAATATTACTATAGAAATTCTTGGAAATACTTCATGTACATGAGCAAGGCTTTGTTCTAGTTTGGATGTCAGACATGTGTAACTGGGAGTGGAGCTGCAGGATGATACGGCTGGTACATCTCCAACTCTACCAAAATGTTGCCTGGCTGCTCTTTTGAGTACAACTTCTACTCCTATCAACACTGTGTAAGGACTTCTATTACCTATATTTGTTTCAAACTGGTATCAGACCTTTTAATTTTCATCCACCAATACTACCTCACTATGGTTTTCCCTGATTAAGTTAAAGTCGCTCAGTTGTGTCCAATTCTGTGACCTCATGGATAGTCCATACAATTCTCCAGGCCAGAATACTGGATTGGGTAGCCCTTCCCTTCTCCAGGGGATCTTCCCCAACTGGATCAAACCCAGGTCTCCCACATTGCAGGTGGATTCTTTATCAGCTGAGCCACCAGGGAAGCTTTCCCTGATTAAATGGGTTAAAAAGTGAAAATTGCTCAGTCATGTCCAACTTTTTGCAAACCCATGGACTATACAGTCCATGCAATTCTCCAGGCCAGAATACTGGAGTGGTAGCCTTTCCCTTCTCCTGGGGATCCTCCCAACCCAGGGATTGAATCCAGGTCTCCCACATTGTAGGCGGATTCCTTACCAGTTGAGCCACAAGGGAAGCCCAAGAATACTGGAGCGGGTAGCCTAGCCCTTCTCCAGGGGATCTTCCTGACCCAGTCGAACCAGGGTCTCCTTCATTGCAGGCAGATTCTTTCCCAGCTGAGCTATCAGGGAAGCCCACCTCATATATTTATGGGCTATTTGTATTTCTTCTGTTCATCACTTTTGCCTATCTTTTAGTTAGGTTATGTGTCTTAATTCATAGGAGTTCTTATACATTGAGGATACAAATCCCTTTTAATCATTTGTGTTGCAAATGTCCTCTCAGTTTGTGGTTTCTCTTTATGGTTTCTTTTTTTTTTTTTTTTAATATATATATTTATTTATGTATTTGGCTGCACTGGGTCCTAGTTGCAACACACAGGATCTTTAGTTGTGACATGTGGGTCTAGTTCCCTGACCAGGGAATGAACCCAGGCCCCTTCCATTAGGAGCACACAGGGTCGGCCACTAGACCACCAGGGAAGTCCCTTTATGGTTTCTTTTAATGAAAGGAAGTTCTTAATTTCAATGTCAGTCTTCTTAATGGTTTTGTTTTTGTGTTTTGAGAAATCCTTCCCCACTCTGCTATCATGAAGATATTCTTCTTTACTTTCAGAGATAGCATACCGATTGAACAGACCACTCACTCATTGTGATATGACCTTGAGCAATTACCTCTGTGTCATTCTGTTTTTCCCATGTGTAAAGAACAATGATACCTACCTTATATATCACTGTGTGATGATAAATGCATCATCACTTGTAAAGGGGTCAGTCAATGCCTGGTACGCAGTAAGCATTTAGCAAGTGTTAGATGGCTGATCATAATTACTGCTTTAAATCTGTCTTTCATATTTAAATCTTTGGTCCATCAAGAATTTTTATGTGATACTAATTTCCATATATGCAAGGATTAAAAATATAGAGGCTGTATATCCTATTTGAGCTATTTGTCTCTCTGATAATAACACTGTCTTAATTAGCTTTATAATCTTTATATCTGTACAGAAAGCACTTCTCATTTCTTATTTTTCATCAGGAATGTTTTGGCTTTGAGTTCTTAGCCCATTTTTCTTTCATGTAAATTCATGAACAACCTCATCGAGTTCCATGAAAAAACTGTCATGATTTTCTTGGCAGCACAATGAATATATATCAATTTGGGAAGAACCAACATCTTTTATAGTATTTAGTTTTTTGACAGGAGCAATTCCTGACAGAAATGTGTTTAAGTTTCCATTTATGCTGGATTTTCTCATTTCTCCTTTCAGTTTAGTTTGTTTTGCTTTTGTACATTGAAGTTTTGTTACTAGGCTTACCAGGTATCATACATACACATATAAGGCTTTTTTCTCCTTGGTGAATTGAATTGTTAACCATTGTGAAGTGACTGTCTTCATTTCTAACAAGATGTTTTGCCTTAAAAGTACATTTTATCTGTTATTAATACAGATGTACCAGCTTCCTCTTCATTAGTTTTTCCATGGTACCTTTTTTTTTCCCAGTCCTTTTACTGTCAGACTTACATATTTAGTTGGATTTTGCTCTTTTACCAATTGGATACCCCTGTCCTTTAAATGGAACATTTACATTTAATAGAATTACTGACATATTTGGATATTTGAGCTATTTTCTTCTTTATTGTGTTTACTACTATATAATATTAATTGATTTCCTGATATTCAGTCCACTTGAATTCCTGTTTAAATACATTGTGGGCTTGGTTTGCTAATATTTTGTTTAGAATTTTTCCATCTATGTTCATGAGTAAAGATTTGCCTGTAATTTTCCTTTCTTATATTTATTGTTCTTGTCTAGTTTGGATATCAAGGTTACACTCTTTTCCGAAAGACTAATAAAGTGTTCTACTTTTCCAATTACCTATATAATTTTACAGAAGGTTGGAAACAATTTTCTTAAATGTTTGGGAGATCACACTGTAAAATCCCCTTGGCCAAGTATTTTCTCAGTGGAAGGACTTTAAATAACCAAAATTTAAATGACCAAATTTTAAATAACCAAAATGGACCAAATTTCTCTATGGTTTTAGGCATTAGTGATGTCATCCATTCACATTACATTCTACCATTAGATTTTTCTAGATTCAATTTTGGTAAGCTTTTTCTTTCTTTTTTTTTAGAAATTGTCCACTTCTTCTAGGTTTTCAAATAAAATTATTCAGGATAATCTCTTTATAATGTCTGCTGCATCTACATTATGTCCCTTCTTTCTCTTTTTTTTCCCCTCAGATAATCTTGCTGTAGAGTTGTTAGTCTTTAACTAAATTTTTGGGTGTTTAAAAATTCTCCTGGGCTTCCCTGGTGGCTCAGTGGTAAAGAATCCACCTGCCAAAGCAGGAGACGCGGGTTCCATCCCTGGTCCAGGAAGATCCCGCGTACGGCACTTGTGCCACTGTTGGGCCTGTGCTCCAGCGCCTGGGACGTGCAGCTGCTGACCCACTTGCCGCAGCTACTGAAGCCCGAGTGCCCGAGAATGAACACGCTACAACTAGATAAGCCACCACAGTGAGAAGCCCGCACACCACAACTAGAAAGGAGCCCCACTTGCCACAACTGGAGACTAGCCCGCTCAGCAGTGAAGACTTAGCACAGCAAAAAACCCCAAAAACTCTCTATTGAATCTTTGTTTTAATATCATTAATTTCTATTATTTCTTGCCTTCTATTTCTTTTGAGGGTTTTTTAATTTTTTACTTAAAAGCTGAATATTCAGCTCACTGAAATCTTTTTCCTTTTTAAACATGATACAATGTAAGTTTTGCTCCAATGTAAGTTATGTATCCTATAAATTAAAATTTAGGACTCTAAATTATTTTCTAATTTTATGTTAAGATTTCTTCTTAAACCCATAAGGTTTAAGTGTGTTTTTAAGTTTTCAAATGAATATGTGTTATATATTATCTTCTTGTTAATTTCTAACTTAACTGCACCATGCTCAGGGCATGAAATCTATGTGTTTCTTTCAAATTTGTTGGTTCAGCATGGTGGTTAAATTTTTGGAAGTGTTTCATGAATGCTTTCAAAGAATGTGAATTATCAATATTGTGAAAATGACTATACTACCAAATGCAATCTATAGATTTAGTGCAATCCCTATCAAATTACCAATGGCATTTTTCACAGAACTAGAACAAAAAATTTTACAATTTGTATAGAAACACAAAAGACCCTGGATAGCCAAAGCAGTCTTGAGGAAGAAGAATGGAGCTGGAGTAATCAACCTTCCTGACTTCAGACTATACCACAAAGCTACAGTCATCAAGAGAGTATGGTACTGGTAAAAGACAGAAATATAGATGTGGAACAAGATAGAAAGCCTGAGACACACCCACACACCTTGTCTTTGACAAAGGAAGCAAGAATATACAATGAGGAAAAGATAGTCTTTTCAATAAGTGGTGCTGGGAACACTGGACAGCTACATGTAAAAGAATGAAATGAGACACTTCTAACACCATGCACAAAGAAAAACTCAAAGTGGTTTAAAGACCTAAATGTAAGACCAGAAACTATAAAACCCTTAGAGGAAAACATAGGCAGAATACTGTAGGACATAAATCACAGCAAGATTCTCTGACTCACCTCCTAGAATAATGGAAATAAAAGCAAAAATAAACAAGTGGGACCTAATTAAACTTAACAGCTTTTGCACAGCAAAGGAAACTACAGATAAGGTGAAAAGGCAGCCCTCAGAATGGGAGAAAATAATAGCAGATGAAACAATTGACAAAGGATTAATTTCCAAATATACAAGCAGCTCACGCAACTCAATACCAGAAAAACAAACAACCCAGTCAAAAAGTGGGCAAAAAACCTAAACAGACATTTAGGTGGTTTAATCGCTAAGTCATGTCTGACCCTTGGGACTCCATGGATTTTAGCCCAATAGGCTCCTGTGTCCATGGGATTTCCCAAGTAAGAATACTGGAGTGGGTTACCACTTCCTTCTCCAGGGGATGGAACCTGGATCTCCAGCATTGGAGGTGAATTCTTTACCATCTGAGCCACCAGGGAAGCCTTCAGCCACTGGCCATATGTGGCTTTTAAAACTTTAAATAGTATTTAAAACTTCACTTCTTTTTGCACTAGCCACATTTCATTTCAAGTGCTCAACAGCCACATATGGCTAGAGGCTATTCTAGTGGACAGCACAGATAAAGAACATTTTAATCTTCACAGAAAATTCTATTAGCATGGATCTAGAGTGTAGGATAAGAGGGAAAAGGATAACATTAGGAAGGAAGGAAGGATATGGATAGGCAGAAAACAGAAAAGGAGAGAGGGAAGAGAAAAGGTCAGCAACCAAACCCCAGGCACTACAGATGTCAAGGATGGAAACATGAGAAAGAGAGTAGAGTTATGAAGATGGGTGGTCAAGTGAGGTGAGGCAAACCAGAAAGAAGTTAATCCCGGAGGCCAAATGAATGAAGTATTTGAAGAGGCAATCATCAGCTGTAGGAAATACTGCTGAGAAGTCAAATAAGCTGACATCTAAAACTGACCATTGTATTTGGTAAAATGGAGGCCTCTGGTACCTTGAAAAGGTCTTAGTGTCATGATGGGGCCAAAGTCAGAGTCCAATGACTCTGAGTTAGAGTCCAGTGGGTTGAAGACAGAACGGGAGGAGAATACGACAAGGAACAGTGATATTATTTTCAAGTTTTGTTATAGAGGGGAACAAAGGAATAGATCTATAGCTGAAGGGATCCATGAGGACATGTGATCATTTGTTAAAATATGAGAGCTATTACAGCTTAACTTACTTGAAAATTTAACACAGGAAAACCTTTTAGTCCATTATTCAATTACAAAGTACACAGTCGAGTTTACCACACTGTTCATACTTCAGTATCATTTTTCAACTAAATGTTCTTTCAAAGTCTTAAGCAAGTAACTAGCCACTAATTTTTTCTTTTCCTTCTTGCTTTTCTTTGTATGGGTAAAGGAGGATATTGCAAAGATAAAAGCTCGATTTTTCACTGACTTTCAAGTTCAAAACATGTCTGTGTCAGTAATTTTTTTCAGACTGAGAATTTTTTAAGCCTAAGCTGAATGTTTAATGGAACTCACATAAAATTACATATAAATGGTATTCAAAACTGTGATTATAATCTTTTTAATTTTATTTTTTTAATCAAAAGGGTTTTTTTTCCACTTAGAAACACAGACATTATAGCATATTTTTTCCTGTGACAACATCAAAACCGAATCAGCATCTAAAGAATATTTCTAGGTTTTCTGAACTAAAAAAAATTCCTAGGAGATTTTCCCTTAAAAACGAAATGAGGAAAAAAAACCTGAGCAAGTTAAATATGAAAGACATTTGAAATTTTTAGATATTAAAATTTTATAGATATTTAATAGATTTTAAATAGATATATTTTTTAAAAATCTATTTAAATAGATTTTTAATCTATTTAATAGATTTTTAATAGATATTAAAATTTTTTTTTGTTTCTTCATGTTTATAAATTTTTGAACCAGCTTACAGATACAGAATTTAAATGTATTTTTATAAAAAAACTATTCCTTCACCATATTCATGATAAAAGCTATAAAATAGGGTCTATTGATAAATTAATGGGGGCAGTGGTAAAGCAAAAAGGTATAAAAAGTTCCTATGTTATATATCTTTCTGGATATGGTAAACTTGAGATAAGTAATTTAATATAAATCTTGAGGATAAAGAAATTGGGTTTTGAAGACCTAATACTTACCATGCAAACTGTTATCAATTTCAATATTTTCCGATACCATTGAATTGTTTGTGCTGTAGCTCAGACCAAGAACCATTTGAAGGTCTGAGAGATTCAGTCGTGCTGTAAGCTCACCACTTCTATCTCCAACCTACAACCACAAGCATTTATTTATATATTTAGAGTAGTATTTAAAGTAAAGAATGGTGAAGATTAGTTGAAAATATTGTGAACCTAAAACTGGAAGAAAATATGGAGAAATGAAAATAGTTATTTTAGAATCATAATACTATGAATGAAATGGTTTTTTCCATTAATACTATTTTAAAGAAGAAAGAAAAGGAAAGTTTCTAAACTATGGCAGTAAGACTGATGGATATATTCTATCAACTCTTCTCTAAATATTAGACAGATCTTAATCTTTGTGATCAATTAAATAATAATGTAGGTTATTCTGTGACATGTTAACTTGGCATCACATGAATAAAATTTTCTTATAATATTGTATTTCCATACTGTAGTAACAGTATTAAACTAGACATTATACTAGGCACTTTTATATACTTTATCTCTAATCCTTATAACAATTTGCAAAGCAGTTATTATTCCCATTTTACAGATGAAAGAAATGATGCTCAGAAAAGGTTTCCAAGCTCAAACAGCTGGCAAGCGGCAGAATTGTAACAGGAACCAGTCCCTGATTCTAAAAGTCATCTTCTACCTTTCATACCATGCTACTCTTCCACATGGAGATGGGGGACAGTGGAGATAGTCAGTGATGCTCTCATTCCTCTATCCTACATCAAGGCAAGTGCAGACATACCTCTGATCTGTATCTTAAAATGCTTTCAGTTCTTATGCCTAGAGAACAATATATAATCAAATTTATTACTCGGAGAAATAATAGGGCTGCAGATCTGTGAATCACAATAGCACAAATAACCATTTTTTAGTTTCATACCTCTCTTGAAATTTCCAAGTGTTTTTCAGCAAAATGCATCGCTTGGTCATGATTTCCTAGAGCTGTGTATGCATTTCCTAAGCTCCAACATGCTCTTCCTTCACCAATTCTACAAAATAATTCAAAGTTATCTGAAAGTAAGTTGGTGTGAAGAATAAAATTTATCATGTAGTAATTAAAGGTATAAAACAATGCTTTGAATTTATTTCATCTTTCTTAGAAAGAACAAACTATCATCATACTAGAGATATATAGTTAGCCTGCTTCAGGTTCTGCATCTGGGGATTCAACCGTGATTTGAGAAACTCCTGGATATGGAGGGCCGGTTGTACTACACCATTTTACACACAAGACTTGAGTCTCCATGACTTTTGGTATCAACAGGGGCCCTGGAATCTTAACCACCATAGATATCAAGGGATAACTGTGTTAGAATATCCAGATAATACTGAACTCAGAGTCAAGTTTTAAAATGGAAAAGATCCTTTTTAAACATGTAGTGTACTATAAATAAAGTCTCAGGGATAGGTCTTGTAATTCAACTACCCCATTTTCTTTCTATGACAGCCTTACTGGGTAATCACTCACTACGAGGAAGACAGAACTCACTACCTCTTGAATTAGCATACTTCTTTTTGAATAAGTATATAGAATTCTTCACACTGAAATAAAAATCTATCCTATTTAAAGCAAATGTCAGAAAGTAAAGTCCTGCACAAATATTCTGTTTTTTAATATAGTTAAAAAAAAATTAGCCATCAACATTTAAAAATCAGAATATTTTATATAAAACTCAGAATTCCTCCCTTCTTTTGAAAAAAGAGGTGGCTTTGGATCCTCATTCCTGGCCTGCGACACTTAGCTGGAGTGAAATAGCAGCTGTCCCCTTAACATGAGGAGTAATATCTAATTTCACCACAATTTCCACACTGGTCTAGTCAGGAGGACCTTTGCAGGCATGTGAGTTTGTGACCTGTTTACTGATCTTGGTTCAAGACTATATGGAACCAGTCAAATCCTCTAATATGTGCTAACCCTTCAAAACATATGCTAGCATACAGAGAATGCTACTGAAACAGAGAAGATACCTTATAAAGGAATTAAAAAGAAAACAAAGCAAACCAAAAAAGAAATTTAAAGGAAAAATTCTAGGGATTCAACAATATATTTTATCATAACAACAATAAACAGGTGTAGAACTTACCTATCATTAAGCTCTTGAGCAATTGTTAAGTGCTTCAGATGATAATCAATGGCCCTTTCATAGTCTTGAAGTAAAGTGTGTGTGTTTCCAAGACTGTAGCAAGACTGTGCTTCGATAGCTCTGTCTTTAAGCTGGCGAGCCAATAGTAAAGTCTTTCTGAAAAAACAAATTAATTCTTACATAAAGATCATTTTTATTACTGGCTATAGTAAACATAAAACTCACTTTCCTCCTGCCTTTAAAGTAAATCTACTTTAGGGCCTAATATCCCATACTTTTTCCACTACTTCTAGGTAAAATGAAAAGACATCCTTGAAACACAAAAAACAAATCCAGACTTTTAGAATAAATATAAGAGTCCTATTAATTCCCCAGATAAAAGAATTGATGCATGAGATCAAGTGCCTCTAAAGATTAACAGTATTTTTAACATTTACAAAAACCTTTCCCTGTTGCCAAAGAATTGATGCTTTTGAAGAAGACTCTTCAGAGTCCCTTGGACTGCAAGGAAATCCAACCAGTTCATCCTAAAAGAAATCAGTTCTGAATATTCATTGGAAGGACTGGTGTTGAAGCTGAAACTCCAATACTTTGGCCACCTGATGTGAAGAGCTGACTCAACTGAGAAGACCCTGATGCTGGGAAAGACTGAAGGCCCGAGTAGAAGGGGACAACAGAGGATGAGATAGTTGGATGGCATCACTGACTTAATGGACAAGAGTTTGAGTAAACTCCAGGCGTTGGTGATGGACAAGGAGGCCTGGCATGCTGCAGTCCATGGGGTCACAGAGAGTTGGACACAACTGAGCGACTGAACTGAACTTCCCTGTAGCAGTGGAATAACATTAAGTCAGTTTGTCTACATACATCATACTGTTGCTTTTTGTCATACTTTCCATTTTGTCAAAACTGAAAATACTTAATGTAAATTGCTTTGTATAGGCCATAAGTCACCAGTTCATGAAAAATATTAAATGCCACATTTAAATATTATAAACTCTACCTTGTGGAATCGCCAATGAGAAGCCACCGCAGTCGTTAAGAGCATGGGCCCTAGAACCAGGCTGAGGGGTTCAGATCCCAGCTTTGTGAGTTAGTTTATCTGTAACTGGGACAAGTCACTCAGCCTCCCTATGCACTAGTTTCCTCATATGTAAAAAATAGGTTTTGTTAGGATTAAATGAATTAGTATATATAATGTGCTTAGCATAGCATCTTGCTCCCAGTAGAAGCTAATAAATGTTAGTGTTTTGTTATTATTATCATCAGTGCTTCAATCTACAGATGCTTTTGGATCCAGTAATATAAATGACTCTTTCCTATAATTTCTGCCAAACAGTATAAATGCTGCATATCATTATAACTATATGAAAAATAAGTATATGATAATTGATAGTTTTATTAAGCAAACAAATCTGAAATTATATATTTGATAATGATACTTTCAAATTTGTCACCCAGCGAGGCTACACACTTACTCTAACATTGCCTGTCCTCGCCAACATTTTTGGAAGACTTTTGGAATTGTCCTCTGACCCTGTGGCATAGTCCTTTCTGGCATACTGTTATCCTTTGAGAATACAGTTAATTTGAAAATGGTTGGAAGTCTTTCTGTAACCAAACTCTGTTACTAAAGTAAGTTTACCAACTACTGTTTCTATCCTTTCTATTATAGACCTGTAATATTATGATAGTTTTTCCAGTGTGGCTCTGAAAACAATTCCAAAGAAGAGTTCCAAAAATATTTTTAGCCAGTATTTTTGTAATATGTATAAAGTTCTGAGTTCTCCTTGCCTGTGGGTGTGTGGGGCAGGAGCAAGTCTCATTACTTTATACTCATGATTCTTTAGTCAAACAGCCGCCATCTCTACTTCATTATGGAACTTTCCAGTATTTAACACAAATACATCGTTTGTTAAGACTTTTCTATTGGCTTTTGGATTTAAAATATAAGAAACATTTATATTTAAAGTCAAAATATATACTCCTTGTATAGTGATGTATTTTATTTAGAAGGTTATTTCATATCTAACTAGTCAACCAACAAATACCAACTATTAGTTGAAGTTTAAATGGGATGGCATTCTAGTTTTTAACATGGACCTAAAGCAATTTTACCTTTTTTTAAGATGATAAACTTTCCAGATCTCTCTCTCACTAGATTCTTCAACAAAATATAAATCAGTCACTGTGTCTGTGGTTCCGTCATAATGGCTTCTGCCTAAGGCCTGTATGGACCTTCAATTCCCACTAATTAGAGAAAACTCCAAACAATCTCGAAAGCAAAGATCAGGCAAAATGAAGCAGTCTAAACTTTGCTATCAGGTATGTTTCAAGCCTACCAATAGCTTAAAAAGACTCTGTCTCAGAAGATGCTGGGAGTGCTACTCAAGTGAACAGGGCCTCAGCTTATAGAGAGAACCAAAGATAGGCAGAGAGGGTAGGAGAACTACTCGATAAGATGGTAGGATGAGCTGGGGGAAATTCAGCAATTGCTGGAGGAAACTAGGGCATCTGTTTATTACCAGGCTTTCATGTAGCCTCTCTGCAAACCCATAGTTGGTGGTGGGCGAGCATGTAAATATATACACCATACATGCTGAACCAGTGTAAAAGACTTTAAATGTGTAGAATGTCATTGAAAGCAGTTTTAAAGATAAAAATTAATAAAAATATAAAGGGGCTATGCTGCTGCTACTAGCTGTTAACAATAACACATATCGAGCACTGTGTGCCAAGTACTGTGCTAAATAAGTGCTTAATATATTCTTTCATTCAGTCCTCATAATAATCCCCAAAGCAAAGTACTGACATCTCTGATTACAGATGAGAAGCCTTAGACTTAAGACAGCCAAAAGTCCTGCTGCTTAAATGCACCAAAAAAGCTATAAACCCAAAGCCTATGATTTACTGGACTGTATAACTAACCATTTTACATTTATCTACAGAAATATTAGACTAACTTGTAGTATTCAGAGGCAGTTTCAAATTCACCAAGAAATATATATGCATTTCCAAGGTTGCTGTATGCTCTTCTTTCAGCTGCTTTATCTCCAAATTCTTTTGCAATAAGGAGACGCTGAAACAGAAAGTTTTAATTAGATAAAACTAAAAAAAAATCTGAAAGCTGTTCAAAACACTGATGAAGAAAATGATCTGGCTCCAAAGCCTTACTGTACCTGCTCATGAGCTATAACTGCATCCCTGAAGTTGCCAAGGAGGTAATGCGTGTTTCCAAGATTTCCAAAGGCCCGTCCTTGGGCTGCTCGGTCACCCAAAGCAGTCACTAGTGATAGGTTTTCCCTAAGTGATAACAAAGAGGTTTTTTTTTTTTTAAATAAACAAACAAGGTTGAAAAAAACCATTTATTGATTTTTATTTACAAATCAAATTCTTTTTATTTATTTATTTATTTTTAACAGACGGGAGTAGTCTGAATTGGGTTAGGAGGTCCCCACGCTGGGTTCCTCCCCTCAGCCACTGAACTCACTTCGCTGGCCCTGAGTCTGTTCCAAGCTCCGGCTGAGGAGGCGTCCACCAGGCCCCTCCGCAAGGACGGGGTCCATGGCATCTCCTGCCCAGTCTGCGCTCGCGGAGCCCGGTTCTCTGGGAACTCACCTCCCGGAAGCTCAGGGAAGGCCCTGTTAGGGCTGCTCTAGGCCCTAGTCTCAGACCTTCTCAAGGGACCTGGGATAGAGTGACTAAGCGCACTCAGCTCCGAGCCCCACTGATGAGCTTCCCTACAAATCGAATTCTTTATAGGAAAAAAATGAAAATAAGCTTACAGCCATAATGCGCCACGTTTTAATGATATGTCTGTGCTGGAGGATGGTTACAGGAAATAACTGGGAACATTTTACTCAACCATTCAGGTAGGTTTCTTCTCAGAGTCCAGGACAGAGTAATCTTAGAACCTGTACAGCTAAGAAGTTCTATTAAAGTCTGTTGATAAAAGACTCTGAATAACCTAAGACTCACTGTTGATATTTCTTATTTGTGCCACTAGGTGGCACTGGTCTGCAGTTTAAATGAAAGTTTTCCTGGGGAGGGAGGAGATTACTACTAACAGAACACTAACATTTTAGCAGCAATTTCATGGTCTATTTTACTTACTAGTCTATGATTTTAAAATGTCTGCCAAACTTTAAAACTTTACTGCTGTCTGAGGTGGACCACATGACTGTATCAGGGCTACTCACTCATAATAATCCACGGCTGCCTGCAGAGCATTTCTTACTTCTTCTGGAAATTCTCCTACATCCTGAGGACCAGGGCAGCCAAAACTTTTCCCTTTGGCATGATACACATTTCCAAGATTGTAAAGTGCTCTTGCTTCTCCCACCTAGATGAAAATATCAGCAGTTTATATTTTGAAATCAGAGGCTAGTATTGCAATGCTTATCACATATACTTATTTGTAACCTCCTTGATATTATGGTCAAGAGAAAAAAATGTTTACATCAGCCATCCATACAGAACCACAAAACATATGACCATGTATGAAAGAAGGACCTTTTACTATCTCTTTTTCTCATCTATTAAAAATTTTTTTGTTTCTCTTCTCTCATTTTTCTGTACTTTCTTTTTGGTATTAGCTTTTAGATAAACTATAGAATAATTAAATAGGATTAAAACACAAAGCAATTTCAAATGAAAACATTTGGTCTACCGTCTAATGTTTCCTCATTACCTTGTCATTAAGCTCTCTGGAAATATCCAGGTGTCGCTGACAACAAACTATAGCTTCATCAAAATTCCCAAGAACTTTTAAAGTATTTCCCAGATTACCACTAGCTTTAGCTTCCCCCAACTGGTCTCCAATCGTCCTAGGGTTTAAAAAAAGGAAAAAGAAAATGGTGTGTTAAAATATAAAGTAGTCAGAATATAGTTTTCCCTAGAGAACAGTTGACATGCTTAAGGTAAAAAAGACTCATTATTCTTGAAACCTACTTTAAATAAAAATTTTAAACTTACATTTTTGTATTTAAATATAATTTTCATTCACTTAATTAAACTCTAACATCATTTCACCACTATTCATTTACTTAATTAAACTGTGTTCATCCTAAAGATTAGTTTTACAATGCAATGCTAATGAATTAAAACTCATTAAATGTACTATTAATTTTTTTAATTGAATGAAAATGTTTTTTAAAGTGACAATTTAGGGAGAAAGCATGAAAAAGCTTAAATTAATTACCTTGCAAGAGTTAAATCATGATGATGGTATTCTAGTGCTTTGGCATAATCATGCAAATAGAAATAAGCATTGCCCAGCTGGCTGTAAATAGCGCTAAGAGTTTTTAGGTCTTCAGTTCCAACTTGAACTGCAGCTTCAAAGAATGACACACCAGCACGGCAGTCTCCAGATTTACACAGACGCTCCCCTTCCAAGGCCAGTTCAAGGCAAGAGGCTTCCATTCTATAAAATTATATAGGACAGACATTTACAACATTACATTACAACTGTATCAGTGTCTTTAACTTCCAGCAATATAATTTCAAGGTGGACTGTGGCAATTCTTGCTTACAGCAGCTGCCTCTACAACTGAAGTATATACACACTATTGATAACACAGTAAACTTTGCCTATTCAAATGTCTCTCAACCACAAAGGTCTTTTTCTTTTTGACAGGAAGCAGGATTTATTGGTGGGTGTGAGTGAGGAGGGGGCAGCACCAGGGCTCTCATGAGTGCTGGGCCGCCATTTATTCAGAGAGCGACGATCAGGGATGCACTTGGCCTCACAGCCATCTGCAATAAACCACTCTCCTGCCACCATGTTTTCAAATTCATCTACATTAAACTTAGTAAGTCCCCACTTCTCAGAGAGATAGATCTTCTGGTGGCCAGAGAACTTGAATTTGGCCCTGCAGAGGGCCTCAATCACATGTTCCTTGTTCTGTAGCTTGGTGCAGATGGACATTATGACTTGGCCAACATGGACCGCAGCCCCTGTGCCCTGAGGCTTTCCAAAGGCACCACACATCCCTGTCTGGAGCCAAGACTAGGGACAGCAAGCCAGTCATGAGTGTCCACTGGAAAGGGGTGTCTCCAAGGTCCCTTAGGACAACCTGGAGAGCAACGGGCTGCATATACTACTGAGGAGGGTGCTGCGGCAGCCACGGCACACTGGGCCCCCGTGGGGAAAAGAACACAGGGCCTTTTTACAGGACAGCCAAACATCTCTATGTGGAGCTGATGAAATACAATTCACATTTTATGGCAAGAGGAGGAAGAGTTAAATAAAACTTTTCTTCTGCTCATTTGGCTTCCTTCCTCCCCTTTTGTATGTGTTGCGCATCTGCATTAACCAGACCTCCTTAGGAGGTAACATTCCTTCTCAATCTCATCAGATGTCACAATGACCCCTTAGGAGGTCTTGTAATGGGCCATGGTGATCCATGACTCATCTTGCTTTGCACAGGTAGATGTGGATTGTGAAAAATGTCAGTAATATGTCATCTAATGGACAGTGCTTGAACCTCAAAGGGGCAGAACAATTCTCTGAGCTTTCTGAGAGGTGTTCCCAGGTTATAATCCTCAATTTGGCTTGAATAAAATATTTCATTTCTTTCTTAGATCCATTACTTTTTTTTTTTTTTTGTCAACAGAGCTCATTCTAATTGGCTCACCCAGAGCAACCTGTTTTACCAATGAGAGAATCTAAAATAGTGTTTCCTAAACTGTTCTGAGTTATGGCAGACTATCGGACTTTCTGGGAGTTGGGGGAGAAAAGGAATGCCTGTGGGAGGAGAAATCCTTTAAGTAATACTCTTCACTATCCAGGTATGCAGGTGATCTACTCAGCCCCTCCAACCACACATCTCTACATCATACTCAGGTGAACTCTCATATGTATGCAGGCACACGCGCGCGCGCACACACACACACACACACACACACACACTCCTTCCTTGTCTTACCACCACAAGATCACCTATACTGTAGAAAAATAGAAGAGGAAAATACCTTCAGGTACGAGGTACATTTCCATGAAAGAAATGTTAAGAAACCTTATGTTAGAAAGCAATGATTTAAAGATTTGCAGAAATTCTAATTCTCAAAGTCTGTCACTAAATTTGAAAAGCCAGAAGAATTGTTACTATAAATATATCTAAGAGAAAAAACACCAATACTTCCAATTCTAATCCTACACTTTAGTAGGTGCTCTTCATCAAAATTGCCATGATGGTTCTTCAACATTTTCATGATTTCTGCCATGTCTATGTACTACACAATCATTCACTTAAATGTATTTCTGTATTTGGCAAATTCCTTTCAATTGGCATGTGCCATTAACTGGCTTCCCTGGTGGCTCAGATGGTAAAGAATCCACCTGCAATGTGGGAGACCTGGGTTCAGTCCCTGGGTTGGGAAGATCCCCTGGAGGAGGGCATGGCAACCCACTCCAGTATTCTTACCTGGAGAATCCCCATGGACAGAGGGGCCTGGCGGGTTGCAGTCCATGGGGTTGCAGAGAGTTGGACTTGACTCAGTGACTAAGCACACCACATTAAAAAATATATATATATAGCTTAATCCAAAGCAGTGTCCATGAAATTGAGTTTGATGTGATATTCACTTTTCTAATGCACATCAAAACAAATATGTAACTATTAAGACAGGGTGCTCAGGGCTGGTGCACTGGGATGACCCTGAGGGATGGGATGGGGAGGGAGGTGGGAGGGGGGTTCAGGATGGGGACACATGCACACCGTGGCTGATTCATGTGAATGTATGGCAAAAACCACCACAATATTGTAAAGTAATTAGCCTCCAATTAAAAAAAAAAAAGTTAGTAAAATAAACTTAGGTACTACCAGTGGTATAACACCACCCGTTGGAAGACTCTGATTGAGCTCATCAAGCATTTTAATTTTTTAGAGCAGCACTAAATTACTTCTTACTAGAATTGTCTTTGAGCAACTCTACATGAGTGGTGGTTCTTGATCCCGGCTGCACAATAGTAGAGCTCACATGGAGCACTTTTTAAAACAACTTTGGGTCCCACACTCCCCTGGGCATGAGGTATGCCCTCAGAATTGTTTAATAGCTCCCAGGTAATTCCAATGTACAAGCCAGGGTTGAGAATCACTCCTTTAACAGGAAATGTGAATTAAACCGCCACTCACCCTAAACTCATTGAAATATGATTACACTGTGTATTTTTTGTAGTAGGTTAATTAATATATTTCTTCAGGTGCTGTCTTTTAGCCTATGTACTTCAAGGATCCTTAGAGTCATAAATTAAAATGGGGTTGTAAAAGTGGAAAATAAATCAGATGAAGCTAGATGAAAAATCTAGATTAACAGAGCCAATTACAAAGATTCAAAGCAGAATTCTCGCTCAGAAGTAGTCATCTCTGAGTGGTAATTTTAAGTTTTATATGCAGGTGTCTTTTTTAAAATAATTTAGCAAAGGCTAAATTGCTTGTTCATGGTTAGACTAATGACTTCACCTTCACCTTATAAAACAAGGTAAAATAATGCAAGTTAACCTCTTTTTAACATTTTGCTTTAACATTAGACTAGGGATGGGTGGGGAAAGCTAAAGCCCATAGAAAAATAAATTAGTTTACTGGAAATCTTAAATTGCTGTTTTATATTTCTTTATAGGTCACTTCAAATTAATAAAACCTATTTTTGTCTTCCACAAATGAAAACTTCCCTTTATTTTTAAATATGAAAGAGTTCACAAAAGAAAAAAAGATTACTTTTGTTTAAAAACCTCTTATGAGGTTACTGGTATATCGAATGTGTGAAGAGAAGAGTCAGCAAAAGATTAATATATAAAAATGTGGTTTTATCAAAGGGTTCTTTTGCCAGATGAGGTACTTGAGCTAGTTATTTTTATTTGTCTAAATGCTGAAACCACTGAACTTCTAAGAATTATCATGGGGGAAAAATTGGAAAAGACATTTTTACACATAAAATACATTACTGTTTCTATTAACAAATTTTAAGCATAATACTAATTATAGAAAAAATTATATGTTGAGCAATTTCACCACTAGGAGTTTATCTTAAAGCTACATCAACACAAATTTAAAAGGATGGTCACAGAAGTGAAAAAACCACTAACAATTTAAACGCCCATCAACAGAGTATTGGTTTAAAAAATTACATGCCACCATAGGATAGAATACTAGTGATGGCATATGGCTTCACCAAGAGAGAGATAGAGAAACTGTCGTCACCTGTGGAACCGTCAATCCAGGATGATTAGGTTGCTGGCCAGGAAATTAATAAAAGACAAAGCTATTGAGACAAATTTATTTTTAAAGCAGGACAAAAAAAATTAACATAAAAACTTCTCTGCCATTTGAGCCACTACCTTCTGCCTAAGACATTAACTGGATCCCCTTAGAAGACACAGGAATGCCTACTTGCCCCCCACCCCCCGAAAAGGCAATTACTCCTGGAGCTAGCACGTAACTCCTTAAGAGAAAACTCTTTTCTCAATCCTCTAAGGGGTCACTCTCACCTTGTTGGATGATGTAAACTGTCAACATGCTGCTTTGACGTAAAACTCTCCTTGTCTCAAAAACTTGTATTATTGTGCCTTGACTTCTCAGGCAAGCTTCTCAGGAAAGCTTTCTGAAAGACTGTCTCCAGGGTTATAATCCTCCAGTTGGCACAAATAATTTCCCTTTCCTTCTAAGATTGACTAATGATTAACTTTTTTGTCAGAACTATTTATATATAGGATGTGTAAAAACTGGAAGTTAATAAGAGTATGTCCATATAAAACAGAGAAGTTTCTTCAAATAAATATCTTCACCACAAATATTTGATGTTCTGAACTTAAATTTACACATTATAACGGAACCATCAATCCAAATGCTGTTGCATCTCACAGAACTTACCTATAAGGCTGAATGGTATCCTAAGAATTACAAATCTTTTAAAAGGTATTTTATTTTACATAATTCTCATTGGAAACAGTGATAGCTACCTGGAACCCTGCTGGCTACACTGTCCTTAAAGGTAAGACTGCCCTACAGGACAATCTACCTTAGAAAATCATTTCAGTAACAAATGCTCAAAATAAAGCTCACACTCTCTAGCTTATGAGTTTATTTTGACATATAGTATAGTTCTGATATATTTTATTGGGAAAAAAGTCAGAGTTCTGGCAAAATCTCCAACACCTCAAATATAGCTAATTGCAAAATAGCGAAGGAAGGCTGGTTTATAAATTTTTTAGAAGATCATTAAATAGTAACAGAGAAAGTAATTTCATATCCTCTCTGTCTCTATGAGAGAGTAGAATTACTTCATCTGTTTACCAGTTGGGCTGAAAACAAAGAACATACGAAGATTAGAAGACAAGCCGGGAAAATATCTGTCCATTAAAATATATCCCACATATAAAGTTTTCTTTTCATTCTTCCTAATGGTCCACTGAATTACATAATAAAAAAAAAGTATGTTTCTAGTAAGTATAAAGACAGCACTACTATCTTTGACTGAAATGTTTACATTTTTGTCAACAGATTGAACATTACAGCTTTAAATCTTCTGCACAATCTCACATCATTTCAATTTACTTTAACTTTTATATTTTATTATTTTTTACTCTTCTCCTACAACTTGATTTTTTTCTTCACTTCCTTCTTTTTGGTTTCTTGTGTTTACAGTATATCAACAAAAGCAAGAGAGGATTAAAATATTGATGCTACATTAAAAAAAATTAATAATCTGTTCTGTCCAAATCTGACTTCCCTTCAAAGGCTTATATACTAATTAAGAATAAATGATGAGATTCAGGACTGATCAAAGCAAGAGTGCCCTGCACCTTCTCCACTGTGCTGTCTCCTGTGGTTGTCGACTGCTCGCTGTAACCCCTAGTTCCACCTTCTCTGTGTTTTAATTGGGCATAGATCCTTTTATTACCAATCCTAGCCGCCATAAACAATTTTCATCTATTCAGTCTACCACATATGTCTAGTTATTCTAGTTTACTTTGTCAAAGGGAAAGTGCAAAACTATCTTGCATTAAATTTAAATTCTGATTGGTAACTTGGTTTTAAAAGTGATTATTCTACATTATAACAAATTTCATCCTCAAAATGATGCTGTGAGATGGGTATTATTATAGAAGGGGAAAATGAGGCTCAGTGACCTGCTTAAGATAATACGATGGCAAAGCTAAGACGTGAAATCCTGTCTTTGTCTCCAAATCCAGTGTTCTTTCCACCACTCCACATTACCTCAAATTATTCAGAAAGAATATTAATAATTATATTTATCTAGCAAAACTGAAAAATTCAATACTAAAATTGCATTCCTTCACAACTTATGTGCAATAGCCTAATCTTTATATTAAAGTATTGAAATGTTTTTCTTCATAGTAACGTATAAACAAGGAAATTTCTTTGTTTACTTATATATATTTTTTACTTATATAATTTACTTATAAGCAAAGTATATAAGCAAAGTATAATTATATAAGTAAATAAAATATTTAATTATATTTCTTTGTTATACTTAAACAAGTATATATAACAAGTTAAACAAAGAAATACAAAACTAGAGAAATTAATGTAATGAACCTGATATATCTACCTTTCTACATCAACAATTACCAATATATGATACATTATCAATATATATTTCATCTTTACTTCCACCCTCACTCTACAACTTTTGAAGTAGATTCTAGAAAACACAGACTTTCATTTGTAAGTATTTTGGTATGTACCTCTGAAAGATACGGAGTCATTTTCAAAAAATACAATCACAGTACTATTACCAATCCTAAAAGCTTTAATGACAGTTATTTAAAATCAGTTGCACACTTTTTAAAAGTTTAGAAACAAATCCCATTTTACTGTCAGTCTCCATTTCTCTCTACCTTCATAAATATGTTGCAAAATATTTCATAAAGCATTCTGATATCTCCTAGGAGGTTTCTTAGTATCTGAAGAATTATTTCATGTCAAAATTTACAAACACATTGTGCCACAGAAACTCCTCCAGAGAAAGACGAGGACCTCGATGAAAGAACCAGATGGATAAAACATTACATGCTAAGTGTTTACCAGAATAGAAAAATAACCTATACAAGGACATGACGCCTAAAAAAAGAGATCCAAACTATTACCTGCAATTACATACTAATCCAGTCAGTATACAAAATGCTAATTTTACAGGACTGACAAAACCAGAGATTTGTTTGGTGTAGTCTTACTAAAAATAGTTAAAAGTTTTACATTTCTTTTATAGGTGAAGTCCTGTATCAATATATAACCATGTTTGACCTATGCTATATCATGAAAAACGATAAATCTAAGATCTTCCTATAGGCACAGGTACAATCCACTCCTCATCAATAGTTGTTACAATATTAAACACATGGAAATATATACACTGCCATATGTAAAACAGATAGCCAATGGGAATTTGCTGAATGCCTTAGGGAACTCAAACCAGGCCTCTGTAACAACCTAGCGGGGTGGGATGTGGTAGGAGGTGGGAGGGAAGTTCAAGAGGAAGGGGACATAGGTACATCTATGGTTGACTCATGTTGATGTATGGCAGAAACCACCACAATATTGTAAAGCAATTATCCTTCAATTAAAAATAACTTTTTTTAAAAAAGAAGTAAGCCATTCTTGAAAATATTTAGCAAAATATTTAGCAAAAATATTTACCTGTCTTATTAAATATTTTCAAGAGTGAACCATCAAGTTCATTTGATGGTTATATCCAATGAAATTCAAATGTGGAGCCAGACAACAAGCTAGGCATCATGGGTGCCCAAAGGGAGCCAACAGTCAAAGGAGGGAGTGGCGAAGGAGGAGACAAACACATACAAACAGGTACACTGAATTTTAATGTAGTTAGTGCTGAGAGAGATGCCCAGGGTATGTGAGCACAGAGAAGGCACTGAAAATACGGAGTTCAGGAACAGTTTCCAGGAGAATATTTTTGAGCTGAATTCCTAGATATTGAGTAGAATGAGCTAAACCAAGAAGGTAGGAAGGGCATTCAAGGCATAGGGTGTAGCACCAGCAAGGGCACTGAGTCATGTGCAGGGAACCAGAGCTCAAAGTGCAAGGTGAGGAATGGCAGGAAGTAAGGATGAAGGAACACGTGGAGGCCAGGTAATGCAAGTTCCTGTGTACTATATTAAGCATGGCTCTACCCTGCAGGTGACTAGAAGCCACCAAAGAGATTATGCAGAGGTTGCATGATTAACTCTGTATCTTCATACTAAGCCCTCTAGAGGCAAATTTAAAAGAGGTTCCAAGAGGATAGAATGGAGAATGGAGGGAGTCTGGAAGGAAGATGATGAGGACCTGAACTTTCGCAGTGGTGGAGAGAATTCAGATGGATAGATGAATCTGAGCAGCATTTAGGCAGTAAAACTGGCAAGACTTCACATTAGACACAGAGGTTTCTGGAACTATGTCCCAGAGGGTAGAGCGAGAGCAATTCTATTCAAAATTCATTTAAATTATATTGAATGTCTTCCATTTTCTTTCATTTGAAACTTTTAAATTTGCAATAGAAATGCCCTCAGCGTACCTATATAAACTTTCTTGGCACCGTGCCCAAACATGAACCATCTGCTCCAAAGCAAATGACAGTAAATCTCACTATTTCCTATGCAAGTGCTAAGATACCTAAGGTTTGGTATCAAACATCTTCACTCATTAGGGATAAGAACACTATTCAAAGCTAGAAGTTTTGATGTTTATTTAATATTAACTCATAACAGTTTTGATAAGGAATCTATTAATATCTAATCACCTGATAATTAAGTCTTCCATTCTAAATTTTGTGTTTATTTTACAGTTAAGAACAATGAGTATAACTTCCAAAATACATGTTAAATAATGATGATGTACATATTTCTTGGTTTGTTCCTAAATATCTCAGAAATGTCATTAATATTTTACCACTAAATATTAAACTGATTATTCGTTTATCATGTTTAGAAAGTACCCACCCACTCCAACATTAACACCCCTTTTCTTAAAAGCTCATTTATAAAAGATCACTATTTAAAAATTGTAACACAAAAATTAGGTTGTTCAGCCAACCACACTACAAAATCTATCTTCTACCCTCGAAGATTTAGAAATATACCTCAATTTTAAATTTGCATTATAAACATAGAAACAGAGTTTAAAATAACTAATCATAAACTCTTCCACAGAACATTAATAAACTATAGAATATAATTGTTCTCTACTACCATTTTCCTATAGAAAGGATATAAAAACTTACTACAACCACAACAAAGAGAAAACACTGTTTAAAGGAGATACTATGGCTAGTATATTTTTATATTTAAATTTCAAATGATCAGAGTTAAACACATGTTTAAATAAGTATTAAAATTACCCACTAAGAAAGCAGCAGTCTTACCTGTAACGAACATGAAAAGAATGGTCTTCTCTCATGCTTATCAAATTTTCCTCCATCGAGTCATATTATAAGCTGGATATACTAAGAAATTATTTTATTTTGTGCCAATCCAGCTCTACAATGTAGAATTGTTGCAGAACATTGTCCGGTTAGTATATTAATGAGTTGGTGTTAATACATCCTAAGCTCCTGCTTCTTCTTTATTAATAATGAAAGGAGGTCAATGTCAGACAGCTTAAAGGTTCAAAATGTGTCCCAAATCCTTGCATCTCTGGCCCTTTCAGCAGCACTTCAGCAACATTTCTGCAAAAGGAATACAAGATGTTTTGCTTGAAGTCCTATTTTCAAAGAATAACCTAAAGTAATTCCAGGCTGTACCGTAATCACACAGCTAACTTCACAGACTGCTGTCATGTCAACTATGGCAGAAAAACAGCAAAGAGCTTAATCATCAGAGGGCTTCTACATAAGGATGTGAACATAGGATACTTACTTGAGACATGTACTTTTTAATTTTTTAAATTGGTTTAAAATACAATAATTTATGTTACATTTTCCATTACAAATATAGAAGAATAGATATAATACTAGTATCTTAAAATTGTGAAACTTTAAGATTTAAAAAACTACCATTAACAAGTAAAATGAAAATTCAACAACTCATTTGAACAAGTCAGTCCTACACTCTATAAATTTATTTCTTCAAAGAAGATATTTATGCTGATTTTAAAATTTTCTCTGAAAGTGATTATACCCACAATAAACAGCAAAAGGATGAATATGAAGATGTAAAAGAGGACATCAAAATCATAAAATGTGGGGGAAGAGAGTAAGAAAATGTGGATCTTTTCCCCCCTGGAATGTATCTGAGCCTATACGACTACCAGTCTAAGGCAAGTAGATATACGAAAGGGTTAACACACTTGAAAAACAGTGTAACAACAAATAAAAAACATACAATAGATTCACAGAAACCAAAAGAAAGAGAACATAAGTATAATACAAGAAAAAAATCATCAAACCACAAAATGAAAAGCAAAAAGAAAAAGGGACAAAGAAGAAATATAAAATCAACAGGAAAACAATGTTTAAAATGGCATAAACACATCAATAACTACATTAAATGTCAATGAACTAAATGCTCCAATCAAAAGATGGAATGGCAGTCTGGATTAAAACAACAGACTACAATATGCTGCCTACAAGAGACCCACTTTAAGGCAGAGTAGACATATAAATTGAAAGTAAAGGGATAGAAGGATATCTCATGGAAACAAAAATGACAAGAAAGCAAGAGTTGCTATACTTAGACAAAATAGACTTTAAACCAAAAGCCATAAAGATAAAGAAGGATGCTATATGGTGATAAAAGGATCAATACAAGAAGAGGATTTTACACTAGTCAACATATATATATCCAGCAAAAGCAGTTATAAGAGGGAAGTTTATAATAATACAATCTGACCTCAAGAAACAAGAGAAACATCAAATCAACAAGCTAAACTTGCGTCTAAAACAACTAGAGAAAGAACAAACAAAACCTCAAGTTAGTAGAAGGAAAGAAATCATAAAGATTAGAGCTGAAATAAATGAAATAGAGACAAAGAAAACAATCACAAAGATCAATGAAACTAAAAGATGGTTCTTTGAAAAGATAAAATAACCTTTAGCTAGACTCATCAAGGAAAAAAGGGAGAAGACTCAAATCAGTAGAATTAGAAATGAAAAAGGAGAAGTTACAACTCATCCCATAGAAATTCCAAGGGTCATAAGAGACTACTATGAATAATTGTATGCCAATAAAACGGACAACCTGGAAGAAATGGACAAATTCTTATAAAGGTACAGTCTCCGTAGACTGTGAACCAGGAAAAAACAGAAGATATGAACAGACCAATCACAAGCACTAAAACTGAAACTATTATTAAAAACCTCCCAACAAACAAAGGTCCAGGACCTGACGGCTTCCCAGGCCAATTTTATCAAATATTTGATTCTTTGTGACCTCATGGACTATACAGTCCATGGAATTCTCCAGGCCAGAATACCAGAGTGGGTTGCCATGCCCTCTTCCAGGGGATCTTCCCAACTCAGGGATCAAACCCAGGTCTCTCACATTGCAGGTGGATTCATTACCAGCTGAACAGTTAACAACTATCCTTCTGAAACTTTTCCAAAAAATCACAGAGGAGAGAAAACTTCCCATCTCATTTTATGAGGCCACCATCACCCTGATACCAAAACCAGATAAAGATACCACAAAAAAAAGAAAATTACCTTTTATGATTAAAAAAAAGAAAGCTCTCCAGAAAGTGGGCATAGAGGGTACATAACTCAACATAATAAAGGCCATATATGATAAACCTGTATCCATTGTTTTCCCATCTAATTGCCATGAAGTGATGGGACTGGACACTGGAAAACAGTGACAGACTTTATTTTCTTGGGCTCCAAAATCACTGCAGAATGTAATTGCAGCCATTAAATTAAAAGATGCTTGCTCCTTGGAAGAAAAGCTATGACCAACCTAGACAGCATATTAAAAAGAGAGACGTTACTTTGCCAGCAAAGGTCTGTCTAGTCAAAGCTATGGTTTTTCCAGTAGTCATGTATGGAGAGTTATCCATAAAAAAAGCACCAAAGAATTGATGCTTTTGAACTGTGGTGTTGGAGAAGACTCTTGAGAGTCCCTTGGACAGCAAGGAGATCAAACCAGTCAATCGTAAAGGAGATCAGTCCTGAATATTCATTGGAAGGACTGATGCTGAAGCTGAAACTCCAATACTTTGGCCACCTGATGCGAAGAACTGACTCACTGGAAAAGACCCTGATGCTGGGCAAGACTGAAGGCAGGAGGAGAAAGGGATGACAGAGGATGAGATGATAGGATGGCATCACTGACTTGATGAGTTTGAGCGAGCTCTGGGAGTTGGTGATAGACACGGAAGCCTGGCGTGCTGCAGTCCATGGGGTCGCAAACAACTGAGTGACTGAACTGAACTGAAGAAGACAAAAGTCCCATACTCCGAAAACTGTAAGATGCTGATGAAAGAAACTGAAGACGACATAAATAGATGGAAAGATACACCATGTTTGTGGATTGGAAGAATCAATGTTGTAAAAAATGATTATACTACCCAAGGCAATCTACGGACTCAATGTAATCCCTATCAAATCACCAATGGCATTTTTTCACAACACACAAAAAAATCTCAAAATGTGTTTGGAGACACAGAAGACCCTGAATAGCCAAAGCAATCTTTAAAAGAAAAACAGAGCTGGAAGAATCAGGCTCCATGACTTCCAACTACACTACAAAGCTACAGTCATCAAAAGAGTAAGTTACTGGTACAAAAATAGAAATATAGACAACAGAACAGGAGAGAAAACCCAGAAATAAGCCCATGCACCTATGGTCAATTAATCTATGACAAAAGAGTCAAGACTACACAATGTTGGAAAGAGTCTCCTCAACAAATGGTGCTGGGAAAACTGGACAGACACATGTAAAAAAAATGAAATTAGATCATTCCTTAAGTCCAAACACACAAAAAAGCTCAATATGGATTAAAGACCTAAATGTTGAGACTGGACACTATAAAACTCCTGGGGGAAAACATAGGGAGAACACTCTGACATAAATCGCAGCAACATCTTTTTAATCCATCTCCCAGAATAATGGAAATAAATGCAAAAATAAACAAATGGGACCTACTTAAACTCAAAAGCTTTTGCACAATAAAGGAAATGATAGACAAAATGAAAAGAGAGCCCACAGATTGGGAGAAAACTTTTGCAATAAGAAATTAGTCTCCAAAATTTACAAACAGCTTCTTAGGCTTACTAGTATCAATACAAACAGCCCACTCAAAAAATGGGCAGACCTGATTAGATATTTCTGCAAAGAGGACATACAGATAGCCAAGAGGCACATGAAAAGATGTTCAACATCACTAATTATTAAAGAAATGCAAATTAAAACTACCATGAGTTATCACCTCACACCAGTCAGAATGGCTATCATCAAAAAATCCACAAACAACAAATGCTGGAGAGGGTGTGGAGAGAAAGAAACCCTCCTGCACTGTTGGCAGGAATGTAAATTGGTACAGCCACTATGGAGAACAGTATGGATTTTCCTTAAAAAACTAAAAAATAGAGCTACCATATGACTCTGCAATCCCACTCCTGGGCATATATCCAGAGAAAAACATGGCCCAGAAAGATACATGCACCCCAATGTTCATTGCAGCTCTGTTTACAATATCCAAGACATGGAAGCAACCTAAATGTCTGCTGACATAAGAATGGATAAAGATGTGGTATACAAATACAATAGACTATTACTCAGCCATTAAAAAGAATGAAATAAGGTCATCTGAAGCAACATGGATGAATCTAGAGAATGCCATACTGAATGAAGTAAGTCAGAGAAGGAGATATATCATAGGACATCCCTTATGTAAGGAATCTAAAAGAAATTATGCAAATGAACTTATTTACAAAACAGAAAGAGACTCATAGACTTAGAAAATGAACTTATGGTTGCCAGGGGGAAGGGACAGTTAGGGACTTTGGGAAAGTCACGTACACACTGCTGTATTTAAAATGGATAACCAACAAAGACCTATTGTATAGCACATAGAACTCTGCTCAATGTTATGTACCAGCTTGGATGAGTTTTGGGGGTTTGAGGGGGAATAGACACATGTATATGTATGACTGAGTCTCTCTGCTGTTCACCTGAAACTACCACAACATTGGTAATCAGCTGTACCCCAATACAAAATGGTTTTGGTGTTAAAAAAATTAAACATATATGCATCTAATAAGGAAGCACCCAATACATAAAACAAATACTACTAGATATAAAGGGAAAAATAGTGCTCGCTTTGGCAGCACATATACTAAGATATAAAGGGGAAAATGAATAGGAATACAATAATAGTAGGAGATTTTTCAACACTCTACTTACTTCATGGACAGATCTTTCATTCAGAGAATCAGTATGGCAACAGAGATACTCAATAATAAAACAGAACAGTTAGACTTAATTGATATTTTCAGGACAGTACATCCAAAAACCCAGAATATAGATTCTTTTCAAGTGCATATGGAACATTTTCCAGGACTGACCACATACCAGGGCATAAAAGAAGCCTCAACAAATTTAAGAGTATAGAAATTAACTCAACCATCCTTTCTGACCATAACAGCATGAAATCAGAAATTTCACAGAAGAAATGAGGAAAAAAGTAATTATATGGAGATTAAACAACATGCTATTAAGAAAAACCCCAATGGATCAACAATGGAATCAAAGAGGAAATTAAACTACAACCTTTAAGGTAACAGCTAAGAGAAACAAGGTGAACATAAGATATATGTGCTTACAAAAATAAAATTATACATATGTGTGTCTGTGTGAGTGTGTATGTATTCTTGGAATCTAGTGTTACAAAAACCCCACAGGTTAGCCCAACATATTACTACAACATTCCCAGAAAGGTTACAAGGCAGCTAATCCTAATTTTGAATAGTCCTTTCAGCAAGCTATTCCATATTTTGAGCAATCTTTCCATTTCTACCCATTTCTCCCTTCTACTGCCATCCAGTAAAGCCTAACTCCTCTTCCACATAACATCCCTTTAAGTATTTCAGCTATAACATAAACTAGACTCTAAATAATACACACTCACTGCTTTGTTAATTAACTATAGTTAGGATAGTAGGGAACAGAGCAGGAGGAGAAAGGTAGAAAGGATTAGTCTAGAGGGATTTCCTAGAGCAAATGTGGCTTTCATATTAATAACCAATGTGGCATATAAGAAACACAAAATATTATTCCTCTTATCCTCTCTCTTGGCCAAGAAATGAAGCAGTATCTTAAGAAAGGAGGAAAAGATGGGTAACGGTTATTAAACCAACAAATCTCTTTCTCCTTTTGTTTAGAATTCCATTGTACTTTTTTTCTTTAATAAAAAACGTTAAGGGAACTGGGCTTCCCAGGTGGGGCTTGTGGTACAGAACCCACCTGCCACTGCAGGAGACATAAGAAATGCAGGTTCAATCCCTGGGTCAGGAAGATTCCCCGGAGGAGGGTATGGCAACCCACTTCAGTATTCTTGCCTGGAGAATCCCATGGACAGAAGAGCCTGGCAAGCTATGGTCCACAGGGTTGCAAAGAGTCAGACATGACTGAAGCGACTTGGCACGCAGGCACATTAAGGGAATTAGTATAGATAATCAGAGCAACAGCTCCAAAGTGCATTTAGATTACACAACAGCTAAACTGTCAATTAAACTGTTTTCCACTATCACTTTGAGGTTTAGGTTATTTATAGTATGGGGCAGAAGGTGAGGTATTAGAATTAAGTTAAATTACAATTTAATTGAAATATTTGTCCAGCCGTGATATCATAATGAAATCCCCAAGCTCACCAAGTATTAAAAAAAAGAGTTAACTTCATACTTATTAAAATATAAGTATTTAATTAATTTAACAAATGTATATAAATGGAGTTGCAAAATACCTTACTTGGTTAGGACTGCATACAGAACTGTAAAAGAAGGTTAACTCACCATTTTACCAAGATAATTTATAATTTATTTTCAATGGGAGAGTATCCCCCAAAAGTTACTCTTAAATTCAATCTCTAAAACAATTAAGTAGCATTTATCTTACATTTAGTCACTGAACAAACAAGTAATTCTTTTTTTTTTGCCACTTTATTTTTTTAATTGAAGGATATTTGCTTTACAGAATTTTGTGGTTTTCGTCACACGTCAACCAGAATCAGCCATAGGTACACCTCCCTCCTGAATCTCCTTCCAATCCCACCATTTTAGACTGTCAGAGAGCCCCCTGCTTGAGTTTCCTGAGCCATACAGCTAATTCCTGTCGACTATCTATTTCACATATGGTATTGTAAGTTTCCATGTTACTCTCTCCATATATCTCACCCTCTCCCTCCTCCCCCACCCCTGCCCCGTGTCCTTAGGTCTGTTTTCTATGTCTGTTTCTCCACTGCGGCCCTGAAAATAAATTCATCTGTACCATCTTTCTAGATTACATATATATGTGTCAGTATACGATATTTATACTTCTCTTCCTGAGTTCACTCTGTGTAATAGGCTCTAGGTTCGTCCACCTCATTAGAAATGACTCCAATGTGTTCCTTTTATGGCTGAGTAGTATTCCACTGTATATATGTACCACAGCTTCTTTACCCATTCATCTGTCAATGGACGTCTAGGTTGCTTCCATGTTCTAGCTGTTGTAGACAGTGCTGCAGTGAACACTGGGGTACATGTGTCTTTTTCAGTTTGGGTTTCCTCAAGGCATATACCTAGGAGTTGGATTGCTGGGTCGTATGGTGGTTTTATTCCTAGTTTTTTGAGGACTCTCATACTGCCTTCCATAGTGGCTGCATCAATTTATATTCCTACCAGCAGTGCAAGAGGGTTCCCTTTTCTCCACACTCTCTCCAGCATTGTTTGCAGACTTTTTGATGATGGCTATTCTAACTGGAGTGAGGTGCTATCTCATTGTAGTTTTGATTTGCATTTCTCTAATAATGAGCCATGTTGAGCATCTTTTCATTTGTTTGTTAGACATCTGTATATCTTCTTTGGAGAAACGTCTTTTTAGGCCTTTTTCCCACTTTTTGATTGGGTTGTTTTTCTGATATTGAATTGTATGAGCTGCTTGTGTATTTTGGAAATTAATTCTTTGTCAGTTGTTTCCTCTGCTATTATTTTCTCCCCTTCTGAGGGCTGTTTTCTCACCATGTTTATAGTTTACTTTGCTGTGCAAGTGCGTTTTTAAGTTTAATCAGGTACCACTTGTTTACTTTTGTTTTTATTTCCATTACTCTAGGAGGTGGGTCATAGAAGGGCTTGCTTTGATTTATGTCATCAAATGTTCTGCTTATGTTTTCCTCTAAGAGTTTTATGGTTTCTGGTCTTACATTTAGGTCTTTAAACCATTTTGAATTTATCTTTGTGTATGGTGTTAGGAAGTGTTCTAATTTCATTCTTTTACATGTAGCTGTCCAGTTTTCCCTGCACTACTTATTGAAGAGGCTATCTTTGCCCCACAGTACATTCTCGAACAAACAAGTAATTCTTTATTCAATGATTCATGTTGCAAAAATTTCTAACCAATTTATTAACAATATGTTCATTCATGGTCCACATGGAGTTAACAAACTCATTGCATATTTTTATATATTACAAGTACAACACTAATAAAATTTACAATAATATTAAATTATAAATTGTTCATTAAGATAAGAAAATTTAATGACAGGACCAGGAAACGGAATGGAAATTAAGGTTTGAAAGAATATTAAGAAGTCATCAAGTTTAACTTCCAACCTCCATTGAGACTTACAACTTACAACTAATAATTTACAAAGAACACATGCCCTTAAAAGCACCTCCCAGGTTTAACAAGCAATACTCCAAAAACCACACTGCTAACAAAATTGTTAACTTACAGCATTTTTTTGGTCTGACTATAGATAAAGAGAAAGCAATAAGTATTTTCCATATCCTAGAAACTGACAGAAGCATGTAGATTGTCTCATGTCTAATTACCTGATTAGGAAGTCAAAACAGGCAGACTCCCCAATTACATACCCAGTCAGACTTCTAGACACTGTCCAAGGCATGCAATCAGAGTAAACAATGAATCCCAGACTTACTATACTCCATTGACAACAAAGAATCATCAAACTAGGTGATTAGGAAAAATGGGGGATAGACAGTTACAATTACAGCTGATCTTTGAATGGGTCTGAACTCCACAGGTTCACTTGTAGGAGGACTTTTTTCAGTAAATAGATGCTATAGTACTACACAATCCACACTGTTGGAGAAGGGATAAAATACCCACTCCAGAATTCTTGGGCTTCCCTTGTGGCTCAGCTGGTAAAGAATCTGCCTGCAGTGCGGGAGACCTGGGTTCGATCCCAGACTTGGGAAGATCCCCTGGAGAAGGGAAAGGCTACCCACTCCAGTATTCTGCCCTGGAGAATTCCATGGATTGTATAGTCCATGGGGTTACAAAGAATCTGAAACGACTGAGCAATTTTCACTTCACTTCACTTCACAGATATAGAACCATGGATACAGAGGGACCAAATGTAAAATTATTAGTGGATTTTCCACTGCACAAGCGGTCAGCGCCCCACACCTCCACAGTTTTCAAGAGTTAACTGTGTATTTTTTGTCCTTATTTCAATTTACTGGAGAAGGCAATGGCAACCCACTCCAGTATTCTTACCTGGAGAATCCCACGGCCAGAAGAGACTGGTGGGCTATAGTCCATGGGGTTGCAAAGAGTCAGACATGACTGATCGATTAACACATACACATTATTTAAACTATCTACTCCTGACTGTAACCTAAGTGCCAATAACTTTTGGTCTGATTCTTTCATTCATGTATCTCTATATACTAGTAAAACCCATTTGATAATAAATATAACTTACTTGTCCTGCCTCCAGGTTTGATAATTTAAATTCTTTAAATTTCTCTTATCTTAATAATTCCCTCTAAAGTACAATACTCAAATTCCCCAAATCCCTTTCAGTTGTAATGTTTCAAATCAGATATAGTAGCTGTTTATAAATTGGTACTGGAATAAATATTGAGGAAGAATGAAGGACATATTTAAATAAACTTCTTCCCCTTTAGAATTCAGGGTCAGGTTAGAGCAAGAACACACATCATAGTGCTAATGGGGTAGCAAAGTAGAATGTCGAAACATCCACTTACAAAAAAAACTCAAGTAACCACCGTAGGTAAACTATTTTCTGTCAAATTAGGTATCTGTAAGTATACCCTAATTTATTTGTAGATGGTCTAAATATGGCTTGTCATCTGATCCAACCATCTATTTCTAGTTACATTTTATCTGAATGAAATAGAGGCAACAGGATGGCAAGTATAAGGAACAATGCATGTAAAATTCAGAGTAGGAAGGTAAAAGCAGGAAGTTTACTTAGAGTATGCAGAGTGTAAGAAAAAGCAAAAGCTAGAGTAAGCAAAGTCCAGCAAGAGTTCAGAGCTTGCTTTCAGGTGGCAGGTGCTGAGGAGCCATCAAAGAAAAATTATTCTGCCATCAGAATGTAAGACTGATGTGGGAAATCAGTGCCTAAAGTAAGTGAAGTCAGGATCAAGAATGTCTAGGTACTTGATTAAGTAACCTAGCTAAGAGTACCTACAGAAAAATGAAAATAATGCCCCATGGCTTGAAGAGGGGCAAAGGTCAGACAGTGACAGATGCTTACAAGACTTCCAGTTATGAGGATAGGTGGAACAGTAGCAATATGCAGAGTAACTGATGAACTGGACTGTAAGAGTCATACTTCAGAGTTGAAATACATGGAATATTTATATTAAACTTGTGCTTGGTAAGTGCTATGTTCACAAGAAACAAAAAGATATCAAACTTAATAAATTTGAAATCAGATAAAACTTGATAAATGGGGAAGGATGGGGGTGGGGGGAAGTAGAATGAGATATTAATATTTCTTATATTAAAATTTGTAAAGTACCAATGAGATTCAAATGTTAAAAATTGATGATTCAGTGGCAAAATTAAGAGAAATTGCTAAGGGATAAATAAATAAGGCAATGCAAAAAAGGTCTGATTCTTTATTCAATGTATTTTCTACCAATAATATAATAAAACTTGCATAATACTGTGAATTAAACATAATTTCAGATTATATGCATCTGTGTATCTACATTTATCTATACTGTTACACATAGTTTTAACTGATAACTGTCATTATAGCAAATGTAAATTACAAAATTCCAAATTAATAAAAAAAAATAGTGCATAGTAAAGCAGATCATTTGTTTATCATTCTGGAGAAAGGAGAATTTGCCACAGAGTATGCTATAAAAACTGTATCAATAAAGTTTTCTTATAGCAAATATATAATCCTAAAGCATGTACATCAACTAAGGTTACATCTTAACTTATTGCTAACCTTTAAGTTTGCAACAATCAATGTAAGTCTATAAGATGTCAGGCCAAGTTAGGTTAAAAAACAATAACTAACAGTGTAACTGCTTACTAAATATATATTTTATTATAAAGACTTTCTAATAAGTTGCTTGTGACCACTGATCAGCAAAATAAAAAGAACAAATTCAAAGAATAGATTAGAATAATAGTTCTAGATTCCAAGTAAATCTGTATCTTAAAGGCACACCACCAGTCAGAAGAGTTCTCATTTATTTTGAAATTAATCCTCATGGATCATTTTGAAAAACAGCAAATACATGCAAAGTCAAAGCACTGTTGATTTTAAACTCTCATTTATTCTTGGCAGATCAGAACAACAGAAATTTAGGTTCAGAGCTGTGGACATTAAAAGGCAAAACAATGAATGCAACTATTTCAAAGTGGTATAATCCAAAAAACAATTTTAGTAATATAAGAATTCCCTACTGTGTTTTCAAAGGTTTACACCTAAAAGTTCACCATTCTAAACAACTAAACTATATATAACCTTCCATTTTGGTGAAGAATATTTATATTTCTATCCATCACATAAAGCTAAAAAGACTTCAAAGAATATGCTCCCTGGATAATCAAAATACTAAAAAAAAGTCATACATGAAATTTCAAATTAGATACCTACTAAAACAAAATGGAATCTAGAAGAAAGATTTGACTAGTTCAAGCCTTCCTCTCAGCACTGCTGTTAAACAGTGAGAAAGGACCAAGTGGATGAGTCCACTCACAAGAGACAGGCTGAATGTCTCGAACAGTAGTTTTCAACAGTCTCCACATGAAGCACTGCAGACAGAATCACTACTGCACAGGCAGCCTCTTAAGTGTCTTAGGGTTTGGCATCCCATGATAAAGCAGAAAGAAGGTGAATATTGAACATTTTCCTGAGAGGAAGGTGATAGACTAAAAAGGGGCTCTATTTTTAGATTCTATATGGAGCCAATATGAATTATGCCAGTGATTACGCTAATCATTGAAACTGCTCAATGGGATATGATGAGGTAGTTGCCTAAAAATTTCAAGAACCAAAGGAAGTTTCTTTTATGCAACAGTTCTAACCTTGGTTACCTTTTTCCCCTGCAGAGCAGTTAATCAAAAATCCTATTTCAACAAGACTACTTATTTATATTTAAAAATATAAATATGTCCAACTAAAGGAGAAAAGTCTCATCCATGTTCATTAGAATAAAATTAGCAGTCTTCTCCCTATTACTTGGTCTTATTTCTCCTCAAAGTGAAGTCCAGAGTTTACAAATAATGTTAATTTTCCCTCCTATAAAAAATTTTGAATATACTGTACTTTTAATCATTAGTAAAATCAATAACCTTTTGGAGGAGTTTCAATTAAACATATAAGTGACTTTTAGTTAATTACTGTAAACATGTAAAATTGGATACAAAGCAATATTTTAATATCAAGGTTATAGAAGACACAATGATAATTTTTTTTTAAATTTTAAATTCAATCAACCCCAATTATATTTTCAGTACATTACAAATGACTACTCAGGTTATAAGGCCAGGTAATCACAAGAAAAATGTCTGCAATCCAAAAACCCTATGATTCACACTAAGCCCGATTTCCTTAAAAAAAAAATACCCTAAATATATACATTAATCTTTGCCCTTTCCAATCTGTACCTTTTGTCAATAAATAAGTTATTGGATAAACTTAATGCAATTAATAGGAGCTCAAAGAATACAAAATAAACATCATCTTATGAACAGAGTACTACGACAGAAAAAAAAAGAAATACTTATTTGTAAACAATGGGGAGAATATAACTTGGAGAAAAACTGGTTACCAAATCACCAGAAAATATGACTCACAGCCCTTTACTACTACCAATGTTGGTCAGCTATCAACTTAAACCAATTAATATATGTATGAAGAACTAAACAGTGAAAGAGAGAAGAAGTGGTTCCTTCTACTGAGCCTTGTTCTTGAGTTAGTAAGTGACAATGAATCAGTTCTCTTAACAGAAAAACTCTGAAATGACAAAACTGGTTTCAAATACATTTTTAAGGAGAAAATCAACCCCAAATGCAAAATGATTATATATGCCTTAAAAGAATCCCTAGAGAGTTTGAATTCAGAATTCTTCACAGAAAAATATAACTGCTTTCTCCTTCCAAAAGTTATCACCATTCTGTATGAAAATGTTTCTATTCAATTCAGTAATGTTTTGACATGATATTGGAAGAATAATTCTAAGTAAAAAGAACTAAGAAAAGTTTTTTTGAAGCAAGGAAATCTGTTCTGCAACTTGAAGGATGGGTAAACCTTACTACTAGGCAAATTGAGAAAAGGCATTTCAGTCACAGGGAAATGCTCACACAAAAGCAGAGGGGGTGGGAGTGGAGAGAAAGTGTGCCACTTTCTGGGGTTAGGAGTCAGCAAAGAGAAGTCTAAGAAGGTACTAAATTGTGAGGGACCCTGAATATACATGTGGCTGAAGGAGTATTTGGCCTTTGTACGATGAGAAATCTTGTGATTTTTTTCAACAAAGGAATTGAAAAGTTGGATCTGTGTTAGGAAGATAAACTGACAGACAGAAGAAAGTTACTTCAAAAACTCCAGAAACCATTATTGAAAATAAAGCCTTCTCTCCTCATCTCACAACACGAAGCAAATTGCTTTGCAAAGAATCGACGTCCAGCAAACTTTTTTCATTTCTTGCCTGAAGAAGGTAAGAACTATAAAGAGGCAAAGAATCCTATGGTAGTGAGAAAACCAGACTTGAGTACATTTCTACTCCACAGTAAAAAGGATATTTATATTTATGTAAATAACTCAGGAAGAACCTCTTAAATTTTTACTGTTTTCATAAGGACAATTAGAAGGATATTTAAAGTGTTATGTGATTTATAAAGTACTGAAAGGAGAATAGCTGTCCAAAAAGAAGGGCTGAAATATTTCTGCATAGTTCACAGCAAAACACATGGGATTATGTCTCTACGAATGAAATCTAGAGACCCGGAGATTTAAAGAAACACAGAGAAGTAACTGGGACTTGGCCATGGTTTGAATCTCTGCACAGTGACTAGTTACTACTTAAATGATCTAGTTAAACTCTCAGGGTCGGTTTGGCATAATGAAACTTATCCAACATCTGTCTTGGTGATTAGAGATGTGATTTACAAAAAGCACCCCAATGCCTGGATCTGGTACTTACCAAAAGTACTCAATATAGTAGTAATAATCATAATTGCCATTGTTGTTTAAAAAATTACATGTCTATTAGATTTAGAATGCTAGTCTAAATCTATGTCACATTTTCAATTTTAAAATTCAAGAGATCTAATTAAAAAGTTTTTATCTTTTAGGTAAATTAGAAACATTTTATGCTTAAGAACAAGGCCATTTTAAAAACCACTATATCCTATCTTTGTTTTAATTAGCCTAGTACCAAGTCTGAGATTTATATTAAAACACTGTAACATTGCATGTCTGATTTAATAACAGAAGTTAATACAACTAAACAGTTTATCTAGCCAAAGAGGATTTGGAGGAAATGCCTTCTAAAACAGTAACACATAACTTTTTACTCTGTATCAGCTTCAAGGTAAGCTGTCCCTCCTCCCCTGAGCCTCCACACTACACACACACTCACACGTCAACCAAAAGCGATCTGCCTCCTTTAAACGATGATTACTGACTTCTAAACGGTTAACCAAAGCTGCTTCTTGAATAATGACAAGCCAAGCAAAAGTGGCATTTATCAGGTAATCGCACAGGTGATTATAAAGCCGTAAATCTTCCGTGCACCCTTCTAAAGTGGCAGCTTCAAAATTCAGCTTCCCACACAGGCCACCAGACTCCAATACAAGCCGACTGAAAGGAAAGCCAAGAATCTACTTCGCTTAATTCCACGGGAGGGTTATATTATACATTAAGCAAATAAATTTTCCACCCTTGGTCGTTTTCTTTAAGAGTTCAAATGATAACAGTTTAAAAATGAGCTAACTGGTTACCATTAAACAAGGAAACTATAGGTTTTTTATTATTCGAAGATACCCTATAGATTTTCAGGAAAGGGCTTTCTTGACATTCAATGCTTGCTAAAACTTTTTGCAGCAACTATCAATTTCTATGGCAAAGCGACAGGTTGATTTCCCCAGAGTCCATTAACTTCAATATGGTAAACGCAGGTGTCTGACAAAGGCTGCCTGCTCTAGACAGCAAACTCACCACTACAAGAAACGCGATCCTTCTCGGATTTAATTCCACGGGGTTTCGCGTTTTTGTTTGTTACTCACACTCAGAATACGTTAAGTTGTTCTTGTATCCTGTTGTACTTTTTATTAAACGAACAAATTAGGGAAGAGAGCCCTTACGATGTACTCTAATTTTTAAATGTCCAACTGGAAAGAAACTGAGTGCTCGACCTGGAGCGGGCTACTCCTCACCCCGAATTTCTGATTTCTCGACTTGCGTCCCCGCGACCACTCTGGCCCCCTCCTGACGCGAACAAAGGCGATCGCCCCCAGACCTTGGACACAGAGCCCGCCCCCCACTCACTCACACGCCCCCCTCCCTGTCACCTCCCTCCGTCTGGCGTCCACAAACGCCCCTCCGAACTCACCTCCCGGGGGCCGGCGAGTGTAGGGAACGCGGCGGAGACGGCGAAGCTGCAGCAGCAGCTGCCACCTGCGCAACAGGCGGGTGGCAGCGGCCGCTCCCGCGGCAGGTCCCCAAGCGGAGGCACCGCGGGAGGCCGGCGCGCGCCCCCCGCCCCCAGATCACGTGGGCCAGAAGTCCAGCTCCCTCCTCACCGCCCCCAGCGTCGGCCGCCACGCAAGGGTCCCGCAGCGCCGCCCGCCAGCTACCGCGCCCCCCGTCTGCGCCTGCGCCCAGCTCCGGGCGCTCCCATTCAAACAGACAACGCCCCGCGTCTTTCGGACCCGCCAATGGCCGGCGGGAGGCGGGGCGATCGGCGCGCTGCCCCCGCCCCCCGGGCTGGGCTGGGCACTGCGTGTCAGATTGAGGGAGGGCCTGTGGGCACTTTGTCCCTCCGTTGCTCAAGGGTCTGTCCTCAACCACCAAATCGAAGTTATTAATACTTTCCTGCCCTCGCGTTTCTTCTTCAGGCACTGGCGAGTGGGCGAAAAATATCGTCCACAAAGCGTCCTTCAGATGGGTCTGGCCTAGACCAGAAAGACCTTTGAAAGACGGGAATCCTAAACAAGTGCCTCCTGCCCCGAAGGCTTGGTGCCAGCCCAGAGACTGAGACTCCCAGCGGCGTTTGTGGGATGTTTGAGAAAAAGAGGGCTCTGTGAAGCGAACACAGGGCCCCGTGTGAACGTTTGAACAAGGCAGCCTCAGTTCTTGAGGCTGTGTGACAATTCGTGGTGTTCCCAGCTGTTCAAAAAGCAAACTTGTGTTGACTGCAGAATCGCTGGTTCCCAGGAAAATTGGAAGGCAGCTTTACTGCGTTTTAAGCAGCTCCATTTCAAATAAACTAGGAAGAATACACTTTATTTCCGCTCATTTCCTCTTCATATCAAGTTAACTGAAAAATAGGTCTGTTTGTTCTTTACAAAAATACTAAAATTATAGTCTCTCTTGGCTTAATTACATGAAGAATTTAATCAGATTATTTCTCAAATAGATATTTGTCCACCGAAATGAAGTTTAAATGTTTTTACAGGCTTAAGAATGTGTTAAGAAAACTCCAGTTTCAGTATCTCTCTGAATGATGGCCGTAACCAGTGATCCAAGCAACATTCATCTTATTAGGAACGCGTTACGGAAAAGTGACTAAAATAACAGCTTTGGCATCAAACTAGACCTAGATTTTAGTTTTGTCTCTGCCACGTAATGATTGAGTGACCTTGAACAGGTTGGAGGTTTAGTCGCTAAATTGCCTCCGACTCTTGCGATCCCACGCCAGGCTCCTCTGTCCATGGGATTCTCCAGGCAAGAATACTGGAGTGGATTGCCATTTCCTTCTTGAATGGGTTAGCTTTATCCTTTTTTATCCTTAGTTTCCTCAAATGTAAAACACAGATAGTAAATCATCTTTTTTTTTTCTTTTACGAGAGGTAAGTTTTAAGTGGTTAACCTGACTGCTCAATAAATGGTACCTATTATCTTTATTGTCAGCCACTACCCTAAATATCAGGAGCTTATAAACACCTGAATTAACTGGCTGTATTATTTCAAGTATTATAATCCCTTCTTACTCATCTTTTTGGGGTATTGATTCGAAAGCCACAAAAGAAGTACAGCAAATTCAACATGTCCAAAATGAATCATCATTTCCTCATTTCCCCCTTTCAAATCTTCTCTTACACATATGACTTTGTCACTCATATTAGTTACCTCCATCTTACTCAAGTTGAATATCTTTTAAAAGGTGTAAATCAGAGTACGTCACTCCTCTCCTTGAAAACCTTTAGTGACTTCTCATTTGATTTCAGATAAAATCTAAATTTCTTACCATGACCCACAAAACCCTACTCCATCTTCCTCTGCCCATCTCTTCACTCTCCTGCATCTCTCCCTTGGAGGGCTCGCTTCCCTCCAAGTACACAGGACCTTCCTCAGACCCTGGAATAGACTAAGCCTCAGGGTTCTCTCAGGGCCTTCCCTGCCAGTTCCCTCTGCGAGTTTTTTCCCCGGGCTCTTTTCAGCCCTCAGCTTTCAGCTTATTCATCACAGTATTCAGCAAATATTTACTCAGCTTTTGCTATGTATTAGAAACTGTTCTCTCTGTGTGTGTGGCTCAGTCGTGTCCGACTCTTTGCGACCTCACGGACTGTAGCCCACCAGGATCCTCTGTCCGTGGAATTCTCCAGGCAAGAATACTGGTGTGGGGTGTCATTTCCTTCTCCAGAGGATCTTCCCAACTCAGGAATTGAACTCGCATCTCTTGTGTCTCCTGTGTCTCCTGCATTGGCAGGCGGGTTCTTTACCACTGGCACCACCTGGGAAGCCCTAGGTGCTGGGAATATAGTAATGAGCAGGACGGAACACAGTCCTGCCCTCCTGGAATTCAATTAAAATAAATAAGAACGATATCAGTGAGGAGAATTCAAAGCAGGGGAATGTGAGAGTGACTGAATGACAACTCTACACTGAGTGTCAAGGTAAGGCAGGCCACTCTGAGAAGACAGTATTCAAATTGAAATTATAAAAAAGAGACAACTTTCCAGCACAGCTCAGGGAAGAGCACATTAGGCAGAAGGAAACATCCAATGCAAGGACTAAATTTTAATATGAGGACTATGTGTGTTTGAGAAGCTGGAAGGAGGCTGAGGACAGCCTACAGTTCCAGTAGGCCTTTGTAAACCAGGGAAATGTGTTTGGGCTTTATTTGTTTAAATGTTATAGAAGCCAGTGAGAGATTTTAAACTTGGGAATAACTTCATCTGTTTATATATTTTTTTAAAAAGTACTATGGAATAAATCTAGAATTTGAGACATTCTATAAGACAACTAGCCCAGACTCTTTGTAAGCATTATTGTTTACAAAAAACAGACCAGGAAAAGTTCAAGAATCTTGATGGGGTTCTAAATCAGAAGTGGGTAGGGGATAGAGAGAGAAAAAGAGAGTTGAAGAAAAGTGACTATAAAAGACATTTGAAAAGCAACTGGGAAATTTTCAATATAGACTGTATATTAGACAATATTATGGAATTACTGTTCATTTTCTTACATATGACATGGAATTATGGCTATATAGAAGAATTTTTTTATTTTTAGAAGATGCAAGCTGAAATATTAAGGGTAAAGAGCCATGACTTCTGTAACTTACATTCAAATGGCTCAGCAAAAGAGAGAGAAACAAAAACCAAGTATTAACAATTGGGTCTAGATAAAGATATATGGGGAGGGGTGTGTGTGTGTGTCTAGATAAAGATATATGGAGGTGTGTGTGTGTGTGTGTGTGTGTGTGTGTGTGTGTGTGTGTGTGTAGGGCTTCCTTAGTGGCTGAGTGGTAAAGAATCTATCTGCCAGTGTAGGAGATGCAGGTTCAATCCCTGGATCATTCGGGAGATCCCCTGGAGAAGGAAGGGGAAACCCACTCCAGTATTCTTGCCTGGGAAATCCCATGGAAAGAGAAGCCTGGTGGGCTACAGTCCACAGGAGTAGCAAAAAATTTGGACACAACTTAGCAACTAAACAACATTGTAGATAGATAGATAGATACTATTCTTGCACTATAACTATACTATACATGTATAAGTATATATGTGTATATATATACTATATAGTAATTTGGAAAACTCAGCAGTGGCCACAAGACTGGAAAAGGTCAGTTTTCATTCCAATCCTAAAGAAAGGCAATGCCAAAGAATGCTCAAACTACTGCACAATTGCACTCATCTCACACGCTAGTACAGTAATGCTTAAATTTCTCCAAGCCAGGCTTCAGCAATACATGAACCATGAACCAGTTCAAACTGGTTTTAGAAAAGGCAGAGGAACCAGAGATCAAATTGCCAACATCCGCTGGATCATCGAAAAGGCAAGAGAGTTCCAGAAAAAACATCTATTTCTGCTTTATTGACTATGCCAAAGCCTTTGACCGTGTGGATCACAATAAACTGTGGAAAACTCTGAAAGAGATGGAAATACCAGACCACCTGACCCACCTCTTGAGAAACTTGTATGCAGGTCAGGAAGCAACCGTTAGAATTGGACATGGAACAACAGACTGATTCCACATAAGAAAAGGAGTACATCAAGGCTGTATATGTCACCCTACTTATTTAACTTATATGCAGAGTACATCATGAGAAACGCTGGGCTGGATGAAGCACAAGCTGGAATCAAGATTGCTGGGAGAAATATCAATAACCTCAGATATGCAGATGATACCACCCTTATGGCAGAAAGTGAAGAACTAAAGAGCCTCTTGATGAAAGTAAAAGAGGAGAGTGAAAAAGTTGACTTAAAGCTCAACATTCAGAAAACTAAGATCATGGCATCTGGTCCTATCACTTCATGGGAAATAGATGGGGAAACAGTGGACACAGTGTCAGATTTTATTTTGGGGGGCTCCAAAATCACTGCAGATGGTGATTGCAGCCATGAAATTAAAAGACGTTTACTCCTTGGAAGGAAAGTTATGACCAACCTAGATAGCATATTAAAAAGCAGAGACATTATTTTGCCAACAAAGGTCTCTAGTCAAGGCTATGGTTTTTCCAGTGGTCATGTATGGATATGAGAGTTGGATTATAAAGAAAGCTGAGCACTGAAGAATTGATGCTTTTGAACTGTGGTGTTGGAAAAGACTCTTGAGAGTCCCTTGGATTGCAAGGAGATCCAGCCAGTCCATCCTAAAGGAGATCAGTCCTGGGTGTTCATTGGAAGGACTGATGTTGAAGCTGAAACTCCAATACTTTGGTCACCTGATGCGAAGAGCTGACTCATTAGAAGAGACCCTGATGCTGGGAAAGATTGAGGGCAGGAGGAGAAGGGGATGACAGAGGATGAGATGGTTGGATGGCATCACCGACTCAATGGACATGGGTTTGGGTAAACTCCAGAAGTTGGTGATGGACAGGGAGACCTGGTGTGCTGGGATTCATGCGGCTGCAAGGAGTCGAACATGACTGAGCGACTGAACTGACTGACTGATAGTATTACACACTATTCTTGTACTATACTATTCGTATATTATTGTTTTACCTTTTCTGGAAATTTGGAATTTTTCAGAATGAAAAATAGGAAGATCACTTTGTAGACTTCCATTTCTGATAGTAATGAAACAGTCCCACTCTCAGACTGAAAGCAACTTAAAATGGTTTTAAATATTTTTTAAAAAAATAGAAAATTTGTTAATAAGCTAGCATGAAAGTAAGGACTGATTACTCAGAAGCCAAAAACTAGTAAGAGATAAGTAGAATGCTGAAACCAAGCTTTGTCTTGGCTAAACCAGATGAATTTGAGTTTTAGTTGTCATGGTCTCATGAGGCATAGAAAAAAGAAACAAAGGCCAGATTCCTGCCAAGATGAGAAATTTCATAAGAGACTCCACACATAAAGCCAGGATCCCCCGGAAGGCCTCTTAAACCTTTTTCCAGAAGACTACAAGAGAAAGTTGCCTATAAGCAGCCTTACGGTAGGATGGAGGGGAAATACCTCCTCTGAGACTTTTTTTAAACCAGAGTCAATAATCTCCTGTACCTGGGTTGTCTGAAAAAACTCAAGCACATAATTTACCTTAAAGTGGTTTCAGGTTGGTGGTACTCTCACATAGCTGGCAAAGGTAAACCAGGTCACATTTAGAGAAATCTAAATGCTATAGGCTGAATGTCTGTGTCCCTGCAAAATTCATGTTTAAACTTAATCCTCAGTGTGATGGTATCTGGAGATAAGGCCTCTGGGTGGTAATTAGTCCTAAGAGTGGGGCCCTTGTGAATGAGAATAGAGCCTTTATAAAGAAGACCTCAGAGAACAACCTCAGCCCTTCTACCATGTGAAACAAAGTGAGATGATGGCCTTCTATGAATCAGAAAACGGGCCCTCACCAAACACTGAGTCTGCCAGTACCTTGATCTTGGATTTCCAGGCTTCAGAACTATGAGGAATAGGTGTTTTATTTCTATAATGGTATCTTACTTTATGGTATTTTGTCAACCCAAGTTGACTGTAACACCAACTTAACCCATATCCCAAACATTTCTATAGAAAAACTTCCAAGAAATGTGAACTCTCAGTCAAATCACAAATCATACAAAGAGACAAGACATCTTGTACAAGAATTAACAGGAAAAAAAAAACAAACCCAAAAGTGAATAAAAAAATCTCAGATAACAGAATCAAATACATAAAGACTTTAAAACTGGAATTGATTATAGCCATGGATTATAAATAAGTGTGTTTAATATGATTAAAGAAAATAACAACGTTCTGCAAAAATTGAATGGCAGGTTTAAAAAAATCTAGGCTTTAAAAAATTTTTTTAATCCATAATAATTAGAATTTAAGATTCACTGACAGGTTTAACAGCAGATTAGACATGTGGAACAGAATCAGCAAATTGGAAGATAGAACTGAACTAGTTTTTTCATATAAAAGAATCACAGAGGGTAGAGTGAGAAGATCTAATACATGTCTGATTGAAATTCTAAGATGAGAAAAGAAGCAGGTAACACTTCCAGCAGGATTAAAAAAAAAAAATTAAAAAAAAATTAAAAAAAAAAATTTACACCTAGACATGAGATAATGAAAATGCAGAGCATTGAAAACAAAGAAGTAACCAACCGTAAAACCATCGAGAGAAATGACCAATTACCTCCAATGGAACAAAAATGAGGCAGACATGTGACTTTGCAACTGCAAAAAAAGTAAACCAGAAGAAGAATATCTTTGGTGTTATGGTCAGAGAAAATGACTGTCAGTCTCAAATTATTTAATCAGTGGAAATATCTTTCAAAAATGAGGATTAAATAAAGGCATTTTCAGGTGAACAAAAACTGAGTTTGCCATTACAGAGCCTCACTGACTGAAGCTGTGTGGGTTCTCCATCGAGAAGGAAAATGGTCTTAGATGGATAGCTAAGGATGCAGGAAGGAAATGGTGACTGTATAAAGTGGTAAATATTAATAAACACATATAAACAACTATTAATTGATGTCATTTTTCTTTCTCACTTTGTAAACTCAATCAGTCTTCTATTCAAGAACATGTAGGTTGAGGTTCCTACTGTGTGGCAAACACTCTGCAGGGTACTAGGAAAACAGCAATGGTGTTCTTACTGCACATTTCTAGATGACCCCCTGAAACACAGGCTTCCTTGACCATTTTCCAGTGCCTTGCAGAAGGAAGAGAGCAATGAGTGTGTATAACCTTAAACCTGCTGGGTTTTCAGGATAGATCAAGATCAAGCTTAGCTTTTATTTTTTTTTAAAGCTGAAGTTGGATAGCTGGACTTTTCTCTGAGTTATAAATGACACCACTGAATCAACACAAATTTGAATAAGCAGGTAGATAACACCTGTTGCTTCCCTTTCCAACAAATCTATCAAAGAATAACAGTGCTCCCTTTACTGAAAGAAAGTCAGAATGATGGGTGTGGAGGTTCCTCAGCAAGAATGTAGGCATGGCAGCTCTACCTTTTGGAATAAAAGAGAAAAAATTAAGGGGAAGGAGCTTTTAAAGGAACACCTAAGAAAAGGGGCATGGGAAGGAGACCTCAAAATGTAGGAGGAAACAACCTATAAACAGGCTTAATCTTTGATCTGAAATGGAGAGTTAATCAATCAATAATAATAGCTAAGATTAATTGATGCTAAATATGCACCAGGCACAGTTCTAAGCACTTTACATGCTTAAGGATTATACCTGTACCTTGACTGACATAAGGACTAAATGAATTAATACATGTAAATTGCTTAGGCCAATACCTAGTGCATATAAATACTATATACTTTTTGTTATTACTATTGTTTTAATTACTGTTTAATCTTCACAGCAACCCTATGAAGTAGGTACTAATATTAACCCCATTTTACAGAATATAAGGTTGGCTTCCCTAGAATCATATCCTGAGACAGGGATTTAGATCCACAGGATTTATTGAGACCTCTATAGGAGGAACCTATAAAGAGAGCAGTGAAAGGGATAGGGAACAGAAAAGAGCAGAGCAAGAATAACTCCAAGGAAATCTTAGCCTTGGTCTGATTCATAGACAGAGGGCTCTAGAGTCTAGAGCATAAACCTCACTTTAGAGAAGGGAGCTGACTTTTTGTTCCCTCTATCGGGATGGGCCGAAATGTAACTTCCCCAGGTATGGCAGCTCCCTCTAGTGCAAACTCCACAGAGAGGAGAGCAGCTGTAATCCTTAGGAGACAGTCTCACAGCAGCTGGGAGATGTTTATTTAGTAAAGGGCCTCTGAATAGGGCCTCTATATAGCACCCACCACAGCTGGTAAATAGCAGAGCCAGTATAGTCTCTCCCTATACTACCTCTTGTGAAGTCAAAAGGAAAATGGTAAATGGAGACATATGTGACTGACAAAGGGTTAGTACTAAATACTTAGTATTTAAAGAGCTCTTACAATGAATGAAACAACCCAACAGGAAAAAGAAAGGCAACAACCTGATAAAAAGGCAAATGACAGGGGCCAACACTTTACAATGGAAATTCAAGAAACCACAATGAGCCCACAAATGAAATTCAGCTTCACTAGTGTTTCAATAAATGTAAATTAAAACAATGGGACATCTTTTTTGCCTATTATATTGCAGATTTGAAAGGATGATAATACTGTTGGTGAGAGTACGTGAAATTACTCCTTTCATGTGCTGCTGTTGGGGCTGGAAATTGGTATTATCATTGTGGAGGGAAATTCTGTAATACATATAAAAAACCTCTGTACATCTTGACCAAATAATTCCATTTTTAGGACTTCACATAAATGACTGGACAAGTGCACAAAATAAATGAACCAGATGTTCATTACATTCACTACACAATCATTTTTAATGTGGAAACATTAGACATAACTTACATGTCCCAAAGGACTGGTGAAAACAGTTCTTATTTAATCCATATAATGGAATATCATGTAGCCATTAAAAGTTATGGCTGGTAGGCAAAGAAAGATATTCTCAATGTATTGGATTGAGTTCCTTAAAGACCATGTTATGGACTTCTCTGGTGGTGTAGTGGTAAAGAGTCCCCTTGCCAATGTAGGGGACACAGGTTCCATTCCTGGTCCTGGAAGATTCCACATGCCATGGAGCAACTAAGCCCATACTCACAACTACTGGAGCCTGCAAGCTCCAAGTTCTGCAAGTCAGAACTACTGAGCCCATGCATTGCAACTACTGAAGCCCACGTACCTAGAACCTGTGCGCCATAACAAAAAGAAAGCCAATGAAACGAGAAGCCTGAGCCTCTGCAAAGCAAGGAAGATCCAGTGCAGACAAAAATAAATAAAAAATTTAAAAAGAGCATGTACTATAGAACTATAAATATTAATATTTTCTAACATTTTATAATATGTTCATTACTTTTTAGTTACTCTTGTAATAAAATAACTGGTCATATTGTGGATAAGAGATAAATGAGCAAACTACTGAAATAATGCACAAATAAAGAAATAAAAATGGCCAATAAGCATATGAAAAGTGTCCAACCACACCAGTTATCAAAGTACTTCAAATTAAAACAACACTGAAACTACTTTTTTGACAAAGATTTTTAAATTGTTACTATTTAGTGTTGTAGAGTATATATAAACATATCACTCCCAGGTTGTTGATGAGAATATATGCCTTTTGAAACTAATTTAGTATACATAAAGAGCACTAACATATTTACACTCTGTCCTAATACTTTCTCACCTAAGAATTATTTCAAGAGGAAATAATTTAAAATACAAGCAAGAATGTTTACTGTTAGGTTATTTTAAAACACTGAAAAACTGAATACAACATAAATGTCTGTCATTAGAGAAATGATTACAGTATAGCTATAGAGTGGATATAACTATTTTTTTAAAGGTGCTTATTTCAAAGTTTTTAATAACACAGGGAAATATTCTTGGTGTTAAGTGAAAGAAAGCATGTTGCAAAACTGTTTGTATATTATGACCCCAACTATATAAAACATGTGACTCAGACAGTAAAGAATCTTCCGGCAATGCAGGAGACCTGGATTTGACTCCTGGGTCAGGAAGATCCCTTGGAGAATGAAATGGCAACCCACTCCAGTATTCTTGCCTGGGAAATCCCATGGATAGAGGCGCTTGGAGGACTGGAGTCCACGGAGTTACAAAGAGTCTGACACAACTGAGCTACTAACACTTGAAGAAAGAATTTGCAGCATTCTGACTCTACAGTTTTTGCTACTTTTGCATTTTTTATTAAAGAAAAACAGAAAGGAATATTTTAAGTTTAAAAATGAAGGAAAATTACTATGGATTCGTATATCCCCTCCATATAATTTCTGTCGTTTATCGAGCCCATCTTTGCATGACATGTTCCCTTGGTATCTCTAATTTTCTTGAAGACATCTCTAGTCTTTCCCATTCTATTGTTTTCCTCTATTTCTTTGTACTGATTGCTGAGGAAGACTTTCTTATCTCTCCTTGCTATTCTTTGGAACGCTGCATTCAAATGGGAATATCTTTCCTTTTCTCCTTTGCTTTTCACTTCTTTTCACAGCTATTTGTAAGGCCTCCTCAGACAGCCATTTTGCTTTTTTGCATTTCCACACAGAAATGGTATGTGTGGAGTTGGTATGGATGTGAGTTGGACTATAAAGAAAGCTGAGCGCAGAAGAATTGATGCTTTTGAACTGTGGTATTGGAGAAAACTCTTGAGAGTCCCTTGGATTGCAAGGAGATCCAGCCAGTCCATCCTAAAGGAGATCAGTCCTGGGTGTTCATTGGAAGGACTGATGTTGAAGCTGAAACTCCAATACTTTGATCACCTGATGTGAAGAGTTGACTCATTGGAAAAGACCCTGATGCTGGGAGGGATTGAGGGCAGGAGGAGAAGGGGACGACAGAGGATGAGATGGCTGGATGGCATCACCGACTCGATGGACATGAGTTTGAGTAAACTCTGGGAGCTGGTGATGGATAGGGAGGCCTGGCGTGCTGCAGTTCATGGGGTTGCAAGAGTCGGACGCGACTGAGCGACTGAACTGACCTGACCCCCTCCATGAGGGCACGTCTCTGTCATTTCCTTCTGGTGGCTTTGTATAAGAATTACTTAGACATGAAATGGGATTAATAGCTTAGGAGTGAGAGGATCACAGAGTTTAGGAGTCTGGCGGGAGTGAGGGAATGCATCCTAAGCTGGGATGCCCAATCATTTCTGGACTGAGGGGGCTGCAGGGTGCCAAACTTTTTCTCTTAAATTCAGGACAGGATTGGTAAAGGCAGGTGAGTTTGGCAACCTTCAGGGCTTGTGGAAGAAAGAAAGTAAGTGTAAGAAGCCTGTCTGAGAAAGAGAAGTGGTTCAGGGCTTTAAACAGGAAACATACTGTGGTCTCTTACAGAGCTAATTCCTGGGGTTCTCTAAAGTTGCGATAGATGGTTAGTATTGTAGCATAATAGTTCTGGAGTCTGCCTGTTAGCAAAACAGTCAAATGCTCTTACTTCACATGGCATCATGTGTGAAAGAAGTTGCACAATGAAACTTACTTACTACCCTATTATTCCAAAAGTCACTTAGGAGGGTGGATTGCTTAGAAAGGAAGCGAGACTCTTATGACTCCCCCAGTGTCTGACTTCTAGGAGTTTATTTGTCTCTGGGATAGTATGAGTACTCAGAAGTTCTCCTCTGAAGATAATACCCATGTTTTATAATGCTATTATCAGTTTTAATTACGGGATTGCAAATGTGCCCAGAGGTTTCCTTTGAGGAGGGAATCATGCAAATCTAAATTGTATTCATTTAGAATTCCTTCTACCTTTAATAATAACTAGACTCCACCTCTGACAGATGTCACTGACACCTTCCAAACCGTCATTCCATTTTGCTGAGTAGGACCTCAGTAGGACCTGGAACTCAGAGTCACAAAGGACTCAGTTAACTTTTAGAGACGCCCTACTTCCCAGTTAGCTCAAATTCCTCCCAAGAAGTTGGGTGTAGTCATCCTACAGACACTTGCCAGCCAGCTTGCTGGGGGGTTGTGCAGAAAAGAGGACATCTTTTAAGAATATTGAATTTAAGAATATTGAGCAACAACTCCACATTAGTGTCTATAAATTCCCGTCATTGCTTCTATTCACAGCTGATTACAACTGCCCACCCGCTGCCCAGTAGTTTTATTGTGCAACTTCTTTCACACGTGACACCATGTGAAGTAAGAGCAATGGATTGATTGCTTTGCCAACCGGCAGCCTCCAGGTCTGCTGTTAGGCTGTAATACTGACCATCTGGCTTTAAGGCATTCATGAGTTCTCAGAGTCCCTGAAACCTGTTTAGGTGGCTTAGAGATATCTCCACTCTGTCATGCAAGGTATAAAGGCTAACTTTTAAGTCCAACTTTCTCAATTAAATATCGGTATGTATATGTCCTTCCACTAGGAGGAAGGGGAAAGAAGACTGGACAATCATTGAGCACCTCCCCATGTGTCGGACACTGAGCAAGCCATTCTCTATATTTACCTCACTTAATCCCCACAAATACCCTTTATCCTCATATTGTGAATGAGAAAACCAAGGTTCAGATCATTTAGAAAAGTTAGTCAAGGTCCTCAATTAAAAAGGAGTGATCTAAGAGTCTTTTTTTTTTAACATGTGTGCTGTTTCCCCTCTTATCAAACAGCCAAATGGGTCTTTCTCCTTCCTTCCTTCCCCTCCTCCTCCTCACTCCTTTCCTTTCTTCCACTAATATTTCATAATTGTGATAAATGTCATTAAAGAGATACACATGCAAGGGACAGAGTAAAGGGATAAAGTAGGTGATTACATAGTTAATCCCACTAGGGGATTGTAAGAGAAAAATTATGGGAGACCCTGGAAGTTAATGATTACTCATGAGAGGCACACACAACCAAAAGCAGGCTTGCTAAGCAACAAAACGGTGCAGCAGAGGCACAAGACATGCCCCCAAACAAGAAAACGATGGTGGCCTGAGATGCACGTCCTGCCCAGTGAGCTCTCTAAGTTAATAATCCCTAGGACATGCCCTCTGAACACATAAAAAACAATTTGTGGACCTAGCTTGACCATGAAGAGAAGAGAAAACTCTCCTGCTCAACCTGGAGGAGGAGCTGATAATGGGAACATGATGTCTACTCAAGAAAGACAACGTTTTTCTCCCCCTCCCTACTTTTCCTTTGCTTATGAAAAAAGACTGTTTTTAAGCCTCACAAGCATCCAATTCTAATAGATCACTTCTTATCGATCACTTTACCTCTCGCTGAATTTTATCCACCCTGAGACATAAGGAACCTTGGTACCAGAGCTCTTGGGAGCCAGCGAAATACCACCCAAATGGTTTCACACAGAGTGCTCTGAAGGCTCATATCATGTGAACCAGAACTACTACAGGACATGAGGGAAGGTTCTGGAGGAAGAGGAATGCTAAGAGACCAGTAAGAAATATGCAGGTAGAAAGATCTACTGTATAGCACAGGGAACGCTGCTCAATATTCTGTAATAATCTAAATGGGAAAAGAATTTGAATGTATATGTGTAACTGAATCTCTTTTCTGTACCCCTGAAACTAACACACATTGTTAATCAACTACACTCCAGGACAGAATAAAAATTCTTTTAAAAAAGAAAGAAACAGGTGGAAAGAAGGAAGGTGGGACAGACACTTTTGAAGTAGAGTGAACAGCATGAAGGAAAGTCCCCACGGTGGAAAGGAAGGGGGCTATTGGAGGAGCAGAAGAAATGAAGTGCAGGGGTCTGAGGGCAGAGGGGGGCTCAGCAGTCCACGAGGCAGACTGGGGCCAAGGAAAGTGAGTGCTTGTAGGTGGGGGAGAGGATCCTGTCCTTCACTGACATCTCACTCTGACCTGAAGCACCAAGAAGAGGAGTATTTTCAGTCTTCACCAAGAAAACACTTTTTACCTTTGGAGTGGTGTTTCTTAACGAAGGCCCTATTGGCACTGGATGTGACTGATTTATGTACAAGACTGCTCTGTCCCTTTCTTTCACGCTGGTCTCCAGGTAATAAGGACTTCCCTGGTGGCTCAGACGGTAAAGCGTCTGCCTGTAGTGTGGGAGACCTGGATTCAATCCCTGTGTTGGGAAGATCCCCTGGAGAAGGAAATGGCAACCCACTCCAGTACTCTTGCCTGGAAAATTCCATGGACTGAGGAGCCTGGTAGGCTACAGTCCACGGGGTCCCAAAGAGTAGGACAGGACTGAGCAACTTCACTTTCACTTTTCCAGGTAATAAATGCCAGCAGCAACTTCTTCCCCCCTAGTCCAGGCACTACGATGACCCCAAATACCCCACACATTTCTGAAGCCTCCTGAGTGGTTCTGCCTCCCACTGAGAAAATTTACTCTAGTTTGGCCTGCAGGAATCACTGCCACTAACGTTATGACTTCTTTATCCTTTCCTCTCTCAACATCCAAACTCCTCTTCTGCTAGATGTCCTTCCTACAGACATTCTAATGTTTGTCTCTATTACATATTGGGAGTGTTTTTTAAAAAGTTATTTACTTATTTGGTTCTGCCAGGTCTTAGTTGAAGTGTGTGGGATCTTTAGTTGTAGCATGCAGAACTCTTAGTCCCCTGACCAAGGATGGAATCCAGGCCCCCTGCATTGCAAGTATGGAATCTTAGCCACTGAATCACAAGGGAAGTCTCCCGGGGGCGTTTTAATTCCATGCAGTAACTGTGGAGTCTGCCATAGATCAAGGTTGGGAGTACAGATGGGCTAGTGACAGAGACAGATGTGAAAGAGTATCTGACCGTACAGTGGAAAGCACAACTAAGAACGCTTACACAAGGGATAGAGGAAGCAGAGGAGGAAGTGATGACCTCTCCTGGCCTGTGAGGCCAGGGAGCAAGGACATTTTACAGGTGGAGGAGGCAGCAGCACATTTTATGGAGACATAATATACCCAGTGAACTTGGCAGCCGTAAAGAGCTTGGCACTATTGAAGCATGAATTTCAAGTCAAGGTGTGGCAGAAGACCGGTTGGAGAGAGAGGCAGCCACAGTTCACCAAGGGTCTCATATGCCATGATTAGGAGCTGAGAGAACATGCAAAATAAACTCCTAAATGTGGTATACTTGCAAATTTTCAATCATCCTGAAATGACAACATCTGAATGAGATGTTTACGTTTTCTAGGGACTTCCCTGCCAGCCCACTAGTTAAGATTCCACACTTCCAATGTGGGGAATACAGGTTCAGTCCCCAGTCGGGGAAATAAGATTCCATGTGACCAAAAAATAATAAAAAATAAAATACAGTTTCCAGAAAATCTGTTCAATCATTCATTCACTCACCAAACATTTTTTTTTAAATTTTCTAAAGAGCTATATAGATAAGGTCATGGCAGTGTGACACAATCTCTCTCTGACTCTATAACCTCATTTATGAAGTTCCTGTGTGCCTTGGTAGATTTTAAAGTTTCTTTTCATGAATTTTTAAAAACAGCTTTATTGAGGCATAGCTGACAAATAATAAACAGCACATACTTTAAGTGCACAGTTTGTTAAGTTTGATGTTTATATGATATACATGTACACTTATGAAACTATCAACACAGTCATCATATTCATCCATAAAAATTTCCTCATGCTCCTTAGAAATCCCTCCCCCAACCTCCATCTCAAACCCAAGCAACCACTGACATTGCTTTCTGTCACCAGAGATTAGTTTGCTTTCTGTAGAATTTTCTATAAATATGTACTTTTTTTTTATTATTATTTTGGTCTGGTGCTGGTGCTCAGATGCTCACTTATGTCCGACTCTCTGCAACCCCATGGACTGTAGCCCACCAGGCCCCTCTGTCCATGGGGATTCTCCAGGCAAGAACACTGGAATGGGTTGCCATGCCCTCCTCTAGGGGATCTTCCCAATCCAGGGATTGAAACTGCGTCTTTTACATCTCCTGCATTGGCAGGTGGATTCTTTACTACTATTGCCACCTGTGAAGCTCTGCTTCTTTCAAATAGCATAATTATTTTGAGATTCATCCATGTGATTTCATGTATCGATAGTTATCATTGTTTATTTTTTTAAAAAAACTTTCCACTTTGAGCTATGCCCTCCTACAGTATTTACTGTATCTCCACAAATTTGCTCCATGGGATAACAAATTTGCTTCACATTAGGAGGTGCTTTGGGGATAATAATCCCCCCTGGAACTATGAAATACTGCTTGAGGAAGAAATGATGAGGCATAGATCCTAGTTTTCTAAGAATTCTCCCAAATATAAGAGTACCGTAATCAACAAAATAATGGAACCAAAATATGTCCACATCCTTGTCCCTAGAATCTTGAAAATAATACTTTACATGTCAAAAGGGATTTTATAAATGTGATTAAGATAGGGCTTTTGAGGTGAGAAGACTATCTTGGGTTATCTGAGTGGGGTCCTTTTGTAATCACAGGGGTCCTTGTAAGGGAAGAGGGAGGCAGGAAGAACAGAGTCAAAAAGAGACTGAAGATGCTTTGATGTTGGTTTTGAAGATGGAGGAAGGGGTCACAGGCCAAGGAATGTAGATAGCCTTAAGAAGCTGGGAAAGGCAAGGGAATGGATTCCCCCCTAGAGTTTGTAGAAGGAATACACCCTGCTGACCTTGATATTAGCCCAGAGAAACCTATTCTTCGACTTCTGTCTTCTAGAATCAAAAGATAGGAAATGTTTGTTGCTTTAAGCCATTTGTGAAAATTTGTTATAGCAGCAATAGGAGACTGATATAAATACCAATCCTGTTTTTTAAAATGCCGAGTCTCTCTGTAACAACCTAGAGGGGTGGGAAAGGGTGGGAGATAGGAAGGAGGTTCAAGAGGGGGGACTATGTACACCTATGGCTGATGTTCCTGTGGTTAAGAATCTGCCTGCCAATGTGTGGGACATGGGTTCTATCCCTAGTCCAGGAAGATCCCACAGGCCTTGGTAAAACTAAGCCCATGAGCCACAACTACTGCCCCAGTGCTCTAAAGCCTGTGCTCCACAACAAAGAAGCCACTGTAATGAGGAGCTGTTCACTGCACCTAGAGAGTAACCCCCACTCCTGGCAACTAGAGAAAGCTTTCATGCAGCACAGCCAAAAATAAATATTTTTTAAAAATAAAAAGCTCTGTGCTTTTAATCAGTATAAGAAAAGGGTAAGGGAAATAGGGCCATTATTTTTCTACAAGGGTTTAGTTTTTAACTGATTTAAATTTCAAATTCTTATCTCTTAGATAACACAATACAGATCGGTTTAAAAAGCTAAAATTTTGAAGTACTGAAAGAGATATTTTATGTAACAGTAAACAATATTTTTCAGCTAGTATTTATCAGACATTATGTGCCACACAGTGTTCTGAACCCCATGCATGCCTGAAAGCTAAGCACAATCCAGCCCCAAGGTGCTACCGTGAGTTAGAGAGTCTTTGCTATCTGGATGGATTCCCAGGTATATAACTGGTTCATCAGGATGAGTGTGAGGGTGGAGGAGGATTTATACAGCTAAGGACTTTGTTCCATAGTAATGGCTATCTTTTTTTTGGACATACTACACAACAGATCCTGGACAAAGCAAATGCATTATCTTATTTATTCTTACACTAATCCTTTAAAGTAGAGTTGTCATCACCATTTTACAAAATAGGAAAATAAGATTCAGAGAAGTCAATTGTCCAAAATTGTGAGTCTAGAAAGTGGCAGAACTAAGATTCAAACTCAAATCCTGCTGTCCCCAGAAGTGTCTGTGTGAGGTATAGACACCTATCCTAAGTACTCAGAAATGTTATGTGACTACAAGTATGTTTAAACCACAGAACAACAGGCTCCAGTCAGGGTGATCACTTTTTATCTGTTTAGATAATCATGTTTTCCTCATTTTCAATGCCGGGTATATTTTCTTTTCTGTGAATTCATGTCCTTTTCTCTTTGGGGTCATTTCCTTATTGATTCAAATGATCTTTATTATAAAGTATGTGGAAATATAAGAAAGCATAACCAAGGAGTCATGATGAATTCCTCGTTCACCTTCAACTACCTTCACAAGCATAGTGCTGGGTTCTGTTGATTTTTCCTCCCAAACATGCCTTATATTTTTAAAACATCCATTTCTTTATCTTCACTTTCATCACCCACGCTAGGTCCTTTCAGCTTTCCTAACACAGAGTTTTTTTCATCTTCTAGTCCTTGTGTACATTTCCCCTGTGCCCAGATCACTCTGCCCCAGCTCTCTGCATGACTGCTTTTGCATCCTTCAGGCTCCAGTTTGAAAAGTATGTTCTCAGAGAGCTCTTCCCTGCCTATCTTATCTCAGGAAAGCTTTCCTTTCTTACATTCTTTTCCTATCTTTCATAGTACTTATCACCATTTATAACACAAAATATTCTAGATCTTTTGCATGCAATTAATGAATTAATATTTGTAAAGTGCTTAGAACAGTATAAGGCACATAAGTACTATGTACGTGATGATTAAAAGAAAAAACTCCCACAATCCTCACAACCCTCCTTGTGCTATTAATGTCACCTTTTTACAGAGGACAGACTGAGGAACAGAGAAGTTAAGCAACTTGTTCAAAGCTGCACAGCTAATAAGTAAGACAGTCTAGCTACAAGCTCAGTCTGGGACCAAAATCTACGTATCCAACCATTTTCTACATTTCCCTTTCAGTCCAGGACCTAGCATAGTTTGTTGTACCTACTAGGTACTTTCAATAAATATCTGTTTAATGAATGAAGGCCTTCCCTGGTGGCTCAGATGGTAAAGAATCTGTCTGCAATGTGAGAGACCTGGGTTCGGTTGGGAAGATCCCCTGGAGAAGGAATGAAGGAACTGCTCTATTAAGAAAATAAAATTTACCTGTGATCCTACCACGTAGAGATTTTGGTATTCATACTTTAGATTTTTTTTAATGTAAGGTTATACTTTTTATCAAAATCATAACTTTCAGAAATTATCTTGAGGAACATAGATCAAGCATCAGTACATAATGTATTTGACATTTTATTCTTTAAAACATTTATAATTTCAAATGAATTTTCTTCCTTTAGAAAGTAGGTGGAAGGTGGGGAAAAGAAGGCTGTCTTTAAACAAAAGATAAAGAATTTTCTTAAAATATTATGGCCCTTCTTTATCTCTAGGTAGAGGCTGCCAAACTACAGCTAGAAAGTCTAGGGAAAGCATGAGATATTTTTTAAAAATACTATACTTCTTTAAATCAAGTATGTTTTAAAATTTGTCATGAGAATTATCTTTAGAAAATCAACTGGCAAGGGTTTTCTAAATATTCCCAAAGCACAGCAAAGGTCCATTGTTTACAAATCAACAAAGGTCTATGATGATTACATGGCTATGTCAATGGGAAAATTAGATAAAAAGACAGCGCTCACCCATAACAGGCATGAAAAACAAGCAAAAGCTACTAGTAAACACCAACAGGAAGCTTCTGCAGATACCGATTTGCTCAGTTTCAAAGAATTTTTTTTTTTGTTCTTCTAAAATAGTTTCAGGAAAAATAACTTGTAGCAGCTGGTCATCAAATTCACATACACTCATGGAAGGCCCACATCACTAAGACTGACTATGAATAATACATCGGCTCTCAAGGGAGGATTGGGTTGGTCTGTTGGTCCTTCACAGTGTTCTCCTTCTGCCATTTGACAACAGCAAGATAAAGCCAGACCGCCATGCGGAATGGTGTGTGGTTACAGTCACAGACACTGCATTCACGAGCACTCCACATTCCTGAGATAGAGTTAGTGGATAAGGACTACCAGAGCATAATCAAATGCAGTCATTGCAGTGGGAGCCTTGTATCACATTACCTTTGAAAATATTTTAATCTAGAAACACCATACATTGGATACAAAATCCATGACTACCTGACCTATCCCAGGCATGGCCTGGGATATACTACTCCGAGATATCTCCTATTTGGTTTGGGTAAATAGAAATCTTGAGCTAGGCATAGAGAAAATTTGAAAATTAAGACAGAGTCAAACTAAGTATTTTTGAATGCTTTTAAAAGACAATGAAAAATGACAAGCTTAGATCACATCAGAGGCTCCTTATGTAGTCTTCAAAGCTGATTTCTTACAGTCAAAGGGACCCAGAAGCAGCAGACACGGCATGATTTTGAAGCTCAGACTTTGTTCTATTATTCAATTGCAGCCAACTTTCAACTATTGAGGAAAGAAGAAAGATGATTTAGAATAACCAGATTGCTCATCTGTATCACAAGATCCTTCAAGCAGCTCACTACTTGATGTCCAGAGATTCCGGGATAGAGGTGAGTTTCTATTGCTGTCATCTTATCACTTTATCATCTTATCACTTCGTGTTGACTGCAACATGTGTTGTTTGAAGACTTAGAAAGTATTGATTTATGGGTTCAAAGTATCATTGGATCTTGCACTTAAAGCTCCTAACTGTAATCTAGGCACATTCTTAACAACACACATATAGAGAAGTAAGAGGATTTTGGATTATTGCATCATTGCTTCCAACACTCAGCTCCTATTTTCATTCCAGTCAGTAGGATCGATCTTGGAAGAGTGGGGTTCAGGATCTGAGTGGAAGGAGGCAGGGAAGTGTTGGTGGCAAGAATGCCTGTTTTTCCTCTGCCTCTGGGCCAGATACAGCCTGATAGAGGCTAGCAGAGGTCTAAACACAGAGGGTAACGGGGACGAGGTTACGAGACTGACACAGCCATGTGGCCCCACAGTTTTTCTTCAAAAATGAAAACAGTCCTCTGATATATAACATCATGTGTAACATCTGTATTACCACTGAATGGGCCTGGTAAATAGAACAAACATCACCTACCAGCCAGAAACAATGATTCCTTGACCACCTTTGGACTCCATCACTAAGGAGTCTTGGTTTTTCCATCTATAGACATTCTTAGTTGATTCCATCAGTTTAGCAGTCATCCCAGCCATGGCTATCTTCTTCTCTTAAACTAGAGACATTAGTGAGGTCAGGCCAGCACTTCGGCACCAAATTCAGACTTCATAATAAAGTAAACCACACAGGGAATAGATGTCAGCATAGTGAGCACTTTGCTGTTCATCCCTATTAGGGGATGACAGAGCTGTTTTCCTCAGGGCCGGGTCACTGTGAAGTGCTGGCTGCGTTTGCTCAAAGTGTTCACTCGGAGGGTGATTTGTGAGCTGTTGCTGAGCACATAATGGTTAGGATAGTTGTGAAAGCAGCCTTGGCCCCACACAGGTTTGCCTGAACTCAGTAAATCAAACTGGGTTGTAGAGAAATGTTCTGTTGGGTTCTGATTGGAACCTCTTGGATACGTCTTTGGATTTTAAGACAGAGCTGAATACTGACGTGGGAAGATGTTCCACTTCCTCCCAGCTTCCTGTAAGGGGCCCTTTACAATTCTTAGGATGTAGCTCGTCCTTTGGCAGAAAAAAAAATCGTTTTAAAATCTTGCAAGCAGACACAAAAATAATGGTAATAATAACAGAAGCTGTTTTCCTGTGTGTAATGGGAGAGTTTCCCAGGCCTCTAGCTTCTCTTGGTGGTTGCTCTTCTTTCTTTTCCTTAAGAGTCATAGCAAAAAATAAATTTTATCAGTTTAAGCAGAATGATATTTTAGAAATTAGGATCTGGCTAACAAAGGGTCTTTTCCAGCAAGAAGGGGTTGGAGCTCAGCAATGAGCACCTCAAGATACAAAGAAGGCATGAGGATGAGTTTGGGTCATGAAAAGTCCTGCAAATCTTAGAACTCATCTTTTTTTTCTTTGTAGGCATTTAAAGATGCTCTCCCTCTCAAAAATTAGACAACTTAAAAAAATGGAAATATTTTGACATATAACAAGGTATAATTTTAAGGTATATGTTAATTTGATACATTTATATATTATAATATGATTACCATTGTAGTGATAACTAGCCCTCTATCATGTTATATAATTATCATTTAGTGGTTGGAATAATTAAGTTCTAGTCTCTTAGAAAGTTTGATGATTATAATATTGCTGTCTGCATTTCTTATACTTTACTTTAGATCTCTAGGGCTTACTTATGACTTGTTGCAAGTTTGTACCCTTAAGCAACATATGTCTTACCCCTCCATCTGCCACCCTCTGGTAATCACCATTCTACTCTTCATTTGTATGAATTTGGCCTTTTTTAGATTCCACATATAAGTTATATCATACGGTACTTGCCTTTTTCTGTCTGACTTATTTCACTTAGCATAATGTGCTCAAGGTCTGTTAATGTTATGGTAAAAGGCAGGATGTCATTCTTTCTTATTATATACATGTGTGTGTGTGTGTATGTGTGTGTGTGTATATATATATGACATCTTCCATACACGAACCCTTATGTTCATAGCAGCACTGTTCACAGTAATCAAGGCACAGAAACAGCCCAAATGACCACTGACAGATAAATGGATAAAGAAGATATGGTGAAGGAGGCAAGGATATACAATGGAAAAAAGACAACCTCTTTAACAAGTGGTGCTGGGAAAACTGGTCAACCACTTGTAAAAGAATGAAACTAGAACATCTTCTAACACCATACACAAAAATAAACTCAAAATGGATTAAAGATCTAAATGTAAGACCAGAAACTATAAAACTCCTAGAGGAGAACATAGGCAAAACACTCTCCGACATGAATCACAGCAAGATCCTCTATGACCCACCTCCCAGAATATTGGAAATAAAAGCAAAAATAAACAAATGGGACCTAATGAAATTTAAAAGCTTTTGCACAACAAAGGAAACTATAAGCAAGGTGAAAAGACAGCCTTCAGAATGGGAGAAAATAATAGCAAATGTAGCAACAGACAAAGGATTAATCTCAAAAATATACAAGCAACTCCTGCAGTTCAGTTCCAGAAAAACAAATGACCCAATCAAAAAATGGGTCAAAGAACTAAACAGACATTTCTCCAAAGAAGACATACAGATGGCTGACAAACACATGAAAAAATGCTCAACATCACTCATTATCAGAGAAATGCAAATCAAAACCACAATGAGGTACCATTACACGCCAGTCAAGATGGCTGCTATCCAAAAGTCTACAAGCAATAAATGCTGGAGAGGGTGTGGAGAAAAGGGAACCCTCTTACACTGTTGGTGGGAATGCAAACTAGTACAGTCACTATGGAGAACAGTGTGGAGATTTCTTAAAAAACTGGAAATAGAACTGCCATAGGACCCAGCAATCCCACTTCTGGGCATACACACTGAGGAATCCAGATCTGAAAGAGACACATGCACCCCAATGTTCATCGCAGCACTGTTTATAACAGCCAGGACATGGAAGCAACCTAGATGCCCATCAGGAGACGAATGGGTAAGGAAGCTATGGTACATATACACAATGGAATATTACTCAGTCATTAAAAAGAATTCATTTGAATCAGTTCTAATGAGATGGACAAAACTGGAGCCCATTATACAGAGTGAAGTAAGCCAGAAAGATAAAGACCAATACAGTATACTAACACATATATATGGAATTTAAACAGATGGTAATGATAACCCTATATGCAAAACAGAAAAAGACACACAGATGTGCAGAACAGACTTTTGGACTCTGTGGGAGAAGGCGAGGGTGGGATGTTCTGAAAGAATAGCATTGAAACAAGTATACTGTCAAGGGTGAAACAGATCACCAGCCCAGGTTGGATGCATGAGAGAAGTGCTCAGGGCTGGTGCACTGGGAAGACCCAGAGGGATCCCGGGAGGGGGGATTGGGATGGGGAACACATGTAAATCCATGGCTGATTCATGTCAATGTATGGCAAAAGCCACTACAATATTGTAGAGTAATTAGCCTCCAACTAATAAAAATAAATGAAAAAAAAAAAGATGTGGTGTGTATATAGAGTGGAATACTGCTCAGCCATAAATGAAATAATGCTATTTGCAGCAACCTGGTTGGCCCTAGAGATGATCATACTAAGTAAGTCAGAAAGAGAAAGGTATCATATGATATCACTTATATGTGGAATCTAAAATATGACACAAATTAACTTATTTATGAAACAGAAACAGACCCACCGACTTAGAGAACAGACTTGCGGTTGCCAAGGGGAATTGGGGAAGGGAAGGAGGAGTCTGAGATTGGTATGTGCAAACTATCATACTCAGAATGGATAAACTTTGTTGTTCAGTCACTAAGTCGTGTCTGACTCTGTGACACCATGGACTGTAGCCCACCAGGCTCCTCTGTCCATGGGATTTCCCAGCAAGAATACTGGAGTGGGTTGTTCTTTCCTTCTCTGGGCGATCTTCCTGATCCTGGGATCAAACCTGTGTCTCCTGAATAGGCAGGCAGATTCTTGACCACTGAGTTATCAGGGTAACTTAGACAATGCTTTATCTAAAATTATTTTGTAATGGTTTTCAACATCAAACAATAAATTCATTTATAGGTAAAGTTTTTTTAAAGTAGTTTTGAGACTCCTATAGAGGTCATGTTTCATATATGCCATTTCTTCCTTTATCCTGCCAATATGCCACAGATAAAGAGTACCTAGCTTTCTGTACTGGGCATTCTTCAGCACTCCAACACTGAGACTGGGTCTGTTTTTCATTTTTAAACTACCCTTATTGATTGCTCACTCTGTGCCAAACACCATGTCAGAACTTTATATACCTTATCTCACATTCGTCTAACAATCCTGTGAACTAGGTATTATTATTCTTATTTTTCAGAAGAGGAAACTAAAACTCAGAAAAGGGAAGTAACATGCCTGATGGCATAGAGCTAATGAGTAGAGAAGACAGAATTCAAATCCTGGTCTCCCAACCCCTACTTTCCCTCCATGCTTTTGACCTTCCTGGGAAACATCTCCCTTGTTCTTCAAGTTCGGTTGCAGTAGCCTGTGATTCTGTTCATACATCTCACTTTACAGTAAATGTTAGACTGCTAAAGTAATCCTGCAGTGATGATGGTGGTTCTTTTTCTTTCTGTTTCTCTCGTTAAACAAAAAACGTTTATTTGAATTCTCTAAAAATTGACATCTATCTATAAATTCAAATTTTTGTACAATGTTTTATAGATACCTTTACCACATTTTAGTTTTAGTCCTTTTTTTTCCCCCTCAGAAAATTTAGCTCTCTTTTTTTGGCCAAACATATTCCTTTAGCTTTTTAGGTTATATAATAAAGGACAAGTTATAGACTCATAAAAATTTAGGTGGGGGAGAAGACCTCAGAGATCTGCTTCTCCAACCCCATCATTATATGGGCAAGGGAGGCCGGCCAGTGGTTGTGGTCTCTTGGTTGACTCAGAGCTTCAGTTACTCCAGCTAAAACTGGAGGCAATTTGACTACTTCTATAAAGTTGTCCCAAAAGTTTATAAATCAAGAAGAGATATTTAAATGGATGCTTTCAGTTTTATTTAAAAGAATACAGTGAAAGTGTTAGTCACCCAGTTGTGTCTGACTCTTCGTGCCGCCATGGACTGTAGCCCTCCAGGCTCCTCTGTCCATGCAATTCTCCAGGCAAGAACACTGGAGTGGGGGCTTCCCTGATGGTCCAGTGGTTAAGAATCTACCTTGCAATGCAAAGGACACTGGTTTGATACCAGGTCTGGGAAGATCCCACATGCCACACACGACTCAGCCCATCCGCCACAACTACTGAGCCTGCAGGCTGCATGAAGCCCATGTGCCCTAGAGCCTGTGCTCCGCTTCGAGAGAGGCCACCACAATGAGAAGCCCACACACCACAATGAAGAGAAGACCTTGCTCACCACAGCTAGAGAAAGCCCGCATATCAGTAAAGACTCACCACAGCCAACAAATAAATAGATTAAAAAAAAAAAAGAATACTGGAGTGGGTAGCCAATCCCTTCTCCAGAGGATCTTCCCGACCCAGGGATTGAATCCAGGTCTCCTGCACTGCAGGCAGATTTTTTACCACATGAGCCACTAGGGAAGCTCCCCAAAAGAATAAAAGACTCATACCAAATAGCAGCTGGTTTTGCTCTGAACATTTTCAGGAGTATCCCTAAGACGTGCGACTACCACCAGACTGTGGCAGCTTGACAGGACTGCTTAGACTCTTCTTTGTTGCTGTTGACTTACAAATTTATTTTAGCTTCAGGCATGCAACATAGTGATTCAATATTTTTACACATTATATTCCATTTAAAGTTATAATATATTGGCTCTATTCACTGTGCTGTATAACAGATCCTTGTAATTTATTTATTTTATACACAGTAGTTGGTGAACCTTAATCCTCACTGCTAATTTGACCATTTCCCTTTCTCTCTTCTTACTGATAATCACTAGATTGTTTTCTATATATGTGAGTCTGTTTCTGCTTTGTTTCGTTTTTTAGATTCTACACATAAATGGTAACAGTTATCTTTGACTTATTTCATTAAACACAATAAACTCTATGTCCGTCCATGTTGTTGAAAAAAGTAGAATTTAAATTTTACGGCTGACTAATATTCCACTGTGTATTGTGTGTGTCAGTCACTCGGTCGTGTTCGACTCTCTGTGAGCCCATGAACTATATAGCCCACCAGGCTCCTCTGTCCATGGAATTCTTCAGGCAAGAATACTAGAGCAGGTTACCATTCCCTTCTCCAGGGGATCTTCCTGACCCAGGGATTGAACCTGGGTCTCCTGTATTGTAGGAGATTTGTTAACTGTCTGAGCCTATATATATGTATCTATAGATACATACATATATATATATATACACACACGCATATATATATACACACATCACATCTCATTATCTATTCATTTTTTGACACCTGGGTTGCTTCCATATCTTGGTTCTTGTAAATAATGCTGCTATGAAGTTTAGGGTTCATTTATCTTTTTGAATTGATATTTTATTTCCAGATATATACCCCAAAGTGGAATTGCTGGATCATATGGTAGTTATAGTTATAGGTTTTTGAGGAACCTCCATACAGTTTTCCATAGTGATTTCACCAATTTACATTCCCACCAGTGGCACAAAGGTGAAGTATTCCCCACATCCTTGTCAACACTGGCTATTTGCAGACTTTTTTAAAAAAGCTTTTTATTTTATATTGAAGTATAGCTGATTGACAATGTTGTGATAGTTTCAGGTGGACAGCAGAGGGACTCAGCCGTCCACATACATGTATCTGTCTCCCCCAAACTCCCCTCCCATCCAGTCTGCCACAGAACACTGGGCAGAGTTCCCAGTGCTCTACAATAGGGCCTTGTTGGTTATCCATTTAAAATATAGTGGTGTGTACAAGTCGATCCTAAACTCCCTAACTAACCCTACCCGTTCTTCTTCTCCGGCAACCATAAGTTCATTCTCGGAGCAAGACAGCCTCTTGAACTGGGTTCTGTCTGGATTCTAATCAGAAGAGGAATGCTTGAAGGCAGACTAGCCTCCAGGTGTTCAAAATACCTTTTTGTTCCTTGTTCATATTTCTGTCAGTCATTCTCTGCCTTTCGCCAACATACGAGGGAAAACCAGAATGGGACCAGAATGTCTAGGGGGAGACAGATGAAAAGCATTAAAGCAGAGAAAGTCGGTGATTTGTTTGAGCTGATCCAGCTCTCAGTTCCATACACAGAGGCTTATCCGTGGTATATGGACAAGGGACAACCATGGTACTTAAAAAAAAAAAAAAATCAATCCCTTACTTGCATCCCAAGCCGCTGTTTGGGGAGCCCATATTTCAAATAGTACTTCCTAAGAGAAGTTGATAAACATTTGGTCATTAACTGGAAACCAATGTCTCCCTCAAAGTCTAATGAACAAAATATTTAGCCCTCCCCCTTTCTAATTCTTTGCTTATATACCATCAATTATGTTAATGTAATATTTAGGATCAGTTCCTCTTGGCAGAGCTTTCTGCCTTCACGTTTATAATTGCATTTCTCTAAATGGAAAACATCCACTTTGATCTGGCATAGATGCCTGGATAAGTATAGTTTCATACATTACATAAATTATATTTAACAATGATGTTCTTTTCATTTTGCACAGATGAGGACACACAGTGAAGACAATTAATGAAAACCAGAAGATCTATTGCTATAATTAAGAACATCAAGATCAGGAACAACTGATAAAGGTCAGGCTGCACACACATGGACACAGCCTATTTCCTGGAAGACACAACTTCTAAGCAACAGGAGGATTTGCCTTATGATGAGGGTTTCTCCCAAGATAAGATACACCATGGTTATAATCTTACCTCAAGATATGACATCCTTGATGTCTCAAATCAAACGAATTTAACAGAAGATGAGTCTCAAGAAAAGGCTACATATAGAGAGACTTGCCAAGAGGCAGCTATGACCATGACTTTGGATAAAACGACTGAAAATGCTGTCAGCAAAACATGTGATAAAGAGAATCAATGCACCATAAATCTTCCTATTCCAGCTAATCAGGAAGACACTTCAAAGTCAAACATTTCTGATATTTTACTCCATCACCTTTGCAAAGAAGAATTCTCCAAAGATCAAGGCATTGATTGTGAAACTCTCCCAGAGATCTCTAATAATGACAGTTTTGATGAAGCTATTATTAAAAATATTATTGTGTGGCATGTTAAGAATTCTTGGCCGACAGAACAATCCTCAGAACTCACTGACCAACTCAACTCCAAAAGCGATGATGAAAATAGCAATAAGCCCAGTTGTTCTCTGACCATGACAGAGGAAAACACCTCTGATTCAGATGAGTTAGTGGCTGTTGGAGAGAGCAACCATGAGGAAAATTCAAATTTTCTAACTAAAATCAAGAGTCTACATGATAAACAAAAAAGTTGCTTATGGCAGACACCTCAGAAACAGGCTGAAAAAGCAAACTCTGGCAACAAGTTCAAATATGGTCATAGTCAAGTTTATTACTGGTTCTTTGATTTCTCTAAGGTTGCTCCCAAAGTGAAAATTCCTAAAAATAACATAATTGACAAACCACTTATAACAGATCCACAAGCCAGCTTTTCTCCTAAATTGAGAGAGAAGTCAGCTGTTGGGCAAGATATTTCAGAAAGCACATCTAGATCAAATTATGTTGAAAAACAAGAGCAGATGTGGGAAACTACTGAACCTTCACAACTGGTGGAGGTAAGTGAAAGCAGTCTTCAGGAAACACACCCCCAGGACCGCTGCTCATCCATATGAATGTGGGTCTTCAGAAGGTGCATAGAACTAAGTTGTAGTTCTGAGGTTCTGAATTCTAGTTCTAGTCCGGTGCCCTGACCTCTCAGGAGCTCAGTAGGTGTCCTCATGAGAAGAATCTGGAACTGAACTAACAATAACAGAATAAAATCGAAATTCTTCAGCCTGGAATTTGCATTTCCCCATTTTTCCTGTCATCCTAGCCTTCTGAACTCAGCTCCCCTCCCCCAGGAATCATCCTCAGTTAGTGGGCTGGGCCCACCCTCTCTGAGCTCCTGCCTTGCCAGGAACATCCCACCTCCACTTATCAAACCTTTGCTCATTTTCATGGTCTCCTTCAACTCCACACTGGCCATGAGACTTTTCAGAATTCCATGGCCAGTCTTTTCCATCCGTGTTTGTTAAGTATTCTGTCAGATCTTATCTCAGCCTGATTGCCTCATTACAATTTCTAAACATCTGTTCCTTCTACTAGATTTTAAAGCTCTAGAGGCAGCTACCTCATCTTCATCTTTCCATCACCCAAGTTCCCCCAGAGGAGGGGAACTGGCCAGGTTCCCCTGGCCAGGTGTTTGCATATATTATGCCCTTGGTTATGAATGCTAACTTGAATTATGATCTTTAATAACACATTTCAAGATTGTTATACTGGTAACTATTTAGTACAACATTTTGTTAACATTTAATTTATACTTTTTCCTCTTTCCCCATCTTTCCATCCTTCCACCCACCTTCCCAAATGCTGATGCTGAGGATCTCATTGACTATTTGAGGTTCTGTAGTTAAATAAGTTCACATTAATGATCAAAGTAAACACTTTAGCTCTCCGGCACTTTGCCAGGACTGTATGATTTTTCTTTTGAGCAGTCTATGAAGGGCACCCTGCCTGAACACTCTCCGCCTGTTTCCATTTCCACCCCTTCATCCACCTTTTCTTTTAACTGAAACTTCTGGGGAATTTGAACAGAACCTCCCCTACCCCTTGCAACACACAACCACCACCTGGAGTCAGCAGCCCATTCGGCCTTGACCGGGATGCTTCTCTCAGTCTTGGAGAAATCTGTACCCCTGTGACATTGGGAAGTCTCCACATTCCTCATTCCGCTTGCAGAAGAACATTCTTGGGTGGGCACAGTTCTCTTCCCACAGTGCCCTGTGGGAAGTAGAGGCAAAATGAATAGCAAGTTCATCTGTCTCTGGTAATGGGAGTCTGAAGTGGGTCATCTGCTTTTGTCTTGTTCTGTCCATTCAGGTTGGGGAACTGGACTCTAGTTTCCATAGCCATCACATACCCGAGATATTCCTAACCACCACAGTCTAGTTTGACCACAACATTGGCTCTCTGCCTCTAGTGTGTTTGTGAGCTCTGTGTGTTGGGAACAATGGGAAGACGATCAAGGTGAATCACTCTGGAATTTGAACTCTTATTCAGTTAGCCTGTGGTGAGTAGAAAAGGGAATGTCCTGTGTGAAGTCACTATCTTGCTTCCAGATACTAGCCACCATGTATCTATCTGGTGTTAGTGAGAGCACTAGCAACAGAGTCAGTGATGAGACCAACAGAGATCCTTGCCCTGGGAGTTTGTGGGCGAACTGTAGGAGAAGGGTTTGAGTATTCCATATAATAGTATCAAACATGGTAACAGTAACAGCTAACATATATTGAATATTTTCCATGTGCCAGATACTATGGTAACATTTAATTCTCATCATGACACTATGAAATAGCTTATGTTACTATCCCCATTTTATTGCTGAGGAATTTTGAGGTTTATAGCAATAATGTAACTGCTCTGGATCACCTGGCAGGTAAGTGTCAGAGTGGAATTCAACCTTGGCATCAGGGCCTCAGCTCTTGACATAACTCTGGGTGGCCTCCATGATGACCAGAACACATTGGGTCATCCTGCATAATGATGTCGTTGGTTAATATCAACAGTAATGTTTTCTTATCCTTTCATTGTGCAGATGGAGCCCACAGTACATATCCACCAAGAACATCTTGCAGGTACTAGTATTTTTAAACCTCTTTGACTTAGATACACCTTTTGAAAAGAGATTTTTTTTTTTTAACAGCAAATGGTGGTGATTGCCACAGACTTCTGTTTTCGGTACTTAACAAAACTGCAATGCAGTTGAGATGAATGGTAGCCAAAATTTATTCTTTCTTATGTAGGAGTAGAATCTGAGCCGAATCTCTCTAAGTTGCCATCAACTTCTAAGGAAGACCCTTCCTTGAGTTCTTCTTACATATTTCAAAAGATATCCCAGGGGAAGGAGATGTGTCAGAAGTTAAAAGAACAGACTGATCAACTGAAGGCTAAAGTAATCCTTTTTTTTTTAAAGTAATACTTTTAAAGCTTATTATGAAAAATAGAAGTAACCAAATTCAAATATAAGACATCAGGCCCTTAATAAAATATTGCATTTTTTTCACTGCAGGTACAAGAATTTTCCAAACGCATAGCACAGGATTCTCCCTATCATTTTCAACACAGAAGGCTGGTAATGAATTTTATCATGTTTCAAAAGTCTTTATTAGGGAATTTGACATGGGAAAATATGACACAAATGACTTTATAGCATCATATTTTCTCTACATTGGTGGGGGTAGAAATGTTCTGGCAAGAAAAGCTTTGCTGAAGATTTAGCTATCCTTGTCTTACAAGGACGAAAAGAGAGTAGAGCTTTCTGTTTCAACATATATTTAGCCCTTTTTCCTTCTCAGGGGGATCTGTATGGCTGCTTTTCCTCAGCAGTCATCCCATAATAAATCAGAAACCATGGTAGGTTCAAGAAAACAATATGTCAGCTATTGTAAAGGGCAAGCACAACCAGATTTGATGGGCCTGGGGGGGACACAGGCTATAAAAATTGCCAGTATCTGTAAACTCAATATATAAAACTTGAAAACCCTAAAAGTCAATCTTGAAAACATGCTTTTCAGATCAAAATCTTTGGCTTTTATATCCTTGCTTTTTGTCACATTTCATCAAATCACTACTTTACACTGGAACCCATAGCCTCGTTCATCAGCGTCAGGGTCGTATGGAGTAGAGGTGAAGCGTGGCAATGGGCAAAAGCTGAGACCACTAGAACCAGGGATGTGTGAAGTTGAAATTGTAGTTTAGGCCATTGGACCAGTAGCGAGATGGGTGGTCAGATGTCCTCACACAAAGGACACGGGCAAAAGTCAGGACAGGCTGTGCTTCAGAAGCCAGACACAGACAAAGAACTAGGAAGATTCAAATGCTAAGACACACAGTTCATTATTCTTTCATCATATGAATTAAATAACTCACGTTCATTCAATAACATTTGTGGGGTACTCCCTATGACTCAGACTCTGCATCAGGCTGAAGGAATTTGAAGACAAAGAAACAGTCCCTTTTTCAAGCAGATTATAGACTCCTGGGAACAACAGACCAGTAAATCCACAAGTAATATGCAGCATGAGAAAGGTTGCCTATGATTACATATGATGCTAATGGCGGCACGGAAGAGGCTCACTCTGACCAGGGGGAGAGTACTTTGGAAGCCTTCCCGGAAGGGATTTCTGGACTGGGCATTGTAGGAAGAATATGGCGGGGTAGGGCAAAGGGGTGTTCCATGAAAAGGAATCAGCAGGTGCAGTGGACCAGGGGCAAGACAGTGCTCAAAGTGTGAGGAGTGTGGCAGTATAACTGACCAGATGGAGCTCACAGGGACGGGAGGAGACTGGAGAGAGGTCCTTAGATAAGGACTGTACCATGAGAAGCCTTTGTGCCATGCTAAGGAGCTTAGATTAATTTCATCTTGAGGTGGCATGATGGGGCAACACTGGATGGTTTAAAGCTGAGAAACAGCAACCACCATGGGGGCAAGACAGTAGGAAATAGGCTAGAAAATTATAATCCAGGTAACAAATTATGAAGTCTTAAACCAAGGCTGGCAATAAAGATGGAGAAGGGGACAAATCTAAGAGTTTAAGGAAGTGGTGGCAGACTTAATAGGGTAAATAAAGGGAGGGTGGAGGCTTGGATGCATGCCAGATTTCTAGCTTGGCTAACCAAGGTCAGGAATCAAAGTGGAGGATCTGGTTCAGAATGGGTGTGGGAGGCAGGCAGGAGGCCAGATGTCAAGTTCAGTTGGGACATTTTGAGGCACCTGTAGGACATCCAATTGGAGGGGTCCAGTAGGCAATTAGAGCCACGGATCTGAACTTCAGAGGATGTGTTTAGGTCAGACAAGTAAATTTGGGCACAGTTGTAGGTTGAAGCTGTGCAGTATAGAGATTGCTCAGGCAAACAGGTGGAGTAAGCGGTGAAGAAATTCAAGGCAGAGTCATGGGAAACAGTAACCAGGGGCAAGTGAGAGGTCGCTAAGGAGAAACTGGAATGGTCAAGGCAGACCTGGAAGGAGCAGAGCGACAAAAGTCAAGAGAAAAGAGGGCTCTGAGAAGGGGGGAGTGGGCCACAACATCCAGTCTTCAAAGAAGGAAGGAAAGCAAGGTGTGCATTGGATTTGGCCACCGAGAGATCATGAGGGACCTCGGCAGCCCTGATTTCAATAGAGTGGTGGATCTACCGAAGCCAGGTCACAGGAGTTAAGGAGTGAATGATAGACGAGTAAAGTGAGTGAGTGAAAAGTCGCTCAGTCATGTCTGACTCTTTGCGACCCCATGGACTGGACTATAAAGTCCCTGGAATTCTCCAGGCCAGAATACTGGAGTGGGTAGCTTTTCCCTTCTCCAGGGAATCTTCCCAACCGAGGGATCAAACCCAGGTCTCCCACATTGCAGGTGGATTCTTTACCAGTTGAGCCACTAGGGAAGCCCAAGAATACTGGAGTGGGTAGCCTATCCCTTCTCCAGCGGATCTTCCTGATCCAGGAATAGAACCAGGGTCTCCTGCATTGCAGGCAGATTCTTTACCAACTGAGCTATCAGGGAAGCCCTCGTAAAACCCAGGCTTTCAGAAACTGGGAGAACATAAGTTTTTAAAGGGCCAAGCAAAGCAGAGGAAAGTGGTTCGAGGCACTAGCCTTCCAAGGCCTCGGTTCAGGAAGTTTCTTCCTATGTTAGAGGGAATGTGGGGATTCGTGCTGGGACCCAGAGAAGAAGAGAGGTGATCTCTGACAGTGTTAACCTTGGCCTGAGAGTTCCAGGCCCATTTGGTTCAGTGAAGGAAGGCCAGACAGGGCTAAAACTAACCTTCTCAGCATGAGCAGCATATGTAGAAAGCATCTGGATTTTGGAGCAGACATCCTGGTTCTATGTGTTGACTGTAGAAGCTTAAACCTTTCACATACCTGCCCATCTCAGAGTCAAGTGAGTTGAATGACGCACATTTATGGTAAGAAAACTATGTCCTAACTTCTTCTGAGGGTAGGACACAATTGAAATTCTGAGATTCCACGTTATAACTCATAATTGGTTTTCTTTACTTTTCTCTTTTCCTTTGAACACCTCATTCCTTCCCATGACTTTAACCACCATTTCCACACTGCCAATTCCCAATGACTAGTCCTCGCTTCTCATCTATAGGGCCACATGCTGGTGCTATGTGGATTTTCCTTTGGATCTCCTGCTCTCACTGAACACTGTACCTTGTCCAACATTGACATCGTCATTCAAACTTGTTAGCCTTTTCAAATTCCTTGTTTTTATCAGGGGGTTCATATTCCTCCCACCTCCCAAGCTAGGAATCTGCGTACTATCTATGAGATTTATAGTGTCAGTTAGGGTCCTGGCAAGAAAGAGATGACTTACTCCAATGGAGGAACTGAGGAGGGTTTAGGAAGGCATTATTTTATAACCAATTAAGGGACAGAAAGGACCTCATGGAAGGAACAGTGGGGCAGAGGGACGGAGGAAGAGCAGATAATGGTGCATGAAGAGAGTAGCAGTAGTTACAGGAGTAGCTGACAAGTTCCATGGCTTTTGGTAGAGACACAGCCAATCCGTGATAATACAGGCAGGAGGAAATCAAGGAAATAAAGACCCTACCTCATCTTTCTTCAATTCCTCTCTCCTGCAGTTGCCTTCCGTTGACTGAAACCAACCAAAGCCAAGGGCACTGGAGCCTGTTGGTACACTCCATTGAAGGCCAGCCTCCTGGCTGGGGCACAGAGAAAGATAGAGGATGGATCTGGAGGAAAATAGAAAACATGCACCACACTTGCCATTTTCTATGCCTTTTGGTCAATATGCTTATAAACTTGTTTATTTATTTTAATAATAGTAAGAGAAACAATGAAGATAATAGTTACCATCTGCTGAGTGTGTACCATGCTCCTGGTGTTAAGCAGTACCTCATTTAATTTTCACAATATGAGGTGAGGACTATTATGCTCTCAAATGTGAAAACTGAAGCTTAGAGTTCAAGGTGATTGAAATCATACAATTAGTAGGTAACAATCTGAACTTGAACTCTGGTGTATCTGATTTTCTAACCCCATGATGCAGCATTCTTGCCCTTTGGTAACATCTCTCAATTCATCCTTTCCTCTCCATTTTCACTAATACTGCCTGGTCCAAGCCCTCTTGAGCATCCTTTAAGCTGAGTTAAGTCTCACTTCTTCCACTGAGCCATGGCAAAGTATTCTATCCCACAGTCTCTTTTCCCAACTGGAATAAAACCTCTGAGACAAGAGACTGTGCCTGATACAGCTTTTGTGTCCCTCATACTCTGGGCTCAGGACTAAACATGGGCAGTGGTCAGGGAATGCTTAGCGCCTGGGGCTGCACAGCTGTAGGCTCTATACAAGACCCTGACCTGCACAGCTTACATATTCACCTGCATGAGCTACATCTAGAAGATTTACTCAAAGCTTCTGGCTAAATTTCCTGATATTTCTGCTCCATCACATCCTCCAAGACATTCAATCCCAGGTCCTCTAACTTCAATTTTTTTATTGGATTATTAATTTATTTTTTATTATCATTGTTTTACAAAGTTGTGTTAGTTTCTGGAGTACAACAAAGTGAAGCAGCTATATGTATACACATATCTCCTCCCTCTTGAAGTGGTCAAACAGGAGATGGCAAGAGTGAAGTTGACATTTTAGGAATCAGCGAACTAAAATGGACTGGAATGGGGGAATTTAACTCAGATGGCCATTATATCTACCACTGTGGGCAAGAATCCCTTAGAAGAAATGGAATAGCCATCATAGTCAACAAAAGAGCATGAAATTCAGTACTTTGATGCAATCTCAAAAACAACAGAATGACCTCTGTTTGCTTCCAAGGCAAACCATTCAACATTATGGTAATCCAAGCCTATGCCTTGACCAGTAATGCTGAAGAAGCTGAAATTGAATGGTTCTATGAAGACCTACAAGACCTTCTAGAGCTAACACTCAAAAAAGATGTCATTTTCATGATAGGGGACTGGAATGCAAAAGTAGGAAGTCAAACACCTGGAGTAACAGGTAAATTTGGCCTTGGAGTACAGAATGAAGCAAGGCAAAGGCTAATGGAGTTTTGCCAAGAGAACGCAATGGTCATAGCAAACACCCTCTTCCAACAACACAAAAGAAGACTCTACACATGGACATCACCAGATGGTCAACAACGAAATCAGATTGATCATATTCTTTGCAGCCAAAGATGGAGAACCTCTACACAGTCAGCAAAAACAAGACTGGGAGCTGACTGTGGCTCAGATCATGAACTCCTTACTGCCAAATTCAGACTTAAATTGAAGAAAGTAGGGAAAACCACTAGACAATTCAGGTATGACCTAAATCAAATCCCTTATTACTATACAGTGGAATGATAAATAGATTTAAGGGACTAGATCTGATAGACAGAGTGCTTGATGAACTATAGATGTAGGTTTGTGACATTGTACAGGAAACAGAGATCAAGACCATCCCCAAGAAAAAGAAATGCAAAAAGCAAAATGGCTGTCTGAGGAGGCTTTACAAATGGCTGTGAAAGGAAGAGAAGCAAAAAGCAAAGAAGAAAAGGAAAGATATACCCATTTGAATGCAGAGTTCCAAAGAATAGCAAGGAGAGATAAGAAAGCCTTGCTCAGCGATCAGTGCAAAGAAATAGAGGAAGACAATAGAATGGGAAAGACTAGAGATCTCTTCAAGAAAATTAGAGGGAACATTTCACGCAAAAATGGACTCAATAAAAGACAAATGGTATGGACCTAGCAGAAACAGAAGATACTAAGAAGAGGTGGCAAGAATACATAGAACTGTACAAAAAAAGATCTTCATGACCCAGATAATCAAGTGGTATGATCACTCACCTAGAGCCAGACATCCAGAATGTGAAGTAAAATGGGCCTTAGGAAGCATCACTACAAACAAAGCTAGTGGAGGTGACGGAATTCTACTTGAGCTATTCCAAATCCTAAAAAATGATGCTGTGAAAGTGCTGCACTCAATGTGCCAGCAAATTTGGAAAACTCAACAGTGGCCACAGGACTGGAAAAGGTCAGTTTTCATTCCAATCCCAAAATAGGCAATGCCAAAGAATGCTCAAACTACCAACTTCCCTGATGGCTCAGACGGTAAAGCTTCTGCCTACAATGCGGGAGACCTGGGTTCAGTCCCTGCGTCGGGAAGATTTCCTGGAGAAGGAAGTGGCAACCCACCCCAGTATTCTTGCCTGGAAAATCCCATGGTCGGAGGAGCCTGGTAGGCTACAGTCCATGGGGTTGCAAAGAGTCAGACACGACTGAGCGACTTCACTCACTCACTCACACGCTAATAAAGTAATGTTTAAAATTCTACAAGCCAGACTTCAACAGTATGTGAACCACGAATGCCCAGATGTTTAAGCTGGTTTTAGAAAAGGCAGAGGAACCAGAGATCAAATTGCCAACATCCATTGGATCATCGAAAAAACAAGAGAGTTCCAGAAAAACACCTATTTCTGCTTTATTGACTATGCCAAAGCCTTTGACTGTGTGAATCACAACAAACTGTGGAAAATTCTGAAAGAGATGGGAATACCAGACCACCTGACCCACCTCTTGAGAAACCTGTATGCAGGTCAGGAAGCAACAGTTAGAACTGGACATGGAACAACAGACTGGTTCCAAATAGGAAAAGGAGTACGTCAAGGCTGTATATTGTCACCTTGATTATTTAACTTCTATGCATAGTACATCATGAGAAATGCTGGACTGGAAGAAGCACAAGCTGGAATCAAGATTGCCAGGAGAAATATCAATAACCTCAGATATGCAGATGACACTTCCCTTATGGCAGAAAGCAAAGAGGAACTAAAGGGCTTCTTGATAAAAGTGAAAGAGGAGAGTGAAAAAGTTGACTTAAAGCTCAACATTCAGAAAACTAAGATCATGGCATCTGGTCCCATCACTTCATGGCAAATAGATGGGGAAACAGTGGAAACTTTGGCCCTGAAAACAGTGGCTGACTTTATTTTTTTGGGCTCCAAAATCACTGCAGATGGTGATTGCAGCCACAAAGTTTAAAGATGCTTACTCCTTGGAAGGAAAGTTATGATCAACCTAGACAGCATATTAAAAAGCAGAGACATTGCTTTGCCAGCAAAGATCTGTCTAGTCAAGGCTATGGTTTTCCAGTGGTCATATGTATGAATGTGAGAGTTAAACTATAAAGAAAGCTGAGGACAGAAGAATTGAAGCTTTTGAACTGTGGTGTTGGAGAAGACTCTTGAGAGTCCCTTGGACTGCAGGGAGATCCTACCAGTCCAGTCTAAAGGAGATCAGTCCTGGGTGTTCATTGGAAGGGCTGATGTTGAAGCTGACACTCCAATACTTTGGCCACCTGATGCGAAGAGCTGACTCATTGGAAAAGGCCCTGATGCTGGGAAAGATTGAAGGCAGGAGAAGAAGGGGACAACAGAGGATGAGATGGTTGGATGGCATCACCAACTCGATGGACATGAGTCTGAGTAAATTCCAGGAGCTGGTGATGGACAGGGAGGCCTGGCATGCTGCAATCCATGGGGTCGCAAAGAGTCGGACATGACTGAGCGACTGAACTGGACCTCCCTCTTTGACCTTCCTCCCACTTCCCGGCCACATCGCATCCAACTAGCTCATCACAGAACACTGAGCTGAGCTCCCTGTGATACACAGTAGGTGCCCAGGAGCGACCTGTCTTACGCATGGCAGTTCACACGTCAATCCCACTCTCCCAGTTCATCTCTCTGCTGCATCCACATCCTCACTCTCTACTTCTGCGTCTCTATTCCTGCCCTGCAAGTAGGTTCGTCTGCACCATTCTTCTAGATTCCACATACATGCATCAATATTTGTTTTTCTGACTTACTTCATTCTGTATGACAGATTCTAGGTCCATCCACATCTCTGCAAATGACCCAATTTTGTTCCTTTTTATGGTTGAGTAATATTCTCTTGTTAATACGCATCATTATCTTCTTTATCTATTCATTGGTTGAAGGACATTTAGGTTGCTTCCATGTCCTGGCTACTGTAAACAGTGCTGCAGTGAACACTGGAGTGCATGTGTCTTTTTGAATTATGGTTTTCTCAGGATTTATGCCCAGTAATGGGATTGCTGTGTCATATGGTAGCTCTAGCTTTAGTTTTTTAATGAACTGCCATACTGTTCTCCATAGTGGCTATGTTAGTCTGCATTCCCACCAAGAGGGTTTCCTTTTCTCCACCCTTCTCAAGCATTTATGGTTTCTAAATTCTATGTGGCTTCTGACATACTTTCTAGAGCTTCAATTTCCTCCTCTTTAAAACTGGGATAATAAACCTACTTTGTGACATTTACAACACTGATAGTGGATTAAATAAGATAAATGAATGGAAAAGTGCTTTATAAGCTAAAAATTATTCTGCAAATATGTAGGATTATTAATGTCCCATCAACAAAATTAAAAGGCCTCTGAGTGGGTTCTAGGAGAGAAATCAGAAGTCACCGGAACTCTCAGCTATGCGCTGTGGGGGTGTTGTAAATGTTAAGATGGCTCTTGGCTTGTCTGTATTTTAGATGTCAAACTCTGTAACAAAACAACTGCCAGGAGAAGGATGGTGGCTTCATTTTAACACTCCTCTAGGGTACACCATCATATGGACTTACATGTGAGTGATTTCCACGTGTCACCGCTACAGGTCCTGGAGAAATTGCAGGGACGCCTCGAACTGCTGGAGCAGGAGTTTCTGGCCAACAAGGAGAAGCACCTGACACTGAAGGAGCGAGTCCACAGGCATGAATCCCGGGCTGTCAGTGACTTTGATCCACAAAGGTAGGTCAGACTTCACCGCTGTGAGGTGGAAGTGTCAGAGGTGAGCTCCTTCAGGAGGAATTCTGCTGGGGCTGCTGGCCTAGTGCTTGAAGAGCTACTGGTCTTGGGTCAGCAAAAACAGCGTCACCGTTGAATTTGGTGTCATCCCATGCAGCAAGCAGTATGAAGTTCCTGCTCTGTATACGGTCCTGTGGGGGGGAACCGACCCAGATGGAGTGTTCCGAATGAACGATTGTCCCCTGGAGCAGACATTGGACCCCTGCCTTGCATTCTGTTGGATGTCATGGAGTCCTGAGACTCAGAAGAGCACAAGAAAACCCTAGAAATGCTCATTTGCTAAGCCCAGAGGACCCTCTCCTCCCCAGGTCCCCCCTGCCCTGTTCTCTGCTTTACCTCATTCCTGCCTTTATTTCCCCTGCCTGATTCTTTTCTGCCCCTCATTTTCGCTATCCGCAGACAATACCCAAGGGATAGCAGGCAGGAAAGAATCACTGTTGGTTAATGTTGGAGCGAGGGACCCACAAATCCTGATAAAGGCAAAATGCTAAAACCTGAAGTCAAGTGATTCCTAAATTAATTTACATTAGAAACTTCCGTGCACAATCATATTAAGGATTCCAGCTGGCCATTTTGACGGCCCCATGCTCTGCTCTCTCCAATCCGAATAATTTTAAAGATATATTCAAGGCTAGGGTTGTTTCCATGTAATTTCCTGGTATGAATCTAAAGAACTCATTTAGTAGGCTTCATATTTGTAAATTCAGCTCTTTCTATTCCTAGTATTTTAACACGAATTCATTCTTGATGCCAAAATATTTTAATGGTTTATATTTTGGCACTAGTGTCCTGAGGTAATTTTCCCAAAGTACAATCTTACTTCTTCAAAATGAATGACATCTCTGTCAATGGTTATTTCAATACTGAGTAATTAGACAGCAAAGATGTGGTTTTAATATTGATTTTTTCCCCCCAAAGGCTTTTTTTCTCTTGGAAAAAAAAGATCTCCACATGCTTTCACTATTTGCTTAAAAACTAATAGAGTGAGGATATTTATTTTCCAAGAAATCCCACTTGTTTTGGCAGTCATTTTAAAGACAGGCCTCTGTGCACATTAAGACCAAAACTATGCAAGGCCTTATTTATATCCTAGTTACACCCACATGTGCCTTGCCCTGGTATAAATCAAAAGTGTTTCAACTGCAATTATATCCCATATACAGGAAAAGCTTTCAACACTGGGGCAAGAAAAAGACTTGGCCTCTCCCTAAACTCCCCTCAGAGCAAGCCAAGCATGGTCAGCTTCTCTTGTTCTCAAATGGGCAAAAAGCAGAACCCAGTCCAACCCTCAAGGTCTTGCCATGTTGAGAACCTTCTACATGAGGGCTACAAAGGCCATTGTCAATGGCTTTCTGTAAGCGAAATAATTCTGCAAATTAATGGACAAACTGCTTGAGTCAGCTATTGTGTGCTTATTCAGTTCAGTTCAGTCGCTCAGTCGTGTCTGACTCTTTGCCACCCCATGAACCGCAGCACGCCAGGCCTCCCTGTCCCTCACCAACTCCCGGAGTTTACCCAAACCCATGTCCATTGAGTTGGTGATGCCATCCAACCATCTCATCCTTGTCCCCTTCTCCTCCTGCCCTCAATCTTTCCCAGGATCAGGGTCTTTTCAAATGAGTCAGCTCTTCGCATCAGGTGGCCGAAGTATTTGGAGTGTCAGCTTCAGCATCAGTCCTTCCAATGAACACCCAGGACTGATCTCCTTTGGATGGATTGGTTGGATCTCCTTGCAGTCCAAGGGACTCTCAAGAGTCTTCTCCAACACCACAGTTCAAAAGCATCAATTCTTCTGTGCTCAGCTTTCTTTATAGTCCAACTCACATCTATACATGACTACTGGAAAAACCATAGCCTTGACTAGACAGATCTTTGTTGGCAAAGTAATGTCTCTGCTCTCTAGGTTGATCATAACTTTCCTTCCAAAGAGTAAGCATCTTTTAATTTCATGGCTGCAGTCACCATCTGCAGTGATTTTAGAGCCCAAAAAATAAAGTCAGCCACTGTTTCCACTGTTTCCCCAACCTATTTGCCATGAAGTGATGGGACCGGATGCCATGATCTTAGTTTTCTGAATGTTGAGCTTTAAGCCAACTTGGCACCTTCTTTCTTATTGTTGCCTTTGAAAGGTAACATTCAAAAATACTTGGATTTCATCCATCTTGTTTGTCAGAATGTAATCTGATAGTTATTTGATTGTTTCACACACTATTACCAGAAACCAAGGAGTCAAGAAATGGAGTTCTATCTCCATCAATTCTTTCTCTCTCATACTATCTGCATATACTCTTGTCTTCTATCTTACAGAAAAGATCACAAATTCCTTCAAAAAATGTCTTTTCTCTACCTCTGGATCTGCATGTTGTCACCTCCTCTTTCTTCACTCACCTTCCAACCTCTACTGTCTTGGTCCTTGAGCCCATCTCTTCCTGCTACCTTGAGAATTTGTTCCATCATTTCACTTCCTTCAAACCTTTAGCATCCCTTGCCGCCTGCTGAATTTTCTTCTTCCTGCCAGACTAGAGCATATTTTCCTATATTTTATTTATCAGTCTGGCTTTCCACGCTTAGATCTTTGTACCAGTACTCACTGAACAGGGCAGCCTTTCCTAACTAGTGAAAAGCCACTTTAATCATATACAAACTCCCATGTGTGTTAATACACATACGTATGCAGTGTGCTCAGTCATTACAGAATTGTCTGACTCTTTGCAACTCTATGGACTGTAGCCCTCCAAGCCCCTCTGTCCACGGGATTTTCCAGGCAAGAATAGGGGAGTGGGTTGGCTTGCCCTCCTTCAGGGGATCTTCCCAATCCAGGGGTTGATTCCATTAGGTCTCCTGCATTGGCAGGTGGGTTTTTTTCTTTACCACTAGCGCCACCTGGGAAGCCCAATTTTGGGATTGGTTTTATTTTCCCCACTGATCTATGTTTCTATTTCTGCAATAACCACATAGTTCTAAATTACTATAGATTAAGTATATTTTTTAGTGTTTCTCCTTTTAAAAACTTTCTTTAGCTATTCTTATTCATTCTTCTTACTAATTAACTTCATAATCAGCTCAAATTTATTTTTTCATTGATAGTCACTTTTATTGAGAAATATAGTTTTAGGAACCAATTTTCTTTAATAAAATTCGATTTGAATTTTGTCTAGGATTTCAATGAATTTATAGATTAGTTCAGGAAAAGTTAAAATCTTTGCAATGAGTATTCTCATCCTAGTCCCATGAAAACATCTCGAGCAAGCTTTTTTCATGTAGATTTTACACATGTTTTGTTAAATTTGTTCTTAGCTACTTTAGACTTTTCTCTATGTTGTTAATAGATGTTTTCCATAATTCATATACAGGAAATAAAGAAAATTGTAAATTTAACTTATGTGCTACCTGATGCAATTCTGCTCTTAGTATTTCACTGATTTTCAGCTGATTGTCTTAGTTTTTAGGTATGACAGTCATAGCATCTCCAAATGATAGGTCCCCTCATCTTCCCTTTTCTCTTTAAATATTTATATATATTTCCTTCTCTCCAACTTTTCTATATCATATTTCTTTATTTCGATTGCTATTTTTTCCAAAACAGTACTGAATAATCACAATACTAGTGAAAGCAATCATTCTTCTCATATTCCTAGTGGTATTGGGCATTCTTCCAAAGGGTGCTAGGTATGAGGATTGCTGTAGGTTCAAGGAGACAAGCTTTATCAAGAAAGTTTCCTTCTAGTCCTGGATTACTAAAATGAGGTTTTTTTTTAATTTAGGAAAAAGTTTAATCCTTGGGGTTTAGAAATCTATTTAATCTCCTTTAATCTATTAATATAATGAAATATATTAATAAATATTCTAATGTTTATCTATAGAGTGAGTTGGGATATTTTCCGTTTTCTTTTTGTGTTCCAGAAGCATTCCTTAACATCTTTGTTGAACTCTCATATAATCCCACTTGGATTTGGGACCTTTTGGGAGGCAAAACTGTAAAACCCCTAAAAGATAACACAGGTGAATACCTGGATGACCTTTGTTATGGTGATTACTTTTGAGATACAACATCAAAGGCACCACCTATAACATAGATAATTGATAAGCTAGGCTTCATTAAAATTTAAAAGGTGTGCTCTGTGAAAGACTATGTAAAAGGAATGAGAAGACAAGACAGTGACTGGGAGAAAATATTGGCCGAAGCCACTTCTGATAAAAGACAGTCATCCAAAACACACAAAGAACTCTTACAACAATAAGAAAACAACCAACCCAATAAAAAAGTGCTAAAGATCTTAACACCTCACTGTGGGAAATAAGCATACATAAAAGATGGCAAAAACACATATGAAAAGATGTTCCATATTGTATATCATCAGGGAAATGCAAATCAAAACAATGAGTTACAACTACACACACTATTACAGTGCCCCGAATCTGGAACGCTAAAAACACCAAATGTTGGTGAGCATGTAGGGCAATAGGAACTCTCCTTTATTACTGGTGGGGATGCAAAATGCTGTAGCCACTCTGGAAGACAATTTGGTGGTTTCTTTCAAAACTAAACATACTCTTACCATATGATCTAGCAATCACACTCCTTGGTACTTACACAAAGGAGATAAAAACTTATGTCCAAAAACAGGCACACAAATGTTTCAAGCAGCTGTATTCAGAATTGGAAGCAACCAAGATGTCCTTCAACAGATGGACTATACTAATAACTGTGGTATATTCTGACAATGGGATATCATTTGTGCTAAAAGGAAATGAGCTATCAAGTTAGCAAAGACATGGAGAAAACCTAAATGCTTAATACTGGGAAAAAAGCTGATCTGAAAAGGCTATATATTGCATGATTCCAATTATGTGAAATTCTGGAAAAGGCAAGACTATGGCAACAATAAAAATATCAGTGGTTGCTGGCAGTTGGGATAGGTGGAAGTTTGAATAAATGGAGTACAAAGGATTTTCAGGGTAGTGAAAAAACTCTACATGATATCATAAAGATGGATATATATTATACATTTGTTCAAACATATAGAATATACAACACCAAGAGTGACTCCCATAAAACTATAGACTTTGGGTGATTATGATGTGTCAATGTAGGTTCATCAGTTATAGCACATGTACCCGCTTGAGTGGATGTCAATAATGGTGAAGGCTATGCATGAGTAGAGGCAGAGAATATGTGGGAAATCTCTGTATCTTCCTCTCAATTTTGTTGAGAAGCCAAAACTGTTCTAAAAAAAAGTATTAAATGGGAAAATATTAACACATCTAAATAATTATTGCATTAAATAAAAATTGATATTAGGACTAATCTACAAGTCAATAATAAATGAGAAAAGCACATATGAAAACCAACATATTGTAGCTAAAAAAAACAACAATACTTTGAAGAAAACAGTTTTAAAATGTATTTAATATGGGGGGGTGAAGTTCAAAATCAATAAACTAAGTACTTAAACCAGGAAAGCAGAAAAAGAACAATAAAATAAACTTCCAAAAGGAAGAGATTCATAAAAAGAAGCAATAAATACAATTTAAAATAATTTGATCAATAAAATAAAATAGTGCCTTTGAAGATATCTATAAAATAGCCAGTGGAAAGTTTGAGTGGAAAGCATAAATAACATTAAGAATGAGAAAGGGAAAATACCAGAAGAAAAATTTTAGATTGACTGGGATTGAACAAATTCCTCTCAACACATTTTAAAATCTGGATGAAATAGACAAGTCTCTTTGAAAATATAAATTATTAAAATATAGTCAAAAAGAGGTAGGAAATCCAAAAAGACTAAAAGCAAGAGGAAACCAGAAAAGATATAGTTTGTTTCTAGAAACAAAAAAATCTCCCAAAGACACCTAATCCAAGTGGGATTATGGGTGAGTTCAACAAAGACTTTAGGTAACTCTCCTGGAACATTAAAAAATAAAATAAAATTTCCTAACTCATTCTATACCTAAACATGATCCTTCTATTCCTGGCCTATGATCTGTTCTGAGTTGATTTTTGTGAAGAGTATAAGGTCTGTATCAAGACTGATTTTTTTTGTAATGAATGCCCAATTGTTCCAGCACCATTTGTTGAAAAGATTATCTTTGCCCAACTCTATTGACTTTACTCCTTTGCCAAATATCAGTTGGCTATCTGTGGGTCTATTTATGAGCTTTCTGTTCCATTGATTTGTCTTGTGCTTCATCAAGTAAGTCTTGCGGTTGAGTCCTGTCAGTCCTCCAACTTTGTTCTTATCTTTCAGTATTGTGTTGACTATTTCATGTCTTTTGTCTCTACATATAAACTTTAGAGTAAGTTTGTCAATAGCCACAAAAGAAGTTGCCAGAATTTTTTTTTACTAGGATTGGTAAGATCAAGTTGGGAAGAAGAGACATCCTGATACTATCAAGTCTTTCAATCCATGACTGTGTAACATCTCTCCATTTATTTGTTTTTGTGATTTCACCCAGAGTATTGTAGTTTTCTCCATAATGATCTTGTGCACATTTTGTTAGATTTATACCTAAGTTTTGAGTTGGACAAAAAGGCCCTTCAGGTTTTTCTGTAAAATAATATGAAAAACCCAAATGAACTTTCTGGCCAATGCACATTTAATTTTTTGGATCTTAATGCAAATGATGCTATGTTTTTAATTTCTAATTCCACTTGTTCATCACAGATATTTAGGAAAGTGATTGACTTTCGTATATTAACCTTGCACCCTGCACTTTGTTATACTTGCTTACTGGTTTCAAAATTTTCAGGTTAATTCTCTTGAATTTTCTACCCAATCATGTCATCTATGGACAATTTTATTTCTTCCTTTCCAATGTGTGTACTCTTTATTTCCTTTCCTTGTCTTAATGCATTAGGTAGGACTTCCACTACAGTGTTGAATAGGAGTGGTGAGAAGGAACACCTTTGCATTGTTTTTGATCATACTGAGTGAGACAGCTGTGATATAATTTTTAAAGTTTTGGAATTTATTGATACTTTTTTGGGGGGTAATAGATAAAATTTGATAATTTTAATGAATTTGGGGAAAATTAATTCTTTGGGGGCAAAATATATATACTTATATATGTATGTACATATGGAGTCTCCTGCCTTGGAAGCAGATTCTTTACCATCTGAGCCATCAGGGAAGCCCTAAACTATACATATATACACATATACTTGTATGTACATATACCTATGGATCAAACTTATTAAATTATTCAGATTTTTCAAGTTATTCTTTTTCAAGTGATATAAATCATTATTTTCCTAGAATTATAGCTCCTAGAACTAACTGTAAAGGACCTCAAAATAATCAGATCCACATCAGTTCAGTTCAGTAGCTCAGTCCTGTCTGACTCTTTGTGACCCCATGAATCACAGCACGCCAGGCCTCCCTGTCCATCACCAACTCCCGGAGTTTACTCAAACTCATGTCCATAGAGTCGGTGATGACATCCAGCCATCTCATCATTCTTTCTGGAGTTATTTTTCTGCTGATCTCCAGTAGCATATTGGGCATCTACCGACCTGGGGAGTTCCTCTTTCAGTGTCCTATCTTTTTGCCTTTTCATACTGTTCATGGGGTTCTCAAGGCAAGAATACTGAAGTGGTTTGCCATTCCCTTCTCCAGTGGGCCACATTCTGTCAGATCCACATAAGTAGGGTATTATCTCATAGTTGAGACACAGAAAGATTAAATAATTTGCCCAAGGATACACAGCTAATGAACAACAAAATAAGAATTAGAAATATACAACATAATATAATTTACACTTCTGTATGTTATATATGAAAGTCAAGAGTAAGTCCTAAGAGTTCTCATCACACACACAAAATATTTTTTCTTATTTCTTTAATATTATGTCTATACGAGATGATGGATGTTCACTAAACTCGTGATAATTATTTCATGATGAAAGTCAAATCTTTATGCTGTACTCCTTAAATTTATCCAGTCCTGTATGTCAATTATATCTCAATAAAACTAGAAGAAAATAAAGAGAACGAGAGTCCAGGCCTTTGAAGTGAAACTATAAACAGGATGTCTGTCAGGGCATGTGTTCATCATCCTTCCTATCTGAAGGCAGACCACGTTAAAAATGTAAATCAATACTATATTCAAGAACTGTTGTTACTAGTAAGAATATGGATTGCATACCCAATAAGATGCCTGTTTGTTTATATTTACCTAGAAAAGTAGAAGGTGAAATCTTCAAGTTGGAGATGCTACTTAAAGATTTTAAAGGGAAAATTAATAAAAGCAAATGTACTTCAGCTATCTCTCTTCTCGTGAATTCTCCAATCAACCTGGATGACTTGTCATTCACATCCTCTCCACCCTCAAATGAGGTAATACAGCAACCTACAGCTTAATTTCATGCCAGGAAAAATGGTTTTTATGTATTTATAGAATCCTAATTCATGGAATCACTGAATTCTATCTTAACATTTCATGAAAATTTAACTTTCCAAAGGCCTATGAATCATTATTTAAAGTAGAACCAGATTTTAAAAATTAGAAGCTATTTCAAGTGTTGGTTTTTGAAATTTCTTATTGGTTTAGGATGTAACAATGCAGCTTAAACAGATGAACTGCTGAAGAACTACTTCTTCTGGATGAATAACAACACTTTTGTAGATCGTGTGTGCCTGGAAGAAATCATTTTTCTTCTTACTAGTTTTGTACTCCCTGTTACATAATAGCACACTCACTGAAAGAACTATTTCCCATGAGTCCACTTCTACATTTTCTTTCGCTCAAGTTAAATTCTTTTGGATTGTCTATGTTTGCAAGATCACGAATTCAAATTAATCACCACTGTCTCTCCATTCTTTTTGTAACCTCAACTACCAGACACTTACAGACTAAATTAAAATTCCAACAAATGGAATCATCTGAATGATTCTGGATGTTATTCAAACTTGGATAGATTTTAGTCAGAGTTAGGGACAGGATGTTGTTCAGTTCAGTTCAGTTCAGTTACTCCGTCATGTCTGACTCTGCGACCCTATGGACTGTAGCATACCAGGCTTCCCTGTCCATCACCAACCCCCGGAGCTTGCTCAAACTCATGTCCATCAAGTCAGTGATGCCATCCAACCATCTCATCCTCCGTCATCCTCTTCTCCTCCTGCCCTCAATCTTTCCCAGAATCAACGTTTTTTTAAATGAGTCAGTTCTTTGCAACAGGTGGCCGAAGTACTGGAGTTTCAGCTTCAGCATCAGTCCTTCCAATAAATATTCAGGACTGATTTCCTTTAGGATGGACTGGTTGGATCTCCTTGCAGTCCGAGGGACTCTCATGAGTCTTCTCCCACACCACAGTTCAAAAGCATCAATCCTTCTATGCTCAGCTTTCTTTATAGTCCAACTCTCACATCCATACATGACCACTGGGAAAACCATAGCTTTGACTAGACAGACCTTTGTTGGCAAAGTAATGTCTCTGCTTTTTAATATGTTGTCTAGGTTGGCCATGGCCTTTCTTCCAAGGAGCAAGCGTCTTTTTATTTCATGGCTGCAGTCACCATCTGCAGTGATTTTGGAGCCCAAAAAAGTAAAGTCTCTCTCTACAATGTTTCCCCATCTATTTCCCATGAAGTGATGGGACCAGATGCCATGATCTTAGTTTTCTAAATGTTGAGCTTAAGCCAACTTTTTCACTCTCCTCTTTCATCTTCATCAAGAGGCTCTTTAGTTCTTCTTTGATTTCTGCCATAAGGGTGATGTCACCTGCATATTTGAGGTTATTGATATTTCTCCCTGCAATCTCGATTCCAGCTTGTGTTTCATCCAGCTCGGCATTTCACATGATGTATTCTGCATAGAAGTTAAATAAGCAGGATAACAATATACAGCCTTGACATCTTCCTTTCCTGATCTGGAACCAGTCTGTTGTTCCATGTCCAGTTCTAACTGTTGCTTCTTGACCTGCATACAAAATTCTCAGGAGGGAGGTCAGGTGGTCTGTTATTCTCATCTTTTTCAGGATTTTCCACAGTTTGTTGTGATTCACACAGTCAAAGGCTTTGCTATACTCAATAAAGCAGAAGTAGATGTTTTTCTGGAACTCTCTTGCTTTTTTGATGATCCATCAGATGTTGGCAGTTTGATCTCTGGTTCCTCTGTCTTTTTTGAATCCAGCTTGAACATCTGGAAGTTCACGGTTCACATACTGTTGCAGCCTGGCTTGGAGAATTTTGAGCATTAATTTGCTAGCATGTGAAACAAGCACAATTGTGCAGTAGTTTGAGCGTTCTTTGGCATTGCCTTTCTTTGGGATTGGAACGAAAACTGACCTTTTCCAGTCCTGTGGTCACTGACAAGTTTTCCAAATTTGCTGGCATATTGAGTGCAACACTTTCACAGCATCATCATAGGCATCTGGAATTCCATCACCTCCAGTAGCTTTGTTCGTAGAGTTGCTTCCTAAGGTCCAATTGACTTCACACTCCAGGATGACTGGTTCTAGGTGAGTGATCACCCCATTGTCATTATCTGGGCCATTAAGATCTCTTTTGTATAGTTCTTCTGTATATTCTTGCCACCTCTTCTTAATATCTTCTGCTTCTGTTAGGCCCATACCATTTCTGTCCTTTATTGTGCCCATCTTTGCATGAAATGTTCCCTTGGTAGCTCTAATTTCCTTGAGTAGATCTCTAGTGTTTCCTATTCTATTGTTTTCCTCTGTTTCTTTGCATTGATCACTTAGAAAGTCTTTTCTTATCTCTCCTTGCTATTCTTTGGAACTCTGCATTCAAATGGGTATATCTTTCCTTTTCTACTTTGCCTTTAGCTTCTTTTCTTTTCTCAGTTATTTGTAAGGCCTCCTCAGACAACCATTTTGCCTTTTTGCATTTCTTTTTCTTGGGGATGGTCTTGATCACTTCCTCCTGTACAATCTCACAAACCTCCATCCATAGTTCTTCAGGCATATTGAGTGCAACAGTTTCACAGCACCATCACCAGCATCTGGAATTACATCACAATCTCTTGAATCTGTTTGTCACTTCCACCTTGAATCTGTTTGTCAAATCCCTTACAAATAATCATAAGGGATTTGATTTAGGTCATACCTGAACGGTCTAGTGGTTTTCCCTACTTTCTTCAATTTAAGTCTGAATTTTGCAATACAGAGTTCATGATCTGAGCCATAGTCAGCTCCTGGTCTTGTTTTTGCTGACTGTATAGAGCTTCTCCATCTTTGGCTGCAAAGAATATAATCAATCTGATTTCGGTATTGACCATCTGGTGATGTCCATGTGTAGAGTCTTCTCTTGTGTTGTTGGAAGAGGGTGTTTGCTCTGGCCAGTGCGTTCTCTTGGCAAAACTCTGTTAGCCTTTGCCCTGCTTCATTTTGTACTCCAAGGCCAAATTTGCCTGTTACTCCAGGTTATCTCTTGACTTCCTGCTTTTGCATTCCAGACAGGATGTTGAAGATTATACAAATGTTAGCCCTTCCAAACAAGTTAGGTTTGCCTCCTCAGAACACTTACCCACCTGGCAAAATCCCATTCATTCCAGCTTCATCTTCAGAGTTAGGCCATTTATATGACCCGACCCTGATGCACAGCCACCTGCCCCAAGGCAGAATTCTTTGCCCCAGCCTCTGTGTCCCCATACAACTGTGTCTCATTTGTCTTGCACCTTTGTACCTATCTTTGCAGCCCAAACATCCAATTGAATGCCCAATATGGATTGAATACTCAGTATAGTAAACTCTGAGCCAGGGTGGATTTAACAAATGATCTCAAAGGTTCACAGCTGGTTCTCTCTCTTGTCCTGAGCCAAAGTTAGCTTCAGTGTGGTGTCAACGATCCTAGTGAGGCAGCCCAGCCTCCTGGTCAGCACTCCATGAGGTCTGGGTTTGCTATTAAGTAGTGCCAAGTTTACAGCAACTGTTGCAAGATGATGAAGACTCTATAACTTTGGGATAAATAGCCCTGAAGAGAGAGTCTACTGCTAGTATTACCCATTCATTCAGCAAATATTTATTGCTAAATGTTAGGCACTTTTCTAAGTATTGGGGATACAATATAAATAATACAGACAAATCACCTATTGTCAAGATGCTTACATTTCTGTGAGGGACACATACAATGAACAGATAAAATTAACATGGAACTACAGAATGTTAAAAGTGTTATGCAGGTGCCAGTAATAATGCATTTTTATGACTCAGAAGTCAGACTGTCTGAGTTCAAATCCAGACTCTGTCACTGATCAGCTTTGTGACCTCAAGAAACTTATGCAACCTCTCTGAGCCTGTTTCCTCCTGTGTAAAGTGAGGCTAATAATACCTGCCTAAGCTTCCAACTCCTTTTCAGCAAAAAGACTTTGCAAACTATAAAGGTATGAACCATAAGAACTATTATGTTTGCTATAATTTTGTTATTATCATTTTAGACCCAGGGGTTTTTAATCCCAGTATTTCTAGTGTGTTTATAATGAAATATCTCAAGGTTGGTCCCAAGATTAGCAGCATTGGCTTCACCTGGCAGCTTCTTAGAAATTTTAATGATATAATGAGGATATTTAAGTGAGTTAATACATGTACTTAAAACAGGACCTGGCTCATAGTAACTCCATTAGCTGCGTGTAGCTACCTTGGTCATGATGGGATATGACCAAAAGTAACTCACGGGGAGGTTAGGGTCAGAGGTGAGGTGGGAATTGAGTACTGGGGGATGAGAAGGCAGCTAGGTGAGGAGTCTGAGGACAGGGACTCAGGCAGGAGGCGACAATGCCTTAAGGACACAGAACTGATTTGAGTCCGTTCCTATGGGACTGCAGCCCTAAGGGCAAGTCCTCTTGCAGCTCCGCAGTTACTCAAGGAACACTCCCGCCGTTCTGCAGGGCTCTCAGGCCCGTGTGCGTGAGAGGGGACAGGACGCCCCCCCACATGGCCACAGGAGGCCCCCTCTTCTGAGGAGCTGGCCCCACAGCCCTAGCAGAGTGCAGTGACGGGCTCCTCCTGAGGGTTCAAGAGGGAAGTGGACGGTGGGTTCCACGGGAGCCTGGCTGCCCAGGTTGGCGGGAAACCCTTTGCACAAAGGCGTCTGGGGGAGGGAGGGTGAGATAAAGGCGAGTGGTCACGTGACGTCCCCACCACATTTTACCTCAGGCTACTTCTTCCCACCATTCCCGGAGTACTGAAATTAAATTCTCAGTGACTTCACCAGACTAAACAAAAGCCAAAAAATCCCCCAAAGTGGGGCTCAAGAACTGACTCTACAATTCAAACTGCTTTGTCAAAAAACAAAAAAACCATACTAACCAGAGCAAATGGCCATGAGGTTGTCTTCTGCTCCAGGGTAGCGTCTAGGAGCCCCGTCCTGACTCCGTTCAGCTCGTTGCCTTGGCATTTTTACCCACCCAGTATGGCTGCCTGTGACTCTGAAATTAGCATAATTAAGGTCACTTAGCTCTCGTTCTAGTGGGTGTCCCGGATGTCAGTGCTGGTGAGAGTTGCCCACATGGCTAACACTCTGCGCATGCCGGAGAAACCTTCCCGAGGCGCCTGTTCTAGATCAGAGGTTGTCTCCAACTGCAGTGTGTGGAGGACTCACCTGTGGGTTTTACTGCAATGCTGGCTTTGATTCAGTAGGTCTGGGGTGAACCTCCAATTCTGCATTTCTAACAAGCTCCCAGCTGATGCCAATGCTGTTGGTTTGGGGAACACACTTTGAGATAATTCCATTATAAAGGCATTGGAAATACTGGGATTAAAAACCCCTGGGCCTAAAATAATAATGACAAAGTTATAATAAGCTGTAGGTAATAATAATGCTGCTGGTTCAGAGCTTTGCTGTTTGCAAAGACTTCTTAGAAAAGAAAGTTGAAAGCTTACAAAGGTGAAGAGACTTGTTCAGCACAAATGACGGGGGACAATGGATCCCAGGTGTCCCAACTCAGGTAGAGGGCACCCCTCTACATTCTTCTAATATAGTGAAAGTGAAAGTGTTAGTCGCTCAGTTGTGTCGGACTCTTTGAGACTCCATGGACTGTAGCCCACCAGGCTCCTCTGTCCACGGGATTCTCCAGGCAAGAATACTGGAGTGGGTTGCCATGTTCTCCTCCAGGAGATCTTCCCAACCCAGTATCGAATCCAGGTCTCCTGCATTGCAGACAGACTCTCTACTGTCTGAGTTACCAGGGAAATGTGAAGTGCAGGGGTACCCCCTATAGGCCTACAAGTGATAAAAGGAAACACACAGGGAAAGTGAAGTTAAAAGAAATAAGCCTCATTATTTTTAAAATTATAACTATACAGGTTTATAGTAAAAAAAAAATCAGAAAACAGAGAAAAGTATAAAAAGGAACATTTCACTGGGAGAAAAACTATTGCCAATGTTTTAGCATATATCTGTCTGGTCTTTTTTCTCTGATTGATATGCATGCTTTTTGCAAAAGTGGGGTCATACATACATTGTTTTAGAATACACTTTTTTTCATTTAACATTATATTGGGGGACTCTCAACTGTTATTGAATAAACCTACAGCTGCATTTTTAAGCACTGCATTGTATTTCATTGTATGGGTAGACTTATTAAACCAATCTCTTATTGATGGACATTCAATTGTTTCCGGTTCTTTGATAGGATAAACACTGCTTCAGTAAAATCATTTAACATGGAAACGTTTGGCCAGAGTTGACTAGTTCCTTTGGATAAAAATCTAGGATTGCAGATGATGATTCAAAGGGTACACAGTGAAAATTTGATAAACTGACCTTTAGCAGAGTGGTGGCCACGGCAGTGCCTGGGAATGAAGGTGCCTTCAGCCTGAGCCAAACCAGGGCATCTGTTTTTTCTTTCCAACCTTCGCTAAAGTACTAAGTGAAAACTGATATTGTACTAATCTGTATTTCTTTGTTTGTAAAATTTACCCATTTTTATATGTTTCTTGGCTATTTCTACCACCTCTTTGACAGTATCAACATTTCAACTAATGTTTGCAAAACCACAGTCAATGTTTTTAAGGCGGACAACCTAGAAAACATTCAGAGCAGAGCAAACAGTGCTCACTATTGAGATCTTTATCATACAAAGTTGCTCTGACACAGGTACAAATGAGCCGTAGATGTGTGGTTAATGACACAAGTATATGGGAAGGGCTCAGATGCCAGCTAGGTCACTCACTCTGTGTGACCCTGACAAGCAGCTTAAACTCTCTGAGTCTCAGATTATTCACCACTAAAATGGGGACAACCTGCCAGGATGGTGGGGAGGGATAAAGGAGACGATATGAGAGGCACCTGGCACACGGAACGATCAACACATATTTTTACTAATAAGAAAACACTGAAACCCTCCAATAAATTGATGGATAAAAAAATAACTAAAAGTCACAAGTAGGGAATACGACCAATAAATAATTGGGGAAACATTTATCTCCTTTAACAACAGACAAAATGTTAATAACACAAGGAGCCACCCCTACTTTTGAAATTAACAAGAACATTTTCAAGAGAGAATTCCTGATGCAGAGGAAGGTGTGGCCAAGCAAGCTGCGCATGTTGTTGGCAGCATGCAGTTCACGCAGCTTTGGTGGAAAGCAATCAGGCCACATGTATCATCACACAAACACGTTCGCAACCTTTGACCCAGACACTTCCTAAGGAAGTAATTCAAAATATGGAAAAAGCTATCTGTACAATGATGCTTCTTTCTCACCATTGTAGTGGTGAGAAAAGTGTTTATTTTTTTGTTTACACAAAGGGTAAAACCATAGCAAGGGTGGTGTCAGCCCTTTCAGTTCCACAGGGTGATTTTTGGGTGTGTGTTAAACAGGGACATATAAACAATAACTTAGGCCTCTAGACAGTCTCTAAACCTTGTTTTAATTCACAGTTGAATACAGTGCTTTGGAAAGGCTTTTAGACTCTGCTGAGCAGTGATTAGATTGAAGGATTTAAAAACCATCCGCAGCCTCTTCATCCTCTAGTGGAGCTTGGGGTGATTCGTAACTAAAGGAAAGAGAAAAAGGCGGGGTGGGGGGAGTGTTCTGTCATTTGTAAACTAGACTTTTAAATGTCTGGAGAAGGAAGGAAGTCAAGGCAGGGTGGAATCTTCCTTTCTGTAACCCCTAGGCCATTACAGCACAGAAACCGCAGCCCCCCACCCCCGCCCAAGCCAAAAAGCAGAGCCGAGGCGTCCTGAGATGGTGAGTCTGGCGGGTCCGCACGCGTGCTGGGCTCTGCCCAGGCAGCCGAGGGGTGAGTCAAACCCTTGGTCGTATCCACATCTGTGTGTGTCTTTTGGTGCAGGAGGAGCCCAGCACCGCCTCGGGGAGGCAGGACCGTGCAGAGACGCCCAGTGCAAGCTGTGCCTTCTGCCTCCGCCTACTTCAGTGGTGAGGGTTCCCGGCTGCTAAATTCCCAGGGTGGGTGGGAGCCTGTCCTGGGATAATAACTCCAGTGAGGGTGGGCGTCAACTCGCGGAACGACCAGCAGCCACCAGCCAAGGTACAGAATCACAGACCTCAGGGCTGAACACAGAGACCGCCCTTTCTCTCAACTGACAAATCTTTTAGCAGTGGCCCTCACCTGGGGAGAGCTTCAGTCTTACCGGCAAGCTCAAATGCATCAGTCGTGGCCGATTCTTTGTGACCCCCCTGGGCTGTAGCCCGCCAGGCTCCTCTGTCCATGGGATTCTCCAGGCAAGAATACTGGAGTGAGTAGCCATTTCCTTCTCCGGGGAATCTTCCCGATCCAGGGATTGAACCCGCATCTCTTGCATTGGCACTTGGATTCTTTATCACTTCATCACCTGGGAAGCCCTCAACCTTACCAGGGGACTTGAAAATAATGCACATGCCTCAGCCCCCGACCTACTGTATTAGCCGGGTGGAGCCCTTGTGGGAATATTTCTTTTAAATTTCCCCTGACTCTGATAGGCCCCTTGGTTAAGAATCACAACTACAGCATGTGGAGCGTGATTTGGCCTGAAGGCTCCCTTTGAACCTTGCCCACCTGGGAGATTATTATACACGACTGTATACCAGCTCCCACCCTCACTACTCTCCCCTCACAATGAGTGAAAAATCTTCCCTATTGGGTTTCACCTCTGTCCCCCAGTCCCACCAGAACTAAGCTTAATCCCACATCTCAGGGTTTACTTCTCCCCCATCCCTCAGCAAGAAATCATCCAGAGGTGACAAGCTGTAAACTGGGTAAAAAAAATTATAGATGTGAAATCCTAGGGACAAACCCTTTATGGGTTTGAAACACTCTTAGGTCAACTGTTAGTCCACGTGGATTCAGCATCATTTATTTGAAGCTCCTATCAATCAGCCAGACGTGCCTCCTCCAAGCTCCTAAGGTGCGGTGGACTGAGGCCAAAGCTTGACTAATTGACCTTAGAAAGGCTGAAAGTCAAGGAGGGAGAGGCAGTTTAGCCACCAATTATGTGTATGTAATGTACGCTAATAAAGGCAGATGACGAGGTCTGAAAGACTGCAGCTTCCTGTTAGAAAGCATTCCAGCATGGGAATAGGTACTTGTCATCAGGGTTCTATTGAGTTTCCACCCCCTAAAAAATCGCCATGTGTCATCTGGTGTGGACCATCACTCTAATAAACCATCAGCTTTGACTCTCAGGGATAGAAGGGCCATGAATAATGCCAACCCTCTTCTCAGTCAACCCAGGCTCACTATTTTTATTTATTGAATTAAAATCTAGGTTTTGAGGGTTTTTTTTTTTAGGTTTTAGTAACTATATTAAAGGGCTTTCCTGGTGGCTCAGTGGTAAAGAATCCACCTGCCAATGCAGGAGATGCAGGTTTGATTCCTGGACTGGGAGAATCCCCTGGAGAAGGAAGTGGCAACCCACTCCAGCATTCTTGCCTGGGAAATCCCATGGACAGAGGAGGCTGGTGGACTACAGTCCGTGGGGTCACAGAGTCAGACATGACTTAGCGACTAAACAACAATAAGAAAAACATAACAAAAAATAGTCTGACATTTAAAAAACATTCTGATTAAGCATTCAAAGTACTAGATATTTCTCTACCAAATTTATAGTCTAGACCTCACAGAACCACTTAAGTACCAATACAGGGACCAGTGTTCCAGACTACATCTTCTCTTTTTTAACAAACAAGTTAGAAGGTAAAACACAACCAAGTGTAAAATCAGATCTAGCAGTAAATCTACTGCTGGCGATAGGCATGATTTATCCTTTGAAATCCTGGTAAACTACATCATCCTTGAGGAATTAATTGAACAAAAGACTGTATAGACTCCTTACTCTTTTAGAAGATTAGAGTTCTCTCAGATGGGATGTATTCTTTATTTAGCCTACTGGTGCACATACTGTTTGAAGGATATTTATATACGTGCAGATAAATAACAATTATGCTACATGTAAAATGTTTATCTCTTTATGTCTGGTGCAGAATTTTGGATTTAAGCGATTTTGGATTTACATGTCAGCTACTTTGTCTTGCTGAAAAACGGTCTTCTCAAATAGAGCTTCCCTTAGCTGTTTGGCAAGAAGATTTTAGTGCACAAAGAAGTTTCAGAGAGGCAGAAAAAGAAAGTCGTGTATTAGACTGAGCTCACTTGAGAGCAATCCAAGTTTTCCACTTTGTAGAGCAGATGTTCACATGCCCCAGAGGAGGAGGGTGGAGACAGAAAATAAGGTGAGAAAATATGTGACTCAGGAGGACAGCATGTTTTTCCAAGAAGCAGGAAAGTGCCTGGCTCTCAGTCCCTAGCCTCACAGACTCCAAGCAGGGTCGGAGTCCAGCGGCAGCAGGCCCAGGCACAGTTGGATGAGCCTGCATTTGCAAGCAAGGCCTGAGGCTCAAACCCCATTTCCAGGAATCAGTCTCATTCCTGACTCACTGGCTATGTCCAGGATATCTTGGGCATGGTGCCCTCCACACTAAGAATGAGCTATGTTCCCTAGGGGCTTATTACAGTATCCTAGGGGCTGAGCTAGAACGTTCTTAAGAATTTGTATCAACTAAAATCCCTTTCAAAGAGTTAGAGTTTCTATGAAGGAGGGAGACTGAAGCTACAGATGGCTTGGGGGAAGTGTCCCAGTATGACTACCATAGGGCATCTTTCTGATGCCCCCTGGTGGCCTTGCATCACTAAAATGAACACCACATGGTCTCTACAAACAAAGCATCACTATGAACAAAGCTACTGGAGGTGATGGAATTCCAGCTGAGCTATTTCAAGTCCTAAAAGATGATGCTGTTAAAGCGCTGCATTCAATATGCCAGCAAATTTGGAAAACTTGGCAGTGGCTACAGGACTGGAAAAGGTCAGTTTTCATTCCAATACCAAAGAAAGGCAATGCCAAAGAATGTTCAGACTACCACACAACTGCACTCATTTCAAATGGTAATAAGGTAATGCTCAAAATCCTTCAAGCTAGGTTTCAATAGTATGTGAACTGAGAACATCCAGTACAAGTTTGATATAGAAAAGGCAGAGGAATCAGAGATCAAATTGCCAACTTTGACTGGATCATAGAAAAAGCAAGAGAATTCCAGAAAAACATCTGCTTCACTGACTACACTAAAGCCTTTGACTGTGTGGATCACAACAAACTGAGGAAAATTCTTAAAGAGATGGAAATACCAGACCTGCCTTACCTGCCTCCTGAGAAATCTGTATGCAGGTCAAGAAGCAACGGTTAGAACTGTTGGACCTGGAACAACGGACTGGTTCCAAATTGGGAAACGAATATGTCAAGGCTGTATATTGTCACCCTGCTTATTTAATTCTATGCAGAGTACATCATGAGAAATGCCGGGCTGGATGAAGCACAAGCTGGAATCAAGATTGCAGGGAGACATATCAATAACCTCACCACCTTTATGGCACCCTTATGGCAGAAAGTGAAGAGGAATTAAAGAGCCTCTTGATGAAGGTGAAAGAGGAGAGTGAAAAAGCTGGCTTAAAACTCAACATTCAAAAAACTAAGATCATGGCATCTGGTCCCATCACTTCATGGCAAATAGATGGGGAAACAATGGAAATAGTGAGAGATTTTATTTTCTTGGGCTCCAAAATCACTGCAGATGGTGACCACAGCCATGAAATTAAAAGATGCTTGCTCCTTGGAAGAAAAGCTATGACCAACCTAGACTGCATATTGAAAAAGCAGAGACATTACTTTGCCAACAAAGGTCCGTCTTGTCAAAGCTATGGTTTTTCCAGTAGTCATGTATGGATGTGAGAGTTGGACCATAAAGAAGGTTGAATACTGAAGAATTGATGCTTTTGAACTGTGGTGTTGAAGACTCTTGAGTCCTTTGGACTGCAAGGAGATCAAACCAGTCAGTCCCAAAGGAAATCAATCCTGCATATTCATTGGAAGGACTGATTCTGAAGCTGAAGCTCCAATACTTTGGCCACCTGATAGGAAGAGCTGACTCATTGGAAAAGACCCTGATGCTGGGAAAGATTGAGGGCAGGAGGAGAAGGGGATGAGAGAGGATGAGATGATTGGATGGCATCACTGACTCAATGGACATGAGTTTGAGCAAGCTCCAGGAGATGGTGAAAGACTGGGAAACCTGGCGTGCTGGGATACTGCCCGCCAAGGGGTCACAAAAAGTTGGACACAACCAAGTGACTGAACAACAATGGTCTCATAGCCTTTAACCCCATATTTGTCATTTAGTCACTAAGTCATGTTCAACTCTATGTGACCCCATGAACTGTAGCCCACCAGGCTCCTCTATCCACAGAATTTCCCAGGCAAGATTACTGGAGTGGGTTGCCGTTTCCTTCTCCACAGGATCTTCCTGACCCAGGGATTGAACCTGAGTCTCCTGCACTGTCAGGCGGATTCTTTACCACTGAGTCACCGGAGACACAGAACAAAATCCAGGACTTTTTGGATCACTCAGCTTGTACTTTTGGATACAAAGTATCCATGTGATCTGGTACCAACAGGTAGCATAGCTTCTTCTCCTGACAAGAACTGGATTTGAAGCATGAATATGAAGAAAACTCTAGGTTTTATAATTCTGTATTTCATATTTCTAATTGTGTATGTGTATATGATGACTAGATATTATCCTCAGGAAACGAAACAGATTTAGTGTTTGGTGTACATGTTCTTGGGCTTCCCTGGTGGCTCAGACTATAAAGAATCCACTTGCAATGTGAGAGACCTGGGTTGGGAAGATCCCCTAGAGAAGGGAATGGCTGCCCATTCCAGTATTCTTGCCTGGAAGATCCCCTAGAGAAGGGAATGGCTGCCCATTCCAGTATTCTTGCCTGGAGAACTCCATGAACAGAGGAGCCTGGCAGGCTATAGTCCATGGGGTTGCAAAGAGCCAGATATGACTGAGCGTCTAATATACACACACGTACATGTTCTCTCCAGGCCTGATTGTGCTGGGTGCGCCTTCTCATCAGGAAAGCGCTCAGACAGGCAGGCAGAGGGTTGAGGGTCGGCTGTGTCGAGAATGGCATACATCATCCGTTGTGACTGGCTCTGACCTAAGAAATTTCACATTTCACTTTTACCAATTCCCTCACTGTCTCTATTAGCAGTGTGCTAAATGTTTATGGAATCTTATGCATCTTTTTTAGGAAGCAAAAAACAGGGAAAAAAGATCACAGAGGAATTGACTGTGGAAGGTTTCCTATTGCCATTCAAGACAAGGTGCTGCACCCAGACTCAGTTCTCGGTAAGTTGAGGCGTCTAAGGGCAGTCGTCATGGTTTCGGTCCCTCTTTGGGTTCTGCTCACTATGGGCAGAACACCTGCTATGCTAAATAGCTTTACCTAGACTAGGGTGTTGCATGTTAATTTTTGTTTTTGCAAAATGTAAAGAATGAGTAATAAATTGATTCAGGCGAGATGTGGTCAAGCAGGGTCAAAGTGCCCACACTAGTCTCTGCCTGGAGTCGCAGGACTCCGCGACTCAGTCATGAGGTGGTCTCAGTTCTGTGTGGCAGCCCCCAGCGTGAACCAGAATCTGCACCTAAGGAGCTCACTCACATGGTATGAAAAACACCACATATTATGATATATGAAAATGTAAGTCACTCAGTGTGTCTGACCCCATTGACTGTAGCCTGCCAGGCTCCTCTGTCCATGGAATTCTCTAGGTAAGAATACTGGAAGGAGTAGCCATTCCCTTTTCCAGGGCATCTTCCTGACACAGGAATCGAACCTGGGTCTCCTACATTGTAGCATCTGAGCTACCAAAACTAGAATAAACAAAAGCTCTTTAGGGTCCTCAATTTTAAGAGTGTAAGAGGGTTCGGAAATAAAAAATTTGAGAATTGTTGACATATAGTATATATCACTTAACTATCATAATACCCTAAAAGGTAGGAATAATTGTCTTTTGTATAGATAAGTAGGAATTAAGCCACTTGCCAGGGTCAAAGAGCCTGGTGTATTATTTATTGCTGTGTAATAATGTATCCCAAAACTTAATGACTCAAAACAGCAAACATTTGCTATCTCACTGTTTCTGTGGGCCAGGGATTTGGGAGCCATTTAGTTGGGTGGTTCAGGCTCAAGGTCTCTCGTGAGGCTGCAGTCATGATGTTGGCCAGTACTTCCATCATCTGAAGGCTTTACTGGAGCTAGAGAATCTGTGTCTAAGGTTGTTCCTGCACATGGACATTGGCCACGGGTCTCAGTTCCTCTCCAGGTGGGCCAGTAGGCTGTTTGAATGTCATTATGATCTGGTAGCCTCCTTCCCCCAGGCAAGTGATCCAAGAGAAAGACTGAGATGGAAGTTTCAATGACACTTACAACCTAGTTTTAGATGTTATACACCATCATTACCACTTTATTCTATTTGTTAAAAGCAAGTCACTAAATCCAACCACAATTGAGAGAGGAATTAGGTTCTATCCTTTGAGGAGCATGTTAGAGTTTGTGACATATTATCAACCATCACAGTCAGTGCGTGGCAGAATCAGGCTTCAAACTCAGGTCTATGTTCTTTCCCTTGTACAAACACAACCGGCCCAAGGTGTACATCTTTCTTCCCCTATTTGTAATTTCTTTGAGTTCTGAATTAAAAGGCATTCAGTGACTACTGACTGAGACTTGGGAAAGAAAAAAACCTTTCTAGAGCTCACTCCATTTGTGATGTACACTTTGGTAGATAATGTTATAATGAGTGTAACCATGAATGCAGCAAGGTAGGTATTAATAGCACTGGCAGAAGTTTTGTCCCCCAACCCCTTCTCTGCTGGAACTGAGATGTTGCTTGGACACCCAAGTGTGGCATACTCACCTGCCGGGCCCAGGCTCCCATGCTCTGGCCTTACTGGAGAGTGCCACTGCCCACAGCCTGCTGAACAAGACCCAGACCTGCACCGGATACAAGCGCTCTCTACTGCTAGCCTCTCTGTGGTTCTGACGAGGGCAAAGCTATGATTCAAGTTCCCATATGGATTTATGAATGTGTTGTAGAGGAAAACCATCTTTCCAGTTGCCTGGATAATAAGCTCTTGGCCACTGTAGGGTCTGAGAAGAAAATGTGGATGTATCAGGGCAAAGCTTGAGAAATAATTACAAATACAAGACGGTCTGATATCAGTGGGCCAAATTTTCGCAGATCCATCCATTCAGAAGACCTTTACTAAACACCTACCTGTGCTGGACAAATCTTGAGACTTTCCTATCAAAAATGTTACTGATCAAAACATCTCTCACTTGTCATAAGGGAGGGAGGGTGTCCCAAATATCACCCCTAGGCTGGCAACCTGTGTGATAAATTTCCTCCTGGGAAAATTGAACACTCTGGGGCTAATGCATACTTTGCATGATCAGAGCTCTACTGTCCAAAGCACATTTTAATATTATAATAATAAAAACCTCATACTTCTTTGCATAACTTGGGCTTTTTCAGGTTCTGATACAGGACACAGCTGCTGTTGTGCATCTCGGATTGGACTGCAGAGTAGTAAGTGTGAGAACTGTGGCACTAAGATTCATAACTCCCAGAGAGGTCGCAGTAAAGAATCACCTAAAAGTGAAAGTGACTGGGCCACCTCAGGGAAAAAAAAAATCCAAAACAGGCTGTATCTTGTCAGTGTGTGAGTACAATGGTTGTTTGCAGGCAATGAGTTGCATTTTTAATCTTTTCTTTTCAGAATTTCATTATAGATACAACACCCCAGGACAGAATTTCTTTAATCATAGAGAAAGAAGTGCTTTTGCTTGGCTCCACTATTTAAATGAAAATAATTCTTCAGCTAGTAAGTACATCTCCTGCATGATCCCATCTTTGTAAACAACCTAGACAGTCTCTGTGGGAGACACTGGTCTCTGTTACCATATGCTGGGCACCTGCTGAGTCTGCTGCCGGGTCTCTAGCACTCATCTGACACTTCCACATCCAGCCCGACGTCTGGATGGCAAGGGGCTGGGCTGGTAGATATGCAGTCCTAGCAATACAGGACTTTGAAAGTTACGAAGTTACCAGTGTAATGTGGCAACAAGTCATAAATATTTGATGAACAAATGACTAACTGCCACTATTATTGTTATTATTCAGAAGGGGAACAAATATATATCCCCAGTAAAAGTCAGTATATAAAGAAATAGACTATTTTTACACTCCTTAAATATCATGTTGCTAATTTCAATGCAAAATTTTGCTGTCTTTGGAAATACCTAAAATCCCACAAACACTTATTTATAAAGATGAATAAGACAATGGCTACCTCCTCTCAAGGAGTTTACAACCTGTTGAAAGAAAGGAACTCATACCCTAATTAGGAAAGTTCATGGCAAAATGTGGTTAAGTGCTAAGAGAACAGTGGACTAAGGGAACAAGTGGGGCAGGAACACCTTTGTCTTGCTTCGAACCACCACTGGGTCCGGTTCTCCACATCCTTTCCTCATGGGTGAGTTCATACCTGCAAAGCTCTTTCTCTCCATTACTGGGGCCAGGGCACCAGAGAGAATGTTTCTGACCTTTCACAGTTGCAATGCCCAAGACTAAAGAATTGTGTTACCAGACTGACCTCAGCTGTCTCCCCTACCCACCCCCCGCTGCCCACTCCTCCAACTGGATGTGTTCTGTCAAGGTGACGGTCCCTCAGGCTCCACAGAAGCAACAGGCACATTTCTTTACTATCTCCTTGGTTTTGGGGTCAACAGCACATGAGACTTCTCATTCTAATATATGAATAAGGAAAGCAGTTGAGTCATTTGAAAAGTAATCTTGAAACGCCATTAGTAAATGTACAGTGGCCAAGAGAGTAGGAGTCTCAGGGAGGCATCTTTTGTTCAGTGTTAGAGACACCCTCCCGAATGGACAGAAAATGGAGCAGGCTGTTGCAGGAGGTTGTGAGTCCCACCTGCAGACTGAGATGCACTGTACTTTGTCAGGATGTTGTAAATCTGTAGACTGAATGAGAATGGGACCGGATGACTCTATGACCCTTTCTAATTCTCAGTTTCTATGTTTCAAATAAAGAATGAGATGACCAAGGAATTAAGACTGAGATCATTAGTACCACTGTTTGTCATGACAAATAAGTCAGGGTGTAGCGTGACTAAATGAAATTTGGACTTTCTGGCTCCTGCCTTGCCTTCCATGTCTGAGGGACGATCCCTCCCTGTCCCCTTGTCAAATGGGACCCTCCTGAGAGGGAGTGAAGCCAAGATACTAGAGACCAGTGGATATGGCAGGAGACCAAAGGAGAAAGAGGGGAAGACAGAGAAGAGAGGAGGAGAGGCCAGAGAAGGGGGGAAAGGGAGCCTCAGAGACAGAGAAGGCAGATTTGTTGGCCACTGTGCTTCCCAGGTGGCTTAGTGGGAAGGGATCCACCTGCCAGTGCAGGAGACACAGGAGACATGGGTTTGATCTCTGGATCGGGAAGATCCCTTGAAGTAGGAAGTGGCAACCCACTCCAGTGTTCTCGCCTGGAAAATTCCATGGACAGGGTAGCCTGGTGGGCTGCAGTCCAAGGGGTTGCAAAGAGTTGGACGCAACTGAGCACACACATGCTTTGCCTCTCTTCCTTGCCTGGAGCTCTTCGTGTCTTCCATGGTGACTTTCCTACATTTATCTTATCTGTTTAGTCTCTATTTTCTAGGATTGTCTTAGTAACATAATTTTTAAATTTCTGACTCCTAGAATCCTTGCTCCTAAAGTAGAGAGGACTTTAGAAATCCATTTGGTCCAAGCTCTTGGAAAATATTATCCCTTCATTTTCCAGATGAAGAAGTTGAATCCATAGACATGCCCAGGTCACCCAGCTAGCACCAAAGGAACTTAGACTCCTGGTTTCTTGTCTGCTAATAAAACTCCTTTTAAGTGTTGAATTTTTTTTCTTGAATTCAGAATTACTCAATGGCTACTTACCATGTTCCCTAGGTTTATTTCCTTAGTAAAACTTTATGAAATATTTCACTTAAACAGAAAAGTTCAGGAAAGGATAGCCATATACCCACCATTGGATTTAGGGATCATTTTTGTGCTCTGAATCTAACCACAGCTAACATTTTTCAGCTCATTCAGAACCAAAATGGATCTGTTTCCAGAGGGCAAATCCCAAATCCTGTAATGATGGATGTGAACCCATACCAAGAAAGTAAGTATGAGTAACAAAATGACTACCCATTTGGTGTATGCCATGTGCTTACTGCAGTACTGTCTGCCCATGACCACCTACAGCAGCTGTCCCCAACCTTTTTGACATCAGGGACCAGTTTTGTGCAAGACAGTTTTTCCAGAGGGGGGTTGGGATGATTCAAGTGCATTACATTTATTGTGCACTTTATTTCTATTATTACATCAGTGCCACCTCAGATCATCAGGCATTAGATCCCAGAGGTTGGGGCCCCCTGACCTAGATCTTAAGTAGTAGTCAGGATTCAAACCTACATCTGGCTAATATTTCAATCATTCAGTTATTCTTTCAACAAATATTTGAGTGTCAATAGCAGGACATTGTGCTTGTCCACAGTGACAAGGTCAACTGTGGTCTCTGCCCTTACTTTTTTGGTAGAGGAAAGGGGGCATAGGGTACCATTACCTAACGTGGGGGTTTGGAGAAGCTGAGCTCCAAAGAGTAAGTATGAATGAGTCAGCAAGGATGGAAAGGCATGAGCAAAGAAATGCCAGTCTGAGAGAGCCTCCTGGTGTGGAAAAGCCCTTGGCAAGTTCAGGAACAATGTGGCAGGAGCCTAAAAGAGGGCGAGGCAGTGGGGCAGGATAGGACTGGTGAGGTAGGCTGGTGGGATGGGCGCGGCCAGGGTGTGCAGGGGCTTGTCGGCTGCAGGAAGGATTTCAGGCTCTTAGGTTTAATGGGTAACCAGTGATTTTTTTTTTTAACCAGAGTGTTTTTTAAAGCTTCCTAGTGTTGTAAAAGATCACTCTAACTACTAAGGGAGAGGGAATGGATTAGAGGAGTCAAGGACTGGCGCACAGAAGCCAGATAAGAGACCAGTACAATAAGCCAGGTGGGATGATGGCCGCTTAGCTAAGGGTGGTAGAAAAGCAGAGAGAAGGCTAGTATTTAAGAGCTATCCGAGGCAGACTGACAGTGTAGCAGGGAGTTCAGGCCGTGCAGTCACACTCATTCAGCGTGAACCATGCTACGCACCGCCATGGTGCAGCGCAGTGTGTATGAATACAGCCACCGGCGAGTTCTCGGGTTTGCATCTTGGTTCTGTGTTCTTGGGCAGATGGCGCACCAACTCCTCGCCCCCAACACGGACACACACACACACACACACACACAGCCATTACTGAACCACAGAGTTGAAAAGGGTGCTTTACACAAGTATCAATGTGCCTTTTGCCTTTCTTACAGGTCAGACCTTGCTATACTCTCACCCCATTCCCACTCCTGCAGGATTTCTGAAAACACATCCTCCAGCAACTTTAGCAGGAACAAAGAAACGGAATCTGAGGTGAGGACCTTGCAGCTTGTATGTCTGGTCTTTGTCACCACAAAACTGATGGCTTTTAAATTATTACAGTATGAGAGCATCAAAAAATGTTCTGCTGAAACAACTTGTGCTCGGCACTAACATAAAGACACACAGGCTGAGCGGCCACATGATTTCTATAATTCCTAAATTGGTTCCAATGGAAGTTTCCTGGAGAAAAGTGTTTTGTGGGTGATTCCCCAGTGTGCCGTTCACAAGTTTATTCCTGTGACACTGGGGTTAGAGCTGCCAGCAGTTTTCTATTTTCAATCAGGTCACTTTCAAATGTCGCCACAAGTATGCGCTGCATCCCTGTGTGCCCCTCAGTGGATAGGGGCCCTAAATCCCCTTCAATGACCCTCCTCCCATGAGTTTTTCTTCCTTCTCACAGATCTCTTTTTCCACAGCAGGGAAACAGCCCAGCAGGTTGCTGACCTCATCCTCTGATTCATGCTCACCAGTCACGTGTTGATCTTTTTTTCTGTCCCTTTCTCTACAAAATATATTCCATTTCACACTGGTTTCCTAGGAAACCAGCTCTCAAAAACAGAAATAGACTGGGTGGAAAACAGAATACTCCAAAAACTCCACTTTGCAGTGTTTAATAATGAGAGAACCCAGTTACCAGGAGCGGTAGTAAATTTCTGTAACCAAAATGTGTGGACTTTTCCTCTGTAGATTTTAAACTCGTCTTTGGATCATGCCCTAAGGACAGCAACCATTTTGAAACAAACTACTGATCAAATGATTAGAACTATTGCAGAAGATCTTGCCAAAGTACAAAGATGGAGGAAAAAGTTGAAATACTAGTTTGATTCAAGGCAACCAAGGATTAAAAAACAAATGCAAAGAAAACTTGGTCTTCCCTCCAAAGGTATTTTACTTATTATACAACTTATGAAGATGACCTTCTAGAGAAAATACCAAAATTGCAAGAAATGGAGGACACAATTTTTTAAAAAATGGACCTCTGATTCTTAAAAATCAAAGTCAACACATATTTGTTTAAAAATAAATGTTACTAACTTATAATAAAAGAAATGAAAATAGTAAAATATACTTTAACCTGTCAGTATGGCAAAAACTAAAGTTCGAAAAACCCAGGCTGTGTCAGGGAAGATGGGGGAGATGAGTGCTCTCATACACTGCTGGTAGAAGTACATATTAGTGCAACTCTGCTGAAAGGCCAACTTGATAATTGCTACCAAATTCTACAAATTCTAGGATTTACCTTCTGAACAGCAATTCCATTTCTAGGATTTTGCTTTATAAGTCACTCAAACAACATGTCACATAATTTTTTGAGGATGGCCACTGATGGGAAGGGCTCACAAATGGAACACATCTAGTACCCTCTGTGATGATTCAAAAACAATGACAGTCGGCACTTCTCTGGTCATCCAGTGGCTAAGACTCTGAGCTCCCAAAACAGGGGGCCTGGGTTTGATCCCTGGTCAGGGAATTTGATCCCACATGCCTCAATTGAAAGATTCCTGCATGCTATAACTAAAGATCCTGCATGCTGCAAGGAAGATCAAAGATCCCACATGCCTCAACGAAGACTTGGAGCAGCAAAATAAATAAATAAAGGTGAAATTTAATTTCAAAAATGACAGTCATATAGTTAATACTCTGCAGCCACTGAAAAGAATGAGGTGTATAATCTGTAAGATAGTGAAGAAAAGCAAGCTAATAAGAATATGTGTGACCTCATTTGTTTTTCAAAGAGTATATACATTTTCTGGAAAGATACACAAAAATATTCAGTGGACTTCTAGGAAATTCAACCAGGAGCCTCAAGAGAGGCTCTTTACTTTTCATTTACTTTCAGTACTTAATGAAATTCTTATGGTTGTTTTATATATTATTTTACTTAGAGATCTCCTGAAGTCAGAAATATGGAAAAATAATAGTCCTGGATTAATGAAATTTACCTAGGCCAAAACTGCATGCAGGGATTAAGTCCTGATTTGCTGCTTTTACGGACTGATGCTCAACCTCCTTAATGACAGAGTAGCAGATTACTGGCTCTTTCCCTCTTTCCTGGGACTCCATTCACTCCAAATTCAACAAATATATCCCAACCCCCAGAGCTTCACTTAGTGGTAAGGAGAGTTGAATCCATTCCCGCTTTAAAGATTTCTGTGGTGACCAAGACAGCTACTATTTGTCTAGCTGGCCAGAGGATAAGTTATTTTTAACTTTGGGGCTTGAAAATTAGTTTAGGGTGCCTGGGAAGAGATAAAGACGCCAGAGTGAGGATACCTCTGACTTCATGGCAAAATTTACTTTCAGTTGTGGCCCTGTGAGGAAGACAGTGAAGACTAGTAATAGCATTTTAAGAGAAAAAGGGGAGCCTAAATTGCATGTGCTAAGAGACTTCTAGATTCATCTCATATCTAGATTTAATCATAACTTGATAAAACTCTTTTGGGTGCAGACATCACTAATTTGTGCCCAAGTTTAAAATGACATACTTCTCTGAGTTCTTAAACTTTTGGGGATTCAACCCTCTTTGAGAATTTGATGAAAGTTAGGGAGCCTCCCTGCCCCATGCTCCTCTAAAAGTGATATGAACATGCATGATTCTGCACACAATTTTTTAAAAGTTCGTGGAGACCTGAAGCAAATCCATGGCATCCAAGTTAGAAGGGACTGCCATAAACGAATGTCCCTTACCCCACAAATTAACCTTTATAGAAACTTACTATTGTAATTATTTATTTAAAAATATGGCCCATCCCTGCCTTATTAAACCATATTCCAAGTATAATTTATATTTCCTTGATGAGTGAGTATCATTATAAACAATCACTGAATCGTCTAATCCAAGAAACAGAAATCGGGCCATGTCCTTAAGGAATTCTGGAAAAGAGCTAGACTCTGATTTACAAGGATAATTTTATATTTACTGACTCAGTAGTTTTTGGCTGTCTTCTCCCTCTGGACACTTCTTTGATAGCTCTCTTCTAATTCTGCTGCAATAATAAGCCAGAAGAACAAGCTTCTAAAGTAAAAGTAATTGTATCTAGGACTTCCCTGGCAGTCCAGTGGTTAAAACTCTTCCAATTCAGGGGGCACAAGTTCAATTCCTGGTCAGGGAACTAAGATCCTGCATGATGGGTAGTGCAGCCAAAAAATTTTTAAAAAATAATTGTGTATCTAATACTGAGTCCAGGGACTCAGCAGTGTGAGTGGGACTCTTGGTAGAAGGCGTTTACTGTCTGAGTTAACTATTAGAGTTTACAAATGAAAATTCATCTTTTTAACATGCAATTGTAATCTTAGTGAATTATTTAAAATAGACCAAATTCATACTAAATAGGAATATATATTTATATTTAATAACCAAAATGTTGTTTTGGTAGAACTTTTACTGTGGGAGGAAAACATTTCTTGTTCCTTTGATTTTAAAAGAAATCCACCTGCATCCTGAAGGGACTCACAAAGGGTACAAATACCTATAGCAGAACTGAGTTACAGAAGCATCACAAGTCACCAAACACACCACCAGGATCTGGCCCGCTTGGATTTAGCTCAAATTCAAGAATTTTTGTCAACTGCTATTTTTCTTATTTAGTTTTTGTGAATATGACGGAATGATATGAATCCACTACACTTTACAAACCAAGTGCATCTCAACAGGAAGCAAAAATGTGCTTCATAGATTGTGAGTCAATCATTTCAGTTAGGAGCAACAACAAAAGTGTTTTTTCAGGGTCTTTGTACCAGAATCTGCAATTGCTCAACAAGGGTGTGGTGGGTGGGGAATCAGCTTATATTAGGAATTTATGTGTAATGACCTCTTACATCTTCAAATTCAGTAAGAAATTCAAGAAACAAAGGGTCTCTCCAACTCTAAGTCTAAAATGTATATGAAATGTAGGCCTAAAGGATCTCTTATCAGAGTGACAGGACACAGTGACCACTGAGGTCTGAAGTGACTGAATGGACCAATGTTTGCTGTCATCACACTCCTAGTTCCATTTGTCACAGGGCATTGGATTAGTATGGATATGTTCCATACATGTACTAAAGCTGGACAGATAGCTAGCAAGGCATATGAAGATCTCAGATAAAATGCAGACACCAAAAAATTAGCCTTCTCCCTGGCAGTGTACTGTTCTCATGCTTAACATTCAAAGAAAGTTGTTTATTAGACTGGTGGTTGCCAAGGGAGAGGGGGGTGGAAGAGGGATAGAATGTTGGGATTGGCAGATAAAAGCTTTTATATAAAGCATGGAAAACAACAAAGTCCTATTGTATAGCACAGAGAACCATAGTCACTATCCAAAAGTGTACATGTATATATAATTGAATCATTTTGCTGCACAACAGCAATTAATACCTTGTAAATCAACTATACTTCAATTAAAAACGGAAACAAAGAAAAGTTTATTAATGTCAAATCTTTCCTCTCCACATATACATGTCATCCAGGTTAAATTATATAAACTTTTTGTACCTTAGCTTTCCTAAGCTTTAAAATGGAGATGATAATAGTGCCTATTTTCAAAGGATTAAATGAGAAGATTAAATAATGTAATATAAGCACTTAAAAACAGTGCCTCACATATAAAGCATTTGCACATTATTATTTTATTAGCATTACTTAGTAAAATAGCAAGTTCTGAAATTGATATGTCAAAACAGTAACTTTCCTATATATAAAAAAAATCTGTCTGAAAAACATGATAGAAGATCCAACTTACGTGGAACCATGAAAAATACTATGGCGATATGCAATACCTGTATAAAGAAAATAATGATTCTTAAGGTCATATTTTCCCTGAATTAACATAAGTTTACTATGAACCTAATGAAAATATCAAAATAACTTTTGGTATTAACAAAATGATGCTAAAGTTCACTTTTTAAAAATGCAATACCCAGAGAATTTCTGAAAAAAATAACGGTAATTCTGGTACGGGTGGAATAGAGATTATGTCCACCTATTAACACAACATGAATTAAAATAGGGAGGGACTTCCCTGGTGGCCCACTGGTAGGACTCCAAGCTCCCAATGCAGGGAGCTCAGGTCTGATCCCTGGTTGGACCTAAGAGTTCACATGCTCCAACCAAAACTCCCCCATGCAGCACAAAGATCAAAGATCCTGTGTGCCACAACCAAGTCTCAGCACAGCCAAATAAAATAATAATGATTAACAAATTAGACAGAGGGACTTCCCTGGGAGCCCAGTGATTGGGACTTTACTTTCCAGTGCAGCAGGTGCAGGTTTGATCCCTGGTTGGGAAGCTGGGATCCCACATGCCTTGCAGTCAAAAGGCCCCCACAGAACAGAAGCAATGTTGTAAAAAATTCAATAAAGTCTTTAAAAAAGTGGTCCACATTAAAAAAAAAATTCTAAAATAGGGAATAAACTGGGAGATTGGGATTGACATATATATTCTACTAAATATAAAATGGATAACTAATAGGGACCTACTGAATAGCATAGTAAACTCTATAATAGGAAAACTCTTACCAAGGAAAAGCAGCTAAAGAGTGGATAGATATATAACTGATTCACTTATCTGCACACCTGGAAATCAACTGTACTCCAATAGAAATTTTAAAATATAAAATAGAAGGAAATAAAACAAACTATAAATCAATAAAAAAAGAATGTAGAAACAGACCAAAATTCAAACTTAGTTTATGAGCAAGGTATTTCAGATTAACTGGGGAAAGAGGGATTGCCCAATAAAATTTGGTACGGTGTCTATTTAGAAAGAAATAAAGATGGATCTCTGTTAAATACTGTATCAGTCAGGGTTCTCTGAAGGAACAGAAACTCCTCTAGATATTTTAAGACGACAGTGTTTTAATATAGAGAATTTAGTCCTTAAAAATCATGGGAAAAGCTGCAGGGGAAGAAACTTGGGACTCTATTTTTAGTCTCATGCTATATCACAATCCGACCCAGGGAAGAGGAAGGTAGTGCCACCATCTGCCACCAGACTGCCTCATATCCATGAAGCAGGTGACAGACACTGAAGCGTGGAGTCTGGTTGCTACAAACAACTCCTGTAGGTAGGAACTCACTTGTCCACTGGCACAGCCACAGCAGATGACCTCTGCCTCCTTTCTGCCTTCAAAACCCCGACCAAATACAAATGTAAAGACAGGCAGAATCTAACCTGTTCAGAACCCCACTTACCTTTGAGTCTGAAAAACTTCCTTTTAGCTTTTCATCCCTTGTGATATGGAATGGGGAGGCATGGGACATAATGCCAAATGCTAAGAGACAATATCTAGCATACACTCTCATACTAAAATCAATTCCGGGGGATGGTGAGAGTTACCTATGAAAAATAAAATCAACCTATCAAAATGCTCTAGAAGATCAATGGGTCAATTTACAACCTTGGGTGCAAAGATAGCTCTAAGTACAATACAAATTTGGAGGCCATAAAGGAAAAGTGATAGATTTATCTAAATAAAAAATTTAAATGGTGGTATCAGTATTTTAAACGCACATTTTGACAGCTATGTCCTCACAGAAATTTAAAGAAATATTTGTGTAAGTTTGCAAAGGTATGTACCCAAACAATGCAGCATTATTTGTAAGAGCAAAATTCTGAAGATAAGTGATAAATAAAATTAGGGTCCATTATATGACAGAACACAACGAGGTCAGGTAAAAGGAGAGATCGGGAATGGAGAGGAGGGGTTCCCTTTGTGTAACATATGTACACCCATATCCTCACATTATCCAACCTTATGCAAAGACTACATCATTGGTGGAAAGATTATGATACATTCTTTTACCTCTTTGTAATTCTCTTAGAAATTTAAAGTTTTCCAATGTTCCCATCCTCCCCGCCAAAAAACAAAGATAATTTTTGTAAGTATGTATTTATTTTCTCTTAGAATGTTCATGATTATTTGTTTACTAAACATTTCAAAATTATATAAAATTGTGTTTTTTAGAAATATCTAGCAAGACAGTAAATGCTGTAAAATATTTCAATTAATGATTGAATTACTTTACATATAAAAGAAATGAATTTCAGTTGAAAGAAAAACTGCACTTTTAGGAAATCATTCTATTATACATACAAATTTACAGTTTTCACTTTTATAATCTTTTCATTTAAAATCATTGTTTCCCCAAAAACTATATTCCAGCATAAGACAAGTATCTAATAAGTAATTAATATGTACATAGGTAGGCTGTGAAAAATTACCCACAACTGTAATATATTCTGTTCCAAAGCTGAAAACATTTCCTTTTAGAAAGCATTTTAACATTTCTTCTCATCATCCACAAAGCAGCAACAATATTTAAATTAAAAATGGCAAATCCAATGATATGTAATTATAACAGTCCCTTAAGAAATACATCTGAAAGTCATTATTCCTTAAAATATTTACACTGTTTAAATTACATGAGAGCAACAATGTCTCGATCTATGTTAGTTGAACAAATTAATAAGAATCTCTAAATTGCTCCCCACCCAAAATGTTATTCATCTTTAGTAAAGGAGACTTTATCCTTGGGCTTATTCAGCATCTTTATATCATCCAACAGCTTTCTGGGTGTTAAAATATGCGTGGATCCTGGAAGAAGAGGAAAAGATAAATCTTCAGAGGCCAGCAGTCAAATCAATTTTCCCTGGCTAACTATATTGCCTTGTCCTTCAAATATACAAAGTGCAGTAGCTTGGGGCAGCTTAACAAAATTTCTGTAGGATGCCTTCCTAAACTACAATATTTTAATCCTTCTTCTTCATTAAGCACATTCAGTAACCCTTTACAAACAATGCCCACTACTATACTTTGTACTGTAGTTACCACTTTGTACTATATATTGATATAGTGAAGAGCAAAATCGGAGGTTAGCCTGTCCCCCTGACGGAACAGCAAGAGTCACTGTGAATTCAGTCACGGAGAACTGCTAAGTAGAACCATAGACTGAAGCTTGATGTACAAATGCTCCATCTCCACAGGTCAGGAGAGTTTAGGTATCAGTGGCTTTGACTGAAATTCTTAAAATGAAATTCCTACAGGCTCGGCCAAAGTCAGGTCCACAGCCACAAAAAATTTCAAAATATTTCCGTAGTAGAAATAAATGTTTCAAAAAGTATTTAATCATGAAAGCAAGAAAAGGATAGGATGAAATATTTTTAAGGATATATTCAGTGATATTTAAAGGAATGCAATATTCCTGAAACTCATTCTCTCAAAATCAGAATTGTAATTTTAAAAAATCATCAAAAGGTCAACCAGGAAAAAACTGGTACATCAGATAAAATGCACTGATTCAAAAAATATTTTTTTGCACTCAACAATTTAGTTCTAAATGTAAAATGAGAAGATAAAGTTTTACATATATATTTTTGCATCTAAGAGTTTGTTTTAAAAAAATAAACAAAAGGAAAACACAAGTCTTACCAATAATAACTTCACAGGACTTATGTGCCTGAGAAACTTCATAAGCACAACGCATTTCAGAGTATGTAATTCCTCCGATCACAAAAACAATCAGCTTAGACCCATTTTTTCGATCCTCTAAATAACTAGTTCTGGGTTTCTGCCGAGCACTAAAAAATCAAACATGAACACGTTAAAAATATTTCCAAAGCCATACTGCTTAGTCTTTGAGAAGAGCCTAACTCAGGCAAACTCAAATTTGGCACCAACTGCATTGATTTTAAGAAAATGACTTTAAAAAAATAAATAAATAAGAAAATGACTTAATTATGGTATGACTGGAGCGCCATGAGCTAGGCAGGAAAGCCCCAATTTAAGCTCAATTTTCATCTGAAAGAGTTTGGACAAATGACTCATAATCTTGCTTAGCATGTTTACCTATAAAACAGAGCTATGTGTGTGTGTGTGTGTGTGCACTCAGTCGTGTCCAGCTCTTTGCGATCCCATGTACTACATCCTACCAGGCTCCTCTATCCATGGGATTTTCCAGGCAAGAATATTGGAGTGGGTTGCCATTTCCTCCTCCAGGGGACTTCCCAACCCAGGCATCAAAGCTACGTCTCCTATGTCTCCAGCACTGCAGGTGGATTTTTTACCTCTGAGCCATCTGGGAAGCCTAAAACAGAGCTAAGGGCCTGTCTTATTTATTTCAGATAAATACACAGTACACCTGGGAAGTCTATGACTTACTAAAGTTAAATAAAAGCAGGGTGGGTTACATTGAGACAGTAGTAGAGTTTTAAAGACATAGAGGAGGTGGGGGAAGCAGTGGTACTGATTTGGAGCTAACGTGGTACTGGAACGTCCCTTATTGGAACTCAGGGAAGTACTGAGATATCCAGATATCCAGATAGGAGATATGCAGCACATATCTGCACACTTGTGTTCAATGCAGTACAATCCACAATAGTCAAGATATAAAAATAACCTAAATGTCCATCAATGAACAAACTGACCAAAAAAATTGTGTATATATACTGTAGAATATTGTTCATCCTTAAAAAAGAAGCAAATTCTTCCATCTGCAACAGCACGAATAAACTGGGAGGAAATTATGCTAAGTAAAATAAGGTAGACTCAGAAAGACTGCACGATCTCACTTACATGTGAAATCTAAAACAGTCAAACTTACAGAAGCAGAGAGAAGAATGCTGGAGGTCAGGGAAGGTGGGCAGGGGAAGAGAATGAGACAATATTGGTGAAAAGGGCACAAAATTTCAACCATGCAAGATGAGTAACTTCTAGAGATCTAATATAGAGCATGGAGACTATAGTTAACAAAATCATACTGTATATTTGAAATATGCTAAGAGGACAGATTTTAATTAAGTCTTCTTGCCACAAAAAAAGAAAGGAAATAAGGAAAATGGTAATTATGTGTATGTGGAGGTGATGGATATAATAACTAGCTTGTGGTGATTTCACAATGCATATATATCAAAACATCAAGCTGTATACCTTAAACATATGCAACATTATGAAATCAATTACCTCAAATATGCTGGTTTTAAAAAAAAAGAGCAATGTGGGTTCCAATTCTGATTCGGCTTCTTTTTAATTCTGTATTATTTTTAGCAAGTTACTTAACCTCTCTCTAAACCTCAAGGGTTGTTTTCAAGATTAAATGCAATGATATACAGAATACACTGTATGGAATCTGATACTGGGAAACCACTAAATAAACAGCTGTTATTTCTACCTCCTCCCCACTTAGAATGCTCTAGATTTGCACTAATCAAGATAGTAGTCACTAATCATATGAGGAAATTTAACTAAAATTAAAAATTCAGTTTCTTAGTCACACTAGCTACAAATCAAGTGCTCAACAGTTACATATGGCTAGTGGTTAGGACAGTGCAGATAAAGGACATTCCATTATTGTAAGAAAGTTCTATTGGGTTGGTTCAATTCAGTCACTCAGTCGTGTCTGACTCTTTGAGACCCCATGAATCGCAGAACACCAGGCCTCCCTGTCCATCACCAACTCCCAGAGTTTACTCAAACTCATGTCCATCGAGTTGGTGATGCCATCCAGCCATCTCATCCTCTGTCATCCCCTTCTCCTCCTGCCCCCAATTCCTCCTAGCATCAGGGTCTTTCCCAATGAGTCAACTCTTCGCATGAGGTGGCCAAAGTATCGGAGCTTCAGCATCAGTCCTTCCAATGAACACCCAGGACTGATCTCCTTTAGGATGAACTGGTTGGATCTTTTTGCAGTCCAAGGGACTCTCAAGAGTCTTCTCCAACACCACGGTTCAAAAGCATCAATTTTTCAGCGCTCAGCTTTCTTCACAGTCCAACTCTCACATCCATTCATAACCACTGGAAAAACCATAGCCTTGACGGGATGGATCTTTGTTGGCAAAGTAATGTCTCTGCTTTTTAATATGCTATCTAGATTGGTCATAACTTTCCTTCCAAGGAGTAAGCGTCTTTTAATTTCATGGCTGCAATCACCATCTGCAGTGATTTTGGAGCCCAAAAAAGTAAAGTCTGACACTGCTTCCACTGTTTCCCCATCAAGTTATGGGACCAGATGCCATGATCTTAGTTTTCTGAATGTTGAGCTTTAAGCCTACTTTTTCACTCTCCTCTTTGACCTTCATCAAGAGGCTTTTTAGTTCCTCTTCACTTTCTGCCATCAGGGTGGTGTCATCTGCATATCTGAGGTTATTGATATTTCTCCCGGCAATCTTGATTCCAGCTTGTGCTTCTTCCAGCCCAGTGTTTCTCATGATATACTCTGCATATAAGTTAAATAAGCAGGGTGACAATATACAGCCTTGTCTTACTCCTTTTCCTATTTGGAACCAGTCTGTTGTTCCATGTCCAGTTCTAACTGTTGCTTCCTGATCTGCATACAGGTTTCTCAAAAGGTGGGTCAGGTGGTCTGGTATTCCCATCTCTTTTAGAATTTTCCACAGTTCCTTATGATCCACACAGTCAAAGGCTTTGGCATAGTCAATAAAGCAGAAATAGATGTTTTTCTGGAACTCTCTTGCTTTTTCGATGATCCAGCAGATGTTGGCAATTTGATCTTTGGTTCCTCTGCCTTTTAAAACCAGCTTGAACATCTGGAAGTTCACGGTTCACGTATTGCTGAAGCCTGGCTTGGAGAATTTTGAGCATTACTCTACTAGCATGTGAGATGAGTGCAATTGTGTGGTAGTTGAATTGCATTCTTTGGGATTGCCTTTCTTTGGGATTGGAATGAAAACTGACCTTTTCCAGTCCTGTGGCCACTGCTGAGTTTTCCAAATTTGCTGGCATATTGAGTGCAGCACTTTCACAGCATCATCTTTCAGGATTTAAATAGCTCAACTGCAATTCCATCACCTCCACTAGCTTTGTTTGTAGTGATGTTTTCTAAGGCCCACGTGACTTCACATTTCAGGATGTCTGGCTCTAGGTGAGTGATCACACCATCGTGATTATCTGGGTCGTGAAAATCTTTTTTGTACAGTTCTTCTGTGTATTCTTGCCACCTCTTCTTAATATCTTCTGCTTCTGTTAGGTCCATACCATTTCTGTCCTTTATTGAACTCATCTTTGCATGAAATGTTCCCTTGGTATCTCTAATTTTCTTGAAGAGATCTCTAGTCATTCCCATTCTGTTGTTTCCCTCTATTTCTTTGCATTGATCGCTGAGCAAGGCTTTCTTATCTCTCCTTGTTATTCGCTGGAACTCTGCATTCAAATGGGAATATCTTTCCTTTTCTCCTTTGCTTTTCACTTCTCTTCTTTTCACAGCTATTTGTAAGGCCTCCTCAGACAGTCATTTTGCTTTTTTGCATTTCTTTTTCTTGGGAATGGTCTTGATCCCTGTCTTCCTGTACAATGTCACGAACCTCCATCCATAGTTCATCAGGCACTCTATCAGATCTAGTCCCTTAAATCTATTTCTCACTTCCACTGGATAGTCATAAGGGATTTGATTTAGGTCATACCTGAATGGTCTAGTGGTTTTCCCTACTTTCTTCAATTTAAGTCTGAATTTTGCAATAAGGAGTTCATGATCTGAGCCACAGTCAGTTCCCGGTCTTGTTTTTGCTGACTGTATAGAGCTTCTCCATCTTTGGCTGCAAAGGATATAATCAATCTGATTTCAGTGTTGACCATCTGGTGATGTCCATGTGTAGAGTCTTCTCTTGTGTTGTTGGAAGAGGGTGTTTGCTATGACCAGTGCGTTCTCTTGGCAAAACTTTGTCCTGCTTCATTCCGTACTCCAAGGCCAAACTGGTAGCATTGCTTTAAGTCATAAAAATCACTATATTTGTTCCCATACCCCACTGGTAAAAATTCTGAGCTTTTATTTGAAAACTAGGTATTTTAAAATAAACATTTATGTAATCTATTAAAAATATGTCTAATTTATATATGTGTTCCAGTAAAATAAACCTTAACTTCTCCTTTTCCTAGTGTAAGAATAAGATCCAATGTTTATCTTATACCCAACTTTGGAAACTATATTCTAGATACCTCTAATACATACAATATAGGATATCATGGTAAGCTTTTAATAATGTTCTCAGTCTAGCCTTTTGGATGATAATTTCCATCTGCCATTGTAAGGAATGATGAGGTAGTAAACAACAGAAAAAGTAAAGGGATTTAGTAGCTGGTTTTGAAAGGTGAAAGAGGAACAAGACACATTCTTGGTTTCCGTACAGAATAAATCAAGGACATATTAAAAGTACAACTGTAGTTTAAAAATGTCCAAAAAAGGCAAGATAAAGCTAGAAAGCAAAAGAAAAACAAGTAATATTTGCTCAAAATGATTATGTGATTCTAACAATTTTTAAACTTCTGAATAGCATTTCAGGACAATAGGATTACATTTAATGTGTTTCATATGTATGTCTAAGACACTGTACTAGTTTTATACTCTGAAAGACACATAAATGATTAAATCTCCATATCCTAGAACTCTCACTCTAGAAATCACCTAGAAGCTCCTGTTAAAATAAGAGCAAACATCTTTTTAAAAGCATAGCTGAAAGATGCATATGCAAGACCTCTCTGAAGGTAACACTCTCAATCCTGGGTACTGAAATAAGCTCAGACTCCAAAATAACAAAGCACATGAGGAAATAAGCAACCGTAAGTGTCTGCAGAAATGAAAAGCAGTACAATTAGAACCCAAAGAATGTCAGATGTTGAATTTAGTAAATTTTAGTATTTATTGTTTTAGTGAAAAATAGACTAAGTATGTTGAAAATAATAAAGTAGAATAGAAAGCAGACAAAATAAGGACAAGGAAATCCAAGCATATCTGAAAAAGAAACAAGGACAATTTCTAAAAAAAAAAAATAAATAAGGAAAAGTAAAGTCAATGAACAGAGAAACTAAAAAAAATAAATAAATATAGCTTACTCAGCAGTTTAGGCACAAATTTAAGACAGAACTAAAGAATTCAAAATTAAATCCAAAGAAAAATTTCTAAAATGAAACACAAAAAGTAAAATAAATATCAAAACTCAAGAGATATTATAAGGCATGAAAATAATATGAGATGTTTGAATAAAACAATAATTTATGAAAGATATGAAACCTCAGATTTTAGGAAATACATTTGACTCTCAATGAAAGAAATAAAAATAAGCCCTCAGGTAGACACAGCATAGAGAATGTACAGAATAACAAAGACAAAAAGCAACCAGAGAGAAAAGGCAAATTATCTATATAAAAGTATGACAAAACTGACAGAAAACACCCCACCCCCATACATACACCTTCCCAAGAGCTAAAATGGAAACCAAGAAACAGCAGAATAACACCTCCGTGTTGCATGAAAATTACCATGAGCCTAAAAATTCAAAGGTACCATGTAAGAACAATAATAAAGACATTTTCAGATAGACAAAACCATAGAGACCCTACCACCGAGAGACCCACACTGAAGAAATTTCTAAAGGATACACATCAGAAAAGAATATAACTGAGCTCACAAAAGGGGATGCAAGCAGAAGTGGTACACAACATAACTGGTTAACATGTACATACAACTAAAAAAAATAATGCTCATCATTAACTCTGGAAATAAAAAAGACATAAGGTAAAACAATAAAGAATTAAGAGAACATTTAAGGAGTGTGTAGTTTGAATTAAGTTTTCTAGGGCTCTGTACTGTTGATCAAGAGGGCAAAGATACTAATCTCAAACTTTGGTGAGTCAAAGATGTGTACTATAATTCTAAAGATAACTGCTATGAAAGTACAAATAAGCTATGTAACTTCTAAAATAGGAGAAAAGGGAAAAATATAACTAAATAAAAGGTCCTTAGACCAAGAGAATTACCCTAAAGAAATACTCAAGCACATGTAAATGTGTAAGAATGCTCACTGCATATTGTTAGGAAGGGTGCTAGTTTTGACCTAGTCTAAATTTCCATTGTGTGGAAAATAAATGAATAAACTGTGATAATCATATAAGAATATATCAAACAGCAGTAAAAAATTTATACATGTATCAATTTGGGATAAATAGCACAAGGATAATGTTGAGAGAAACTTAAAAGCAAGTTGCAGGACTTCCCTGGTGACACAGTGGATAAGAATCTGCCTGGCAATGCAGGGGACATGGGTTTGATCCCTGGTCTGGGAAGATCCCACATGCTGCAGAGCAACTAAAGCCCATGCTCTAGAGTCCTTGAGTTGCAACTACTGAGCCCATACATTGCAACTGCTGAAACCCGCATGTCACAACTACTGAGCCTGGGTGCTGCAACTTTGGAAGCCCATGAACCTTGAGCCCGTAGCAACATGGGAAGCCCTGCAATGAGAAGCCCACGTACAACAAAGAGTGGCCGCTGCTCACCAAACTAGAAAAAGCCTGTACACAGCAACGAAGACCCAGTGCAACCAAAAATAAATAAATAAATAGATTTTAAAAAAAGTTGCAGGAAGACACAACATGACACCATTTATATTAAGATTAAAAATACAAAAACAGCTTGGGGTCATGATAGAGTAAGATGGTCAGAAGACTGCCCACCAAGAAAACAAGTATAAACCTGGAGGAAATTGTGGGGGAAGAAACCATTTCAGATCACTTGGGAAAATGAACCACAGGCAAACGACAAATTAAGAAGCATTTACTCTTAAAAAATGCTAGTATATAGGTTAAGAATGGTGGTGGTGACTATGCGACCTTTTGGCCTGAGGTTATATCCAACCTGCATAGTTCTTCCAACTCAGCAAAAACTGTACTGACTTCAAGCTGGCTGAGAGAACCACCAATTCTACTCCTGAGGTGGAAGACTTGATACAAGGTAGGAAACAAAGTGAGTACAAAATCCTACAGCTTTGCCAGTTAAAAATGGCAGACCTGGTTTAGAGTAGAAGACCTGCGGCATTGGTGGCAGAACACCTTGGTCCCAGAATGGGATAGGCGGCATATTAGCCAGAAATTTAATGGGGAAACTCTGAGAGTAAGAAAGCCAAAGAAGACAAAGTCCCCCCCACATCCTTAGCTGACTGCCAAATTACGCCTGTGCCAGGGTAAGCCAGAGAAAGCCTAATGAAAAGAATAGGAAAAAAAGAAGGGGGATAGTGGGGAGAAGACTCAAGAACTGACTATGACTTGTAATGCAGTCCTTAACCCACAGTCAGATTGATCAGCAGTCAATAGAAGATTTACAGGCTTGAGGTGTCTAAATACAACCTCTGCCTAGATAACTGGCTGACCTCTAAACTATCCAGACATAGGGCAACTACTAGGAACTAAGCTAAAAAATTAAATTTAAAATAAAAAAAGCCCTACAATGACATCAGTGGCTAAACTGCAAGGGGGCATTGATCCCACAGCTTAAATCTATACAAGTTACTAAAACAAAAAACAACTTAGAGTTGCTGTTATACAATACAGTATTTTAAAGACCTAATTTTCAGCCAAAAATTAGCAGATGTGTAAGAAAACAGTAAAGGGTGATCCACATGCTGGGAAAAAAATCCATCAACAGAAACTAACCCTAAGTGAATCCAGATGTTGGATTTAGCAGACTTCAAAGATACTATTATAAATATAATCAAATATTTAAAGAAAATTATGCTAACACTATGTTAATCAATGGAGAATTTCAAAAGAGAAATGGAAAGTAAAAAAGAAGTCAATGGAAATTCAAAAGGTGATTAGTAAAATAATGAAATGAAAAATTCAGTAGATGGGCTCAATAGTAGATTTGAGATGTCAGACTAAAGAATCAAAGAACTGAAGATGGATCAATAGATATTAGCATATCTGAAAAACAGAAAGAAAAAAGGTGGAAGAAAGGTAAACAGAGCCTCAGTGACCCACAAGACAAAGTCAAACTTTCCAACATCTGAGTGATGGAGTTTCAAAAGCAGAAGAGGGAGAAAGAAGCAGGCAGAAAAAATTTGAAGAAACAGCAACTAAACTTCCCAAATTTTGATGAGAACTATTAACTTGTAAATCCAAGAAAATTCAACTAACCCCAGGAATAACAAACACACAAAAAAAAACTCCACTTAGGCACATAATAGTTAAACTGCTAAAAGCCAAAGATCAGTAGAAAAATCCTGCAAAACAAAACTCTATACATTGTTTAGAATACAAATATATATAGAAAATGTATGAAGATATACAGGTCAATGATGATCAGCAAATTCAAGATAGTGAAGAAGGCAGAATAATAAAAATCAGAGAGTGACATATAGGAAGCTTGAACTGTACTTAAACTGATTCATTTGTTAATCTGGGCACCAAGTATAGGGTATGCATTATATTATGTATAGCTTTCTGAATGCTTTAAGTATTTTCTCACCAAAAGTCATCAAAAAGGATTATGTCATCTGCTAATGTGAAGAACAAAAAAGATAAAGGGAGAAACTCTTCTCTAGTTTCATGAAAATATTTTTTATAATAAAGCACATTTTCATATTGCCTATCTATGTGTATGTGTGTCTGTATGTCAGTCACTCAGTCATGTCCGACTCTTTGTGACCCCATGGACTTTTCTGTCCATGGAATTTTCCTGGCAAGAATATTGACGTGAGTTGCCCATTTCCTACTCCAGGGGATCTTCCCAACCAGGGATCAAACCCAAGTCTCTTACACTGGCAGGAGGATTCTTTACCACTCTGTCACTTGGGAAGCCCCATTGCTTATCTGGATTTGTTTACGACAGGTTACAGTTAAAGAAAGACTACCTTTTAAGTGACTACATGCTTCAAGGAGAGTTATCGATATAGGAATATCTTTGTACCATTTCAATTATTAGTCTGCAATATCATAGTGAAAATTTCACTGACTTTCATTTATAGATTTTACCTTACAGCTCCTGAGCCATTCCAGACTGCTGGGCACTGGGAACAATATGGCCACTCTTTTGAATCTAATCTGTTATCAATGGCATCCTAGGGAAGATAAGAATTAAAACTATCAAGAAGATACTATAAACTCCAAAATTTTGTTTTACATAAAACTCAAACTTTTATTTACAATTAAAGAACATAAGAATACATATTTAATAAAATAAGGTTAGCCCTCTTTTTGAAACTCACAAATCTTATTTGCTACAAAAATAATGCAATTATTAAACCAATATTTATTGCATGCCTACATTTCTTATCTGGAGGATTCTCACTTTGGTGTGAAAATCTCAGGTACTTTATCAGGGTCTTTATCTCAAGAATGCTAGGGGTTTCTAAATACCATCTTAATCCTGACAGACCTCTTAGGCTACCAGAGTCCAGGCCCTGCCCTTCATAAGTGAAACTGCTCAGTCGTATCCGATTCTTTGCGACCCCATGGACAATAGCCTACCAGGCTCCTTCGTCCATGGGATCTTCCAGACAAGAATACTGGAGTGGGTTGCCATTTCCTTCTCCAGGAGGTCCTCCCGACCCAGGGATTGAACCCGGGTCTCCCACATTGTAGGTAGACACCTTTACCATCTGAGCCACCAGATGGCCCTATGAAGGGCACCATGCCCTTCATAGTGATGGCTTTAAAACAAAACGTGCACCCTGGCCCAGGTGTATTCAAGACCATCTGATGAGATGGAAGAAGTTTCCTTTTCATTTAAAAATGTTTCCTTTTTTTACAGTTAACATCTTATGATATTTTTGTGTACATATATAATACACACATAGTGTTTTATCAGTACAGCATTTATATAGTTTATAAATAAACATATATAGTGTTTTAATCAGTACAGCACTTACATAATTTATATATAGCCACATACTATAGGCTCCTGATCACATTTATTATGAGAAAGTGTGCATAATTAAAAGTTTGAAGACCACCAATTTAGAACACCACAGCTTTAGAACATGGTCGCAAAAACAGTAACAATAAGTAGGAATGGACACAAGGTACTCAGTAGTCCTAGAATTTCAGTAAGACTGCAAGATGTGAAGAAGCAAAGCTTCAGGAGAACCCTAAAGGCCTTAGGTTGCTACTGAGGTAAAGTGGAGTTTTTGAATTTAACATGCAAATCCTTGTTAAAGGGTTTGAGAAGGTCTTATTTTTAAAATACTATCAATAGCAAAGAAAAACTCCTTAGTTCCACATCCTTGTTACAGATCAGTAAAAAAATCTTACACTACAGGGAAAAAAGTCTAAACTCTTTGAAGTCTTAATATATATCAAGCATGTGTAAATGACATAGAATTAGTCAAGCAAAACAAAAATTATGGGGATAAACTGTACACAATTTCCAAAGGAAAGTAGAAATTAATATTTAATAAGTTAAAGGCAAATTGGAATAAATAGAACGATCTGATTATGAGCTCATAATTGATCTCATTATTGAGCTCATAATGCAATTATTAGTTCATTTTCTAATTTCCTATAATTGAAAATTATTTTCTAAAAGCAAACAGTACTAAAAGAATCAGCCATCTGTTGATTATAAAAGCAAACTATAGTGAGGTTTACATTTTCATCACAAATCCATTTCTAAGAATACTGGAATTTAACACTCTAATAGTGGTCACAAAAAATGTTATTTTGTTGAACTTTCATTCAACTAAATTATTTATATTTCTGCTACATAGTAACTTCAAACAAGTTTTTTTCATAAAGCATGTGTGTGCTTATCTTTTAAAATTTATTGAGGCAATTAGCGGTATGAATCTGCAGTCTTTAAGGGGGAACTTTCAAGAGCTTCCTCTCTTCACTTGATACCAGATACAGTCTTCTTTTGTGAACCCTCTCATTCTGCAGATAATTCCCGACCCACAGATATGCTCAAACTGACATATAAATGGACAGAGAGTAAAAAATATTCTACAAAGGGCAGAGTATAAATAAAATTTAATGAATTTTACCTCCAAAATATCTTTGATGAAAGGTGTCCATCTAGACAGTTGAAAAGTTTCTTCTGCAGACCGATCCTTTCTTGATGGTTTGCCTTGTTGAGACTAATATAATTAGAGGAAAAAAACGAAAACTCAGTGATTTTATTTAGTGATACTTTCTTTGTCTTTTCTATCAAGGTCTTTAATTTACAACAAATACTATGCTGCATTTGACTTAAAACTAAGAGTGAAAAAGTCCACTAAAAAAATCTGAATAGGTATAGTCACATAACTTCACAGTATTTCTGTACATTAATGATAAAATTTATGATAGTATCAGAAAGTATGTTTTCTCCAAAATGCTTATATGAAACTTGATAGGAAAGAGTAAGACTCTACACAGACTTCTTCAAATTTTTCTATAAATAAATCATAGAAAGAAAAGCATAAACAGCAAATTACAACAGAAGCTGAAAGATATAAATTCACTAGAAAAATGTATTTATCCAAATTATTCATACATGGAAAAGAAAATGAAATTTTTACTATTTTACTTACCAAATCTACAGAAGAAATTAAGAAGACTGTCCACATGGCTTCCCACATAGGAAAACATATTTAATGCAAACAACCATGCACGCACATGTATAAGTATATACAGAATGTAAAATTTCTTACTGGAGGGACAATGGGAACACCAAGGTAGCTCCAGTTACGAATCATGTCACTCTCATTTTCTATCTTTACATTCTGGATCAACCTGTCCAAGTTTTCTTCTGTAGTTCCTTAGATAAATAAAAATGAATGCACAGTCAAATAATTGCTACCACAATCATTTCTAGGTTTAGGGACCCAAGAATAAAGCTTTTTTTTAAAGAAAGCAAACATTTAAATTATATAACCTTCGTCTGCTCCCAATTCCACATTTTTCCTTTTATTTATCTTAATCAATTTTAACCACTACTTTCGGATTCTCCTGTGGGAGACCTGGGTTCGGAAGATCCCCTGGAGAAGGGAAAGGCTACCCACTCCAGTATTCTGGCCTGGAGAATTCCATGGACTGTACAATCCGTGGGGTCACAGAGTCAGACACGACTGAGTGACTTTCACTTTCACTTTTCACTTTAATTTTTCTAAGATTCTCTTATGACCAGTGGTAAACCATTTATTGTAAAGTGATTTTAGAGTTGGGTATCTTTATCTTAATGTATTCATTAAAAAATAAACAATCTATATTACCATTAATACTGAAGATATAAAGTAGGATTGCTCTTATTTTATCATAATTATCATGACTTTTACTGAGTAGAACTGGAAGGAGTACTCGCATAGCATCTTTGACTTTCTGTCCTTCTGCATCAGTTCCAAGTGCCAGGTCCTTAATGAAAATGAAATATAGTCAGTGGTCTATGATCTAAATTCATTTCTCAGTTAAAAATATTACTAAAATTTGCCAAATTTTAATGGGACATTGATGATATTTCATAGGAAATGTGAGCATCACTTGTAAACTATTACTGTATAAAATGTAAAAAGTCAAAACAATTCAGAAAGGAAGACAATCATTAATCTAAACTTTTGCTAATATGGTAGACATGAGCTACATGTGGCTACTGAGCACTTGAAATGGGTCTAGTCTGAATCAAGATGTGCTGTAAGTTAAAACAACAGAGTTTGAAGATTTACATATGAAAAAAAGTTTAAAATATTTCAATAATTGTTTTATACTGATTACATGTTGAAATGATAGTATTTTGGATGTACTGAGTTAAATCAAGTATATTATTAAAATTAACCACACTCATTTCATTTTACATTTTTAATGTAACTAGTAGAATATTTAAAATTACATATGACTTACGTTCTGTTTCTATTAGTACCGATCTAAAACAGTTTTGGCATCAGAGAGGAACGTTTAATTAAATGTGCCTACACAGTACTCTGCAGGGTGCTACCTGAAATGCTACACACACTGAAAAAGGCCAGCCAACAATGTTACCCTGAATTAATGCTCCAAACATTGAAATCATCCTATTCAACCAAACATGCAGATTAGGAGGGACAGCCTACTATTAACATGATACTGTAAGGCTACTTGTTAGTGTTGGTAAGGAATACTGTATTAAATACCAAGTGGGTGTATCTCCTTTTAAAAGACAGTGTATGGTTTAGGGTACTATATTGAGCAAAAAGTTAGGTTTTACCTTACAAAGTTAATTCTGAAAATCTACCTTGAACATAGATGTTTCTGACTCTGTGCTTACCTGTTCAGTTTTGCAGAGCTTTTCTATATTAGGCTTGAACTTATTCATGCAATCTTCTGCTAAGTTAAGATGAACAACTTGCTGAAAAACAGAAAAAAATAACTTATTTAAAGGATTTTCATTTCTTTCTGTGTAACAGATAATACTAATGGGCTTGAAGGGAAGTATGAGCTTAGGTGGGAAGGAGGAACCATGTAAAATCAAGGGAAACAACTCAAGAAAGAAAAAAAGTGGAAATTATCATGATCTAAAGGGGATAATCAACAGACCACAAAAAACAGAACGAAAGGGTTGAGCTTGTATTGGGTTTACGAGTAGTGAAAAATAAAGTGAGAAAAAACCAGTGAAGTCCATAAAGTCAAGCAGAAAAAGTCTGAATTTACGTTATTGCTTTTTGATTAGGGAGTAATATGATAAAAAAAATTTAAATATTATTCTGACAATGACTTCTGAGAAGGACTGGAACAACAAAAACAAAAAGAAATAGTTTACCTGCCCACACAGCTTTAATTGCTTTAAAATTTACTAATATATAACTATTAATTCAAAGAAGCAAGCATAATAACAAGGATTTGTCAATCCAATGTTGAATTTTCTTATTAAGCTGATAAAAAATAAAGTTTCTCTGGGTGTTCAAGACAAAGATATAAAAAAGTTTTGACTGGATTTGAACAAATATAGAGAACTCTATTAGGTAGCTTAGATATTTGGGGTATTTCTCAGACCTAAAGTAAGGGTTTAAAGTAAAGTAAAGTCGCTGAGTCGTGTCCGACTCTTTGCGACCCCATGGACTGTAGCCTACCAGACTCCTCTGTCTATGGGATTTTCCAGGCAAGAGTACTGGAGTGGGTTGCCATTTCCTTCTCCAGGGGATCTTCCCAACCCAGGGATCGAACCTGGGTCTCCAGCATTGCAGACAGATGCTTTACTGTCTGAGCCAAGGACAACTAATACCAAGTATCCCATGACACCCACTGCTAAACTTGACTAAAGAACTGGGTGGACTAATAAATTAAAAATGATTTCTTATATGATACCACTCACCTTAGTAATCTGTTTACGGAAATGGGGCATCTTCTTCATTAGCTGGGTGAGAGCACTAAGTGATGTCTAGGAAAAATCAAACATTTTAAAAAACTAACTTTTGATTCAGTTATTTTATACAATAACTTATTAATCCTATAGTTTTAAATTTTTATTAATTTACTAAATATTTGCCAATTAAAATAAAAACAATTTCAAGAGGTTTCCAGTCACAGCCATGATAAAAGTAGCTTATATAAAAATTATTCTCCCTTCATAAACAAAACCAAAATTAGACAAAATAAAAAAGACAACAGCTTTCACACAAAGGATGTCTTCAAAATAGTTCAAAGTTAGGTTACTTGAGCAAAGGGAAGCACAGGAGGTGATCCCTGCACTCATCTGGCTCCTCCCTAGAACATTTTCCAAAGCACAGTGAAAAGAGGTAGAGTTCAAATAGAAAAAAAGTCTCTCTGAACAGAGGAAAAAGAGATCACAGTTTGGGGCTACTGAGGTAGGGTCTGCGGTCCAGGGTACTAGAGAGTAAAAGCCAGTCACAGCATAACTCACAGATGTGTAGAGGCGATGCCTTAGGATCCCTGGCCAAATACTAAGCTGCATGTGTGCAGGGCGTAAGTCTCAGAGGCCTAACAGAGAACGACTGCAGAGATTTCAGATGGTCTTTACACTAAGACAGTATTGGCATTCTCTGATCCAGACAAAGTAAAGAGCTCTAAGTGAACATCCCAGACATTCAGTCCTGGAAGGACTATGTCTTTGAACTAAATAAAAAAGTGAAACAAACTCAATGTAACAAAAGCCTCACATGAGATTTCCACACAATCTAGGTTATTCACCAGCAAATTAACTGACTTCCAGAACAGAACTCAGTACTCTTTGTAGACAGAACATCATCAATAGCCTCTGCAATATAGCATTCACAAGGTCCAACATACAATATACAACTGGACATGTAAAACAGGAAAAAGTGATACTCAAGTGGTAAAAGCAGTCAATAAAAGCAGACTCAAAATAATCCAGATGCTAGAGTTAGCAGACAAGGTATTTAAAATAACATATTTATGTTAAAGAAACAGGGGAAAAGATAAACTATAAATGAACAAAAAGATGGAGTATATCAATAGAGAATCAGGCTTTACTAAAAAAAAAATTCAATGAATGTCCCAGAACTAAATACAATCTTTGAAATTAAAAACACAATCAGTGACATACATTATTGGTGAGACAGTAAAATGGCACAGCAAACTAGTAAGTTTGGAAGTTTTCTATATGATTAAATATACATTTACTATATGACCCAGCAATCCCACTCTTATTTAAACAAGTGAATGAAAATATCTGTTCACACGAAACCTGAACATTCATAGTGGCTTTATTTGTAATTGCCATCAACCTGGGGAAAAACCTAAATGTTCTACAGTTTGTGAATGGATAATATCCACAAAATATATTCACACAGCGGAATACTACTTGGCAATAAAAATGTCGAAGCTACTGCTATATGTCACGTGGATGAATGTCACGTGCAATAGATTAAATGAAAAAGCCATATTGTTGTTATTATGTTATTACATAAATGACACTTAGCTGTCATTCTGGAAAAGGCAAAACTATAAGAATAGAAAAAAGAATAGTTGTTCTAAGGTGGAGAGGTTGCCTACAAAGTGGCAGAATGCAATGGGGGATATTGATGGAACTGTCCTATATCTTGGTTGTGGTTATATGACAGTATACATTTGTTCTCACAGAATCATACACTATAAAAAGGGAACTTTACTTTCTAACTCAGTTTAAAAAAGCACTAGTCAAAATAAAGCAGGTATGGCTATATTAAAATCAGACAAAGAGTTTAAGGCAGGGAATATTGCAGATGAAAACTAAAATGACATTTTATACTGATAAAAGATAAATTCAATAGAAAGAAAACTATCTTAAATTTATAAAGAGTCTAATTAAACAAGGCTGCATCAGTTGACATAGCTTTGAGAGTTGACAAGAGTATTAAAAAAAACAGACTAATTCAGCCATACATTATACTGTTCCTGGTAACTGATATAAAAAACAGATAAAAAATTAGTAAAGAAATAGAACATTTGAATAACATGATGAACCAACTTGGCTTAATTAACATTCACAGAATTTGTATTCTTTTCAAGTACACATAGGTTATTTACCACAACAGATCATATGATAGGTCACAAGCCAAGACTGAACAAATTTCAAAGGACTAAACTAATACAGACTCCATTCTCTGACCACTGTATTAAATTACAACTCAGTAACAGTAAGATAAGTAGAAAACTCACAAACTCTTTGAAATTAAAAAAAAATTCCTATGTAACACATGAGTCAAAGAAGAAATTATAATAAGAGAAAATATTCTGAGCTAAATTGAAATAAAAATAGGTTATTCCAAAACTTGGGAAATGCAGCTACATAATATTTAGAAGGAAGTATCTAAATATATATAGGAGAGAAAAAAGTTGAAAACCAATGCTCTTAACATCCAACTCAAGAAGTTAGAAAAACAAGCCAAAGAAAATTGAAATCAGTTCAATATAAAACTAACATACAAAAGAAAAATCAGCAAAGCCAAAAGTTCGTTCTTTGAAATATTAATAATATATAAATAGGGGATGTTAATAGTAAAGAGGCTAAAACACAAATCAACAAAATTAGGATTAAATAGAACATAGCTACAGGTTCTATAGACACTGAGAAGATAAGAGGATAGTTGAAAATGTAGATATCCCAAATGCAATATCCCAAAAATGATATAAGAAAAACTTAAAATGTGAAGAGCTCTGTACCTATTAAAGACCTTATAATTAAAGAATTCCCCATAAAGAAAATTCAACGCCCAGACTGTTTCAGTTGTGAAGTCTTTCAAGCCATGATGGGACAAGTTACACAAACACTTCCAGAGAGTAATATGAGAGGGAAAGCATTACAATTTATTTTAGACCAATATAATTTTGTCACCAAAATTGCCTAGAACATTACCACAAGAATAAAAAGAATTATTGCTCATAAATCTAGAAGTAAATATTCTAAACAAAATATTAGCAAGCAGAATCCAATGATAAAGGAAAGGGATAAGGTATCATAACTTAGTAGAGCTAATTCCAAGAACGCATGGATGGTTTAATGTTAGAGAACAGTGAATGTAACTTATCACATTAACAGAATAAAAAAGGAAAAAATAATTTAATAGGTGCTGAAAAAGCATTTGATGAAATCTGACACCCACTGTTGATTTAAAAAACAAAACAAAAAAAACCTGCTGACAAATATGGAATAGAAGGGAACTTCTTAATCTGATAAAGGATGTATCTAAAATAACCTAAAACTATAATACCCAATGATGAAATATCAAACAAATTTCCCCCAAGGCTGGGAATGAGACAAGGATATCCTGTCACCAGTTCTATTCTATGTTTTACTGCTAGGAGGTATTAACTACCAAGAAAATTAGTGTAAAATGTATAAAGAGTCAAAAGGATAGGCTAAATTTTCTTTATTCATAGATATTATTATGCAACTTTTTGAAATAACAGAAATATCCTATATCTTGATTTAGGTGGTAGTTCCACATGGTGTGTGTTTACATGTGTTTGTGTATGAATACATATATATGTATGTAAAAAGTTATTTGGTATACACTTAAGATTTGTGCATTTTATTTAGGTAAATTATGAATGTGAAAAGTGGAAGTGTTAGTTGCTCAGTTGTGTCAGACACTGTGACCCCAAGGACTGTAGCCTGCCAGGCTCCTCTGTCCCCATGGGATTTCCCAGGCAAGACTACTGGAGTGGGTTGCCATTCCCTTCTCCAGAGGATCTTCCTGACCCAGGGATCAAACCTGGGTCTCCTGCACTGCAGGCCAATTCTTTATCACTGAGCCACCATACCTTACTATTAAAAACCCTAACATGAATACATTTATGCAATTGGCTAAATGGTCTTTTAAAAATAAACTTTAAATGTAGCAAGACAGATAAAATGTTGCTAAGTGTTGAGGCTGGGTAATGGGTACAAGAAAGTTTATTTTTTCTACTTTGTGTATGTTAGAAAGGTTTCAAATGGAAAGTTAAAAAGATAAAAAATTTTACACAAACTTTAAAATTCACCTATGTCATAACCTTGAAAGTTACAGTAACACTCTTACCTTTCCTTCTGTTGCTTTCTTTGTTGATGAAATTTCCTTCATAAGCTTGGGAATTTCCCTGTCAAATTATAAGAAATTATTTAAATTTCTAAAGTGTAATTCACAAAAACATCTTAAGATTAAAAAATGTACTATTAGTACTGTGTAATTAGTATCTTTTTAAAATATGGAACAAAAATTAAAACAGGTTCACATACTCTAATACAACTGCAATATGGCGATGTCGAATTTTGACCCAGAGGTCATCATCTTCTTCAAGGACTGCCTCCTTTTCCTTCCCATCTGTCTTATATCTACAAGTAAGAGAAGTATGAAACTTTTGGATTATTTTGCACCTGATAAAGTAAAAGAAAAATTTTTATAAGTAACAATTTTAAGACACAGCTCAAGAAACTAAAGACTTTAGGAGGATACTGAATACCTACTCAAAACTAAGGCACACTGCTATCCATACAACAAAAACCAAAGTGCTATGCCCACCATGACCTTTTTACTTTCAATGTTATTTTTTGCTGTGATTATTAGAGTTTTATCTCAGTATCTTAGAAACAAAAATTCAGTGTTCCACAGTCAACTTTAACAAGAGTGAATATATTAACAACTTGTATTCTAATTGCTCAAAACAATACTTTTGATGTACTAATAACCATCAACACAACTGTCAAACATCCCTTAAGAAATGTTACTCCCCAATGAAGTCTATTAAGTACTAAAGGTGTTTCAGAGTTGGTACAAAATTCACAAACATATATATTTATCTATTTCCATATTCTTTTTTAAATTAATTTTAAATAGAGAATAATTACAATATTGTGATGGTTTTTGCCATACATCAACATGAACTGGCCACAGGTATACATTTGTGCTCCCCATCCTGAATCCCCCTTCCACCTTCCTCCCCACCTTATTCTTCTGGGTTATCCCTGAGGACAGGCTTTGGGTGCCCTGCTTCATGCATTGACCTTGCACTTGTCATCTATTTATTTATTTATTTATTTTCCAAAAGCATTATTTTTTTTTCCATTTATTTTTATTCGTTGGAAGCTAATTACTTTACAATATTCCCTCCTTAACCCTATAGCCACATTTCCTTTAAAGAACTGGGAAAGGCAATGAGAAAAACTAATGCAGCCATTAAAAACTTTGACTGCTTTAATGAGTTCTACTGAACTGAGAGGTAATTAAAGAGGTTCAAGAAATCACTCAAAATGGATACTTAGAAATTTCTGCTCTGTATTATTTCCATTAAAAATCCTGATGGAGCACAATCCACAGGAAGTTCGTGCTTCCATCTAGTCTGATCCCTAGACTTTCCTGATTCATAAGAAAAGGAGTATCTCTGATCTTTTTTGTTTTTAAATAAGTCTCTCCACTACCCTTAAAAAATTAAATCTTGCTTTCCTTGCCAGCAAATCTAGGGAGATAAATATTTTAAGTACTAGGTTAGAAATGTCTGAAAGTTAATGTCAATAGACTGGAACCAAATCCTTTAGTGTCCATTATTTTAAGTCATTTCCAAATCTCTTGAGCAATGTTGGTTTAGAAACCTAAAGGATAAGAGAGGTAAATAACATCCTTTCTGAAAATTTGGAATAAACTGCTTACAACTACTTTTATACTAGAGAAATAGCTATGTTGCTCTGTCAGCTAACATTAATACAAATAACAAAGAAAAACTCAGAATTTGACTAGAATGCAAATAAAAACACAAGAGAAAATACAAAATTAGTTTAAACAATATTTGTTTCAAGAAAAAATACTAAATATAATTAGCACAAATTTTTGGATTTTTTAATCTATAAAAATTACTAAACATAAGATTTCAGAAAACTAATTTTCATTTTTATTACTTCAAAGCAGTAAATCTTGGCTGAAAAATGCCAATCTGGATTTTGAAATTATGATATCAAATAACATGCTATATATATGTGTATATACACTCAACTAACATGTTATATACATGAGTATGTATATACATAAATGATATACAAAGGTACAATAAAATGGTTCCTTAATAGAAAAATAATTTCATTTTTCATTTAACTATTTGATATTACTTTTAAAGTTAATATGCTTATATCAGAGTTAAATCAATAATAGGTACCAAACCGGTAAAACTGCTTCTCTTCTCAATAACCATCCCATATAGTTTTCTTGTATATAGTCTTCTAGTATTTTTAAATACATTATGGTGACAAGATGCACATTTACATACTTTTGGATGTCCAATTCAGAATAATCACATCCTAACCAATTTGAATATGTTTTCCACTTCAATAAACATAGTAGTGGGCCTGGTTTATTTACTGAAAAGTGCAATTCCAGCTATTTAAAATCTATTTTTGTTGCAGACATAGTTAAGGAAGCAAATATACCAAGAAAGCTTCAAAGCAGTTAAATTACCTATTAACTAACACAGTCAGGATATTTTAAATAGATTATGATTACAGGTGTAAAAGACAGATAAAGCCTTGAATAAAAAAGGTTCTGGGGGCTTTAGATTTCTGTTGCCTACATGAGTCATTAGATGCTAACATGCTATCCTGTTTGTACGTGCCCTATGTATTCCCTTCAAGTTATACTTGCTTGTATGTATCATTCTCAATCGGCAGTAGATCATACGCCATTGCCTGAAAGGTCAGTTCATGCACGACAGTGGACACAGGATCAAAGCCACGATCAATTATTATGAGCTGGGAATGAGTTTTACCCTGGAATAACAAGATAAAATTATCTTAAGAAACTTCCATTTCTTTTTGTGAATACATTTTTAGTATCTCAGAAAACAAAATCAGACTTATCCTAAGTTCTACCACATTCTTAAACATGAAGTTGTATTAAAAAAGAAAAATATGAGAGGCACAAGAGGGGAAGGAAATAAGACTACAAAACCAAAGCTTTCATAATTAGATTAACAGGCTTACTTAATAATATGATATTGTGAAAATTCTTTTAAAAAAATAACATTTGGCTTGCACTAAATCTATTTTCTTGGAATTCAGCTTCATAAACACTAAAACTTATCTAAGTTATGAAAGGAAGCTGTCACCTGAGCTCTTTATGTTACACATTGCACTAAACTAAGCTTTCTAGTCCTCTGATACCACCTCTGTCAGTCTACTCAGACTCCTCACTCTCCAACCCAAGCCCAAATGCTGGAATTCCCCAGGTTCCAATCTTAGTCTTTGATTATATTATCTTGATAAGATAGTAGTACCTGTCATTTATTAAACTCCTATATGTGCCCAACACATGCTAATCTATCTAATCCTCATACCAACCCACCAAACTACATATCATATGACCCATATTATATGAAAATACAACTCAGAGTAAATATGTCCAAGAACACAGAGTTGGAGATAAAAGGAAAAACTATGTTTATTAAATGTTTACTCAGCTGCAAGGATTACTCTAAAAACTTTTAATGTATTAATTCATTTAATCCTCTATATTATAAAATAGATATTCTCCTATTACCCCCATTTTATAGACAAAAAACTTAACATAACTTGCTAATTGATATATCTATGAATTAACTGGCAGAGCCAGGATCTGGACAAAGAACTTAATTCAAAACTGTTATCTTCCCCACTAAACCACATTGTCTATTAAGATTTCTACTACCATTTATATCAGTGATATCCAAATCAAAATTCTCAAATCAATACTGGAAAACAAATGAACAGTTTCCTTGGTTTATAAAGAAATAAGACAGACTTTATGCATAAACACTATTTGTCTTTTATATGTTACCTTTATTAGGCTCTTTTCATCAATCTTGTAGTAGTTTTCAAGCTTTTTTTCAACAAGCTGAGCAAGTTTACTGGCATTATCTAGAGGTTTACTAGAAATGGAAAAGATATTCAAACTATCTTTCTTTCAAGACACACTTTACATTATCAAGCTGAATTCTAAAATTAAACCATAAATTTATTAATTTAAAAGATTTTATAAGCATGGAGAAACTTAGATAATAATACTAAACAAATACACAGCTATATCAATTTGTTTTGATTTTATCAATGTAAACCTTATCATATGTGCTTCAGATTTTTTTCATATGAAGGAAATATAAATAAAACTATAATTTCTTTATTCCCCTCCCCAGTCTTCACCTCTACTCCTAGCCACCCCTGCCCCAAAGCAACTACTACCATAATTTGATGTATATTCTTCCTATCATTACAATTACACATATATTTACTGTTTTATATATATTTTAACAGTATATGTTTTTACTGTCATATATGTTTGAGATCTATGTTGACACACACATCAAAAAATATTTACTCATTTTAGTTCTATATAGTATTCCATCATATGATTATACTGGATTTACACATTCATTCCCTGAAGATGGACATTTAAGTCATTCTCAATTTTATACTATTGCAAACAACATGGAAACAAATATCTTTATACATAAATCTCCATGTAAATGTTTCTCTAGGTATACTATTTCTAAAAGTAGAATTGCAGGTCATATAGTATGTACATTTTCAACTTTTCTACCATATTACTCTCCAAATTACTTGACCAATTATCTCTCCCATTTCTATGAGATTTCCCTATATACTAATATTTAGTCAACTTTCCAATAAAGTTTTTGTATAAAATCATATATCACTATCTTCTAAAATGATAAAATCATACTCTAAATTGTAACTTTAAGACCAGTGACATTAGTGTAACTTCTGAATCTACAAAGAAAATGCTGGAAAAGACTCTTCAATTAGCACACCAACCTCAAAAATGGAGGAACTCTTTGTAAAGGCTTCAAAATGTTAAAGGACCTTTGGGTTTTATACTTCAAAAGTAAATAAAGCAGCAACTATACAGGATAATTATTATGCCTTAAAATATTTTCAAAAGGAAATAATTTCATGTTAGAATTACACTTGAAAAGTTCATAAGGCATAAAACAATACTTTGCAAAAGAATAGGATAGGGTTTTAAAAGCCTGGATTATTATTTAACTATCACAATAACTGGTAAGCTTATTAAATTATAAACTGGCTACAGTTATCCCTCAGGAGGGCTTCCCTGGTGGCTCAGTGGTAAAGAATCCATCTACAATGCAGGAGACCTGGGTTTGATCCCTGGATTGGGAAGATCCCTTGGAGAAGGAAATGGCAACCCACTCCAGTATTCTTGCCTAGAGAATCCCAAGAAGAGAGGAGCCTGGCAGGCTACCATCCACGGGGTTGGAAAAGTTGGACAAGACTTAGTGACTAAAGCACCACCAATATTACAGGTGATTGGTTCCAGGACCTCACTCAGATATTAAAATCCATTGATGCTCAAGTCTCGTATATAAAATGGTACAGAATTTGCATATAACCCATGCACATACCCCATATACTTAAAAATCATCTCTAGATTACTTACAACATTAATATAATGTAATGCTATGTAAATAGTCATAAATACTATGCAAATGCTATGTAAATAGTTGTCTGCATGTAGCAAATTCAAGTTTTGCTTTTAGGGACTTCCTGGAATTTCTTTTTTTTTACATTTTCAATCCACAACTAGTTGAATTTGAGGATGCCAAACTTATGGATACAGGATAGTGGACTATATTATGTATTCATTTCCCTGAACATAGCCAAACACCAAGAGCAGAAGCTTGAACAGAGACTGAACTCTAGCAAAAGATAAACCACTTAGTTCAGAATGTAATTAGCACAGCATCTATAAGAAAAAGAATGTTTCTAACACTCACGGTATGAGTAAAGAGCTTGTTTGGTCACATCTGAATTAAGGAGACTTACAATATTTCTTTTAAGTAATTAAGAAAACTTTTTAAATGGTTAAGGATAATGAAACTTAAATATAAAGCAATACGTGAATTTGAAGTTGAACAATTACGCCAACTACCTTGACAAATGTCAGTGTTTAAAGAACCTTTTAAAACAGAGAAGTTATATTACTTATTATTAGCAGTAACAGTAGTACAGTGTATTTACGTCTACCCTTTCATTAGTGCCATGCACTATTTTGAGTGCTTTATAGATATTAACTCATTTAATGCTAAAAACAACTTTATGAGATGATTACTATTATTTTTCCCATTTCATATACAAAGAAATTGAGGGCAGAAGAATCACACAGCCAGTAAACAGCAGAGATTAAAATCCAAGCTGTTTGGCTATACAGAACAACATGAAAGTCTAAGAACATAATATTGAGCAAAGCCAGAAATAAAAAATGCCATGACCCCATATATATACCAAGTTCAAGTTCAATAACAGGCAAAACTGAAATACATGTTAGAAGTCAGAATAACAGTTACTTCTGAGGAGGAGGCAGTGGGTGACGACTGGAAGGGATCATAAGTGGGGCCTCTGAGACGCTGTTAGTATTGTCTCTTGACCTGGGTGAAGTTAGATGTCTATGTTCACTTTGGAATGATTTATCAAGCCACAGAAATTTAATTTATGCACTTTATAGTAAACTTCATTTTTAATAATGAGCAAATAAATACAGGTACGTAGTACTAAAGTCAAACTTTAACTTTTAAAAAACCCCCCAAATCTATTTAAAATGGCCACTGGAATTAGATACCATAGATATTTAGACACTATGACCAGTATCCAGATACTATGACTATTTCAATTTAGTGGAAATTTAATGAAACATTAAATGTAAGGCAATATTCCCCACAGGACAACAAAGACATTCTTCTAAGCATTCCTTAAACTCATGAAAAATATTCATGTAAATTATACTAAATTTAAGGTCTGAAATTCAGTAACAGAGGCAATGTTACTCTGAAATTTAAGCCTTAAACTTTAAATCTCCTATATACACAGCATAATGTTATAAAGAAAATAAATTCTGCAAACCAACACACAAAAACACAGAGACATTACCTCTATATCAAAGAGCAAACAGACATCATAACATATAATGACATCATTGAGTGCCTTACCTTTTATATCTTACTCCAGGATTTTCATCCAGGGTAGCACATACTGTAACTATCTGCTCAGCCATTGCTTCCATGATGGTATCTTTTCCATTTGCATTACTTGGGTCTGGACTGTAACAGTAATAGAATGCATCTGGTACATCAAGAGTATATACCTAAGTTAGGCCAAAAAAGTCACACTGTCAATTTAGAAATTTGATTAAAAATATGTATTAAGAAAAGCAGTTATTCCTTGGGACTCTACAAAATACTTGTACTAACCATGCTGTTTCCTGAAACAACTGTGTCTTTACCTTAATTAAATCTCATTTTCTCTGTCATCTTGATTTCATTCCTTTTCTCACTCTCCTTTCCTGCTTAATCTATCTCTCTCCTTCGGTTCTTGTTTTATATATAGATTGTACTGTTGGGTTTTCTCTACCTGTGCAGCAGATAAAGGGATCTGAGGTAGTCAAAGAAAAACAGAAACCTAATACTTGGCAAGAAGAAATAAAGCCAAAGTTGGTCTACATATCTGACATACTTTAAAATCTCAACCCATCAGAGAATAACCTAGAAATTTTCCAAAGTTAATATGTATCTTCAATTCCTTAACTTATACTCTTGATATTAAGAGTATAAATTTCTCTCCTTAAAGTAGAAAAACACTTCCCCAAAAAACACAGCATTGTGTAGACATAGTACTGGTCTTAGTATATATACAGTGAAATCTCACATTTTTCAACTAACAAAAGCATTTATCTACATGCAAAGAATTGGATTAGAGATTTACTATTGTGTAATTTGATGAATACAAAAGAAAAATCTCTCTAACTGGAGGTGAGAGTGTCACATTCAATTAATTTTGTTTTTAAACAACGATAGTAATCCCTCTTAGTCTAATGCATTGAGTATAAAAGTAGACATGTAATAAATAATATAGGCTAATAAATTATGGATAAACTTCCCTGCATTTCCTTTCACACAAAGTAATACATTTTTCTGAACATAACCTATCACTATTAGTAGGAGCCTGAACATGGACTGAGATTCAGCTAAAGCTAATGTGCTGTTTAGGTCTGTCCTGCTCAAAGTCTTAGCTGCCATAACTGCCAACAAGCACCCTACAGCTGGACTGTAGCTTTCTCACAGTATTCTACCCCACTGCAGTACAAAATATCTGTTCAAAAATTATTTATTGCCCTTCCTGACAGGGCCTCTCCTTATGGGAGTATACTTCCCACTCATGGATATCAGGCTATCTATGGTCATCGGAACGTGAACAGAAGTGACATGTGCCCACTTCCCTGCAGAAGCTTTACAAGCCATTGTACAGCTCCACCATTTCTCTTTTCTTTCTGCTATGTCCCGGAGAAGAGTTAACTCCACTCCTTCAGCTTACATCCCAGAATGAAGAGGATATAGAGCAAAGACCTAGTCAAACCACAGTGGACAATAACATGAATGAGAAATAAACTTTGTTGTTGTGAAACACAGATTTGGAGATTTGTTACCACATCTTAAGTTAATCTAAGTTATTATCTAATACTCCAATGAACCAAGTAGAGCTCTGGAGCTGGTTTTCTTTCTACACTCACATCTTCCCTTTCCTTCCCTCTCCTCCCCCTTCTTTCCATCACCACAATGTGTTCCTTTAGACTATTACTAAATGCTTTCTTCATCTCCATGATCCACAACCAGTACCTTAAATACAGGAATTTTCCATTACCCCCACTCACAACTTCCATTTACTTTTCTTGCTAAATTATAGCTAGCTTAGATCTATTTCTATCTAGACACAATCTAGCACCTTCTCCACTAACTATACCAGACTTTTTGTACTCCCTAAGGTTCACTGTAAACAAACTTTCTTATATTAATGCTTTCCACCTAATTGCCCTAATTTATATGTGATAGTATTAATTAAATCCTTTGAAAGGGAAAGAGTTTTCTCTAATCCCTTTGGTTCGGATTTAGGAGAAGTCAACCACTTTTCTCTCCATGCAACTTCTAAATATGTTTAATGTACAACTTCTCTTCTTTGGAAGACTATCATATCTGACTTTACCAATTTCTCTTCAACGATTTCCCAACTTCTACTTTTCCTTAAAGACTTTGGTACTCTTCTATATCTGCCCATTTCCTGCCATCATTCTTGATGGAACCTGGTGCCTCCTACAACTTGGTCCCAACCTACCTACAGACTTATATATCATACCAACCACCCTAATAATCCATAATCCTGTTGCTTTCTTGCACTTTTCTGCTTCTGTATCTCTGCACTCAGGCTATTCTCACTTTCTAGAGTATTAAACTAAACTTACATAATATATTAAAGGAAAAAAATCTTAAAGTAACCTTTGGAAAACAGTTTAATGTTAGGCAGATATCTAAAGATTTTATGATTTTGATTACTGCCTTCATCAAAAACAGCAATAGCATAAAAGAAAAATTCATTATCCAGGACCTTTTTATTTCTTAAAATATCAACCTTATGGTTCTAAGAAATAGTAAACTATTCCAATTCTACAAAATGTTAGAATCCAAACACAAAGAACAGACCTAAACAATACACTAGCTGTGTGATTAGGGCAAGTTACTTAACCACTTTGATTTCTCCATCTTTAAAATGGGGACAGAATTACCATCTATTCATAGAGCTACTGTGAAGATTACATGAATATATTTATGTAAAGTATTTAGGAAAGCATCTGACAGAGAAAGTTCTATGTGTTTGCAATTATTATTTTTATTAATTGAAGGCTCATTAACTATTCCAAAGGCAAATCAAATCTATGAGAATCCTTCATTTTATAAATTAAAATAAATGATAGCTTATATGATGTTGTGTAAAAAGTTTACTAAAGAATTTTGCTTTAATATCACAAATGGTTACAGAATATAAACATTTTTCTTTGGAGTTATTTAACAAAGATTATGCTCAAAATCTTTTGATTTCATAATCTAATAGGGTTGTACATCTTGACACACACAGGACTTAGGGATGTGAAATTTAAGTCCACTTTTACTATTAATGCCATATTCCAATTTAGTACTCATGTTCCTCCCTTCATCAGAGTAAATGCTTATTTGTGGATTGTTTAAAATTCACCAAATACACAACATACAAAGTATCGTTAGGATAAGTCTTTCTAGCAAATAAGTTCATAAAACTGCATTTTAAAATCGTTATTACAAGGGTCAAGCAAGGAGAATGGGCAGCTTGTGCTTAGAATAAAACTCCTTTTATTTTTAATTTTAGTTTATAATAATCCAAAATAAAAGGAGTTTTATTCTAAGCGTAAGCAGCCCATTCTCCTTGCTTGACCCTTGTAATAAGTCTTTCAATGCTCAAAAAAAAATTTTTTAATAAAAAGTTTAAAAAATAAAAGTAGAAAGTACCTGAGATTCAAGTGGAATGAAGGAAATATTTATTTCTTTACATCTTCTTACTGACTTGGAACAAGAAGCCTTAATTTTGTTAAAGAGATTGTCAGGGCAAACTGAGAGGAGGAAAAAAATCAAAGTATATAACTGCATTTAAATTTTCATTCTTTTGAATAAGTCATTCCAACATCCAAAAATATTTATTTTTATATACAATTACTGACTTTCACAAAGTAATTTACTATGAGGATAGAGATAATATGTAAATACTGCTTTTCACTTTATACAACAGATGAATTCTAGTAATGAGCACTGTAACAGAAATTCTATTTTCCCCATTCATATCCACCATAACCTAAGATGTATTTCCTTACAGAGATGGTAACAGCAAGCTAAAGCAAGCTAAAATTGTCAGGAAGGAAAATCAAGTCCAAACTAAGGACTTAATAAACTTTTGAAGGACTTTCAGAGCTTCTTAGGAATTTATACTTTTCTATATCTGCCACTAAGTGTAGCCACACCATACAAATTTTTCATCTTTCCTTGCATTATAGGGCCTTCTTCAATGTGAGGAAATTCTAAGCCTCCAAACTAGTAAGTTCTGTACCCTAGAGCTGTCTTCCCCTTGCCCCTGCCTTTAACCTAGCTGCTTATAGTTTCACTAAATCCAGGTTGGAGCATCAACCATGGGCTTCTATCTTTTAACATGATGTTTTTTAATTTCAAGATTCCTTAAATTAAACGAGGCTTCACACATTAAAGTTTATCAATTCCATAAACATGATTTCTGTGTAACAAGGTTATTTAAATGGCAAATACTTATGATATGGCATTTTCTAAAATGCAAACTGCTGCTAGGTATGAGATAAATAATAATTTACAGGAAAAATAATCTAGAAAGCTGCTTTTTATGTGAATGTACAGCACAGATAAAGAAATGTGATAGATTTTCTCCCTACTGTTAGCAAACAGATGGCAGTTTCTTCACTGCATCTCCCAAAGGGTCTTATAATATACTTTATTATACAGTCAAATCCCCAGTTGTAACTTTGATTTAAAGAATTCTCACTGTTACTGGAACGGAATTTGAAGGATAGCTCTCTCCATCAAACCCCTCTCCCCTGGATACCAGTAAAAATGACCATCTTTTGAAACTAGTTTGGAATGATTTAATTTTCTATCACCTCATCATGAATTAGGATAGAAATAATCTTACATCTTTAGATTCTTTCTAACCTAACTAGAACAAACAATAAATAGAAAGTCACTATTATTAAAATTAGCATAATAAATATTTCATAATTAGTAGGATTTGAAATGAAGCAGTAATTTTACAAAGCTACTTACAGTCAGTGAAGTAGATATATGCGGCTTTATATTTGTTCTCTGATTTACCTCCAAAATCACGTAAAAAACAGTCTACAGACTGAAAAAAGATTGGACGTTAATATACATTTTATCAACTACTAATTTAAAAGTGCTACTTTTGAAATAATTAATATTATTTTGATAACAAAGTAAAATCTTAAATGTCAAAAGTGTAACTTACAAACTGATTTTTTAAGATGCTATGTTATCTAGCCATTTATAAGGAGAAACATAATAAGTAGTATGGTAAGATGTATGAACAGAGAGTGCTCTTTTGGTGATGAGGAGACCTAAGAATGGTCAAGTGACTAAGAAGCTGAAGCAACATAGAAGACAAGATTACTGGAAGAAAATGAATATACTGGGAAGTATTACCTACACAGATAATGTATTACCTACATCGAGACTATTACTGGAGAAGACTGACAGTGAGCTAAGAGCTAAAATTGTCAAGAGGGATTAGAATGAAAGACTAAAAGGTTAGCAGACTGCAAAGAGTATCTGCCTCTTGGCTGGTAGTTTTCAAGATAGAACAGTCTGAAAACAATTTGTTTGTTTAAAAACAAACAATTTAATCTTCTCATCCATCTGTTCCTTTTTGTTTCCCTGCAACTCCTACAACCAGTATATTTCTGTTCAGTTAAGTTCAGTTGCTCAGTCGTGTCCGACTCTTTACGACCCCATGAATCACAGGACACCAGGCCTCCCTGTCCATCACCAACTCCCAGAGTTTACTCAAACTCATGTCAATCAAGACGGTGATGCCATCCAGTCATCTTATCCTCTGTCGTCCCCTTCTCCTCCGCCCCCAATCCCTCCCAGCATCAGGGTCTTTTCCAATGAGTCAACTTTTTGCGTGAGGTGGCCAAAGTATTGGGAGTTTCAGCTTCAACATCAGTCCTTCCAATGAATACCCAGAACTGATCTCCTTTACGATGGGCTGGCTGGATCTCCTTGCAGTCCAAGGGACTCTCTAGAGTCTTCTCCAACACCACGGTTCAAAAGCATCAATCCTTGGGCACTCTGCTTTCTTCACAGTACAACTCTCACAACCATACATGACCACTGGAAAAACCATAGCCTTGACTGGACGGATCTTTGTTGGCAAAGTAATGTCTCTGCTTTTTAATATGCTGTCTAGGTTGGCCATAACTTTCCTTCCAAGGAGTAAGCGTCTTTTAATTTCATGGCTGCAGTCACCATCTGCAGTGATTTTGGAGCCCAAAAAAATGAACTCTGACACTGTTTCCACTGTTTCCCATCTATTTCCCATGAAGTGATGGGACCAGATGCCATGATCTTAGTTTTCTGAATATTGAGCTTTAAGCCAACTTTTTCACTCTCCTCTTTCACTTCCATCAAAAGGCTTTTCAGTTCCTCTTCACTTTCTGCCATAAGGGTGGCAGAAAGGTTATTGATATTTCTCCCAGCAATCTTGATTCCAGCTTGTGCTTCATCCAGCCCAGTGTTTCTCATGATGTACTCTGCATATAAGTTAAATAAGCAGGGTGACAACATACAGCCTTGTCGTACTCCTTTTCCTATTTGGAACCAGTCTGTTGTTCCACATCCAGTTTTAGCTGTTACTTCCTGACCTCCATATAGGTTTCTAAAGAGGTGGGTCAGGTGGTCTGGTATTCCCATCTCTTTCAGAATTTTCCATAGTTCCTTATGATCCACACAGTCAAAGGCTTTGGCTTAGTCAATAAAGCTGAGCAAGGCTTTCTTATCTCTCCTTGCTATTCTTTGGAACTCTGCATTCAAATGGGAATATCTTTCCTTTTCTGCTTTGCTTTTCACTTCTCTTCTTTTCACAGCTATTTGTAAGGCCTCCTCAGACAGCCATTTTGCCCTTTTGCATTTCTTTTCCATGGGGATGGTCTTAATTCCCTGTCACGAATCTCCATCCATAGTTCATCAGGCACTCTGTCAGATCTAGTCCCTTAAATCTACTTCTCACTTCCACTGGATAGTCATAAGGGATTTGATTTAGGTCATACCTGAATGGTCTAGTGGTTTTCCCTACTTTCTTCAATTGAAGTCTGAATTTTGCAATAAGGAGTTCATGATCTGAGCCACAGTCAGCTCCCGGTCTTGTTTTTGCTGACTGTATAGAGCTTCTCCATCTTTGGCTGCAAAGGATATAATCAATCTGATTTCAGTGTTGACCATCTGGTGATGTCCACGTGTAGAGTCTTCTCTTGTGTTGTTGGAAGAGGGTGTTTGCTATGACCAGTGCATTCTCTTGGGAAAACTCTGTTAGCCTTTGCCCTGCTTCATTCCGTACTCCAAGGCCAAATTTGCCTGTTACTCCAGGTGTTTCTTGACTTCCTACTTTTGCATTCCAGTCCCCTATAATGAAAAGGACATCTTTTTTGGGTGTTAGTTCTAAAAGGTCTTGTCGGTCTTCACAGAACCGTTCAACTTCAGCTTCTTCAGCATTACTGGTTGGGGCATAGGCTTGGATTACCGTGATACTGAATGGTTTGCTTTGGAAATGAACAGAGATCTTTCTGTCGTTTTTGAGATTGCATCCAAGTACTGCATTTCGGACTCTTTGTTGACCATGATGGCTACTCCATTTCTTCTAAGGGATTCCTGCTCACAGTAGTAGATATTAACATATTTACTAGTAGATATTAACATATTTACTACTAACATATTAGTAGAGGACAGTAACATATTTCTGTTAGAGCTCATTAATCTACCCTGCAAGTCTCTTATCTTCCCCACCATGATTTCCATGATTTTTTTTTGCTTTGAGATACTTCATTTTTATCTTCCAGACTATCAATTAAAATTTCCATAGTGACTATCCTCCTCTACAGTTAACTACTTAACTAAGAAAATATACTTTAGAGCTTCGGAAAGTTTTTACATGTTACAACAGACTCTTCTTAAGTGAACTATTTTCTGTTTAGATTATCATCCTTCCTTCCAAGCTCTTGTATTTTGCTATATGTATCCTTTTCTCATTCTTACTAAACCTTCTCTCTCTGGTCACTTGACCCACTTAGATGTGTGTTTGCTTCTATATCAGCTCAGCTAACGCTTAGGTTTAGCTGTTGGAGTATCCTAAAGAGAGGCAGTACCATAAGAAGAAGGTAAACAAGTTTCTCCTCCTGAGGGCTGTGAGCATAAAAGAAAACAAACCACCCATCTGACCTTTCCCCTAGGGTTCACAGATCTCTTATAACCAAAACTCTTCCTAAAATCTGTCATTTCATGACCCTTGCCTGAGAACTCTCTGAAGCTAGTCTCCAGATGCTTGCCCAGACCCTGAGGAAGGAAATCTCATATCAAGTTTCTCTACAAGTGCCCAAAGAGTCCAAGGTCTCACATGCATCCATAGGTCTATAGGACCCAAAAGTGAATTGATTTGGGATAGGAAGAGAAACCAGAATTGGTTGTGAGAGATAAAGGAGTCACATTTAGATTATCATTTTCTCTGAATTCTTTGATCCTTTCCTGAATATTTTATTTTGTATCCTGCTTTCTGTCACTTACATTAAAAATGAACATTGACATAGATCATTAAAATTTTCTAGAAATCTCATTTTCAATGGTCACAAGGTCTTTCCTACCATTATGTATTAACACTAAGAATTTCTCTGGATTTTAGGAACTTAGTTTAACCATTTACTGATTTTTTTTTAAACAGTAAATTTCATGACTCAGAATGTTTTAAGGTTCTTGATATGGCAAATTATTTTCTAAAAAGGTTGTATTCATCTACACTCCCACTAGCAGTATATAGTAGTTTCTGCTCGATTATCCATTGATAATGCATATTGAGAGCTAGAATACAATACATAGGTAAGACAGATAAAAAAATAAATGTCTAAATATACACCCACACTTTTTTAATCCCTCTGCCAATTTAGTAGATGAAAATGGTGCTTTTGACTTTCATTTTTTTCTGAGCATAAATTTTCTTATAAAATTATATTACAGGTAAGATACAAAATGTCATTAAAATCTACCAGCAGCCAACATGTAGAGATTACATAGTAAATATTTGGGTTTTTCCCAACTGGAATTGTAAAATTAACATTTTTATTCTAAGAAAAAGCCAAAGGATGTGTTGGAAAATGCACTCTCAGATACTATACAGAATAAATGAATCTGATACTTTATATGACTCTAAAAGCTTGACTTTAAGTTGAATTAAATCATGGTTAGATTATAAATTTAAAAATTCCTTTCCCATAAAAAATATACATACATTCATATATATGCATATATGTGTGTATAAAGATACATATGTGTATGTTATAGGGAAGTAAGTAATATTAATGAAAGATTAATCAAAGACTTGTTTCTTTTACATACATTCCCTTTCTCCTAAAATCATGGTTGACTAGAAACTACATGATGAGTAACAAATTACTGAAAGAAACTTAATTTTTTTGAAACTCTATTATTTTATACAAACAAATTCTGCTTTCATATAGGGGGAGAAAGGAATTTTTTCACATATATTCCCATTGAGAAGAATGCAAATAAAACAACCTTCTAATTCAGAAAGACTTTCTTACACAAGCTAGTTTATAACACTACCTGTCTGATAAAGGACATTTTATTACTTTAAATTTCCTAAGAGAAAATCACATCTATGGTGAAAGTTTTGAAGAACATACTGTTTAGATTCAAAACACTCACCTTTGATGTTGGAGAGATAAAATAAAGAGCTTTCATTTGTCTGACAGGTTCTCGATTTTTATAAATATTCTCCACAACTAACAAAAAAAAGTCCAAAATATAAACAAAGAATTATATTTGACTTGGAGTCTCAGTTTTCACATTACAACTTATGGTATTTAATATCTGTCTTTAAAAGGCTATTATGAAGAGCAAATTTAAATAAATGAGTTAAATGATGATGAGCTATGGATGATAACATGATTATGAATATTACAAGATACTGATACTTTCCCCAAAAGGTAAGAGAAATTAAAATCTTATTAACACAATCCTGCCTGGTAGAAGACAGCAACTGTGGCAGTGTTATTTTTCATAACCCCACACTAAAGCTGATTTAAATTTGCAATTGCCTCATTTCTAGGTAATAAAAAGAAGCTTAAAAAGTCAGTATTACACACTCGGAAATATGCACAAAAGTTGATTTTATGACATAAATCTTACTATCCATTTAAAAACAAAACATGAAAACCACAAACATCAGTCAAAATACTGAAGCAAACTTACTGCATCAACAAATAAAACTATAACAAATATATAACAATAAAAAATTGAAGAACAAACTCAGCAAAGCAACTGACTTAGTCTTGGTTAGGGGCGCTTAATTACATGTCTCAGCTGAGGGGAAAAATCCTGACTTACAGAGGTTATTCTGAAGATTCACAAAGAAAAGAGTGTCCATAATAATTATTATAGCTACAGTTACTAAAAAAAAAATAAGACATAATCCCCTGAGAAACACAATTATTAACTAAAATTTATTAATACTTTAAACTCTCCCTATCATAATGGGAAAAAAAAGTTTTTCATGGTGAGTATTTGAAACACTTACCAGTTATACCCTCTGCTAGAAGATCTGTCATTTTGCAACATGATGCCAAAAGCTTAGTGGTAAATTCATCTAGAAGCATTATCTTAAAATGAATATAAATTAAGAAATAGTTTAAGCATTTAACTGCCAAGAATTCACAAAGGACAGAATTTAATGCATTAAACATACTCAAATTCATAATCTTTTTATAACGTAAAATTAAAATATCAGGAGAGTAAACAAAACTATTTAACTTTCATGACTTTTCAACTCATTTAACTTTCATGACTTAGAAATTTATTTCCTCAATATATGGTCATACAATATTATACATAAGTAAGCAATATTTTCACTTTGAAGCAGAATTTGTTCACTTTAAATGCACCTTATGTTGAACATTAAATTTTCTTAAAATCATAAAATGCTGCTTGTGGTGGAATAATTGTTCTAGGCACTGTTCTAAGCACTTTACATGAATAAATTCATTTAATATTTACAAATACTCTACGACATACTACCATCCCTACTTTACAGATAAAGAAACAGAGGCATAGAGACATCAAGTAATTTGCTCAAGAAGCCACAGCTAATAGGAGGTAAAGCTGGGATTTGAAGGCAAACACTATGGTTCTAATTCTGTACTTTTGTACAAGTGTAATAAGTAAAATATGTAAAATCCCCAATAAAGGTTTCCAGCATTATGCAAATTCTATGTGAATATGTAAATTCTACCTTCCATTCGCCTTCTTTCTTGCAGTCATCAAACACTGTTGCTTTTATCTCTGCAAAGAAAAAGAGAACTATTTAGGAATCTTAATAAATAGTTAGAATAAACCATTCAAAATGTCCAAGATGGCTGGGAAATACCACTTGGAATTGCTCAGCTTCATAAAAAGTACATATACACGAGCAAAAATCCAGTTCTCTTTAATACTGAACCTATATGGTACATTTAAACCATAATATATTTTAACTTTTTGAGACTAAAAATATTATTAAAAAGGCTAATATATTTAACTACTGTCCTTTACAGCATCGGACTGTAATTTCACCACCAGACACATCCACAATTGAGTGCTGTTTCCACTTTGGCCTAGCCACTTCATTCTTTCTGGTGCATGTAGGCTCAGTCACTCAGGTGTGTCTGATTCTTTGAGACCCCATGCACTATAGCCCACAAGGCTCTTCTGTCCATGGGGTTTTCCTGGCAAGAATACTAGAGTGTGTTGCCATTTCTTCCTCCAGCAGACCATGTTTTGTCAGAACTCTCACCATGACCTGCCCATCTTGGGTGGCCTTGCACAGCATGGCTCATAGCTTCACTGAGTTATGCAAGCCTCTTCACCAAGAGAAGGCTGTGATCCATGAAGGCAATACGTGAACCGAGAAATTCCAGATGTTCAAGCTGGGTTTCAAAGAGGCAGGGGAACAAGAGATCAAATTGTCTATGTTTACTGAATCATGGAGAAAGCAAGGGAGTTCCAGGAAAACATTTAATTCTGCTTCATTCACTACACTAATACCTTTGACTGTGTGGATCACAACACATGGAAAAATTCTTAAAGAGATGGGAATACCAGACCACCTGACCTGCCTCCTGAGAAATCTGTATGTGAGTCAAGAAGCAACAGTTACAATCGGACAGGGAACAACTGGTTCAAAACTGGGAAAGGAGTATGACAAGGCTGTATACCATGATCCTGCTTATTTAACTTATATGCAGAGTACATCATGTGAAATGCCAGGCTGAATGAATCACAAGATGGAACCAAGATTGCTGGGAGAAGTATTAACAACCTCAGATATACAGATAATACCACTCTAATGGCAGAGAGTGAAGAGGAACTAAAGAGCCTCTTGATGAGGGTGGAAGAGGAGAATGAAAAAGCTGGCTTAAAACTCAACATTCAAAAAACTAATATCAGGGCATCCAGTCGCACCACTTCATGGCAAATAGAAAGGGAAAAAGTGGAAGCAAGGACATATTTTATTTTCTTGGGCTCCGAAACCACTGTGGACGGTGAACACAGCTACGAAATGAAAAGACACTCCTTGGAAGGAAAGCTATGATAAACTGAGACAGCGTATTAAAAAGCAAAGACATCACTTTGCCAACAAAGGTCCATATAGTCAAAGCTATGGTTTTTCCAGTATTGGATGTGAGAGTTGGACCATAAAGAAGGCTGAGTGCCAAAGAATTGATGCTTTCAAATTGTGGTGCTAAAGAATCATCTTGAGAGTCCCTTGGACTGCAAGGATAGCAAACCAGTCAGTCTTAAAGGAAATCAACTATGAATATTCATTGTAAGTACTGTTGTTGAAGCTCCAATATTTTGTCCACCTGACGTGGAAAGCAAACTCACTGGAAAAGATCCTGATGCAGAGAAAGACTGAAGGAAAAATGAGAAGGGGGCAGCAGAGGAAGTGATGGTTAGATAGCATCACTGACACAATAGACAAGAATTTGAGCAAACTCTGGGAGTCAGCAGAGGATAAAAGAGCCTGGAGTGCTGCAGTCCATGAGGTTGCAAAGAGTCAGACACAACTTAGCAAGTAATCAACAGTAATACTTAATTACATAAACACATCTGCAAAAATTTCTGAAAATATTGTTTGACTTGGTTTTCCCAACTCTCCTTAAATCCTAAGTAAACAAGATGAAGAAAAACCTGCAGGAAAATCCCTAACCAGCTCATTACTAAACTACATCTGACAAACGAAACCAGGTAAGTAAGTTTCTTCCTGATTTATTTCATTACAATTTTTGAAAATGTGTTACAGCATTCAGTTTAGTCCCTCAGTTGTGCCTGACTCTGCGACCCCATGGACTATAGCACGCTAGGCTTTCCTGTCCATCACCAACTCCTGGAGCTTGCTCAAATTCATGTCCATTGAATCGGTGATGATATCCAACCATCTCATCCTCTGTCGTTCCCTTCAGCTTCTGCCTTCAATCTTTTCCAGCATCAGGGTCTTTTCCAATGAATCAGTTCTTCACATCAGGTGGCCAAAGTATTGGAGTTTCAGCTTCGGCATCAGTCCTTCCAATGAATATTCAGGACTGATTTCCTATTTAGGATGGACTGGTTTGACCTCCTTGTAGTCCAAGGGACTCTCAAGAGTCTTCTCCGACACCACAACACGAAAGCATCAATTCTTCGGCACTCAGCTTTCTTTATAGTCCAATTCTCACATCCATACGTGACTACTGGAAAAACCATAGCTTTGATTAGATGGACCTTTGTCAGCAAAGTAATGTCTCAGATTTTTAATATGCTGTCTAGGTCGGTCATAGCTTTTCTTTCAAGGAGCAAGTGTCCTTTAATTTCATGGCTGCAGTCACCATCTGCAGTGATTTTGGAGCCCAAGAAAATAGTCTGTCACTGTTTCCATTGTTTCCCCATCTATTTGCCATGAAGTGATGGGACCAGATGCCATGATCTTCACTTTCTGAATGTTGAGTTTTAAGCCATTTTTTTCACTCTCCTTTCACCTTTATCAAGAGGCTCTTTAGTTCCTCTTCACTTTCTGCCATAAAGGTGGTGTCATCTGCGTATCTGAGTTTATTGATATCTCTCTCGGCCAGAATACTGGAGTGGGTAGCCCTTCCCTTCTCCAGAGGATGGAAACCCAGGCCTCCCACATTGCAGGTTTATTCTTCACCAGCGGAGCCACCAGGAAAGCCCAAGAATACGGGAGTGGGTAGCCTATCCCTTCTTCAGCAGATCTTCCTGACCTAGGAATCAAACCGCCTGCATTGCAGGCAGATTCTTTACCAACTGAGCTATCAGGGAAGCCCAAGAAAGATAGTCCTGTCTTGCGATCCCATGAACTGTAGCCTACCAGGCTCTTCTGTCCATGGGATTCTCCAGGCAAGAATACTGCAGTGGGCTGCCATTTCCTTCTCCAGGGGAATTTCCCGACCCAGGATTGAATCCAGGTCTCCTGCATTGCAGGTAGATGCTTTACTGAGTTCGCAGAAAGTCCAACGTTACAGCATTAGGATACAAATATTCAGATTTATAATGAATAAATATTAGCAATGTGTTCCTTGCAATGATTTTCAAAATTAATCTAAAAATATATTTTTAAAATTATTAAACAGTACACAAAGGCAATCCACATAAATACATGTTATTCTACTTGGTAAGACAAAAATTTCCCACATTTAATGTTGTATTAATTTGCAATTAACTTTGAAAACTGTAGTAAAATTAAATATAAATTATAGCAACTTGTGTTTTTATTAATTATTGATAATGAGATATTTATACAATGCATTTCTATTTAATTTATATTTGTATCACTTCACACTTTTGGAAATTTACCATAAAGTTTTTGGCATCATGTTAAAAATGACATGTCCAAGTAGAGGGTATATTTGATAAGGGTTACTGATATTCATCATAAGAATTGTGACCTTAAAAGTTTTACTGTGTTTGGGAAGGTTTCAAAGTGTTAAGACATATTAGTTAAGGGGCTTTTATATGTTTGCTGAGGAGACTATGAAGTTATATGAGATTTACAGCAAAAGCCTGAAGCATTTAACCATAATTTAAGCCTAAAGCAGTATTTTCTAGTATTCTACAGGCAAAGAGGAAGGATTTTCTTAAGCAGCACTGAGGCACTGAAACATTATGGTACTTCCCTATCTAAGCTTGCTTTATTCCTGGATACCTAAAACAAATAGAAAATCATAGACATTTTGTTTGTTTTTGCCAAATTTGTGTCTTTCTCTTAAGAAATGAATGCTCATGGCACTTATGATGGAGCAGACTGAACAGCTCCCCAGCAGAAATCATTCTAGTCTTCTAACACCTTGGAAATGGCATTGTTTTATATGGCAGAAAATAATCACATGTGGCTTACTGAGCACTGGAAATGTGACTCGCCTGAACTGGGATGTCTTGCAAATATAAAATACATACCAGATTTCAAAGACTTAGTAAAAAAACAGAAATTCAAAATATCATTATTTTATTTGATTAGACATTTAAATGGTAACATTTTGGATATATCGGGTTAAACAAAATATATTTTAAAAATTAATTTCACCTGTTTAACTTTTTTGGTTTTTTTTTTTTGGCTATCAGAAAATTTTAAGTAACACACATGGCTTGCTTTTTATTTCTATATATAGTACCACCTTAGAATCTGAGGATACCAAGCCAGTAAGTGCTAGCATCTCAAAAATAAATGATAAAGAGATAACTAGTATGTGGACAGAGATTAGGGGAATCCATGAAAAGTGATTTGGTTACAGGTAAAATGTGTTTGGAGTAGTCCAAGGAAATCACATCAACTAATATTACAGAACTAAAAAGGTATTTCCTCTAATTATTAATGGAAATTATTTAACCTTATAATCCATTTCTCTGGCACCGTAAATTAGGATACATCCCAAGATTCAATTCTCTTACTTTTGCTCTGCTTGTTCTATACTCTTCCTCAGAGACTAATGTTCATCATCAAAGTTTCATCTATCAGATCAGTTCTTCAATTTTTTCCCCCAACTTTACTGAGATAAACTCACATATAACATTGTGTAACTTTTAAGGTTAACAAGGTATTGATCTGATACACATATATTGCACTATAATTACAACTGCAGCGTTAGTTAACACCTCCACCACTCCACATACCATTTCTTTTTTGGGGTGAGAACATGTAAGATCTATTCTCTCTGCAACTCTCAATTATATAGTATGGTATTTTTATCTATAACCACAATGCTGTGCATTAGATCCTCAGAACTTAGTCATCTTCGAACTGGAAGCTTGTACTCTTTGACCAACTTCTCCCTATTTCCTGCTAACCCACAGCAATCCTTCATTTTTCCACAAATTCTCATCTTTTCTTGCACTTCTTTCAATTACACAATACAGGTTTAAGCAGCTACATGCCTCAAATTGAGATTTAATGCCCTAAAAACTGCTCTAGATGTCTCCACTTCTATGAGTTTTATTGTCATCTTCTTAGTCATTGTCTTCAGTTATTTTCTCTTTTCTCCATTTCTAATCACTAGGCAGTATCGATTGTTCTTTCTGGTGATTGCCACCATCACTACCAATGCCCTGATTCTTACTCTCTCTCACAGAATTACTACAGTAATATCCTGTCTGAATTTCCTGCTCCCTACCTCTAACCCCTTTACCTTCCCCAGAATGTTTTCCACACTGCAGTCAAGACTCCTCTTCCTGAAGCACAGTCCTGTCACTTCAATACCCACCTCAAAATTCTCTCAAATTCTGTTACCTCAGAATAAAATCTAGATTCTACCATTCAACATCCTCCATCAACTGGCCTTCACCCAATCTCTAAATTAATCTTCCACCAGTCCAAATGGTATCCAATTAATGACCTATTAATACCAATTACCCTAACTTTTCTCCTTCTGTTTCTTCTACATATGAAGTGAAATATATTTTAAATTGTAACGCCAAAGAGGATGTGAAAATACTGATGGAAAAAATGAAAGGAGAACTAACAAAGTAGTGTATGGCATCAGCAATGCCAAATGTATAATCAGAAGGGTTCAGGGGTTAACATTTCATAGAGGTGGTAGTTACATAAATAAAAATTTATCCAGCTATACTTTTAGCAACAGTACACTTTATACTAGCATTATACTTAGTGAAAACTTTAGGAACAAAAAATTACTTCAGCATTGTTCTAATAAGTCCCCAAAATGCTGACAGCTGCTGTTGGAGGAGGAAGACAAACTTTTCATCTCTAATGGCTTCCCACTGCTAGAGCATTTTTAAACAATTTAGTTCCAACCTACCTTTTATAGCCTTCATCCCCCTATTCCTTGCAATAAATATTTTGTACTCAAACAAAAGGAATTATTCCCTCTTCCATAAACAATCACATACTTTGATGTCTTTGGGTCCTAGTTCAGACTTCCCTATCTGGCAAAAAACTACTACCTTTCAATGTTACCCTCTATTTGGAGTCTTCCCTAATGCAGTTCCAGAGAGGAAAAAATTTCTTTTTCTTCTCTTTTTCTGAAACTTCTTCATGCTGCTAACATAGTACTTAGTACCTGTATACCTGTCTCCTCCCACTGAACTGTGAATTCCAGGAGGTCAAGGAATATGAATACAGAAGGGGGAAATGTGGAAACAGTGACAGATTTTATTTTCTTGGGCTTCAACTTGCTTCACTTAGTTACTATTGTTCTGCTGTTTTTCAAATAAACTTCATCAAATTTTTATTTAAAATCTTTTATCAGTGATAGCTTTGCTACCACTCCCCTACAGCTGCTGCTGCTAAGTCACTTCAGTTGTGTCTAACTCTGTGTGACCCCATAGACGGCAGCCCAACAGGCTCTGCCGTCCCTGGGATCCTCCAGGCAAGAACACTGGAGTGGGTTACAAAAAACAAATGAACAATACCAAGCACTATAAATTTTTTACTGATGTTACATATAGGAATTAGTTTTGTAAATAAATGCAGTCCTTTGTACTTGAAACATTAAATTTTTAAAAGGGGTTTTAATGTAGTCCCTAAAGGCTGATTCCCTCTCATGTTTTAGGTCTCAGCTCAAATGTTACCTACTCAGAGAAACAGGGCAAAGGCTAAGAGACTTATGCCAAGAGAATGCACTTGTCATAACAAACACCCTCTTCAACAACAGAAAGAGACAACTCTACACACGGATATCACCAGATGGTCAATACCTAAATCAGACTGATTATATTCTTTGCAGCTGAAGATGGAGAAGCTCTATACAGTCAGCAAAAACAAGACCAGGAGCTGACTGTGGCTCAGATCATGAACTCTTGACTGCAAAATTCAGACTTGAAGAAACTAGGGAAAACCACTAGACCATCAAAAATGAAAGTGAAAGTGAACAAAGAAAGTGAAAGTGAAAGTCGCTCAGTTGTGTCTGACTCTTTGGGACACCATGGACTCCTCCATGGAATTCTCCAGGCCAAAATACTGGAGTGGGTAGCCTTTCCTTTCTCCAGGGGATATTCCCAACCCAAGGATCGAACCCAGGACTCCTGCATTGCAGGCAGATTCTTTACCACCTGAGTCACAAGGGAAGCTTTCTAGACCATTCAGGTATGATCTAAATCAAATCCTTTATGATTATATGGTGGAAGTGACAAATAGATTCAAGGGATTAGATCTGATAGACAGAGTGCTTGAAGAACTATGGATGGAGGTTCACGACACTGTACAGGAGATGTTGATCAAAACCATTCCCAAGAAAAAGAAATGCAAAAAGGCAAAACAGTTGTCTGAGGAGGCCTTGCAAAAAGCTGAGAAAAGAGAAGTGAAAGGCAAAGACAAAAGGAAAGATATATCCATCTGAATGCAGAGTTCCAAAGAATAGCAAGAAGAAATTAGAAAGCATTCCTAAGTGACCAATGCAAAGAAACAAAGGAAAACAACAGAATGGGAAAGACTAGAGATCTCTTCAAGAAAATGAGAGATACCAAGAGAACATTTCATCCAAAGATGGGCACAATAAAGGACAGAAATGGTATGGACCTAACAGAAGCAGAAGATGTTAAGAGAAGGCAAGAATACACAGAAAAACTATACAAAAAAGAGCTTCGTGACCCAGATAATCATAATGGTGTGATCACTCACCTAGAGCCAGACATCCTGGAATGTGAAGTCAAACAGGCCTTAGGAAGCATCACTATGAACAAAGCTAGTGGAGGTAATGGAATTCCAGCTGAATTATTTCAAATCCTAAAAGATGATGCTGTGAAAGTGTTGCACTCAATATGCCAGCAAATTTGGAAAACTCAGCAGTGGTTACAGAATTGGAAAAAGTCAGTTTTCATTCCAATCCCAAAGAAAGGCAATGCTAAGGAATGTTCAAACTACCATACAACTATACTCACCTCACATGCTAGGAAAGTAATGCTCAAAATTCTCCAAACTAGGCTTCAACTATACGCAAACTGAGAACTTCCAGATGTTCAAGCTGGATTTAGAAAAGGCAGAGGAAACAGAGATCAAATTACCAACATCCACCTGATCATAAGAAAAAGCAAGAGAGTTCCAGAAAAACATCTGCTTCATTGACTACACTAAAGCCTTTGACTGTGTGGATCACAACAAACTGTGGAAAATTCTTAAACAGATGGGAAAACCAGACCACCTGACCTCCCTCCTGAGAATTCTGTATGCAGATCAAGAGGCAACAGTTAGAAGCAGACATGGAACAACAGACTGGTTCCAAATTGAGAAAGGAGTACGTCAAGGTTCTATATTGTCACCCTGCTTACTTAACTTCTATGAAGAGTACATCATGTGAAATGCCAGTCTGGATGAAGCACAAACTGGAATCAAGATTACAGGGAGAAATATCAATAACCTCAGAGACACAGATGACACCACCCTTATGGCCAAAAGGGAAGAGGAACTAAAGAGCCTCTTGATAAAGGTGAAAGAAGAGAGTGAAAATGCTGACTTAAAACTCAACATTCAAAAAATGAAGATCATGGCATCCAGTCCCATCACTTCATGGCAAATGGATGGGGAAACAATACAAAAGTGACAGACTTTATTTTCTTGGGCTCCAAAATCACTGCAGACAGTGACCGCAGCCATGAAATAAAGATGCTTGCTCCTTGGAAGAAAAGCTATGGCCAACCTAGACTGCATATTAAAAAGCCAGAGACATTACTTTGCTGACAAAGGTCTGTCTAGTCTAACATATGGTTTTTCCAGTAATCATGTATGGATGCTCTGAGAGTTGGACTATAAAAAAAACTGAGCACTGAAGAATTGATGCTTTTGAACTGTGGTGTTGGAGAAGACTCTTGAGAGTCCCTTGGACTGCAAGGAGATCAAACCAGTCAATCCTAAAGGAAATCAGTCCTGAATATTCATTGGAAGGACTGATACTGAAGCTCCAATACTTTGGCCACCTGATGTGTAGGACTGACTTGTTAGAAAAGACCCTGAAGCTGGGAAAGACTGAAGGCAGGAGGAGAAGGAGACCACAGAGGATGAGACGGTTGGATGGCATCACTGACTTGATGGACATGAGTTTGAACAAGCTCTAGAGTTGGTGATGAACAGGGAAGCCTGGCGTGCTGCAGTCCACAGGGTTGCAAAGAGTCGACTGAGTGTCTGAACTGAACAGAGAATCCTTTCCTGACCTACCTATCCAGAGAAGCCTCTTTCTTTATATAGATATCAAGGACTGAAATAGCCACGTTTATTCTTTGTTTACACACTTATTTTCTATTATTCCCCACTTGAATGGAAGATTCAGGAAGACTGGAACTTGTCTCCTTTCTATCCCTGTATTCCCATAGGAATTCAATATTTACTGAATAAATTGGGGGCATTACAGAACTGATCTGTTCACTTTTTTTCCTGTTTACTTATAAAAAATATTTATTTATTCAGCTTCATTGGGTCTTAGTTGCGGCACATGGGCTTAGTTGCTCCCCAGCATGTCGGATCTTAGTTCCAGGATTGAACTGCCATCCCTGGCATTGTAAGGCAGATTTTTAACCACTGGACACCAGGGAGTACCCTCCCCGCCCACCTCACCCCCACCCAACATTTTACTTTTAACAAGCACTATTACCCATTGCATTCTGCCAGGGACTGTTTGGAATTTAACTCTCTAGAAGACACAATAGTGGACCTACCTTCAAGAAGCTTATTAAGAGAGCCACAAAAGGCACCAATTGCAAAGGATAAACCACACATGCTACAGAAATATGAGACACGGATTAAAATGAGAAGCTGCTATGGAGGTAATTGCCCCATTTGTGCTGAGACTTGAAGGCTGGCTAAAACTTAGATAGTTGAAGAATAGTGAGTAAGAGGAGCATTCTAGACAGAAGAACTGGCATCAAGATGTGGAGGCAGAAGATTTTGAGAAGAGTCAACAGGAGGACTAGCCAAACATCAATATTATACTAGGAATTATACTAGGAAAAGTAGGCTGGAGGTTATAAATCTTCAAATGCAGACTAAGTGTCTGAAAAGATCTTTGGGCACAAGTGCAGGGTATTTCTCTGTAGGTCTTTTTAAGCAGGAGATCAGCATGATCATAGCTCAATACTATTAAAGGAAAACTAGTCTGGTCAGATGAACTGGAGTGAGAAAGAACAAGGCTTGGAAGCTCAGTTAGGCTACTCAAACAGACTGGGCAAAAAATAAGGCTCTGAACTGAGGTTTAAACATTGTAGAAAGTCACAGACAGGTCACACAGAAACTCTGCAGCCAAAAAAATCTTGGTTGGAATACTAAGTCTATATTTAACAGTTGTTTAAGGTGTTTTTTTTTTAATAAAAAATGGCTTTATTATGATTTACATATAACTCATCCAACGTATACAATTAAATGGCTTTCAGTATATTGAGCTGTATGCTTATCACTGTAATCAATTTTAGAACATCTCATTACTTCAAAAGGAAACCCAGTTCCTTAGCCATAATTCCCACATGTCCCCAGCCTCCCTAGACATGAGCAACCACAAATCTACTTTCTACTAATCTCTATATATTTGCTTATTCTGGACATTTAATATGAATGGAGTCATATGGTTCTTTATGACTGGCTTCTTTTCATTTGGCATAGTTTTTCCAAAGATCATCAACACTGTAGCATGTATCAGTACTTCCTTCTTTTTATTGCCCAATAATATTCCATTATATGGACATACCATGTTATTAATCCATTCACCAGCTGATGGGCATTTGGGCTATTCTGCCTTTTTGCCTATTTAGAATAATGCTGCTATGATAATAGGTATATCAGCTTTAACATCTGTTAAAGAGATAATAATTCTTATTAAGTTTTAATGTTTGTAAAGAAAGGTGCCTGGCACAGAGTAATGTTGAAAAAATATTAATTCCCTTCTTCCTACTTTGCAGGTAAATTGAAAGTTACTTATCTTTCTACTCTCATCAAACTGTACTATCCTAAACCTAGCAAAACCTTTTCCCAGTCAAATATGATTCTCCTACCTCTGAGGAGATATCTTCCTCATTTCTTTCAGACTCCATCTTCTTTAGCTAACAGAATTCACAGGCTCTCACTTCTCTTTCTCTACTTACTAAATGATGAATGAATATCATCCTGTCTTTTAGTTATGTTCCTATTTACACAAAAATTCCAAAAACTATTTTTTTGAATCTTTATAACACTTTTCTTCCATTTATCATCCCCTCTTCTTTATCTTACACTCCATGTTTATATCCTGGTGTTACCTCAACTTAACAGCACAAGATGGAAATTTGGTTATCTGTAAACACTCCCTCTTGCCTAGTTTCCATGCTATCAACACTAATGTTACTAACATTAACCTTTTTTTCCCTGATAAATGCTGATGTTAAGGACCATCTTGGAAATTATTTATACAACACAATTCATTACCTATTTTCATATATATATATATATTTAAATACAATTGTGATTTTAAAACATTACCAAATCTTAAAAGTGACCCATATAAATTTTGAAAAACAAAATGGTAACCTTTATAAGGTTAAGTGTAAGTCGCTCAGTTGTGTCCGAATCTCTGTGACCCCATGGACTGTCCATGGAATTCTCCAGGCAAGAATACATAAGTCGGTTGCCATTTCCTTCTCCAAACCTTATAATTATCCAATTAAGAAAAATCTGTCATAACTTTTTTCCCCCATTCTATTTATACACTTGTTTCTAGTACCTGATATGTTAAGGAATACAACAGCTACCGATTTGGAGTTTTAATTTTAAACAAGAAACTCTATAACCCCCAGAATTTTATTAACTCAGTCATTATTTCTGTTCTTTGCTCAACAAGCCGGAACCAGAAATACTAATTAGATGCTATAATCCTTTCCACTACTGGGCCATAATTACTTTGAACCCAGCAAGGCCAAAAACAATGATGGTTCTTCCTGTCTGGCGGTTTCATTCTCTCTCTAAGGTGGCAGACATAGGTTTGGAGTGATATTTACGAAAGTTGTAGAAGACACGGCAGAGTGGCAGAGTATCAGTCACCAGTAAGTGGTGAAGCCCCAGATGAAGGGAGTGGCTCCAAGAGTGTAAAGAAAGAGGTGAAGGTGCAACTTTGCCCCAAGATACACTCATTCCCGTGGTCCCTTCTCAAGAACTCTTGAGAAAGTGGGTTCTTCTAGAAAGAAAGAAGGGTCTGTTTTTTAAAAGGACAGGCATCGTAAAGTACAGCTGTAAAACTCTCCCGGATACTAAGACGAATGAGCAGAATACGCAATCTTCGGAAACTCAAGTGTGGGGAGACTCGGGGGGACGGCATAAAGAAACACAAGTGCTCAGATTATCTCGGGTGGAGAGACATCGCCTACTGGTGGGGCCCAGGCGGGAACGCCGCCCAGATCCGCGCAGGGGCCCCGGGCGGAAAAGCTGGGCCGGGGGCCTTTCATCCAGGACGGGACTTCGCAGTCAGGGCCCGGCCGAGCAGAGAGCCCAGACGCTGCCGGTCGCCGGCGTGAAGGCCTCGTCCTCCCGCTCCCCGCCCATCTCTGGCACCGCCAGAACAAGGGCTGGGAAGGAAAGCAGGAAGAAATCCTGACAGGAAAAGCAGGAAGAAATCCTAACAGGGACCTGGGAGCCAAAGCAACAAGTGCCAACCGCGGCTCTCCAAGATACTGCTGGTCTGGGGCAGGAAAGCAGGGCCCGGAATGCTGGCCTTCCCTTTCTCAGCCTCTGCCCCACCGCACTCACTCTGCCACACGACGCTCTTCAGCCCCCTTTCCGTCACCGGCGGCGCCATCTTCCCAAGCGCTGTGGAGGAGCAGCGGCCACCTCCCACTCGCAGACTATTTCAGATGTGAGAGCGACTTCTGGCGGGCCCCGCCCTTCGCTGCGGGGAGGGCCCCGCCCACACCCACGGGCCACGCCCACAAGTGACGTCACGGGCCTCTATGGGATTCCCGCCCAACCCCAGACTGAGGCTGCGCAGTGTGGGTGAGTTCTCCGTGGGCAGTTGCGCTCCCCCTAGCGGGAGGCTCTCAGCCGAATTTCAATGTCCTGGGATGTCAGAAAGTGAAACCGTACCAACGGATTGTGAGCTAACACCACCTAAGAAACTCGAATTCACGCATACGATTCATGAAAAAGAGAGGGGTTCTTCGGTTTACAAAAGAATTCTTCACTTTGAGAAGGGATTTATAATAGACTTCACTCTGTCAGCTACCGAATAGAAAATTTAGCCTCCAAAAAAGTTTATTCACTTTTCAAGGACATAATAATTATGTAGAACCATGAGGTGCAGCCCGCTGTGCCCAGAACTGTGCAGGACTTTCAGGCAAGTCAAAGAAAGGAGAAACCCACTTCTGAAGAATTAAAAATCTAATTAGATAGCTCAGTTCCTGGCATGCTTGAAGGCAGTCAAATATTGGTTGAAATAGTGAATGCCGTTATGTTGACAATATACATAAATGAACCAATAAAACAATACTTAGTCAACAAACATTAATTCATGTGGAAGGGACTATCAGTGCTTTAGATTTAAAAGAGGGGAATTATTGCTGATTCACAAAGGAGATGATCTGAGCTCAGACTTCGGGAAAGTTTAGGCAGAGATCTGTTTCTTGAGATGGTTATTTTGAGACTTGAAATCAAGGTAATCAGTCATAGGGGAATTCTGGGGAGGTTCAGTGCTTAGGATTCCAGCACTTTCACTGATAAGTGGGTGGGTTCAGTCACTCATTGGGGGAACTAAAATCCCACAAGCCCTGAGACCAACAACAAACAAGAAGTTATCAATCATGAATTAAAGCAGTTTAGTTTCTGGGACCCTCAACTGTAACATAAACATCATGCTAAGTCACTTCAGTCGTGTCTGACTTTGTGCGACCCCATAGACGGCAGCCCACCAGGCTCCCCCGTCCCTGGGATTCTCTGGGCAAGAACACTGGAATGGGTTGCCATTTCCTTCTCCATATATAAACATCATATACACTAGCAAAAAAGCAGACTTTCTCACACTGATTTGCAAAGAACCAATGGTCTTAATTCGAGTTGGTCACATAGGGAAGTGGAAATGGTTAGTTACTACTAGTAATAATAATGGCTAACATTTACTGTGGATCTAGTATATGCCAGGCAGCATGCTAAATTAATTATCTCATTAATCCTCACAGTCAAGGAACCTGAAGCTTACTGAAACTAAATAACTTGCCAAGGATGCACAGGAGTGGTGCAGTGGGAAGGAAAATAAGGTTTGAGTTACACAGATAGGGCAGGCTGTGAGATGACTTGCAATTTTTGCTCTTTAGGAGAGAGAAGGAAAATGAAGGATAAAAAACAACCGTAAAATGAGTTCAAGCAAAAACCTATGGCATGAATGGCTTTCCATTCTAGACTTAATTGGGCCAAGCTGGGGCTCTGGCCTCTTTCAAATCTACTTTAAATAGACTTAGCTGCTCAAAATTTTAAATAAATGCACACATTATATTTCTCTCCCTTTTCAATTTTAAATCAGATTCTGCTTTGTATAGCAGGGTTGAGCCCGCAGCCATAAGAAAAAGACATGTTACAGACTCACACTTCTAAAATGAAGCTCCTTGTCCTCAAGGGTCAAACCAAGACAGAGGAATGAGGAATGAATGAAAGTGTCTTCAGAAGAATGACCATGTGCCAGGGGTAATACAGAAAGGGCCTTCTGGGTTGGAAGTTTGACTTGGGTCACATGGGGTATAACTGTGATTCATGCTCCTGAAGGCCAGATTCCAAGGTGGCAATGTAGTATAGTGCAGCAAATGTGGGCATTAGGAGCATGTAGACATGGGTCCATAAACCCTGGATTGGCCTCTTATTAGTAGTATGACTTGAAACACTTCAGTGTCATTGCATTTATATGTTGAAGGTGAGTATAGTATCTCAAACCTCACAAGAACCCAACAAAATGATAATCTTTACAGCAATTTTACAGATGTGAAAACTGAGATTCAGAGGGAGACATTAAATGATCTCAAGATGGCTCCCAAACCACTGGCTTTTCCATCATGCTACATTGCCTAACCTCACTTGTCCTAGTTTCACATAACCTCTCTGAGCTGTCTCTCTAGTCTCCTCTAGTTGGTTTACCTAAACAGATTGAACAAAAAATTTGAATTCCCTGAACAGGATATAGCAGAGCGGAAGACAGAATCTACCAACTAATCAGAGATGAAAAATCTGTATTGCATAATTTGTAAAGCAGATAGATACACAGTTGAAATAATTGAGACTGAATGTAAAACCTCTTGAGTTAAGGCAGATCACTCACTCACCATCCTATATCCAGGTCTTCTTCTCTAATAATTTATCAATTAATCATGTTAACCCAGAGAAATATTTTCCATAAAAATATCATAATTAGAAGGTCTGATCAATGCTACATAATTACTTGGTCCCCTGATAATCTGTGTTTCCACTGGTTAGCTATGAGAACATGAATGAATTCCTTGACCTTTCTGGGTCTCATTTTTGTTATATATATATATATATATATAAAAGAATATTATCATTTAAGTCAGAAAGTTGTTATGAGGATAAGTATAGGAAAAGCACTTAAAAGCATGTAGTATGTGCGACATCCGTGTTTTGGTTTTATGTTCACCCAGTGTGGACCACATTGTCTTCTGTGGAATTCTGACCAAAGCAGCCCAGACTTAGATGCCTAGCTAAGTAGACAGCCATTTCATTTTTTCTGTATTCTGGTATTTACAGGGTATGAGTATACTGGTCCCAGGAGCCCCCTAGTGTCCTGGGACCAGGGATCCTGACCTTCCATTTGGCTTTTGCCCTCGGCTCTTTGCCTGTTCCAGTCAGTCATGGACACAACTCTTATCAGAGGGCACACACTGCCAGAGACTGGGCTCAGCACACAGTCTGTCATTGGCTCTGAACCACAACCCAGAACACTGCCCCAGTTCATTCATGGTCCCCTCACAGGGCACGGACCCACTCTGAACCCTTCAGATCTCGTCACTAATCTTTCGTCACATGCCACAGCCCCCTAGCTTCTGTTAAATTAATTAAACAAGGAGGCCATTAGACTGAGGTGGCTCTAATACCTTAGCCAGCTTTGTGAAGAAACCAAAACCTAAGTCTTTATGTGACAATGTTAAGAAATCAAAATCTAAGGACAAGTAATCACAAATAGCCAACTAGGATTTCCCAAATAAGACAACCACTATAGCTACATAGCTACTGGTTTTATAGCCAGTCAAGTAATATCCTTGCTTTGTTTCCACCTCTTTTCAGTAAAAGTCTCCCCTCTCCCACCAACCCCTGCCCCCAGCTCCTGTCAGTAGAGTACTCCTAAATCATTTCAGTTCAAATGATTTAGGTTCTGAATTCAAATCAATTTCCGCTCAGATAAACTCTTAAAATGTTTTACATGCCTCAGTTTATCTTTTGACATGTTTCAGCTTCCTACCACTGAAATTTTGCTTCAAGGAAGAATGGGGCCAATGCAAGTCTTTTAAGGTTCCCAAACTTGGCCACATGGCAGAAACACTTGGTGAGTTTGTTAAAAGTATGGATTCCCAGGTCTGGTCCCAAACCTGCTTAGTTAGAATCTCCAGAGGATGGTACCAGGAAGTCTGTATTAAATGATGAGTTCCCCAGCTGATGTCAATGCACCTAGTCCAACTCCTGTTCATCCACTGGTATTTAGGAACAAAAGTGAACTAAATTCGGTCCTCTTCTGTGTGTGCTGTCTGACTCAGTGATTTCTATTTTTCTGGAATCTAAGTTCTTTGGCTTGCCATCTTTTCAAGTGCAAATGCTCTTAGGTATCTCCTCAGTGGCGCATTTGTATCTCGGTCTCACACCGAAAGGGAAAGCAGACACAGAAAAGGAAGCTTGCTGTTCCCTCCCAGTGCGCCTCAAGCCTAATTCCGTGCTCCAGTTCCCTCTGGGCAGAGTTCTATGGTTGTTCCTAACTACAGACAGTCTTAGTTCCACAGCTAGGCTTCTGGGGAGCAAACACTTTAGTTACGTGTGTTACACAAGTCCAATTTGCACTATCTTTTAATAAGGTTACTGGCACTCGAAGGACAATATTTTTTTTAGGTACAACAGATTTATCATTGCCTTTTCTCTCCAAAAAAAAAAAAGGAGCAATTACAGTGTGAGTGAGGAATAGAGCCAACAAGATCAATGGTCCTTCCCTCCAAAGATGCATGTATGTCAGTCTGCCACAGTTTGGGTCTCTGCCCCTGACTGTCCCTCCATCTGAAGTCTTTGTTCATTCAAAAGCATGACTACAATCATTCCAGTAACAGGCTAGCAACTCTGCTTTCCCAGACACTCACACAGAGGTGTCAACACATGATGCTTTCTTTCTTTTGGAAAAGACTGCGAGTGGCTCAGCTTCCTCCTAACTTTATTATTATTATTTTTTTTCCTCCTCCTAACTTTAGATGAGGGTGTTATTTCCTACAGGTGGCCCTGGCAGCTGCTGCTATCCAGCCTCAGCCAAAGTCTTTGTTGAGTTTTGTTTTGGATGAGTGCAGTCAATGTGTGGTGGCTTGATTTTGACTTCTTTGGGAATGGACGCTTCCAACTCTTGAATGACTAGAGAGCTGCATGGCAAGTGCTGGGTCGCTGAAACACTTATGAAGTGGGTGTGTTGTAGTCTCTACTATGTCTGGGTGTAAGAAATCTCCAAGAATTTCTGCTACGCAGACCTTTCACATCTCCAGGACTTTCCCAGTGTGCTGGCTCACTCTGGCAGCCTTTCACAAGACTTTCTGGATTAATTTCTCCCCTGAGTCTTCTCTGCAGCAGATCTTGAACTCCTGTGCCATTGAGGACACACCTGACCTGGAACTCAGGAAGTGGAGTCAGAGCAGTTCTTCTAAAGGCCAAAAGAGCTTGTCCTATCCTAGAGGCATTTTGTATTCTAATAGACATTTTCCAGCTCTAATCACACTAACAATTAAGGAACCTCTGCAAAAGATATGGGAAGAAATTTTTAAAGCAAAGAAAAATATAACACTTTGCCTTTGAATTATAACATTTCAATTTAAATTACTCACTAGTCAAATCTCTGTTTTCATCCATGGTTTACTGTGTCATTCCACATTTCTCTTCCCTCTGTAAATCACTGAAAAGGCAAGGAAGGGAGGAAGCCACAAAATGCATTAGTATGGAGACATTTTCTTAAGTTAAAAAGCCCTCAGATGTCAGAGGTTCAGATTAGTGTTTCGGTTTGAAATGCTATTTTTGCATCCCTTCACAGCAAGTAAGCAGAAAAGTAAGATAAACTGAACCATTCAAAGGGCAAGAAGAAACTGACCATCAGGTTCTAAGTAACCAGGATGTTCTCTCTTCTGCTTTGTGAAATGAATCCTCCCCAAGAGTCTCTTGGACCTCAGACTACTGACCCAAGACAAAGGACTTTCCACCCCCAAGCCTTTTACTTACTGAGCTTACTTTGAGCCTGTCATTGGGTCTAACAATTTATATCTCCTTTAATCTTCATAACATCTTATGATAAGTTTGTTCCAATTTTCAGATGAGGAAACCTGTACTTAGAATTGAAGCACCTTGCCTAAGGGAAAGGGACAGTGGCAGGATTTGAACCCAGGTCTGTCTCTTAAAAAACCCATTCATGCTGTTGAAAAGCTTTAGGATAATCCAAGAGTTAAGCAATTTAGACCAACAAGATTCCCAAAGCTTCCCTTAGTGTATCTAGAGGCCCTATGCCAGCTAGGAACCTACTCTGACTAGTCCTGTGTTAGAGAGGAGAAATGCTGAAACTGGACAGCAATTTAGAATTTCTCCCTTAATACAGTGAATTCTATATGATGTAGAGACCCCAAAATAATCATTTTTGAGAGTCTTGCAGAATTTCCACAACAATCTCTTAAAGTAAAGGTCAGATCTCTTCAGGTTGAAGACTGAAACTCGCTAAGAAAGGAGAAGTAATAATCAAGACCAGCCCAGAGGGACATAGGAAGTGGACAGCAGTGACCTAGAGCAGTGCTTCTCAAACTTGGATAGTGTTAGAATCACATGGGAACCTGATAGAAACACAAGGGCCCACTTCAGCAGGCATGGGTCCCTACATCCTTTGCTAGCTTTCCAAGAGATTTTGATACACACCAGTTTGAGCACTACTACCTAAGCAGTAACCCGCAAACTTGAATATGCATGTGAATCACCTGGAGATTTAGTAACTCTGCATGGGGCCTAAAACTACACATTTTGAACAAGGTTTCTGGTGATCTCAAATAGCAAGGTCTAAGAGTGATGGTTTTCAAGCTTTTTTTTTTTTTTAAGTATCATCTCTTTAACAAAATCTTACGGAAGACCAATATATAATATACCACTCTTCACCTCCTAGGGATCCCCAAGATATTTCTACTACCCCTCTGTGGCTCAGGAGAAATATTGAATTAAAACCACCATAATACTGGAAAGATGGTCCAAGAATGCAGACCCTGGTCCATGTACAGTTTACTGAAGACCAGAGCTTATGGTCATTAGTTCTTTGGGAGTTTTTTTCAAGTAATTATAATTTAGAACTTTCCTCATAATTTATTTTCAATAAGCCAGGTCTGTTTCCCTGTAATCACTGGAAACAGTAACCCTTTAAAAATTAATAGGATTATTGTTATTTCAGAACTGCTTGTGGGGCTCCCCCGGTTCCTCAGCAGAAAAGAATCCTCCTGCCAATGCAGGAGATGCAGGTTCAGTCCCTGGGTCAGTAAGATCCCCTGGAGAAGGGAAGGGCAATCCACTCCAATATTCTTACCCAGGAGATCCCGTGGACAGAGGGGCCTGGTGGGCTACAGTCCATGGGGTCACAAAGAGCTGGACACGACTTAGTGATTACACAGCAACAGCAAGTGGGGCAAGAATTAGAAAATATGTGTCTTCTGTGCTCAGAGAAGTAATGGACTGGGAGAGGAAACAGAGAACCAGCAGCAAAGAGAAGCATGTGCCCTACCGGTGGAAGGAGGTGTTGGAAGGGAGCTGGCCCAGGCTGGAAGGTATCCAGTGGGGTTTGCTCGTAGGAAGGCTTCATTTTCTTATATCCTCTGAAGTCAACCATGTATGACTGTGTGTGTGTGTTGTGTGTTGTGTGTGTTTACGTGTCCGGTCTGTAGTTTGGGTTTTATAATATTCCCTAGGGGTATTCCCAAGGCCTCACATCAAGCAATCCTCCTAGAAGATGGTAGCAAAGATTCCTCCTGAAGCACCACATGCTACTCACTGGGTCAGCACACACAGCTCTGTGACCATCTCCATAGCCCCAAGCCAAGAGTAGCCCCCATGAGGCCCCCAGAATAGCCTAGAGGGGATCAGTCCTGAGCATATCTGAGTGGCAGTGAGGGTTACCTTTACTCCAGATGCCCTTTCAGCACCCGTTTACCTCTGCTGGCCATGTCCACCCATGCAAACTGGAAGCAGACATCTTAGGACCCTGCAGGCTGTTAACAGATTCTAACACCTGACTACCAAAAGTGTGGTCGGACCAGCACCATCAGTGTCACCAGCATCACCTGGACCTTGTTAGAAGTGCAAAATCTTAGATCTTTGCTACACCTACCAAATCAGAATCTGGTTTAATAAGACCCCAGGTGATTTCTATGCACAGTAAACTTTGAGAAGCTCTGCTCTAAAGCAGCAGTTCTCAGTCTTGGCTACACCTTAGAATCACCTAAGAAGCTTTTCCCTGGTGGCTCAGATGGTAAAGAATCTTCCTGCAATGTAGGAGATCTAGGTTTGATTCCTGTGTCAAGAAGATCTCCAGGAAGATCCTGGAGAAGGCAATAGCTACCCACTCCAGTATTCTTGCCTGGGAAACCCCATGGACAGAAGAGCCTGTAGGCTACAGTCCATGGGGTCTCAAAGAGTCGGACACAACTTACCGACTGAAAAACAACAACAAATTGATTACTTTCAAGCTTTCTGGGTGACTCAACGTACAGCAGGGCTGGGAGCCACTCTCTCAAGTGAGGCATGAATCAGTTGCTTCTCTAAAGCATATTTTTATTTCCTGTGGGACCCTGGAAGACTGAAATAATTTCAGAATTCAGTGGAGTTCCTCTCCACTTGTGGAATCTGAGGGGAAGCAACCTAAGAGGGGAGAAAGAGTTATGCAAGAGGAGAGCAGGAACCCCTTAAATCACAGAAAGAAAGCATTTGCCTCTCTAATTGAAGAGTCAGCTTTGATTCTGACTTAAGTCACCCTAAAGAACAACAATGAAGAATGAAGAGACGGAGCCAAAGCAGAAACAGCAACCAGTTGTGGATGTGACTGGTGATGGAAGAAAAGTCTGATGCTGTAAAGAGCAATATTGCATAGGAATCTGGAATGGTAGGTCCATGAATCAAGGCAAATTGGAAGTAATCAAACAGGAGATGGCAAGAATGAACACTGACATTTTAGGAATCTGTGAACTAAAATGGACTGAAGTGGGTGAAATTAATCCAGAAGACCATTATATCTACTACTGTGGGCAAGAATTCCTTAGAAGAAATGAAGTAGCCATCATAGACAACAAAAGAGTCTGAAATGCAGTACTTGGGTGCAATCTCAAAAACAACAGAAGGATCTCTGTCCGTTTCTGAGGCAAACCATTCAATACCACAGTAATCCAAGTCTAAGCCCCAACCACTAATGCCAAAGAAGCTGAATGTTTTTATGAAGTCTTATAAGGTCTTCTAGAACTAACACCTAAAACAGATGTCCTTTTCATTATAGGGGACTGGAATGCAAAAGTAGGAAGTCAAGAAATACCTGGACTAGAGGCAAATTTGGCCTTGGAGTATAGAATGAAGCAGGGCAAAGGCTAACAGAGTTTTGCCAAGAGAACACACTGGTCATAACAAGCACCCTCTTCCAACAACACAAGAGAAGACTCTACACATGGACATCTCCAGATGGTCAATACTGGATTGATTATATTCTTTGCAACCAAAGATGGAGAAGCTGTATACAGTCAGTAAAAAAAGACTGGGAGCTGACTGTGGCTCAGATCATAAACTCCTGATTGACAAATTGATTGACAAATTCAGACTTAAATTGAAGAAAGTAAGGAAAACCACTAGACCATTGATTATCTAAATCAAATCCCTTATGATTATACAGTGGAAGTGACAAATATATTCAAGAGATTAGATCTGATAGAATGCCTGAAGAACTATGGACAGAGGTTCGTGACATTGTACAGGAGGCTGTGATCAAGACATCTACAAGAAAAAGAAATGTAAAAAGACAAAATAGTTGTCTGAGGAGGCCTTACAAATAGCCGAGAAAAGAAGTGAAAGGCAAAGGAGAAAAGGAAAGATATACCCATTTGAATGCAGAGTTCCAAAGAATAGCAAGGAGAGATAAGAAAGACTTCCTCAGTGATCAATGCAAGGAAACAGAGGAAAACAATAGAATGGGAAAGACTAGAGATCTCTCCAAGAAAATTAGAGATACCAAGGGAACATTTCATGCAACGATGGGCACAATAACGGACAGATATGGTATGGACCTAACAGAAGTAGAAGATATTAAGAAGAGATGGCAAGAACACAAAGAAGAACTATACAAAAAATATCTTCATGACCCAGATAATCATGATGGTGTGATCACTCACCTAGAGCCAGACATCCTGGAATGCGAAGTCAAGTCAGCCTTAGGAAGTATCACTACGAACAAAGCTAGTGGAGGTGATGGAATTCCAGTTGAGCTATTTCAAATCCTAAAAAATAATGCTGTGAAAGTGCTGCACTCAATATGCCAGCAAATTTATAAAACTCAACAGTGGCCACAGGACTGGAAAAGGTCAGTTTTCATTCCAATCCCAAAAAAAGGAAATGTCAAAGAATTCTCAAACTACCACACAATTACACTCATCTCACACACTAGCAAAATAATGCTCAAAATTCTCCAAGCCAGGCTTCAACAGTACTTGGACCATGAACTTCCAGATATTCAAGCTGGATTTAGAAAAGGCAGAGGAACCAGAGATCAAATTACCAACATCCATTGGATCATCAAAAAAGCAAGACAGTTCCAGAAAAACACCTACTTCTGCTTTATTGACTATGCCAAAGCCTTTGACTGTGTGAATCACAACAAACTGTGGAAAATTCTGAAAGAGATGGGAATATAAGACTACCTGACCTGCCTCCTGAGAAACCTGTATGCAGGTCAGGAAGCAAGTTATAACTGGACATGGAACAACAGACTGGTTCCAAATCAGGAAAGGAGTACGTCAAGGCTGTATATTGTCACCCTGCTTATTTAACTTATATGCAGAGTACATCATGAGAACTGCTGGTCTGGATGAAGCACAATCTGGAATCAAGATTGCCGGGAGAAATACCAATAACCTCAGAGATGCAGATGACACCACACTTATGGTAGAAAGCAAAGAAGAACTAAAAAGCCTCTCGATGGAAGTGAAAAAGGAGAGTGAAAAAATTGGCTTAAAACTCAACATTCAGAAAACTTAAGATCATGGCATCTGGTCCCATCACTTCATGGCAAATAGATGGGGAAACAATGGAAACAGTGACAGACTTTATTTTTGGGGGGGCTCCAAAATCACTGCAGATGGTGACTGCAGGCATGAAATTAAGACACCTGCTCCTTGAAAGAAAAGCTATGGCCAACCCAGACTGCATATTAAAAAGCAGAGACATTACTTTGCTGACGAAGGTCCATCTAGTCAAAGCTATGGGTTTTCCAGTGGTCATATATGGATGTGAAAGTTGGACTATAAAGAAAGCTGAGCACTGAAGAACTGATGATTTTGTACTGTGATGTTGTAGAACATTCTTGAGAGTCCCTTGGACAGCAAGGAGATCCAACCAGTCCATCCTAAAGGAAATCAGTCCTGAATATTCATTGGAAGGACTGATGCTGGAGCTGAAACTGCAATACTTTGGCCACCTGATACGAAGAACTGACTCATTTGAAAAGACCCTAATGCTGGGAATGATTGAAGGATGTAGGGGAAGGGGACAACAGAGGATGAGATGGTTGGATGGCATCACCGACTTGATGGACATGAGTTTGAGTAAGCTCTGGGAGTTGTTGATGAACAAGGAAGCCTGGCGTGCTGTAGTCCATGTGGTTGCAGAGAGTGACTAAGAGACCGAACTGAACTGAACTGAACTGAAAGAGCAACAAAAAATTTCTTTCTATTTTATCCATGAGAAAAATGACTTACCCATTCCAAGTGTACTTCCAGAGCAGGTTACTGTAATAAATAAAAACACAAGCATTTAAAACAGATTTATTGATGTATTTGAGATACAATTTAAGAAAGAATAATAGGAAAGTGAACAAAGAATGAATAAGAACCAGCTTGTGTAATAAGAGAAGGAGACACCTGCTAACAGTGTCAACTTGGATAAGTCATTTCACTTTTCTGTGCCTCACTTTGTTAGGTGACAAGAATAAGAATGCCAACCTCATAGGGTTGTTATAAGGATTAGCCAAGCTAATGCACATAAAGCCCTTAGAATAGTGGCTAGCACACAACACTCAATAAATATTAATTGTTATCATTTACAATATCATCCTAATTATAAGATTAAAGCATCACTGATATTGGGGAAAGAAACACCAAAAAACAAAACCAACAAACTTCCCCCAAATGCATGGTTTTTATCAAGGGGCCAGAGCAAAGATAGATTCCCTAACCTGAGTCTGGACACCCAACCCTTACTAAAGGGCAAAGACTATAGGCTTGAGAAGGCACCCCACCAACGGATATTAGAGTTCCAACTAACAAACCATCAGAGAAAATGTCTCTCTAAAGGTTAAATTGTGAGTATGAATTAGAAGAAGAAGCAAAGACTTCAATCATTTACTTACTGGCTGTATTATCATAGAGAAACACATGAACTCTTTTATTCATTCTTGTTTTTTAACTTAAAATATATACGGTAACAGTTATATGCAAAGTACTGACAATCTAAGAGATTACCATTTAGCAAAAATTACAGACATTCAACTCACAGAAATATGGTGTGGTGGCAACAATGTGTGCTGTGGAGTTATAAAGGAAAGAGAGAGATGAACTCAGCCTATGAGAACTGGAGAAGACATCACAGAGGAGGGGGAATCTGGGTTGGTAGAGGTCCCTTGGTTGAGGCGGGGCAGAATTCCAGGCAAAGCGAGGAGTGCAGCATTAGCCCAGAAGCACGATGTGTGGCAAGGGCAGAGGGGTGTGAATGACTCCATGTGACTAGAGAATACAGTCCTCCCAGTAAGGATGTTGGGGAATGAGCCAAGAACTGCACTGTCCAACAGAGTAGCCACTCACCACATGTGGCTGTGAGCACTCCAAATGTGGCTGGTCTAAACCGATATGTGCTGTGTTAAACAAACACACACAAGATTTTGAAGACTTACTATGGAAAAAATGTAAAATTTTTATATTGATTCCATGTTGAAAATTAGAATATTGTGGATATATTGGATTAACTAAAATATATTTAAATTAATTTTGACTATTTCTTTTTACTGTTTTAATGTGGCTACTAGAAATTTTTAAATTTTCAGACTTACATTAAATTTCTGTTAGTAGAGGTGTAGAAAGATAGAAGGGGGACAGATTGTAAGGGATGTTAAATGCCATGCTCAGAGGACTGTATTTTATCCTATGGAGCAATGGAAAACTTCTGAGAATTTTGTAGCATGAAAGATAGACAATTGGGTCAGTGTCCTGGGATAGCTCTAGCGATAGTATGAAAACTGGTAAGAGGGCAGGAAGACAGGACTGGTGGAATAGTATAAGGGAGAGGTAGTGAGACCCTGAAGTACTGAAGTAGCTATAGGAATGAAGAGAAGAATTTGGATTTAGAAACCATCATGGAGTGAAAAGAACAGAGCTTGGAGACTACTTAGATATGGGAGGTGAGGGAGAGGGGAAGCTGACTCCAGGGTTTTCAGGCATGAATACCTGAAACAAGGATGATGGGAGATCAGAAACTGCATGGGATCAGAAATTCCTTTTGGTCTTAAAGAATTGAAATGCCTAGGGTGTATCTCTAAGTAGAGGTAACATGTTTGAATATGGATTTAGTGATCAGAAGAAGAGAAGGGTTATAGGTAGAGATTTGGGAGTCTTTGAATCTCAGTTTTCTCACTTATAAATTGAAGGAAATAAAACTGTTGAACTTACCTTATAGAGTTATTTTGAGCATTCAGTGAAATATTGAATGTGAAAACACTTGATAAATTTTGAAGCATTATGCAAATACAATGAAGTATCATTATTGACCTGTTGGCTCTGCTTCCTCAGAGCTCATCCTCAACCCAACAACCTACTCCTGTCCCTTCTCATAGGGCCATGTGTTTGGGCCAGCTTGTCCTCTGGACAAGATAATGAAAAAGCAAGGAATCAGAGCATGACAGCCAAGGATAGTGAGAACACCCCCTGAAGAGAAACTGGCCTTGTTCCATCACTGGCGCTGGCTCCTTGTTCCATCAAGGAGCCGTCTTGAACCTTCTTGTCACCTACACATAACTGGAAATTTTAGATTGTGGTTACTAGTAAAGCTTTCTAAGTCAACATTTATTACTCTTCCTGCATTCCCCTGCAGAGTTATAGGACCTCACCATCTCTTTATTTTATAAATATATGAAAAAAATATGACAATGCCCTGGGCAAGGTAACAGAATGTGCTGGAATACAGAGCAGGAGAATTGCTCATCTTTTTCTGTCAGCTCTGGTGAAATGGCAGTTGCTGACAGTCATGTTTTTTGATCACAGACTGTATGCCCACTCATATTTCCAAACCTAGCTTATGATTTATAAATTTGTTTTTCTCTGATCCTCCAACTCTCCCTCAATCATAAGTCTGAATCTGTGCAAATAAAGGTTCAAGTCTCTTAATTTCAAATATTCCATGTTGTCTGTCATTACCTCTAACCGTGGTAAAAACCTATCTTCAAATCTCAAGCAGAAAATTGTTTTAAATCTGTTTTACTGTTTAAGCAAGCATCTGGTCCTTTTTCTGAAGAGAGGGACAGTGATGAAAGGAGTACCTCCAAATCAAATTATAATAAAGCATCGCAATTCTAAAGGAGCTTGGGGTCCCCTGTTGCCCGAATCTGCCTATAGGATGTAGAAATGTCATGCCCTTTTTGATCTTCCTACATAGCAAAGTGTGATTACTCTTAGCCTTCATTCACAGATTGAGTCAAGGGTTAGTTTTAAATAAAGGGTCATAACTTTCTCTACCTGAATATATTTTTTTTGGACAGAAAGTAAGCTTCAGTCCTGTCTCAGCAACTGGTGAGACCATCACGGTATACACATCCCCGCAGGGTATCTCGGTAACATCACAGAAACTGAGGCCAGCGCTTGGGGCACATGTGAAAATGCCTTTGGAACCATAGAGGTCGGTGCTGTAATTGGCAGAGCCCCTGGAGGCCTGCCAGTGGATCCGGATGCCATTAGGGCCCAGCCTATATAATTTCACCCCCAAAGGGCAGCAGGCACCTGAAGGATAAAACAAACACATCACTATTTCATCATCACCACAAAGCTAGCCTCTGTTACTATGGGAAACAGTGTAAGTGTCCTACTCTAAATAACAACTGATTAGAACAAGATTTGAGGGGCTATCAAGTTCCTTCTGTACCGGGCCACGTGATTAGAGATCCATGTGTAAGGGTGAGGTGGCGCGTGAGTTTTCAATAGAGAACAGTGGTGAGTCCAAGTACTTGGCAGATACGCAGCGTATATGACTCAAACTTTATGAGTCAAATACACAGAATCCTTGTCAAGATCCTTCATAACATCCTACCCATAGTACCCATAATATGATTTTTGTTGTTGTTGTTTAGTCACTAAGTCATGTTTGACTCTTTTCAACCCCATGGACTGTAGCCCACCAGGCTCATCTGTCCATGGGATCTTCCAAGCAAGAATACTGGAGTGGGCTGCCATTTCCTACTCCAGGGGATCTTCTCAACCTGGGGACTGAACCTGTGTCTCCTGCAAGTCTCTCTCATTGCAGGCAGATTCTTTACCACTGAGCCATTGGGAAAACCCATAATGATTTTAGTGGGATTCAATTTAGATGTAATTAACTGCATTCAGCTTTAGTTGAAAAGACCTAAATTTTGCTGAGCTGAGTAACATGATCCTTGTTGCTGGTCCACACTTCATCTGTGCTAGCTGACTGGGTACTTTCCCTTTTTCCTTTACTGAATACCTTGAGCAGGCCACACATTAGGGTCAAATGGTGGATTCCTCAGTACACAAAATGAAGATGTTATTGCATAATAATTTAAAAAATCAATTACAGATAATTAGGTCCCTTTGATTCATTCTTTTAAAAAAGGTATTTTAGATGTGAAGGTAAGCAGTAGACCATATTTCCAGAACTAGATATCAAGGTGAGAATTTAGGCAGCAAGTCTAATTACAGAAATTATAAAGCAGATTACATATGTGTTCTGGGCTTCCCTGGTGGCTCAGATAGTAAACAATCTGCCTGCAATGCAGAAGACCTGGATTCAATCTCTGGGTTGGGACAATCCCTGGAAAAGGGAATGGTTACCCCTCCAATATTCTTGCATGGTGAATTCCATGGACAGAGGAGCCTGGCAGGCTACAGTCCATAGCGTTGCAAAGAATTGGATACAACTAAAGCGACCACTCCAGTATTCTTGCCTGGAGAATCCCATGGACGGAGAAGCCTGGCAGGCTACAGTCGTTGGGTTCGCAAAGAGTTGGACATGACTGAATGACTAACAAATGCACACAAAGCAACTTAGCACATAGCATGCAGCAGGTTTTAAGTGCTTTCACATCGTAATCATTCCTATTTCTCTTACCAATGAGGAAACAGAATCAGGGAATAAGATAAGGCAGGACAGTTTAAGAAGCCATATCTTGAGACTCCTAAGTTGAAGACTCACTCTATCTTTGGGATGGCAAAATTTTATTTTTTAATTTTTCTTTTTTTTTTTTTTTGGTTGAAAGACATAGGGGATCTTAGTTCCCCGACCAAGGATCAAACCTGAGCCCCTTGTAGTGGAAACATAAAATCTTAACCACTGGACAGTCAGGGAAGTCCTATGAAAATTACATTACAACTCTCCCACCCCATGCCGCAGAACAGATGCAGCTAAATGGTTGTGGTACTTATGCTCCCATTAAGCCTGAGAGGCATCCCATTAATCTTGAGAGGTTTGGTGTTTTGTTTTTTTTTTTTCTGAAACAGTGCTCTAAACAGCCACTGTAGTGGACAAGAATCATACCAGTGAAATCTTATTTGCTAACCCTGTACCACTCCTTACTTCCCCCGCCGTTCCCTAATTGTTTGGTCTTTGTGAAGAACAAAATGCAATACTTGCTCTTGAAGCCTGTTAAAATAAGATACCATAGAAGAAGCTGGAGTGGTTTAGAAGAGAGGAGTAGTAGCACAATAATATTGAGAAACAAAAAATTCAAGCCAAATAGTATATGTGATCTAAATGCTTTCTGAAAACTCTGCCAGACTGAGTTATTCTGTGCTGCAAGTAGGTAGGTCATATAAAAACCAGGCCTTCTTTGAGAGAAAGTACACTTGAACCTTGTTACCAGGGAGTTCTTTCACCAACTACCAACAGGGTTTCCCAGGTGGCGCTAGAGGTAAAGGACCCACCCGTCAGATGCAGGAGACAAGAGACACAGATTTGATCCCTGGGTTGGGAAGATCCCCGGAGGAAATGGCACTCCACTATTATTGCCTGGAGAATCCCATGGAAAGAGGAGCCTGGCGGGATACAGGGCCACAGTCCCATGAACAGAGAAACCTGGCAGGCTAGAGTCCAGGGGGTCGCAAAGGGTCGGGCACAACTGAAGTGACTCAGCATGCGCCAATAGAAGCCTCTGAAGCTTTGAGGTTCTGAATCAAGAGGAAAATTGCAAACATTTTAGAAAGTAATCTGAATTTACCATGCAAGCTTGGTGGAGATGCAGCATGCTTTTAAATGAGATGGAAGGGCTATGTCTGGATCTATAATAGTCAAGGTTCCTGTTGATACTCTAGAACTAGAGTCTAAATTTCACTTACTAGAGGAATAACTTTGGTAGGCGCAGTCCGCAGTCAACCCAGTGGCACTAACTGCTTTTACTGCCACTGTGTAATTGATGCCGCATGCGATGCATCCCAGGAGGCAGTGGTTCTGATGGGTGTGACACTTTGACTGTCCCATTTGTGACTGCAGAACTGTCACATAGGTTAGGGCGCCACTCCCAACAGTCCAGCTCACGTTGATTACTGATTGAGTGACCTGAGTTACCATCAGACTGGCTGAGCAGCATGGCGCTCAAATATGGAAAAAGAAAACATTGGGAATTTATTTCCACTAAGGGTTATATGTGAAAAACAACCAAACATGGTATTCTGTGTTTCAGTCAGTATCCTAGATTCCTCAAACCTTTAACTGTTAATCAAAATATCCTTAATAACTATAAATGGAACACAACTTAAAAATTATGAATCACTGTATTGTGACTTATATGACATTGAACATCAACTATACTGTAATAAAAAATTTTTTAAAACTTTAAAAATGTCCTTTTGTTAAGCAAAATCTCATTCTCTCTGATACATTATTTAACATCATTGTATATAGCAAGTGCTTTCCCCAAGAATGAAGTTCACTAACTGGCTGTGGGTAATTAATGTGAGGTTCTCCCCAACTTTTTTCAGAATAAGAAAGAAATTCTTTGTTGTTCTTCAGTTTTAATGATTCCAGTTGCAAATTTCAATGCAATGGTTGCATTTACCTCTTCTCCTAACATGTATGATCACATTTGCAATAAAATGGGCTTTGCCTTTCTCATGCATTTCATAGTACATAGTTGATCAGTCAGTTCAGTTGCTCAGTCATACCCATGGACTGCAGCACGCCAGGCCTCCCTGTCCATCACTAACTCCTGGACCTTGCTCAAACTCATGTCCATCGAGTTGGTGATGCCATCCGACCATCTCATCCTCTGTTGTCTCCTTCTCCTCCTGCCCTCAATCTTTCCCAGCATCAGGGTCTTTTCCAATGAATCAGTTTTTCGCATCAGGTGGCCAAAGTATTGCAGTTTCAGCTTCAGCATCAGTCCTTCCAATGAATATTCAGGACTGATTTCCTTTAGGATTGACTGGTTTGATTTCCTGACAGTCCAATGGACTCCCAAGAGTCTTCTCCAACACCACAGTACAAAAGCATCAATTCTTTGGCACTCAGCTTTCTTTAGTGAGAGTCCAACTCTCACATCCATACATGACTCCTGGAAAAACCATAGCTTTGACTAGACAGACCTTTGTCAGCAAAGTAATGTCTCTGCTTTTTAATATGCTATCTAGGTTAGTCATAGCTTTTCTTCCAAGGAACAAGAGTCTTTTAATTTCATGCCTGCAGTCACAATCTGCAGTGATTTTGGAGCCCCCCCCAAAATAAAGTCTGTCACTGTTTCCATTGTTTCCCCATCTATTTGCCATGAAGTGATGGGACCAGATGCCATGATCTTAGTTTTCTGAATATTGACTTTTAAGCCAACTTTTTCACTCTCCTCTTTCACTTCCATCAAGAGGCTCTTTAGTTCTTCACTTTCTGCCCTAAGGGTGGTGTCATCTGCGTATATAAGGTAATTGATATTTCTCCCAGCAATGTTGATTCCACACTGTGCTTCATCCAGTCCAGCAGTTCTCATGATGTACTCCGCATATAAGCTAAGTAAGCAGAATGACAAAATACAGCCTTACGTACTCCTTTTCTGATTTGGAACCCAGTCTGTTGTTCCATGACTGTTTCTAATTGTTGCTTCTTGACCTGCGTACAGATATCTCAGGAGGCAGGTCAGGTAGTCTGGTATTTCCTATCTCTGGAAGAATTTTCCAGTTTGTTGTGATCCACACAGTCAAAGGCTTTGGCATAGTCAATAACGCAGAAATAGATATTTTTCTGGAACTCTCTCATTTTTTCGATGATCCAGTGGATGTTGGCAATTTGATCTCTGGTTCCTCTGCCTTTTCTAAGTCCAGCTTGAACATCTGGAAGTTCTCGGTTCACATATTGCTGAAGCCTGGCTTGGAGAATTTTGAGCATTACTTTACTAGATGAGATGAGATGAGTGCGATTGTGTGGTAGTTTGAACATTCTTTGGCATTTCCTTTCTTTGGGATTGGAATGAAAACTGACCTTTTCCAGTCCCATGGCCACTGCTGAGATTTCCAAATTTGCTGGCATATTGAGTGCAGCACTTTCACAGCATCATCATGAGCATCTGTAATTCCATCACCTCCACTAGCTTTGTTCATAGTGATGCTTCCTAAGGCTCATTTGACTTCACATTGCAGGATGTCTGGCCTAGGTGAATGATCACATGATTGTGGTTATCTGGGTCTTGGAGATCTTTCTTGTATAGTTCTTCTGTGTATTCTTGCCACCTCTTCTTAATATCTTCTACTTCTGTTAGGTCCATACCATTTCTGTCCTTTATTGTGCCCATCTTTGCATGAAATGTTCCCTTGGTATCTCTAATTTTCTTGAAGAGATCTCTGGTCTTTCCTATTCTGTTGTTTTCCTCTGTTTCCTTACATTGATCACTGAGGAAGTCTTTCATATCTCTCCTTGCTATTCTTTGGAACTCTGCATTTAAATGGGTATATCTTTCCTTTTCTCCTTTGCCTTTCACTTCTCTTCTTTTCTCAGCTATTTGTAAGGCCTCCTCAGACAACATTTTGCTTTTTGCATTTTGATATAAAACATATCATAGTTGATATAAAAGCTTATAATAATATAAAAGCTTTAAACTTATATAAAAGCTTAAAATATTCTTAGCCACCTAAGAGTACCACAAACAGTTCTCAACTCTTCAAAGATCCTTTATACAGCATGTAGGATATCTGGAACCTTCCTGCATATTTGGCATTGTCTCTATTCTGCTGCCTTTTATGTTTCAACTTATCTGGCCCAAAGTGCCATCTATCATTAAATATAAGAGAAAATAAGACCCAAAGGCTTTAAGTAATTTGCTGTATTTCATTCACACACAATGTTATCAAGTAATAACAGCTTTCTTTTATCAAGCTCCTACTGTGGAGCAGGCACTATGCTAAGTGCTTTGCAGCATAAAAAATGTAATATTCACAACCACCCAATGAAACCATTATCCTCTTCTACCAATTAGGAAACTGAAACTCAGAAAGTCTTTTTTAGAGAAAGATTTGAAAGGGCTGAACCAAAGAAATAAATAATAAGCCAGCTCATTTGGTCACTTGTTAGATGCTTTGGTAGATTGTGTCATGGAGGAATATGAAGTCAAAGAAATGTTTCTCCAGAGTCAGTGGTTTCCTCCTTTGATGTTGGTGTATGAATATATTAGAGCCTTCAGATGATATTTATATGGAAACTGTGTTGAAAGTTTTCTAAGACTGGGGCTCTTTGAAAGGCTTCTCTGAGTTGCATGTATTCCTATCACACTTAGGGTAAATCAAGTGATAAAGTTCATGTCCCAAAACAATTCCTAAGGACCTCCACTGGAACTTAAGGTTCAAGTTGCAGTTGCTACATACCCATTTCTTTCTTTTTTTTACATTAATTTTTATTGGAGTATAGTTGTCTTACAATGTTATGTTAGTTTCTACTGTAAAGCAAAGTGAATCAGTCGTACATATACATACACCCGCTCCGTTTTGGACTTCCTTCCCATCCAGGTCCCCACAGTGCATTAAGTAGAGTTCCCTGAGCTACACGGTAGGTTCTCATTAGTTGTCTATTTTATACTTAGTTTCAGTAGTATATATATATATATATATACATGTATACATATATATATGTCAATCCCAGTCTCCCAATTCCTCACACTCATTTCCCCTTTCCCCCTCAGTATCCATACATTTTTTCTCTACATCTGTGTCTCTGTCTGGGCTTTGCAAATAAGATCATCTCTACCATTTTTCTAGATTCCTCATTTAAATGATATTATACAAAATTTACTTTTCTCTTTCTGACTTCACTCTGTGTGAACCCTCTAGGTGCATCCCTGCCTCTACAAATGGCCCAGTTTCATTGCTTTTTCTGGCTGACTGGTATTGCACCGCGTCCCACGGTGTGGAGCACATACCCGTCTCCAGAGGCACACTGAAGCTGGGCAGGCTCCGTCCTGCGGGCGTCTCGGCCACGGCGGTGACAGCGAACAGTGAGCCGCAGGGCAAGCCGCCCAGGGCGCAGGACTCCCCGGCGCTGCTGCACTGGTGCACCCCTTTCTCTCCCCGCGCAGTCACCGTGTAAGTGGCCTCATCATTAGTGGACTGCCAGCGCACATGAACCATGGAAAAGTCATCCTTTGAAATGTTTTTGATTTCAGGACTGCAAGGAGCTAAGAGATTTTAGATTAGGAACTGAAACAGAGTCAAGAAATATCACATGTGACATTTAGTCTAAAACCTGTTTTCTCCCCTAAATGAGATAATTACTTTCAACCATATCTTGTACTCAGGCCAAATTCCTAGCGCCTTTGTGTGGAACCTTGCTGACATTGACAGATGGTATTAGATTCCCATAGCATTGGGCTAACTCGAAAATGTTAAGGAGCCATTTGAACTCCAAAAGCAAAAGTAACTAAGACAAACATTTGCACCTTCATGGTGTGACTATAGGCAGGTGCCCCAAAGCTAGGAGGATGTGAATGGCTGAGGTAACCACCAGCCAAGCCTTCCACTCTCCCCAGGGTTTCCTGCTTCTTGCTGTCCTCTTTCCCTCTTCCACCTTCTCTTCTGCCTCTCCTTAGCAAGAGGGGCTCTCAGGGTCCCTCCCAAGAGTCATTAATGGCAGTTAACCATTTTACCATACTTGCTGAATGCCTTTCCTGAGGGACATAGAGGTGAGCCATCCAGACATTGGTGAACAAAATCCTTGCTGTACCATACCTGTGGTTATGAATTGGGAAGTACATGACGTATTGCTGCCCCGGACTTCGCTGAAGGAATACACCGTGATGTTATATTTGGTGTCACATTCTAGAGCAGAAAGCGTGCAAGCCGGAGCAGTGTCATTACACTCAACCACGTTGAACCCATCCACAGCCTTTGTTTCATAAAGTTCAGCACCTCGGACGGGAGACCAGACAATCTCTACCCTGTCACTGGACACCAGCACAGGGTTAATGTCACTAGGACAACAGGGAGCTGGAAGCAAGGGTAGAGAGAAGGATGTCAGTACAGGAGCCGGGCTGTCAGAGGGGCGTTGAGTCCCGGCGTCTCCGTGCCCAGGAGCCTCTGAAGTCACTGTAAGAATCTCCTACAGGTCTGTCCAACTGCGACCCTGGCCTGACACCCACTACATAGAGGACAACTTCTCTCTGCATGACACTCAAGGTTATAATAAGCTCTACCCTATCGACACATCCAGCTGCTCCCCACACCCCCTGCCTCACCTGACTCCTTAATTCCCCACCCAGCGTGCATGTTTTTTCCCTATGTTTCAGAGACTGGGTCCCTTCTACTGGAATGTGGGACCCTTCTCCTGCCTGACAAAATCATATTTAGTCTAACTTCTAGATCCTATCCGTCTTTCCAGACACTAAACTAGATAAAACTAAAGGGTGGAGGAGAGGAGGAAGCATTGCATTAGTACATTTTAGACGAGCCCTACATTACCTCATGGACAAATTGGGACAAATGCCTAACTCATATGGGGTTTCTCTGAAATGCTCCTGCTCCACCGACATTCCTTTCATCTTTAAAGATCCAGTTCAAAACCACTCCTTCTGGAAGGCCCTTGAGACCTTATTGATGGCCTCTGACTCCAAATTCCAAAGGCACCAATTAATTATTTGATTCCCTCATTCTGATAAAAATGTATGTAATCCAGCTAGTATTGTTATTTATATAGTTGTATTATTGTATTCTTATTTGTACATATAGTTAGTTTTAAGTCTCTCACTCCATTCATTCTTTAAAAATCGAGCATCTCCCATATGCCAGTCACACTATGATCAGCATTCAGGATGAAAAGATGAATGAGATATAATCCCCGCCCTGTAGAAGGCCCAAGTCTAGTGTAGGAGAATAATAGTAACAGCAATAAAGCTGCTAATAAAAATATTTGCACTGTGCTTTTCTCACATACAAAGACCCTTTCATATTCATGTACTCCTGATCATTTGTCTCATTTTGCAGTGGTGGACACTAAGGGACTTAAGAAGGTAGACATCATTATTTCCACTTTACAAATGAGTTAGTGGTCAAGTTAGGACTTAAGCCCAGGTGTCCTACTCCAGTACTCTCTACACCATGTGGCATCCTTGCCATTGCACCTCTGTCTTCTGGGCTTGGAGAAAGAGTGAACTCTGAGACCTAAGGATTGCCTCCCCTTCAGCATCCAGAACAGGGATGAACAATGAGTAGATCTGGATGGAGGGTTCAATTTTTCAGAGCAAACTTGAATAACAACAATCTTTCCTTTCTGCTCACTCCTAAACCTTGTATTCTTGTTAAGGGTGAGTCCACTTAGTCCAAATTCCCCAGGAAAGAATGTGAAAGAAGAGATTCACTTTCCATTCTTGGACCAAGCATGACTCCCAAGTAGTCTAAGTCAAGGAGTGCAATGGGTGGTCCATTCTGCTACTGAGTTTAGTGAACTCAGAACTCCCTTTACAAGCATCAAGCACAACTCACCTGTGGTATAATTAAACACATCACCCAAGGGACTCTGCCCTGCCTTGTTATAGGCAAAAACACTAATAAAGTAAGTGAAGCCACACTCAGATAAGAAATTGCACTGGGTGAGGGAAGTGTTGCAATGTACTTCTAAGCCATCATCACTCTTCACAAAGGCCACATAGTAATCACCCAGATCCACATTGGACCAAGCTACAGACAGGTGGCCAGGAGGATCTTCTTGGATCGCCACTTTTCCAGGTGCACAAGCAACTAGGAAATGACAAATAAAAAGGAGTGTGAGAGTACTACAGGAGGTTTTCTTTGCAGCTTTGCATAGTAGCTGTTCACTAAATGTTAGTTCACATTCTCAAAACACACAAATATTTCTAAACTGAAGTGTGGAGTTCCACATATGTATGTCTTTATCTCTTTGATAAGAACGAAAGAGGGAGGATATCTAAACTCACATATTCCAAGCTATATTCCCTGTTTATCTTAAAGAATAGCTCCTACCAGGCCTAGGTCTGTGAAACATGATGAAAATAAGGGGCCGCACAGCTAGAGTTGTGATCAGACTGGATCTTAGAATATTTGCAACTTTACAAATGCAAAAGAAAATAGACTGATTAGTGAAAGATCTGGAAGAGGAAACAGGCCTCCTAATTTTCAAAGTGCTTTTTCCAATGCATGAGATCTGGTTTCACTATCAACATTATTCAGACTCATCAGAATGTTCAACTCTATGCTTTCATTTAGAGTAGGCTGTTGCTTTCATTTGTTCTAGAGCATTCTGGAACATTGTCATGTAATTATTTGTTTCCCTAAGGTCAGTCACTTGGGCTTGCCAGCCCCCCCAGTGATCTCGCTCCTAATGTTTACATACCGGTTTTCAAAGTCACTGCTGAAGTTGATCTGCTAGATCCGGCATCATTACTTGCTGAAACTGAAATCAGGTACTTGGTTCCACACTGGAGAGGGTAGATGGTGCAGGAACTGAAGGCTGTACTGCAGCTCAGCCTGGAAGAGTCACTCAAAGCCATCACGGTATAGTTGAAAGCTCCCTCTGTCGGTGCCCACGAGACAGATGCCTTCAGAGCACCACTATCAAAAGAGACTTGAATGTTGGCAGGAGTACCTGGACCTACATTTTTGAGAAACAATTGATATTTTGCAGTAGACTCAAGAACCAAAGTAAGATTTGGCCTAGCAATATGTGGAGCTTGGAGGATGAAATACTCCATTAACAGGATAATTGCAAGTGTACAAAGCATAAAACTGGGATTCATGGTACCAGAGAACTAGTAATACATCCACCATTAACTATGCAAACTTGTAACTAGCTATGACTTTGCCAGGTTATTTAATTTTCTTGTTATTTATTTTTTTTAATGTGCAAAATTGATCTAATACCAGTCCCTAGCACATATAAGTGCTGAATAAACATATTTTGAGTTTTTTAACAATTAATTTATTTGGCTATGCCAGGTCTTAGCTGTGGCGTGTGGGATCTAGTTCCCTGACCAGGGATCGAACCTAGCCCCCCTGCATTGGGAACATGGAGTCTTAGCCACTGGACCACCAGGGAAGTCTCAATCAACATATTTTGAATATGTGAATAGTGAACACACAATCTGATAAGTGATTGAAGTAATTAAATGAAATTATAAATACGACGGGCTAGGAGAGCCAAGTGGGTATGTCATTAAGAGGTAGATAAAGTATTCTATTACAGATTGATAAAGTTAGATTAGCTTCAGCAGCATTTCTTCTTTACTTTTGATACATGCTAAGACATGTAAGAGCTTTTAGGTCCCTGTTGTTAAAAGAAGAGCAGACTTCCATTCATTCTAAACCAAAGGGAAGGAAGGAAAGTGTCAAGTGTGATGGCCACACAGGAAGGCAGTTTTTTATTGTCTCCAAAACAATTTCCTCTATGCTTAAAAGTAGGCCTTCCTTTCCTCAGCATTGTCCCCTTAAAAAAGCTTGAGGAGTGTTCTCCTGGGCTGGGGAAGAGAAAAGTTGGCCTCAGTTCTCTGGAATCTGTGCTATAATAAGGCCCACCTCACAAACCTTCAGTTCAGTTCAGTTGCTTAGTCATGCCCAACTCTTTATGACCCCATGGACTGCAGCACACCAGGCCTCCCTGTCCATCACCAACTCCCGGAGTTTACTCAGACTCATGTCCATTGAGTCGGTGATGCCATCCAACCATCACATCCATAAACCTTAGAGAACAGCTTATGTGCAGAGACTAGCACCTTCAGACACATATGGTGGGGTGGGGGATGTGGGATTAAACAGGAAAGGCTCTGTGTGAGGAAACTGGGACTCAACTCATCCTCTGCAAGGCAGACACGATCCATGTTTCTCCTGTAGGCTGTCTTGACAGGCCCCTTCTTCTGCTATATGGTCAGCTCATCTGCAGAGGCAGATCTCCTCTGGGGTAATGCTGGGCCCAAGGCTGGTAGAGGTCATCTTCAGTATTTCAGGACAATCTGATTTTCCCAAATAGGGCATGAGAAGCACCAAAAAGACATCTATCAAAGTCTTCACCCCTAGTACTCCAGAATATGATCTCATTTGGAAATAAGGTCCTAGCAAATGTAATCAGTTGAGACCATTAGGTTGATCCTAACCCAACATGACTGATAACCTTATAAGAGAAATTTTGGGATGCCCCTGGTGGTCCAGTGGTTGAGAGTCCACCTGCCAATGTGAGGGGAAAGAGGTTTGGTCTCTGGACTGGGAAGACTCCACATGCTGTGGGGCAACCAAGCCTGAGTACCACAACTACTGAGATCTGTGTGCTCTAGAGCCCGTGCTCTGTAATAACAAAAGCCAGTGCAATGAGAAAGACAGCCCACACACTGCAACAAACAGTAGCCCCCACTTGCCATAACTAAAAAAAGCCTGCATGAAGCAACAAAGACCCAGAGCAACCAAAAATAAATAAATAAATAAATAAATAATTTTTTTTAAAAGATAAAATTTGGACACAGACATACACATACCAGGAGAATGCCATGTGAACATGAAGACGACCATCTACAAGCCAAGGAGAAGGGCCTGGACATACCATTCCCTCACAGTTCTCAGAAGGAACCAAACCTGCCAATTTCTTGCTTTCAGGCTCCTATGCCCTCCAGAGCCATGAGATAATAAACTTCTGTATCACTTAGTTTGTGGTACTTTGTTGTGGCAGCCCTAGCAAACTAACGCAGAGTCTAAGTCTAAGGTCTCTAAAACTTTTCAAAACATAGGGAAACAAGTGAAGAGGAAGGCTTTAAGAGACCAGTCATCTGCAGGAAATGGCTCTTCCTGTTCCCCAGCCTGATGCAGATGCTCCCCTGAGCCACCCTGTGCCTGTTAGATAGTTAGTGTTAGTCATTCAGGCATGTCCGACTCTCTGCGGCCCCGTGGACGATAGCCCACCAAGCACTTCTGTCCATGGAATTTTCCAGGCAAGAATACTGGAGTGGGTTGTCATTCCCTTCTCCAGGAATCTTCCCAACCCAGGGGTCGAACCCAGGTCTTCTGCATTGCAGGCAGATTCTTTACTATCTGAGCCAACCAGGGAAGCCCCCCTGTGCCTATGTATCCTTCCATCAAAGAACCTATTACCCAGAAATGTAACCATTGATTTACACATTGGCCCCTCCTGGGACACAATCAATTTCTTCGGGTGTAGAAATCATGCCTTATTTGATTTTGTATGCTCATCAGCTAATGATGCCCAGCATATAGTAGGCCCTCAATAAATGTCTGTGGAAGGAAAGAATGAGCGAATGCCTTGGAAGAGGCCCAGGGAGACTGGTTTATCATAGACATCCTAACTCACCGGGCCCATCATGAATCACCTGAGGGCCACCTTAATATAATTTCTCCCTAGAGAAGTATTATAAAAGGCAAACCCTTCTCTTCCCCCTACATTTCAGCCTTGGCTCATAGACAAGGCAACTTTCACTGCCTCCCAAACTTAGGCACTGTTGGAGAGGACATTTCTGTTTTCTTTCCTCCTTTTCCTTGGACATCCTCAGGAGATGAAATAATTAATCTGATTGGTGAGTCTGGCATCTATTAGGCTTCATTGTGGACTTCCCTGGTGGCTCAGTGGTAAAGAATCCATCTGTCAATGCAGGAAACGAGGGTTCAATCCCCAGGTCGGGAAGATCCCCTAGAGGAGGAAACGACAATTCACTCCAGTATTCTTGCCTGGGAAGTCCCATGGACAGAGGAGATTGGGTGGGCTACAGTTCATGAGGTTGCAAAAGAGTCAGACACGACTTGGAGACTCAACAGCAGGCTATATTGTCAGAGGATGGCTCACTCTGCCTCAAGAGAAGGAAAAATTTCCCCCCTTCCCTCTCTCTCCCTCTCATTCTTTGGGCTTATAGCCGCAGCTCAGTTTGGGCTCCCAGTTATCATGCATAGGAGGCCCTGGTTGGGTCTCCCTGGGATAGAGATGGTGAGAACACACACCGTGCTCCAACTTCTCAGCCTACAGCTGGAGGAGAGGTAGTGGGAAGCCCCGTGTTGGCCTCAGGTCTACGGTGAGGGCTTTGGGAAATATGTCTGAAATATCAATTCTCACCACAGCAGGAAGCTTAAAATTCTCATCATAACAGGTAGTTTATTTTGCTTGCTGCTATGTCTCTAGGGTAATACCACCTCAAAATTTGGACACACTCATTAAATGTCTGCTGAATAAATTCTTGTTTGGCCCAATTCTTTTTGTCTATACTCTTGGTCTAAACCTAGGAAGGGACAAGAGGTAACTGGAAAACCTAGCAAGAATTGTTTCCTGCTATGTAATATTGAACATGTATGCTGAATCAGCTACGGGGCGGTGGGGTGAGACACATGGAGTTACGGTGCTCTGTGTACTCTGAGCAGTATTTCTTTACACATGCAGAGAGCATTGCAACTACTTGGGAGGAATTGCCAAGACACTATAAATAAGCTCATAATAAGCTTAAATATCTGCTGCCAGCTGCTCTGTGCTTATCGCTTATCGCTGCTCTCAGCGGCTGCGGTGCACAGCCCTTCTCATTAACCAAAAAGGAGAACGACTGGGGCTGAGCTGAGAAGTCCTTACTTGTTCTCTGATTGCAGGTGGAGTCATCCCCAGGGGTTCCATTGGCATTCCATGCATAGGCCTTTATGGTGTAGAGAGTCCCTGCGGCTAAACTGGTGAATGTCAAGGAGGTGTTGGTGGTATTCTCTTTCCATATTCTACCCAAACCATTAGCTTGCATAATGGACACAGAGAATCCAATGGCCATATATACAGCTTCCCACTGCACAAGAATAGAGTCTGAACTTGGAGAGCTTACTTGTAGAATAGGTGCCGCCAGTACTGCAAAGACAAAAACACGTGCATTTGCATTACAAAAGAGCGATCAAAGATAATTCAAATTTAGGAATAGGAAATTTGAGCTTGATTATCCATATTATGAAAAAACTATTTGCTTTGCAATAGGATTCATGTCAGAGTTGTTATAATTGTTATTTAAATGTGTATTAATTACGGATGACTCAGCAGATGACTCAGAGTGGCAGATGGCGTTAGTGGTAGAGAACCTGCCTGCCAATGAAGGAGACATAAGAGACGTAGGTTCAATCCCTGGGTTGGAAAGATCTCCTGGAGGAGGATGTGGCAACCCACCCCAGTGTTCTTGTGTGGAGAATCCCATGGACAGAGGATCCTGGCAGGCTACAGTCCACAGGGTCTTAAAGAGTCAGACACGACTGAAGTGACACACACAGCAGAGGAATGGGGAACACAAATTCTAATATTAGGCATACCTTCAACTGGAAGTTGGTAAGGAATTAGATACAACTTCTTAATCATAAAATAAATTAATAAGAGAAATGATAATTTCTACTATTTTAATGTGCACACAACCTTTTAGAAGTATGCCAAGGTACAACTTCATCAAACCAATTTAAGTCATGCTGATGACAAACTCGAACTGGTTTTATGTTAAATAAGTCAAAGAGCAGCAAAATCACTCCTACGTGTTCATCATACCCCATGGTCTTCATAGACAACCAAGGTTAAAAACAGAAATCTCTTTTTCAGAGATTTTAAAGCAGGGATGCTTTTAACAATGCCCCCAAATGGGTTTTCTTTTCCAAAGCATCTGGAATTTAAATACCACCTCCTCCACAGTTATTTGAATTTCAAAAAAAAAAAAAATGTCACTTGGTGGCTTTCACTTCTGGGCCCTGAATCATCAGCGCTCACAAGACAAAGAATTACATCATACATTTGCAGCCTCAGTACAATTGATTCAGGTCACAAGCAATTGCTCAGTAGAGGATGAGCATCCAGCTACCTGTCTTTGCCTGTTTTGGAGGTGATGCCTGGCTTCTCCCCGCAGGACTGATGGATCTGATGGTGATCTGGTACAAGGTTGCAGCTTTCAGGCCAGTCACAGTGCCTGGGGAATTGGCCACCATGGTCTCAATGACAGTGTTCCCGTCTTTGGCTGTGAGGAGGTAACTGGTGGCTCCTGGCACTGTAGCCCATTCTACAGTGATACTGTTGCTGATTTTTGAATAAGCCTGATCAATAGTGGGTATTTCGGGAACTAAAAGAAAATTTGAAGATGTACATAAGGTAGAGTACCTATAAGGATTACTTCTTTCATCATTTTACTCTTCAAACTGTCACTCTCATACCATCCTTCAGATATACACTGTGCCCTTATTTTCCTGATCAAGAGAAAAAAAAAAAAAAGAAAGAAAGAAAGATGAAAGAAGAAAAAGGGCAAAGCTACTACTTTTCAGAAGAGAGTCAGAAAGCTCAAAGTTCCCATTCAGGAATGGAATTTCAAAGAGGTTTTTTCCAGTTGCCTCATTTTGTACTTTTAAAACAGTTGAGTAAGAATGGGGAATAATTTTGAGAAAGAGCTCTGAAGGGAGGGAGAGAGTAAGGGAGGGACTTCACTCTGGAGGATTCTACTCCAACTTGGCATCTTGTGAGTCTCCAGTCTGCTTTGTCCCTAATCTTGACTCCCTGCCTCACAACTGTGCTCTACTGCCTCCAGTGATGGTCCATCTCCATCCCCCATCCCTGCCATAGCTGTGATTTCCATTTATGCACTTTGCACACTTCCCAAGAGGCATTTCATCTAATGGAAAACAAGGGAGAACTGAGTTGTTTCACAATTGCTCCATTGTACTGTTTTAGTATTATCAGAGTGTAACAATTTTCAGATTCTTCTATATAAAATATTTAAAATTAAACTTTATTCTCTCCTTCTCTATCAAAATATCTGCCTCAGAATAAGAATGAGTTGCTGTGGTCCCTCCTCACCTGGACCTGGCCATGGTTTGCCAGGAAGCAATGAATGCTTATGTCATGCGTTTACACTAGGCATTCCTATACTTTGGGAATGGGGTAGAAGATACAACATGGCAATCAGATTGTCTACTCTGCAAAACCCCACGGACACAAAAATGCTCTAGGTGTAGGAGGTCCAGGTGGAAGAAAAGGTCAAACCAAAATTGCTGGGTTTTATGTTTAATGAACTGCAATTGTGGGCTTCCCTGGTGTCTCACTGGTAAAGAATCTATCTGCTTGCCAATGTAGGAGATGCAGGTTCGATCCCTGATCCAGGAAAATCCCCTGGAGAAGGAAATGGCAACTCACTTCAGTATTCATGCCTGGGAAATCCTACGGACAGAGGAGCCTGGCGGGCTACCATCCATGGGGGCACAAAAGAATCCAACACAACTTAGCAACTAAACAACAACAACACTGCATTTGCTGGGTAAGATCACTGTATGCCAAATTCAAAACTAAAGGGCAAAACAAAATTCTAGGGCAGAGAGGAGAAGGACAAAGAGGAGAAGGAGTAAATACAGTGTGAATGTGTGGTTTGCCAGTATCAACTCCCTCCAGCAGACCCCCACCTGCCAAATCGCCTTGTGCATGAGACAGACAACCTTCTCTTTCTGTCCCCATGGCCAAGAGAGCTGGCTTTGGCAGCATCTCAGAAATAACCATGCTGCAAGAATGGACAAAGAGTCCACTGTGCACTGGCCAGACATTCCTTGAACATCACCCAGGACTGTCTCCTTCACCATAAAAAGAAAACTCTGATGGCTTATATATCCTGGGGAAGTTTCAGGGGTTCATCTTAGCCATTTGCCAGCAGACGCTGACTCTGTAGGAACCGCCTATGATCCCGCTCCCCCTGCAGGATAGAAAGCCCCCACAGGGGTCTCACATTCATTCCTCCTACACACTCATCCCTTTCTTGCACCCCAGTTACTTGTCCTCGCCTAGTCCTTGGCCTTCTTTCCTCTGACTTGTGGTATCTCTCAACCTCTGCTTCTTCCTTTGACCCCATTATTCATCTTGTGTCCCGTTAGCCAGTCCTGCTCATTGCAACGGACTGATTTCCTGGACAACTGACAACCAAACTAGACATTGCTGTGACAGTGCCTTCATGGAGTGGTTCATTTGAAAGGCATCTAAAAGGCTGGCATGACCCAGACTATCTCCCCACAGGCATGCCAAGGAGCCTGAGGACTCCACAAACTTTTTTGTGGAGTCCTACTGAATTAATCTGGGAGGGGCACAGTTGTCCAGCATAGTAGTTCATAAAGCCAGTATCAGCAGGATGAAACACAGAGTTTCATGGCAAGAAAATAGAAAAGGATTTAGAGTCCAGAATGCTAGATTTGAGCCTTGGCTCTGCCATTTGCTTCTGTCTGTGAACGTGTACTGGAGAAGAGCATGGCAACCCACTCCAGTATTCTTGCCTGGAGAGTCCCAAGGATGGAGGAGCCTGGCAGGCTGCAGTTCGTAGTGCTGCAAAGAGTTGGCCATGACTGAAGTGACTGACCAGACATGCATCAACATGTACAAGTGATTTCACCTCTTCTAGTCTCAGTTTTCTGTCTTGAATATACAGAATACTAATAATTCCTACATCTTTGAGTTTACTTTGAAATGTAAAATATCTGCATCTTAAGATTGAAAGATTAAGTGAAATAGTTAATGTAAGGGCACACTGGAAGGCAGGAAGGGTTAGTGTGAGTGTGTGTGTGTGTGTGTGTGTGTGTGTGTGTGTGTGTGTGTGTGTGTGTGAACCAGGGCTAGCAAATTTTGGGTTTGGAAAAGCCAGGCCTCATGGTACTGTCATGGGGGTGGGGGTTGCTACCAGAGGAGGTGGGATTCTGGAGGGTCTGGGGTAGGCACAGGCTGGAGAGACAGAATGCCTGTTTACACATGGCATCTAGAGCAGCATCTGACCAGTAATGGCAACCAAAAAAGATCAACACCACTGTACTATGTTTCCCTCAAAAGATATGAGAGTGAGTAGGACGTGTAAGTCTCCATAAATTAGCAGTGGTTCTTCACTCTTCCTTAGTTCTATATTTGGCCTACTTACTGCATTGATGAAAGAGAAAAATTTATTCCCTAGATTTGCAATCAACCAAAAGTGAAACCCTTTGAGTCTCAGCATCTGTGCATTCTACCAACTCAGAGATCTAAATTATCCCAGCTTGCCCCAGTGATCAGACACAGATAAGTAGCTGATGCCAAGAGCCCAGAGAAAATCAAAATACACACACACCAAATAAAACCTCCTATGCAGTGTCAATAAAACACTTTGCATCTGTTGAAAAGACAGGATGAATCAATAGACAGCATCATCAGTATCTCAGTCTGTCCCATTCCTTTTCTCAAATAGTGTGGGTAGTGGGATCGAAAAGGGGCCCATTTTGAGGGCTCAGTGTGTCTGTGTGTTCCGGGACCCTCTAAGAGACAGCAGAGCTAGGTTTCATCCATTTAAAGGCCACCTATTATCTTAAAAATTACTTCGTATATATGGCCAAATAGTTCTTCTCACAGCTTCCTAGTCAGCCTTGAAGGTGTCTTAACAATAAGTAAGAATAAAGCATGACATAATAATTTTTAAAAACCTATTTTATAAGCACAGATTTTTATGGCTCAGTCATAAATCTCTATTGCACATTTTAATTGCTTTATTTACATTTCCTTTCCTGTGGAATGAACATAATAATAAATAAAAACTGTTCTTACTTGTACTGAATTGCTGAGAGACTTTATTCGTGATATAATTGATATTATATGGTTTCTTCAGATAATCTAAATCTCTGAATATAAATTTCCATTCTAGGGACTTAAATTTCTAAAATATACGAGACAGGAGAAGCCTGTAGAGAAATAATCCTTGCCTTCAGTCATTTATTCAAGAAAAATAGTGATAACATCTTCTAAAAGAAAGACTTTTTCTAGCTCTGGGTTATCATTGTCTATATTTTATAGATACAATATTAGAGGTATAAAATCTTTTTTATTAAAGTAGAGAATCTTGAAATTTTGATCAAAACTGTTTCTAGCTCTCTCCTCTAATTCCTTAGAAGACAAATAAGAAAACTTACATAGATTAGGCTCTTCACTATAATTTTGTTTCTTGGACTGGAACGATAATCATTGTAATATTTTACTAATGGGTAACTATGTCTGAGAAAAATCTATGACTGCATGACTCTATACAACTCAAGATGAATATCTTATGAGGGTGTATCTTTAAAGTTTGATTGATATATTTGTCTTACCAGTTACATTCACAATGTGAGTACTCAAAAAATGTTGAATATTTTTCTTGGTATAGCCTTTCTATTTTAGGGTAGTATAAGAATTAACAGTGGAAATGAAAATGAAATATGGGTAGGGTAAACTTGCATTTCAGGGAATGTTACCTGTTTTTGTTGAAGCAACCTGAAAAGAAAAGTTTAGAAAATTAGAACCATAAAGAAAAACAACATTTGAGGAAATATAAAACCTAAATCAGAGCGTAATACACTTAGAACAACATGTTTATACATAATGTGAGCAATCTTCCAATCCACACACAGTAGCGATTTGCACAAACCACTTCCCAACACTAGAATCTACCAGAAAGCAATCCTAAACAGAATTGAGAGGCTGGAGGCAGATCGTATTACTATTTCATTTTTCTTTCTGAATCTACCTAGTGACTAATTCAGTAACTGCTGACAGATTTTTTAGAAACCTTTGTCCTTAAAACATAATGATATTCTTGTCTCCTTTCACTAGTAAATTGCATTAAATTTCAAACACACAAACATATACAATTTTGGTATGGTCCCAAAGTATTTTGATTTCTCTCTCTCCACTCCCAAAGCCTTTAAAAAAAGAGAAAGACATTGAATGTATCTTTTTCTCCCCCTTAAATAGTTGCAGGTAGGTCAGAATGGTGAACTCACCATTTTAAGGCAGATAAGACTGAATCCAACCACAGATAAAAATTTCACCGGTGCACCAGCCATCCTGTTGGACTGAGCACTCACATGGCACTCAACACAGTGGGCAAGGTCCTTCTTGGTCTCCAGGTGGGCAGCACTTTTGGTTGCTGGGATGTGGGGCTGCAATGCTGGACACAGACCCTGGGAAGTAGCTCCTCCCCTTCTGTGTGGAGCTGACCTGTAACTAAGGGCACTTGGAGACTGGCAGGTACAGGTATTGCAAAGGCTGAAAAAAAGAAGAGAGTGGAAGTAAGCCACGCCAAGCGGGCCAAAAAGGCTACTGTAACGTGGGTGTAGAATGCTCTCCTTTTCTGTTAAAATTTTTTTCTAAATAAAAATTTAACAAAGCTGTATAGAAATTATTGACATAGTGGAATGACTATTTTAAACTTGGGGATTCTGACCAGTTTTAATTTCTTCTTTGTCATCTGTATTTGTTATTCTTTCTGTTGTTTCAATGCAAAGTGATCAGTTCTGCTGTTGCCTGGTGCTGGGGGGAATGGGGAGATGTTGTTTATGAGTACAAACTAAAAACTAGTAGAAAAATATATTTGGGGGATTTAACATGCAACATAGTGAATATATTAATAGTTAATGATATAATATTTATAAACCTCAAAGTTGCTAAAGACCAGATTTTAACTGATGCCAACACAAAAAAGAAATACTTATGTGATGCAATAGAGGCGTTAGATAATGCTACTGCAGTAATCATACAATATGTAAATGTATCAACCTAACACTTGCACACTTCAAACTTATGTCTCAAACTTGATGGTGTTATACATCAATTATATGTGTTAAAAAAGAAAGAAAGAGACAGAAAGAAAAAGAAAGGACAGGAGCATGTCCCTGCACTGAGAAAGACAATGGGAGGTCCTTGATGAGCACATTAAATTCATTCATCGCAGCACTGCCCTGACATTCTAGTACCTTTTAGATCTAGGGCCATCTTTCTAGTTCAGATCCTTAATAATAATTAGCATTTAATCCAAGCACTATAATATTAACTCTAACAATAAACAAGGATGTAAATGAGTAATAAAAATTGTTAACTGACTTGTATGAAATCATACTAGTATTAAATGGTAAAGCTTGGATTAAAACTCATCAGTCTGACTCCACTTCCAACCAAAATGGGGTAAAAGGAACTGATTTTACCCTCTCTGACTTCAAGACTTATTATAAATCTAGAGTAATTAAGACAAAATTAATTATAAGGATTGGTATCAAGATAGATAAGTAGATCAACAGAGCAGAATAGAGCTCAAAAATAGACCAATATGTATGTGACAATTGATTTTCAAAAAGGTATAAAGGCAATCTAATGGGGAAGAGTCTTTTCAACAAATGATGCTGAGGGACTTCCATGGTGGTTCAGATGGTAAAAAATCTGCCTGAAAAGCAGGAAACTTGGGTTTGATTCCTGGGTTGGCAAGATCCCCTGGAGAAGGGAATGGCTAGTCACATTCCAGTACTCTTGCCTAGAGAATCCCATGGACAGAGAAGTCTGGTGGACTACAGTTCATGGGGTTGCAAAGAGCCAGACACGACTGGGTGACCAAGCACACACACACCAGTGGTTAGGGTTCCACACCTCCTCCGCAGGGGACATGAGTTCAATCCCTGGTCAGGGAACCAAGATTCCCAAACTGAGCTGTACAGCCAAAAAAAAAAAAAAAGGAAAAAACAAACAAAACACCAAAACCCAAAACCCAAAAACAAGTGATGCTGAAAAAATTGGTCAACCATATGCTAAAAACATAAACATTAATCCATACCTCACACCATATAAAAATTAACTCAAAATGGAGTATAGTCCTAAACGTAACATCTAAAACTATAAAACATCTTTTCAAAAAAAAAAAATAGAAGAAAATCTTTGTGACCTTAGGTTAGATAAAGATTTCTTTGATATAATACTCAAAGCATGATCCATTGCAAAAATTTGATAAATTGGACTTCAACAATATGAAGACTTTCTGCACTAGTCCGAGAATGAAAAGACAAACCACAGACTAGGGGAAAATATTTGCAAATCACATGTTTTACATAGGCCTTGCATTAAAAAATGTTTTAATTAAAATTAAATATATATATATATATATGTATGTATGAGTATGTGTATGTATATACTCCCAAAACCCAGTAATAAGAAAATAACTCAATAAAAAACAGGCAAAAGATTTGAACAAACATCTCACAGAAGATATATACATGAAAAATAAGCACATGAAAATGTCCTCAGGGAGATCCCTGGTGGCCTAGTGGTTAGGATTCCAGCTTTCACTGCCATGGCTAGGGTTCAAGCCCTGGTCAGGGAAGTTCCTGCAAGCAGCGTGTTGAGGGAAAAAAAAATCTGTAACATTATTAGTCATTCAGTTCAGTTCAGTTCAGTTGCTCAGTCGTGTCTGACTCTGCGACCCCATGAATTGCAGCACGCCAGGCCTCCCTGTCCATCACAGACTCCTGGAGTTACTCAAACTCATGTCCATCGAGTCGGGGATGCCATCCAGTCATCTCATCCTTTGTCGTCTCCTTCTCCTCCTGCCCCCAATCCCTCCCAGCATCAGAGTCTTTTCCAATGAGTCAACTCTTCGCATGAGGTGGCCAAAGTATTGGAGTTTCAGCTTCAGCATCAGTCTTTCCAATGAACACCACTCAGGACTGATCTCCTTTAGGATGGACTGGTTGGATCTCCTTGCAGTCCAAGGGACTCTGAAGAGTCTTCTCCAACACCACAGTTCAAAAGCATCAATTTTTTGGCGCTCAGCTTTCTTCACAGTCCAACTCTCACATCCATACATGACCACTGGAACAACCACAGTCATTTCACTCCTAGTTGTTCACCCAAGATAAATAAAAGCATATGCTCATATAAAAACTTGCATGTTGTGTACACACAATGGAATATTACTCAGCCATAAAAAGGAACAAAATTGGGTCATATGTAGAGTTGTGGATGGACCTAGAGACTGTCATACAGAGTGAAGTAAGTAAAAAAGAGAGAAACAAATATCATATTAATGTTTATATGGAATCTAGAAAAATGGTATAGGTGATCTTATTTGTAAAACAGAAACAGAGATACAGACATAGAGAACAAATGTATGGACATCAAGGGGGAAAGGTGGAATAGGAGGTGGGATGAGTTGGGAGATTGGGATTGATACATATATACTATTGATACTATGTATAAATTAGGTAACTAATGAGAACCCTGCTTATTTAACTTATATGCAGAGTACATCATGAGAAACCCTGGGCTGGAGGAAGCACAAGCTGAAATCAAGATTTCCGGGAGAAATATCAACAACCTCAGATATGCAGATGACACCACTCTTATGACAGAAAGTGAAGAGGAACTAAAGAGTCTCTTGATGAAAGTGAAAGAGGAAAGTGAAAAAGTTGGCTTAAAGTTCAACATTCAGAAAGCTAAGATCATGGCATCTGGTCCCATCACTTCATGGGAAATAGATGGGGAAACAGAGGTAACAGTGTCAGACTTTATTTTTTGGGGCTCCAAAATCACTGCAGATGGTGACTGCAGCCATGAAATTAAAAGACGCTTACTCCTTGGAAGAAAAGTTACTACCAACCTAGATAGCATATTAAAAAGCAGAGCCATTACCTTGCCAACAAAGATCTGTCTATTTCAAGGCTAGAGTTTTTCCAGTGGTCATGTATGGATGTGAGAGTTGGACTGTGAAGAAAGCTGAGCGCTGAAAAATTGATGCTTTTGAACTGTGGTGTTGGAGAAGACTCTTCAGAGTCCCTTGGACTGCAAGGAGATCCAACCAGTCCATCCTAAAGGAGATCAGTCCTGGGTGTTCATTGGAAGGACTGATGCTGAAGCTGAAACTCCAATACTTTGGCCACCTCATGCGAAGAGTTGACTCATTGGAAAAGACCCTGATGCTGGGAGGGATTGGGGGCAGGAGGAGAAGGGGATGTCAGAGGATGAGATGGCTGGATGGCATCACCAACTCAATGGGCATGAGTTTGAGTAAACTCTGGGAGTTGGTGATGGACAGGGAGGCCTGGCGTGCTGCGATTCATGGGGTCACAAAGAATCGGACACGACAGAGCGACTGAACTGAACTGAACTGACTGAATGAGAAACTACTGCATAGCTCAGGGAACTCTACTCATTGCTCTGTAGTGACCTAAATAGGAAGGAAATCCAAAAAAGAGGGGATATATGTATACATATACCTGATTTACTTGACTGTAGAATAAAACTCACACAGTCCAACTATACTCAAATAGAAATTTTTAAAATTTTACAGAAATATTTCTAGCAGTATTTTTAAAATAGCACCAAAATGTAAGCACATCAAGTCCAACAACCAAACTGAATGACAAACAAATGGACTAGTTAGTTAGTTAGTTAAGTCACTCAGTCGCATCCGACTCTTTGCCACCCCGTGGACTGTAGCCCACCAGGCTCCTCCATCCATAGGATTCTCCAGGCAAGAATACTGGAGTGGATTGCCATTTCCTTCTCCAGGGGATCTTCCCAACCCAGGGATCGAACCCAGGTCCCCCACATTGCAGGCAGAGGCTTTAACCTCTGAGCCACCAGGGTGAGCAAACTGGACTAGTTTGGTAACGGACTAGTACTTAGTTAAAAAATGAACTATTGATACATACAACATGAATGAATCTCAAAATAATTATTCTGACTGAAAAAAAGCCAAGCCTATGTATAGTATATACATATATATACTATATATATATATGTAGACCTATCCAATTATATAAAATTCTAGAAAATGCAAAGTACTCTGAAAGCCGAAAGCAAATCAATTGTTGCCTGGGATGGCAAAGGGCAGAGAAGAGGGATTACAAAAGTACAAATATATAAATGTATCAAGCCAACACTTGTACACCCCAGATTTATACTTCAAACTTGACAATGTTATACGCCAATTATATTCAGAGAAGGAAAGAAAGAAAAGGACTGGAGCATGTCCCTGCACCAAGAAAGATAGTGGGAGATCCTTAATGAAAACATTAAATTCATCCATCCCTATTACCACCTGTCATTTACAAGAGGCATTAGAAAACTGGGGATGAAGCACATGTATGTTATCTGAATTATGGTGATGGTTTCATGTGTGCATACATATGTCAAAACATTGAGTTTATATTATAAATATGTGCAGTTTATGGTATGTCAGTTTAATCTCACTAAATTTGCTTTAAAAAAATCAGTCTAACTCTACACTCTAAGGTCCTTCCCCTGAACCACTGTCTTCTATGAGTTGACTACTATGAATTCAAGACATTTTCACTTGTGCATTTAACAAGTTTCTATGGGGCTTCCCTGATGGCTCAGGTAGTAAAGAATCTGCGGGCAATGCGGGAAGACCCCAGTTCCATCCCTGGGTCAGGAAGGTACCCAGGAAGGGGGGTATGGCAACCCGCTCCAGTCTTCTTGCCTGGAGAAGTCCATGGACAGAGGAGCCTGGCAGGTACAGTCCAAGGGGTTGCAAAGAGTGAGACACAGCACGACTGAGTGACTAACACTTTGACTTTCATGGAGTACCTACCGCATACCAGGCATTGTTAGGGGCACTGGGGATATAAACAGAAGCCAATTAGAGCTCTGCACTCATGGAGGACTCTAGTAAGAGGAAGACCAAAAGAAGCAGCTAATGTTAGAACTATCTAATGCCAGGTATCGTTAAACATTATGAAGAAAAAGCCGAGTAACAGGAGAGAATATGGAGGGATGGAGCTTAGTTTGTATACTACAGTCACAGTCAGAGAGGACTTCTCCAGCAATGACGTGCTTGAGCATGGACATCAGGGAAAAGAGGATAAGTTCCTTGGAATCAGGAAAAGAACACGCCAGGCAGAAGCAGGAGGAAAGGCAAAGGGCCTGAGGAACCGGAGGGCTTGGCCAGAGCAAGATGAGCACTGGCGCCCCCTAGCTGCGGAAGTGTTGGTGGCTGGAACGCTGGCTGAGCCTCTCCCAAGCTCGCCCTTAGCCTTGCTCAAAATCACTCTTCCCTGGGGCAACCACATCCAAAGACTGGGAGATGAACAAATACAGTTTCTCCTCGCCCGATTTCAGGAGGGGAGATATATCAAAGTGAATGGTGCACTATGGCATCACCAGGGTCGGATGAGGGTGAGGCTAGAGCGGCAGGAAAGGAGCAAAACCTGAGGCACCACTCTCAGGTTCACACAGGCCCAGAATTCCACTCAATCATGGTCAAGGTTATGAAATTTAAGAGATGCCAGTCAGCATGGTTGTGTATTTTTCTGGTCATGTGCAGGCACAGAGAAGATTGAGAGTTGTATTTAAGTAAGACTAGGGTATTACTTCCGGAGAAGGCAATGGCACCCCACTCCAGCACTCTTGCCTGGAAAACCCCATGGATGGAGGAGACTGATAGGCTGCAGTCCATGGGGTTACTAAGAGTCGACTCGACTAAGCAGCTTCACTTTCACTTTTCACTTTCATGCATTGGAGAAGGAAATGGCAACCCACTCCAGTGTTCTTGCCTGGAGAATCCTAGGGACGGGGAAGCCTTGCTGGGCTGCCGTCTATGGGGTCGCACAGAGTCGGACATGACTGAAGTGACTTAGCAGCAGCAGCAGCAGGATATTACTTCTAGTCCTAATTGGGGGCTTCTCTGGTGACTCTGACGCTAAACAATCTGCCTGCAATTCAGGAGATCAGGGTTCGATCCTTGGGTTGGGAAAATCCCCTGGAGAAGGGAATGGCTACCCACTCCAGTATTCTTGCCTGGAGAATTCCATGGACAGAGGAGACTGGCGGGCTACAGTTCATGGGGTTGCAAAGAGTCGGATGTGACTAACACACACACAGAGAGGTATTATAAGGCAACTATGATGGAGAGGGCAAGGGAATTGAGAATGATTACAAAGAAGTGATTTTAAATAATGGACTGTGGAAACTAAGCTAGGTGGGCAAGAAAGTGAGGCTTGCTGCCTAGTGACCATGGAGGTGGAAGGGACCACAGTGGAGAATGAAAAGGTGGCAGGAACAGTAGACAGGAGGACCCAGTGGAGTTGAAGAATTGTTGGAAAGGATATTTGAGGGAAGTAAGCAGAGAATAGAGGAGTAGATGAATAGAGAATGGGATGTTTGAAATGGAAACTATGGAGAAGTTTGCTATTGGTGATGGTGCAGTTCTAAGATGTTAGCTATAGGAAATGGCAGCTGAGTTCAGGTAGAAGAAAAAAAAATTGCAAGTCAGGTGATCAAGAAATTGAAAGGCCTGAGAATTGGAAAAATTGTTCAATGGGTACTGGAGTCACTAAGAATTCTGGCAGCAGTGAGGAAAGAGGTATTGAGACATTTGTTAAGTCTTAAGTATTGAAATGGGGCTTCCCTGTGGCTCAGTGGTAGAGAACACACCCGCCAAGCAGGAGACATGGGTTCAATCCATGGGTTGGGAAGATCCCTTGGAGGAGGAAATGGCAACCCACTCCGGTATTCTTGTCTGGGAAATCCATGGACAGAGGAGCCTGGTGGGTTATAGTCGCAAGAGTTGGACAGACACAACGTACTGACTAAACCATACCAGGGCTTTCCTGGTGGCTCAGTGGTAAAGAATCCACCTGCGCATGCAGGAGACACAGACCTGATCCTGGTCTGGGAAGATCCCACGTGCCCTGGAGTAACAAAGCCCATGTGCCACAACTACTGAGCCTGTGCTCCAGAGCCAGGGGTCCCCAACTACTGAGCCCATGTGCTGCAACTCCTGAAGCCCACGCACCCTAGAGCCCGTGCTCTGAAACAAGAGAAGCTACTACAATAAGAAGCCATGCATGGCAACTAGAGAGTAGCCCCCACCCTACACAACTAGAGGAAAGCCCGCATGGCAACAAAGACCCAGCACAGCCAAAAATAAAGTTAAAAAAAAACAAAAACCCTACCACTCCCAACAAGTATTAAAATTGTTGGGGAATATCTTTTGAGGTCTATGTATTACATGAACAACTGAGAGCAGATGATATAATCTGTGGACATGAACATTAAAGAAGCTGGGAGGTTCAGAGAAGAGGGAGAAATATACAATGATTTTATGTCAGCAGCAACCGATTTCTGGCTAAAGTCAACTTCTTAGTTGTAGTCAAATAGATTATGAATGTTATTGCTAAACAGTTCCATTGGGAAAGAATCATATAAAGCAGTTGCTTTGTATAAATTTATTTAAAAATTTTGAATTACTATGCCTACCAATTGTCTGAAATTCTTTCAGAAATGGGATTCTGCAAAGCAGTAAATGCTTGAGTTTAGGTTCTAAGGGATATGGAGTCTGTTTAAACATTGTGGTGGTTTAGTTGCTAAGTCGTGTCTGTCTCTTGTGACCCCATGGACTGTAGCCCACCAGGATCCCCTGTCCCCAGGATTTTCCAGGCAAGAATGCTGGAGTGGGTTGCCATTTCCTTCTCCAGGGGGTCTTCCCAACTCAGGGATCGAACCCAGGTCTTCTGCACTGCAGGCAGATTCTTTACCGACTGAGCTATTAGGGAAGCCCTGTTTAAACATTCTTAGGGCACTAATAGTATAATACTAGGAAAATTGAGGTTAGTCAGTCATCCAAAGGCATGAGTAGGGCTGAAAATAAAAGAATGAGGGACTTCCCTGATGTTTCTGTGGCCAAGACTCTGCACTCCCGATCGCAGGTAGCTCAGGTTTGATCCTTGGTCAGGGAACTAAGATCCGACAGGCTGCGCAGCATGGCCAAAAAGGAAAATGTTAAAGACATCATGAAAGAAAGATAAAATTTTATGATGCTGCACAGTAAGTGTCATCAGCTTTCTAGCCCACAATAGCTGTGCCCATGTTTCTTGATGCCAAAACTCCAAGCTAACGTTAAGTATTTTAGGTTTTATTGTTGTTGTTCAATCGCTAAGTTGTATCCGACTCTTTGGTGATCCCATGGACCACAGACCACCAGGCTCCTCTGTTCATGGGATTTCCCAGGCAACTGGAGTGGGTTGCCATTTTCTTCTCCAGGCAGATTCTTTACCATTGAGCCACCAGGGAAGCCCCTCGGTTTTGTTACTTAGTATACAATTCCAGATTTCAAATATATAATGCTAGGATTCATTTTGCTGAGAGTGACAGAAAATCTATAAAGAAAGTGGTTTAAACAGAAGTTTCTTTTAAGTTTCTTAAGTATTGGAGCAGAGCATCCAGGAGTTGCAATTCTATGGAGTCCTCAGGAAGCCAATTTCCCTTAAATTTTTTAGTTGGCCATCCCTAGGATGAAGCCTTCTTTTTACTAGTCCAAGATAAAGCTCCAGCTGTCATACCAAAGTTCTAAGCAGCAGAATTCAGCAATGGTAGAGGGAAAAGAAAAGATGAACATATATGCCAGTAAGCTCTTAAAGATTCCTGCTGCCACATACATCCTGTTGGTGAGAAGTTGGTCTCCTGGCTATGTCAACTGAGCTGAAAGAAAAGAAAATGGCATACACAATAAAAAAATTCTATTGCTAGGGACTTTCTTGGTGGTCCAGTGTTTAAACTTCATGCTTCCATTGCGGGGGGGGGGGGGGGGGGCAGGGGTCATGGATTCAATCCCTGGTCAGGAAACAAGTTCCCTCATCTCATCATGTGGCCAAAAAAGAACAAATTCTACTGCTAGAAAGGAACAGAAAATGGATATTGAACTGGGGAAGTCTCTGCCACATGAATGAACAAGTAAGGTATAAGCACAAGGCATACGCTTCAGGCAGAATTTGCAACATTTAACAGATGGATAGAGAGAAGTAGGAGGAGAACAGGATAGATGTGACTACAGTTCATCTTTTCGTTTGGAGAAGAGAAGGCAGCAAGTGTAGGAATGTCTCACTTGGTAGTCTCTGAATGTGAAAAGTGTGGTGGAGGTGGAGTAGAGGACTTAAGAAACTAGTGAAGATCTGAAATACCTACTGGAAGGTAAATAAAAAGAACTGTCTAGCGATATAGAAGGAATACAGAGTAGAACTGATTGTCTAGAAAAAGACTGGACACTATCGAGATTTATGGTTGCCCTCACTCATACTCCATTCTTCCACCATTTCTGTACCTCCTCCTTGCGGAAATAGTTTCTACCAAGGAAAGGAAATTGTACCTAGGACTTCTTTGACGTCTTTGCCAATCCAATCAAGTAGAGGACATAGTCTTGTACCAAGCACAGACAGGTTAAGAATTAAGTGTGGGCTTTCTGACCCTGCACCACTGCGTTGGTTGCGGAAGTAAGCCCTGACTGGAGTCAGCAATAAACTTCCCTTTTTTTTCGGGGTGGGGGGGGGAATTAAGTGTGAAAGAAATTGACAAGACCTCCACTGATCAGGGATCCCTGGTGGTTACAATAAAACAAACTATAAGGCTCATGGGTTTCAAGGAAGAGAAATTCAGGTAATCTTAGGGAAACAGAGAAATTGCAATATCCACTGACCATAAACGAAAACTAAGAAAACACAAGAAAGTCAGCCAGAAGCAAGGGAGCTTCAGGGAAGTTATCATGGTATCCCTTTCACATGAGCATCTTCATAATGACAACTCTACAAGCCTTTTCCACTCTCCTAAGGATTGAACAATTCTTAGTTCTCAGAGGAGTCAGCATGATTCACTTATATAATTCTCAACAAACTTCTTGGATTGACTCCTTCATACCAGACTACATCAGGAGTTATCAACTAACCTCATAAAGTGGCACCCTTATGATTAGTATCTTAATCTACTATTAATGTATCAGTCAGGGTCCAGTCAGGACAGAGAAAACACATTAATTTGAACAAGGAAAACTTTATATAAGGAATCGGGTGGAGAAGGAGGTGGGAGGGGGGATCAGGATGGGGAATACATGTAAATCCATGGCTGATTCATGTCAATGTATGACAAAAACCACTACAATATTGTAAAGTAATTAGCCTCCAGCTAATAAAAATAAATGGGAAAAAAAATGGGAACAATTAAAAAAAAAAGAATCACTAACCAGTAACAGGGCTACTAAAGGTAAAGAAAGCTCTTAAGAATACAGAAATAGCAGCTATAGGAGCAGTCACTGCCTCTAGGGCTGAGGCAGGGAACTTTAAGGAAGGAGAAAATCTGGGAAGAAATTTCCATTGCAAGGCTGAGATTCAGGTTTTGTTGGACAGGGCGTTGCTGTGACCCACTGAGATCCAGGGCTTGAGAGGAGGCGTCAAAGAAACCAGTTAGGAAGCCACCCACTGGGAAGTTGCCAGCGGGCGCACCAGGAAGACAGCTGGGAAGTTGGCAGGGGGAGCAGTGGGCTTGCTGGGAAAACCTTCCTGTGAGGTAACACTGGGTATCCTACATGTCGCCAGTCCCTACACACTGCAAAAGAAAAAAAAACACCAGGACCAGGAAGAGAAGCAGCTTCCTTCTGCAGCAACCCTACAGCATCCATTGACGAGCTTAACAAAACTTGCCAACAAGCAAGAGAAGTACCTGAAGGGCTCAGATCCTGTTATTACAAGGCAGAGCAATGAAGGGTGGATTTAGCAGCTGAGAAATAGGTAATTGACACACCCACAAATCCGTGGTAGTCCTACAAGGCTCAATATAACTCAGTTTACCAAAACAGGGGTCAGGGATAGAGCACTTTATTCAGGAAGAAATGTTCACTGAACCAGTAGTTGAACTGGGTGGATGAGTCCAGCATCTTAAGAAAACTCTTTGGGCCCTCCTGAGTTCCAAGGCACTGGTGATTTCAGAATTTCTAAATAGGAGGGTAGGAGAGAGGGCAAGAGTATTTCTCTGGCATTTCCTCAGCAAGCACTGTCATTTTTTTGTTTTCACTTACATTGTTTATTCAACATGTTAAGAATTTGTGGGTGTCAGCTAAACCCACTGACTCAATAGAGAAATAATTCAGCTTCAAAATGGCTGGACAAAGGAAAGCCCACTTTATAGATTACTGGACTTATTGTTATTTGCTGATCAGGGAAGTTTATTACTTAAAAAAAAATTTTTTTTTTGGTCATACCAAGTGCTTGTGGGATCTTAGTTCCTCAACCAGTGATTGACTCCAGGCCTTAGGCAGTTAGAGCAGAGTCCTAACCATTGGACTGCCAGGAAATTCTACCTTTCCTGATCCTAATAAAATGTCATGGCTTTTACTATATGAAATGCAAAAAAGGTTAATTGTTGAACAAGTTTAACTCATTTTAAATACCACCCTGCTTCCCAATCAGTAAAGAATCTGCCTACAGTGTGGGAGAGACCTGGGTTCAATCCCTGGATCTGGAAGATCCCCTGGAAAAGGGAAAGGCAACCCATTTCGGTGTTCTTGCCTGGAGAATCCCATGAACAGAGGAGCCTGATGAGCTACAGTCCATGGGGTTGCAGAGTTGGACACGACTAACACATACACACATACCCCCCAACCTGAGTAATTTTACCTGTGCAATACATTATGAATCATCATTATTATGAAATAGAAATTCAACAATCAATGCTCTGGGAAACAGAATAATGGATTTTAAGTCAGCTACGGTAGTAACATCTTTCAGTTGATTGTATTCAGGTTTCCTACAGTAACAAATGCTGACAGCCAATTATCCTAAAGTGAAAAATGCCATCTCAGAACTATTTGTAAAGGTCAAGATTTCATACGATGAGATGGTGAAGGAATTTCAGACTATCACATGCTCCCTAGTGCTCCAGTGCTTCACCACTGCCTGGGTGGTTCAATTCCTAGTTAGGGAAGCCTTCCTTCTTGGGCTTCCCAAGGGGCACTAGTGGTAAAGAACCTGCCTGCCAATGAGGGAGATGTGGGTTCAGCCTCTGGACCAGGAAGATCCCCTGGAGGAGGAAATAGCAACCCACTATAGTATTCTTGCCTGGAGAATCCCACCGACAAAGGAGCCTGGTGGGCTATAAAGAGTCAGACATGACTGAGGTGACTTAGCATGCACATCAGACAGTGCTCTTCCATAAAACCAGCCAAGATGCTGTCATTAGATTAGCCATCCAGGGCTGAATCCTACATTAACAAGATGAATCAGACCAGACCAGAACCAATTTAAAAGTCCATCAGTTGGTCAACAAACAAGTGAGAACTGACCAATCAGTTTGGTGTTTATAATCGAGGCTGCACACTGGAAATCAGTTGAAAAACATAAATTGTCAGTGTTTGGGCCTCATTTTTTATTTCCAAATAAAAAACCATATTCAAAAAGAACAACTTTCAGGGGGAAGGAAACAAAATGGATGCCATTAGTTTTTTCCCAACTTCACCTTTTAAGTAAAAATTCTCCAGCAGTTATTGCCTTTGGGACACTCTCAACTTAAGTTCTTTTGAAATCACGAGTGAATTTTAGACCCCTTTTTATTTTTTTAAACCTAATTTGTAGGTTTCATTAGATTCCAAAAAAGGAGTCTATGACTCAGGTTAAGGACTACTGCCTTAGAGGATGTAAGAAACTAAACCCAACTAACAGATTATAAATTGGGAGGTATTAAAATGTAAATTTCGTGTTAAAATTTCAAAACTGATAACATACTAGCTCATGTATATGATTTAATTGCAAACTGAACACTAGAAAACAGATGCAAGATAATATATGGAAAAGTGAAGTCATTTTAGTAAACTGAGAAAACTGCATGGAGGCTGCTAATTATATTAAGCTCTATCAATAGTTTTTTACTAAGTTTTCTCAAAAATTACAAGAAACAATCCTGAGATGTCTTTCAGAGCTGCTTGTTTTCAGTCTTGTAGAAAGCTATTCTCCAAATTAAGTCATGCATATATCTGGCATTAATTAGTATTACTTACATGTTCTATCAAAATGCTCAAAAGCAAAATGACAGGAAACTAAATGCAGTGATACTTTCACTTCTACTTGAAATAAATTCTTTCCATGTTTCACCAAAATACACCACCAAATTAACTATATTCAAAGGAGTAGCACCATCCATTTAGGTATGCTAAATATTTGTTAATATCTATTGCTTTTCATCATTCAGGAAGTTTTCTAATTTCTACCTATCTAGTGTTCATTCACTTGACACTCAGCTTAAAAGATCATTGACTATTCTACTCTTAAAAGAAAAACAGTATTTTCTTAGAATTCCTTCATTTAATGAGATTTTTCTGGTTAAGTACAAATGTTAAGAAGAACTCTGCTAAATGTACTCCTTTGTCCCATTTAATGGTTTTTTTTTGCAATGTGGTTTCTGAGTGCCCATCAGTTGGCCAATATGAACAGTGAGATAAAACAAATGTTAATATGGTCAGTTAATACTGTTAGAAGACTCCCTTGTAGTCCTGTCAATGACTGAACTTTGGGCGTCTAGTATGAGAATTAGAAGAATTATTTTTTAAAAGCTCTTTCAAGTCCAAATTTTAAATGATTCTAATATATAATCTAATTGCAAAGTCCTGCAATAAGGACCTCTGATGTGAAACTAATTACTCAAACCAAAGAACAACCTATTGATACAAGTAACACTCAAGGATAAAGGGAACTCTAGTAATATTGCTGGCCATCATGTATGTCTAATTCCACCTACACATTTAAAATTCACTTGTCATCTGGGCACTAAGATATTCTTCTGCACAAAGTGTGACTCACTGTATCTATTTCCACAATAAAAAATACTTTAAAAAGTTAACAAAAGGGGGAAGCCAACACCCAGGATAAAGGATTTAATCCAGTAATTTATTCCACACTCATGATCGTTCTCTGTAATCAGAATACAAGTCATAAGAACAATCTATCAAATAATTTGCTGATAATCTTAAATAATGCAGCAAAGCATTACTTTTAATACTTCTCTGTTCTAAATTAAGTTTAAAAACTCAAACAGCAATCTTCATTTTCAATAAAAAAAGTTCTGAATTTAAAAAAAGGACACTATATCAAGCTGTTTCATAATTTAAGTTTTCCCATTTATAAAAACACTTTGGAAGCTTGAGGCTTTTACCTATTTCTCTACTCACCTGCCCCACCCCTCTCCCAATCTCACGTTAGTATAGGGTTGCTGCAAGAATGCTAGGCTTTAGACATTAATCTCTCCTTTAATATAGTACTTTAAAATCTGAAAAATTCAAAAAAAGATTACATGTCATGTATTTTTTTCAAATAAAAAAGGAAAACTAAGTGAATCAATTTTAGGCATACTAACAGTGTCCCTTTGAGGTAGAATGCTAAAAGGACTTTTGATCAAATCACAGCCTAATTGAAACCTCTGCATCAGAAACTAACTTCTCATAAATTCTCTCTAAAGTTAACTGTAGAGAATATTAGGTTTAACATATTAACAAGAGCCTTCCAAGACAATATACAGTGGGCAAGAATGTTAATCCTAAAACTGCTGCCTTCATGTACACTGAAAGCATGTAATTCTCCTATGATAGACATCCTAGATCCATTTTCAAAGTCTTTAGCATTCTATTACGAAAAAGCACAGCCATGCTAACTTCAGTACACAAACCATAACCCCACACCTACAAAACAAAAATAGAATTAGTGGCAGTTTATTGCCTTATACAAATTTAACCAACATGGCAACCATGCCAAAAGAATTAAAACATTTTCAGGACATATGTACAGACTGTACATCTCAAAAACAGTTAAACAATAAAATGCAAGAACAATCTGTGCATCATGTATCAAACTCAACAATAGGGTGAAGACATCAATGCAGTAAATGGGATTACAAAGGCACTTCCCTACACAAAAGAGGAAATGAAAATGCAGCCTACAGGGAGCTTGAAGAGTGCGTAACTACTGCACAATCTCAACTTGGGAGGGAAAAAAAAAGCAGATTTAATCCAATGTTTATAGGATTCAATGTGATCCACTTTTACAAAAAAATTGTCACACAGTCTCCTCTTTGTCTTTATGTTGTTTTTCTTGGCTCTCTGTTTCTATGCTTTGGCTCCTTCGGCGATCACGTTTGTCAGACTGGTCCTTGCTATCACTGTGATCTCGTTTGTGGGAACGTTCTTTGCTTCTGCTACGCTTCCTAGATTTTTCTTTGCTGGGGCTATGTTCTCGTTTTCTTTTTTCAACACTGTCAGTTCTTCCTTGACTGCCACTTCTACTCCGTTTATTTGATTTTTCTTTATTTTCATTTTTATGTTTACTTGATTTCTCTTTGCTCCTGCTTCTACTTCGTTTCCCTGCATTTCTACTTCTACTCCTACTTCTATGTTTTCTTTCTCTGCTTCTACTTCTACTATGTTTTCTCTCTTTCTTGGAATCTTTTTTGTCATCTCTATGTCGCCTATCATCTTTGTCTTCTTTATGTTTCTTTTCTTCTACCTCACCCCTACTTCTCCGTTCCTTGGACCGTTCTCGCGATCGCTCCTTTTCTCGGTCATTACCTCTTTCCTTATCATAGTCACGGTCTCGTCTTCTACCTCTCTCATTTTCTTTCTCTCTTTCCCGATCCCTGTCCCTTCTATCCCCTTTTCTATCACGACTTCGACTACGGCTTCGATGTCTTTCCCTACTCCTGCTATGCCTGCGTTCTAGCCCCCGATCAATACTCCGGGATCTTCGCCTTTCTTTCTCCCTTTCTTTGGCTTCACGCTCTAGTCGCTGGCGTTCTTTCTCTCTTTCTAATTCTCGATCAAAACTAGAAGACCCATGGCCTTCTCGATGATGGCTTCTACTTCTGGATCTTCTTGGGGACCTTCTTGGACTCAGTGATCTCCTTGGAGACCTAATATTCAGGAAAAAGGAGGAAGGGGAGAAAAAAACTGATTAAAACATAAGTGTCACACATCAAGAATAATTTAAACAAAATATTTGCCTGTTCTCATTTACAGTTGCATTAATTTGTTGAATATGCCCTTAAGGGTAGAAAATGGGGAAAAGATGACAAATTATACATAAGAATGTGATACTAATTTCCAATAATTTTTGTGTAAAGCACATTTTAAAGCTGTGGTAACTCAAGAATTGCATTACCTTGAACGTCTGCGCTCAACATGTCTGTCTATTTCCTCAGTGCCTTCCTTTCCATCCTTCTTGATTTTCCTTGGCCTGGTTTTAATCTGTTGATCAATATTTTTCTGAACTGGAACCGGAATTCTTGGAAACAAAGTAGAAAACCACTCCAGTTTTGTGAGAAAAGATCGCAGCATTTCTCCAATGGTCATTACACAGCCTCCACCAGCCTTCACATCTAGGTCCTACAGAAACACAAAAGATATCCTGGCCGTCAAAAAATTTATCTCAATAAATAAAAAAATACTATAAAAAATATAACCATCTTTGGAATCTCAAATACAAAAAAATTCTAACAGAAAAATTTTAATTTGTGTACCTTTCTAATCTGGTAATGAATGATACAGAGAAATATCTGGGCTCAGTGTGTGCATGCAGGTGAGAACAAACCCTGCAACCTCATGGACATAAAGAGAAGTGACCTCACTCAGTTAAAAAAAAATATGAAACACCCCCTTACATTACTAAACTATTCAGAACAATCAAATTTATATTCCACATACCTACTAACTATACATTTTATTTCTGTGGACATGTTTGCACACATCGTTCCTAGCAGTGTAACCTAGCTATATATGAACTACTTTAAACAGTTCCTGTCTAAAGATTATCTTTTAACAACTCTAATATAAAATGAAGCCCTAACAAAACTGGAAGCAATAGCAAACCAACTGCCATGAAGCAGTGAGGTTTCTAATTCAGAGTTATGTAGAAAATAAATAAATAAACAAATAATTGGAAACGCATAATCCATGATGACCATTGTCTCTGAAAAGGGTCATTACCGCATGAAGGCCTTCTTGCTATGCCCTCTCACAGCTCAGGACATGTTAGTCAGCTATTGTCAGTCCCAAACCTACAGTGCAAGCACACAAGGAAAGTGAGATTTGTTATCTAAACAGGAAAACAAGAGCTAAAGGTAAAACTGCTTGCACTCACACACATTTAAGTGTTCAGATATACAGTATTTCCAAATATAATCGCTGCAGATATCTAAGGAAGAAAACAATAAGTTAGCTTAAATAGAAAGCCTCAGGTTTGTAAATACAATAAAAAACAGATTAAACAGAAGCATTCAGAAACAAACCTAATACCAATTATGAAGCGGGACATGCTTTTTAAATATAGAAAGGAGAAGCACCCCGGCCTGAAAAACCTTATCTAAAAAGAAAAAACTTTAAAGATTGTGATTATCTACCACGCTTTTGGCCTCTTCCGAGATGATAAACAGACTGTAAATAGTCTGTTTACAAAAAAAAAAAGTGCAGAGAAAAATTCTCCTTGTCTACATGAGTGAGATTCTTTTAATTGTGCACGGAGTAATAAAAATACACCAGAAAGATTTCCATTAGGACTATCCTTTAATACAACCAATTCTTTGGATACATTTAAAATAGGACTACTAAAACACCACTCAGTTTACTTTATGAACCTTAAAACAAAGTATAATCGTGGGGATAGATATATGGACAACAGTGATCATTATTAAGATCCATTTTGTGATCTTGGACTTTAATACATGTATGATTTAAATCTGACACAGCAATGTTTTCCAAAGTACTTTCTGAGCATATGTAACAAGCTCAACCTTAAGTTTGAATGCTAAGTTTCATATTTAAAAAAAAAATTCTGAACTACTAAAAAGAGGTTTCTTTCTATAAACATGTATATAATATACTAAGAGTTAGAAAGCTGGGACTGAAATAGTCTGATCACCTTGAACAAGTTATCTAAGCTCTCACCCTATTTAAATTCCACTCAGCTCTTCAATTCTGCACTTCTATGCAAATGGAAATATTACTATTTGGTGGAAGTTATAGGGTAAAAAACTGAAAAGTCCCAGAATATTAAAAAAAAAAAAGCAATAATTAATTACTATTTCTATGTGCATGGCTTACCACCTCAATCTTGAGCATGGCCAACTAAGAAGTCACTATCAACTGTACAAGTCAAGATCAAAACAATACACAGAACACAATTAGGAAGAGACAGCTTTCAATAGTTAGCAAAATAAATCTAAACAATATAAAAATGTGAAAACAAGACTTAAAAATTTAACCCAAGGCATATAAAATCCACCCTAATCTTAGTAATAGGACATTAATTCCTAACGTATGTGAGTGAAATAAATTTAGGTACAGAAAACTCTGGAAGATGTTAAACCATCAATAAATAAAAAATATTTAAAAAGAATAATCAGAAGAAAATTAATTATTACCCTTGTTGACATACCTCTTCATCATCAAGGAAGGATTCAAACCAGTCCCACAGATCTGTAGGGGGCTGTGTGTACCTAGAATTACAAAAGACTGATTAAGCTTAAGTCAATTAAAATAAGATATTTATTGAAAATATAGAGAAACACATGCTCACCTTATATACATAAATCCAAGGGCTCTAATATATGGAGAGTCTGTGTGTGTTATAAGACCCATCACTTGCTTGCGAGTTAATTTCAGAGTAAATAATTTGTATAACAGGCAAAAAGCTGTAGAAACAATTCCTCCTGTTCCAACACCTCGAACCTTTAAGGGAAAGAATTAAGAAAGTGGTAAAATAATTAACAGAGATACTTAGTACCAATTGATTAATCCTGTTAGGTATTAACAGGAGATACAATCCAGAACTGAGAACAGACCATTAAAAAAAAAATGCTTTTCTAACACCAGGGAACACTTGAATTTAGATTTTTAAAAAACATAAACTAATTGTAACTTGGCATGTAACTGACAAATTTTTAGTTTTCTGAATATAAACTCAGTTATCAGACACAGAAAAACTGAAAAATGCACGTACTTCTACTTACCCCTCCGCACATCCCTGTTTGGCCAGCTGTTTTCCTGCTTCCTTTCTCCCATGGTTCAACATGCGTGACCTGAAAATAGAAAAGAGAAACACAACAAACATTCATGCTTTGAATTTTTAAAAAATGATTCAAGTAAACCCCAATCCATAATAGAGCAGCTCTTCCAAAAGTTTGAAAGTTGGGCATTTTGACATGATGTATTATTTATTTTGTTTACATACATTTTAAAGTATGTAAACCACCTCTGAAAACTGCTTAGATATTTAAATAGCACCAATAAAGCAACTAGGGTTTAACAAAACCTTAACAACTTTACACTGCAGAAATCACATTAAACTAGCTTTGTAGGAAGTAGATACAGGTGGAGACATGAAATTTCTAGTCTTATACACTTAAAAATTGATAATCAACTTTGTATTATGAATTACTTAAAAAATAAAAATCCTCATTTTAAAATGGATTTAAAGCCCCAACTTAAAGTAGAAAGTATTAACAAGTTTAAGTATTTATAAAAAAAAAAAACTTTAAAATACCCTTAATATTTCAGTTTTGTGGTGATTTAAAATTCCACATTATAAGGTAAAGAAAAAACTTGAAAAAAAGAATTAAAAAAATACAAAAAGGAAAAAACGAAGTATGCTAAAGTAGTAACAAATTACTTCTGATGCAACATCATGAAACTTTGTATTTACACATTTTTTTAAAACCATGATCAAGCATTATGTTCATTTCTGACTAAAGATGAAATTACAAAGGCCATACCTACACATAGATTATTTTAGTTACTGTATATTTTCAGCCGGATTATATGAACCAATTCAATTTTCCCCCAAAATATAAACTGGGTCAAAAACAGTAAGTATAACTTGCACTGTCAAGTATATTCAAAGATACAGATCTTTGCTAAAGTGGGGCACCCTATAAAAACAATATATTTCACCTAAAAACAGCAAAGAAAGAATATTAGCTGTACAACAGATACAACAAAGGTGTTTTGGAAAAATAAGACCCATATTTGTTTCTTAACTTGAAACAAAACCAAATGGTTTTGAAATCCTGTTCTTTCACTACGTATTTCTAAAATGTTACTTCCACCCATCCACTATTACATGAAATAGTCCTTGTCAGTGACTCAGACAGAAAAGCATTCATTTAACTGTAAACACTACACTATTTTGCTCAGTGGACTAAGCTGCACTGCTTTAGAGTTTTATTTCCTTCCCCTACCTTGCTGTGAAGAGATGTTTCAATTCCTTAAAGGCTAACCAAAAGGGTGGATGCCAAACAAAATCGACTTACAAAATAGGAAGCCTACATAGTTCAACGATTATTTGATCTGGATAACAAAACCCGAGTCTTCGGTTTTATAACTAAATTTAAATAATTTGTAGTAGAATCTTAAAGTGTTTCAAGACACAGTATGTAAAATCTGAAAACAAGCTTTTCCCTCAGTCGTATTAACATTTGCCTAGGTTATTAAACAGAACCTGCCACAAAGAGCAGGAACCCTATCTTCAACTGACTGAAGTTTAAGGCATAAATAAGGCTAAGGGTTAAATATTCACCACATTGTATCCACACTGAAAAAGGCCTTACCTTAAAAAAAGAAAAAACAAAACAAAACTAGTTCACAATATTACAATTACTTACAATGCTTAGTACACCGAAATTTCAGTTTACTTTATATACCCAAAGTTGAACTAATATTCTCAAAATAAGATCAAAAGCAACTAGTATCTCAAAATCCTTTAATAAGCTATTCACTTATTGGGGGAAAGGTGGATAAAACATAACCTAAAGGCGAATAAAGAAAATTTCCTCTCTTATCACCTCTACAGATATGTTCAGGTCAGGGAAGATACTTTATGTGGTCTGTCAAGTGGTTTTTAGGAGTCAATACAGACAAAACGTATTGTATTATGGCAGATGTCCTAGTTTAAGTATTTAAAGACCGTTAAGACTCACTGATATTCTTTAATAGTATAAATTTACCTTAGGAGGCCTGGAAGATAATTTTAAAACTACATATTTTTAGGTAAATGAAGAAAGCCTACCAAATTCATGAGGAAAAGACCAAAACCAATGGTCAAAAAAAAAACAAAAATCTAAGTAGCCGTTCATTTAACCAGGGAAATGCATTTATGGCGATTGAGCATGATTAATAATGCATACCTCTACCTGCGACCCTGGGCTGCTCCGAGCCTCGCTGCAAGACTGAGTCAATCCTGCTAACGAAACAAGAACTGAGACAAGAGTGCAGTGAGGAGGCGCCAGGTGAGCTCCCCAGCACAGCCAAGCCAGCACCGACCCTGCCGCAGAAGCCCAGGGCCCAGATAATTCTAAACAAGCCCAACGCACAGGTGACTGAAACCACTCACTCCTGACCTCCTGCTGCTAAAATTTCCAGGCCTTCGGTCCATCTTTTCCACTTGCACCTCTCCACCCTCGACCCTCCCACCCCACCCGACACACACACTGACCATTTCCCTGTCCGGATCGGATAGTGAATACCAACAACACGAGGCCAACATTGAAGTCAATACACGAACTGGCCCGGGGTGAGCGGGAGAAGCACCAACAAGTTGGCACTGAGCAGATCCACGTCAAAAGAAAGAAATTTAAACTGTAAACTGGAGAGACTTCAGTTACTCGTTTCTCCTCTCCCCCAGTCCTCCCTTCCCAACTCCCCCCAGGGGTGGGCAGGAGGTTGGGGGAAGAGAGAGATTAATGGCGGCGGGCTCTCCCGGCCCTAAAAATCTGAAAAGGAAATGAGAGGGCGGCCCCACTTTGACCCCTCCCTGGCGAACTACAGGCCACAGCTCCCCCTCCGTTCAACCTTCCCATATCTACTGATTATCAGACCTCGAGGGCCGCCTCCGCCCGTTTCCTCCATACCCCTTCCTCGGAACTTAACACCCCCCCCACCCCGCCAAGTCTAGACGCTTCGTACCTTAAAGTAGATCTCGTCCACCACCTCGTGGTAGGTCTTGAGCTCGTAGAGCTGCACTTTAAAGTAAGGCGACGACAGGATATTGGTCAAGATCATGGGGTTGAGGTTCATAGTCTTTTCGTTGCCCCACAGCGGCAGCACATTGCCCTGCTTGCCCGAGACTGCCGGCTTGGTGGTGCCGCCGCTGCCGCACTGCTGCTGCTGCTGGGCTGCGGCCGCTGCCGCCTGGTGCTGCGGCTGCGAGTTGCCTGTCAGCGCGGGGCTGTTGTTAGCCATGTTGCGGCGGAAGGAAGGAGGGAGGGAGAAGGGAGGGGGAGGCGGCCAAGCTCGATCTCGCTCTTCGGGACAACGGTCCGGGACCCTACTCCATGGAACGCCGTCGAAGAGGGGGCCGCCTTGCTGTCCCCCAGCTGGGTGAGGGAGGGCAAACGGGACGTAAGAGACGGACCCCTGGTCGAGAGCAGACGCCGAATCGTGGGCCTCAAGAACTCCAAGCAGACACTGAGCCGGCGGGCCTGGTAGCGCGCTCTCTTCCGCCAACTGCCCCTGGGAGCAAGATGGCGGCCCCGGCGGATATGACGCAACACGCCCCAGAATTCCAAGCTTAGCCGACGGCCAATCAGAGACGCCCAGGTGGGCTGGAGATTCCTCTTCCTAGTTCCGCGAGTTCCGCGCGCACTGCGGTCGCGGCCCTGGCCTCACTGCCTAACTCTTTGGAGACTTACACTGGGGATTTGGCGGCCAGGGGCGGGGATTATCTGTCTGATCTGTATGTTGGACCGCGGCCCCGGTTTCTCCTTTTCGGAAGCTTAGCGGGAAGGCGTTCGGAGGGCTGTGTGCTTGCAAATTCCTGACTCTTGATTCCTGTGGAGTCTCCTGGGTTCACAGTTTTCGTATTCTCTGATAGGACCGCACTCATTCATGTGATACCTATGCAAAGTCGTCTGCCAGGCTGTAGTGTCTGACCGGAGGTCTTATTATTGGAGCCTAAATTTATTCAACAGTAAGGTCGGGATAACATTTTACTGGACTGTTAAAAAAAAAAGTCATTTTAGCATTAAAAGAACTGCTGTACCTGTAGCGCCGTTTTGTTACGTGATTTCTATTTTGAGTACTTCCATTCTGCCGGTGCACTCTGACTGGGGGAGGAAGAGGTGGAAGAAGCTGGTGGGTGTGAAAAGGAGTCAGAATCGGTCTCACCTTTCAAAAGCTGCTGTTAACCTAGAGAAGATTTATGGTGTTTGAGAGCTAAGAGAATCTAAAAAAGGCAGTAAAGTTTGTGCAAGTATTCATGAACTGGGCAGTTTTATAAACAGAAAGCAGCCTGAGTATCCATAGAAGCAAGGAAGATCAAGCTCAGTAGCGGGTAGTCTGGCCGACCGAGGCCAGGAAATACACTTATGGGGGAGTAACGACTGGATAGGAATTAGACCACCTAAGTGCCTGGAATGCCAAGATGAAACATTAGGAAGTTAATGTCATTTAAACTCAAGGGTTACAGCTATGACTCCAAAGTCACCTTCGATGGTAATACGCCTAATAGTCTCTGGTTCCAGTTCATCTTCACAGTGTTGCCAGAGTCATCCTTCGAAAAGTGCCGCACTCCTTACTCAAAACCTTGGATGCTCAGCGTTCTCCTAATTGCCAAAATCCAAGGACATTTTCCATTCTCCATCCTATTTGATTTCTCGCTGTGGCACTTTAATCATTTAATCTTGCCTAGAAACTGTTGAAGTTGGAAGTTTGAAGGTGGAGGTTTTTTTTTTTTTTTTAAGTATTTAAACTTTTTATTATGTATTGGAATAGAGACTATTAACAGTGTTGTGTTCTTTTCAGGTGAACATTGAAGTGACTCAGCCATACGTATACATGTATCTACTCTCCCCCAAACTCCCCTCCCATCCGGGCTGCCACAGAACATTGAGCAGAGTTCTTTGCTCAAATACAGTAGGTCCTTAGTGGTTATCCATCTTTTTTTCTTTTTTTTTTTTTAGCCGGCCACCAGCCCGGCTTATTTAAAAGGGGTGGGGACACGACAAGCGCTGAGACGCACAGCCACTGCCGGGAGAGAGCGTGGTCGGACCTCCTCCTCCGGTTATCCATCTTAAATGTAGCAGTGTGTACATGTCCATGCCAAGCTCCCTAACCATTCCTTCCCCCTATTCTTACCCCCACCCCAAGCTTAAGTTGGTTCTCTGTGAGTCTGTTTCCTAAGTTCATTTGTATTTCTTTTTAGATTCCATATATAAGGGATGTCATATATTTTTCCTTCTCTGTCTGACTTAATTGAAGGTGGAGATCTTAAGTTCAGTGGCTTAGACACAGAGGAGGGGAAAAGGATAAGACAGAAACTTGGGGGAAAATCCACACTTGGATGAAGTTGAACCAGTAGGAGACAGTGGTATGACAATGCAAGGAAAGATGAATGAGAAATGAATGATTAGAGTGATTAATATTTAGAGCTGAACAGTAGGTAAGTGATCATCCTGTCTAGTTCCTTTATTTATATTGGAGAACTAAAGCTTTCAGAAGTGGTTTTTAACTTCCTAGTAAATCTTGTTTTTCTATACATTAGTATAGACTTACTTCCCAAGGAAAATAGATGATCCCAGATTTTAATGAATTACTGTTAAAAATAGCATGGAAAAAATTTTGAACCCAGTTTTTCCTTTATGTGTATTTTTTTTGCTTTGATAGTAAGTTTATTAAGTTTACTCAATGACATTAATTGCCAAATCCTACTAAATGCTTTCAGTTCAGTTCATGTTGTGTCCGACTCTGCGACCCCATGAACCATGACCGCCAGGCCTCCCTGTCCATCACCAACTCCCAGAGTTCACCCAAACTCATGTTCATCGAGTCGGTGATGCCATCCAACCATCTCATCCTCTGTTGTCCCCATCTCCTCCTGCCCTCAATCTTTCCCAGCATCAGGGTCTTTTCCAATGAGTCAGCTCTTCGAATCAGGAAGCCAAAGTATTTGGAGTTTCAGCTTCAACATCAGTCCTTCCAATGAATACCCAGGACTGATCTTCATGCTTAAATCTTTAAAAAATTCATTTACCTCTAGACTGAGTGGAAAGCTTAGTAGAGAGATTGAAGTTTGATGTCAAAGTTTCAGTGGCATCAAATTAAGTATTAATATTAAATCAGGTATTAAGATAAAGTGCTTGACATAGTCAATGAATCCCTAAAACAGCCTGAATATAGAACTATTATCCCCATTTTAAAAGTTATATTTAACTTAGGAATACTACACTGCACATAGATAAAGCTGGGAAGTTTGGTTTGCTTCATTTTGATACATGTACACTTATTGTCTTAGTCTTTGCAGGCTATAAAAAAAAATCACAGACTGAGTAACTTATTAACAACAAAAATTTTTTACAGTTCTGGAGAGTCCAAGGCCAAGGGAAAACTCTTCCTGCTTCATGGTTGGCCCCTTCTAGCTATGTAATCACAAGATTGAAGTGATGTGGAAGTTCTCTGAGATTTCTAAGAGCACCAACCCCATTTGTGAGGGCTGCTCTCTCAAGATTTAAGTACTTCTCAAAGGCTCCACCTCCTAATACCATCATTTTGGGGGATTAGGGTTTCAAATTCTAACTTCAAGGGTTAGAACTTTGAGAGGGACCCTTAGGTCTACCTCAGTGCCCATTAAAGTATCATCACAATCAAGTTAACAATCATACATCATCCCAAAAGTTCTCTTGTGCCCTTTTGTAATCCAGTCTCTCCCTCCATCTCCGTCCCTAGCAATCACCTTCTGTCAATATAGATTAGTTTGCATTTTCTTGAATTATAATAAATAAATACAATCATACACTAGGTTCCCTTTTTACCTGGCTTCTTTGACTCAATAATTTTGATATTCATCCTTGTTGCTTATATCAGTTGTATATGTGCTTATTTTATTTTTTTACTGTGTAGCATTACATGGTATGGAATTACTACTATTTGTTTACCCAATTACCTGCTGGTGGACATGTGGATTTCTAATTTTTGTCTATTACAAATAAAGTCACTATGTACATTTGTGTACTAGTCTTTGTGTAGAAGTTTTTGTTTCTCTTGGTGAAATACCTAGACATAAGACTGACTGAGTCATATGATAGGTATATGTTTAACTTTTTAAGAAACAGCCAAACTGTTTTGCAAGGTGACAGTACCATTTTACATTAACACCAGCAAAATCTGATAGTTCCAGTTGCCCCATAAACTCATCAACACTTAGTATGAGGATTTTTTTTTTCTTTAATTTTAGTCATTCTAAAGGGTGTGCAGTAGTATCTCACTGTGGTTTTAATTTACACTTCCCTTATGACTAATGATGTTGAACATCATTTCAGGTACTTACCAGCATTCATATACCTTCTGTTGTGAAGTAACTTCAAATCTTTTGCCCATTTATTTATGTGGTTGGTTGTCTTGTTGGGTTGGAAGATTTTTTTTTACATGGTCTGGATAGAAATCCTTTGAAACATGTGTTACAAAGATTTGCAGTCTGTTTCCTGCCTTTTAATTTTGCTAGTGGTGTCTTTCAAATACTTTTTTTATCTTGATGAAGTCCAAGTTACGAAATTTTTGTTTTGCTGATGATTTGTGCTCTTTTTGTTCTAAACACTTCCATCTTTAAGATTGCAATGCTTCTCTTATGTTTTCTAAAAGTTTTATAATTTGAGAATTGGTACTTAGGTTTGTGATCCATTTTGAGTTAATTTTTGCCTATGGTGTAAGGTAGAGTTGATTTTCTTTCTTTCTTTTCCCCATGTGGCTATTTAATTGATCCAGCACCATTTGTTGAAAAGACTTATTTCCCTGTTGAATTGCTTTAGCATTTTTGTCAAAAATCAACTGACCCATCCTGTATGAATCTACTTCTGAACTCTACTTTGTTCCATTGGTCTTTATCTTTTCGCCAATACCAAACTACCTTGATTACTGCAGCTTTATAGTAGGTTTTGAAATCAAGTAGGTTAGGTCTTCCAACTTCATTCTTTCTTTTAAAAATTGCTTTGGTTACTCTGGGGCCTTTGTGTTTCCATCAATTACTTAAAAAAAAAAAAGCCTGGCATGTGGAAGGTGCTTGATAAACATGTATCATTTATGAATAAGAATTAAAATAATTGCCATATGTAACAAAAATAACAAAGTTATTACATAAACATAAAGAAGAATTTATTGTTCAAAACAAACTACAAAAACATCAATCACAATTCTAAAGTAACAAAAGAAGCCATTGACTAAAGTACCCAAGAATAAAAATCTGATACTACTGATAAGTTGTTAAAAATGGTCAAAAGTGTTAGACAAAGCTATCCCTGTTTCCTTGGTTATGACTTCAAAATACTGAATCAGATGAGGTATGAATTGAGATTTAAGAATTATCAGGTTTGGGGAAAAATGGATACATGTATATGTATGGCTGAACCCCTTTGCAATTTGCCCGAAACTATCACAACGTTGTTAACTGGCTATATCCCAATACAAAAGAAAAATTTTTAAGTTTGGGAAAAAAAATTTAAAAAATAAAAGAATTATCAGGTGTTAGTAGAACTTGTCAATTGTTTCACAATAAACATAAACCATCCTACTATATGTGTTAAACTTACACAGTGAAGTATATCAATTATTTTTCAACAAATTGAGAGAATAAAACAATCAATTCCTGGTCTGGGAAGATCCCACATGCTGCGGAGCGATGAAGCCCATGTGCCACAACTATTGAGCCTGTGCTCTAGAACCAGGAGGCTGCAACTACTGCTCCCGTATGTGCCACAAATATTGACGCCCGTGTGCCCTAGGGCCCATGCTCCACAACAAGGGAAGTCACCGCAATGAGAAGCCTGTGCACCACAACTAGAGAGTAGCCCCCACGCACCACAACCAGAGAAAAGCCCGCACAGGAACGAAACACCAGCACAGCCAAAAATAAAGAAAAATTATAAAAATAAATAAAAGAAACTAATTGCAACACATCTGACTCCAAATGTTAGCAGTTTCCCCCAACCCCACAAACCAACCAATTTTTCATCTCTTTGTACACTATGTGTCCTACAATTTAATTGCAGTCCTGACACTAATTACTCGGAGTTAGCACATACTGCTCAGGTCAAGGGCTCAGTCCCACATGACTTCCCAATTTAGGCATCAGTCACAAGGAGTGGTGAATGAGAGCAGGACTCTTAGGGCTCTCCAGCTGCAAGTCCTTTCTGTGCCCCTTGGTTCTTGTTTGTAGAAAATAGGCTTCATTCAACCTCCTTGACCTTCCCTGAGTTCCTATCACCGCTCACAGAACTCAGAACACAGAACTTTGCTTCTTACTACAAAGGCTATAGCCAGATGAAGAGGTACATAGAGTGAGGTTTAGAAGGACCTCAGTGCAGAAGCTTCTATCCCTGTGGAGTTCTGGATGCACCAGCATACAGATGCATGGCTGTCTTCATCAATCTGGAAGTTCTCTGAACTCCATTACTTAGAGGTTTTGTGAGGTTCTATTATTGATACATTGGGATGCTTGATTGAATCATAAGCCAAGGTCAGAAAGAAAGAAAGTGAAGTTGCTCAGTCGTGTCTGACTCTGCTACCCCATGGACTGTAGCCCACCAGGCTCCTCCATCCATGGTATTTTACATGCAAGAATACTGGAGTGGGTTGCCATTTTCTTCTCCAGGGGAGGAGGTCAGCATAGGGCTGAAAGTTTCAACCTTCTAATTACCTGATTTGGGTTTATCTGGCAACCAGTTTGTATCTGAAGCTATCTAAGTGCCCAGCCAGAATCACTTTACTAGCATATAAATGATACTCACCAAACAAACAAACAACCCCACCAAAAAACCAAACAAATAACCCCTCATCATTCTAGAGATTTGAAGGATCTTAGAAGCTCTTGTTGGGAGTTCCCTGGTTGCCTAGTGGTTAGGACTCTGGGCATTTACTGCTGTGGCCTGGGTTCAATCTCTGGTTGGGGAACTGAGATCTTGCAAATACTGCAGCATGGCCAAAAAAAGAAAAGCAAAACAAAACAAGAAGCTCTTATTTTTGGAACTGAGGACTAAGAACCAAATATTATAACAAAATATGCTCCTATTACTCCTATCACTTAGGAAATTAACAAGGGCTTTAGAAGTTCTAGTGCTAAGAACTGAAGACAAAGACCAAACATATATATTTCTCAATATACAATATTTATTTATTAAATGAAGAAACAAATTAATAAATTATTGGTTCCACTTGGAGAGTAAGCCTGATTCAAAGTCTTCAGTAAATGTGAGGACAGCCCAGGAAGTCAGTTAACTCCATGTCAGAGAAGGATAGACATGTGTCTCAAAGATGCATCAGTGTTATTCAAGGGCGAAGCAGTAATCATGATGTAAAGTAACATTCATAAGAATGAACCTGAATTATTTAAATTATGGTTACGAAGGCATGGGTTTATTTTAGAAAAGATATGCAAATTTTAGAAAAAAATTACATAAAGTTATTAGTTATTTAAGTTTTAAATGATTAACACCTAGTTATCTGAAAAAGCCTTATCTTCATCATTTCATGTAAGTGGGATGTTGCTGTAAAAAAAGGATAGTCAGTAGTTAAGAACACAAACTCTGGGGCTTCCCTGGGGGCTCAGTGGTAAAGAATCTGCCTGCTAATGCAGGGGACATGGATTCAATCCCTGCCACGTGCAGGAAAGTTACAATGCTATAACAAAACTCCTTTCAGATCCATCTACTTGTTTATATGAATGAGGTCTTTAGCACTTGCATATACAAGTATGAAAAAAATAGCACGAATTCCCTGGTGGTCCAGGGGTTAGGACTTGGTGCTTTCACTGTGGTAGCCCAGGTTCAATCCCTGGTCATGGAGGAACTGAGATCCTTCAAACTGCAAAGAATTGCCAAAAAAAGGATAGTATTGATATTATGCTGTGTCTCATCTTTTTTATTTTTATTTTTTGCCTTGCTGCACAGGATCTTAGTTCCCTGACCAGGGATTTAACTCATGTCCCCTGCAGTGGAAGCCTGGAGTCTTAACCATCAGACCACAAGGAAAGTCCCATGTGTCTCATCTTAGAAATCAGCAATATTCATAAACAGCTACATGTACTATTTAAAAAGATATATCTTATTAAAAGATGTATTTCTCATAAAATGTTGCTTTCATGTTTAATAATCACTTATCAATATTTATAGTATGTGCCATTTTGATCAACTGTGCATTAATAGTAACTGTTGAAAACAATCAGATAGAAGAAAAACATTAACACTTAGAGCCTTATACTCCTAGGAGATGAAATTATTTTCTTTAACATATATAGTTGTTTAGAGAGAAGTATGATAAGGTGATCACTAGAAGATGTGTGAACATAAAGATGTCATTTGGAAAAAATTTTATAAGTAGAATGAAAATACTGGATAAAGGAGGAGTGATATAAAATTTCTTACTTCATATGGAGCTTTTTCATGTCTTTTTTTTTTTAATTGGAGGATAATTGCAATGTGGTGGTGGTCTCTGCCGTACGTCAGTGTGAATCAGTCATAATCATATATATATATCCCCTCTCTCGTGAGCCTCTCCCAACCCCCTTCCACCCCTCTAGGCCATCACAGAGCACCAGGGGGCTCCCTGTGTTATGCAGCAGCTTCCTGCTAGTTTTCTATTTTATACATCAGAATGTATACATGTAATGTTACTTTCTCAATTTGACCTGCCCTCTCCTTCTCCCACTGTGTTCACTAGTCTGTTTTCTACGTCTGTGTCTCCATTTCTTCACTGTAAATAGGTTTCTCAGTACTATTTTTCTAGATTCCATATATATGCATTAACATACGATTTCTCTTTCTGACTTCACTCTGTGCAATAGGCTTTAAGTTCATCCACCTCATTAGAACCGACTCAAATGCATTCATTTCTACGGCTGAGTCACAGTTAACTGTACCACAGCTTCTTTATCCATTCATCTGTCAGGGGACATCTAGATTGCTTCCATGTCCCAGCTGTTGTAAATATACTGTAATGAACATTGGGGTACATGTGTCTTTTAGAATTGCGGTTTTCTCAGGGTATGTTTCAGTAGTGGGATTGCTGGTTCATATGGTAGTTTTATTTCTAGTTTGTTAAGGAATCCCCATACTGTTCTCCATATGGCTGTACCAATTTACATTCCCACTTCATGTCTTCTTAAAATGACTGCTGTATCAGTTAGCTATAGTATTAAATTTCACTGAATACTTTTAAAAAATTTTTATTTTTTGGTAGCACTGCACAGCATTTGGGATCTTAGTTTCTTGACCAGGGATTGAACCTGTGCCCCCTGTAGTGGAAGCACAGAGTCTTAACCACTGGACCACCAAGGAAGTCCTACACTGAATATTTTTTAAAAAGCAGTGTAAATATTATTTTCAAACATCAATATTTATAATACATAGCAAATTAGATCCATTACAACCACTTAAGCATTTGGTGAAAAACTTGACATCAGTTAAAAAATGTGAGCAATTAAGAGAACAAGAAGACAAGCCACAAACTGGGAGAAAATACCAGACATATACAATAAAGGACTTTTATCCAAAATATACAAAGAATGAGAAATTCAGCAAGAAAATTAACAAGCTGATTAAAAAATGAGCAAAAGATCTAAGCAGCCACCTTGCCAAAGAAAATATTGCTTCCCTCGTGGTTCAGTGCTAAAGAATCCGCCTGCCAATGCAGGAGACACAGGATCAATCCCTGTGTGAAGAAGATACCCTGGAGAAGGAAATGGCAACCTACTTCAGTATTCTTGCCTGGGAAGTCCCTTGGACAGAGGAGCCTGGTAGGCTATATATACTGTCCATGAGGTCGCAAAAGACTCGGATATGATTTAGTGGCTAAACAACAACAAAGAAAACATACAGATAGCCAATAAACATATGAAGGACTTCCCCTGCAGTTCTGTGGTTAAGACTCTGAGCGTCCACTGCAGGGGGTGCAGGTTTGATCCCTGATCAAGGAATTAAGATCCCACATTCCGTGTAGTGTGGCCAAAAGTTTAAAAAAATATGTGTATATGTATAATAAACATATGAAAAGATGTTCAACATTATGTCTTTAGGAAATCCCACTATACACTTATTAGAGTGGCCCAAATTCAGAACACTGACAACACCAAATGCTGATGGGATGAGAAGCAGAAACTCTCATTCATTGTTGATGGAAAAGCAAATGTTATAGCCACTCTGGAAGACAGTTTGGCAATTTCTTACAAAACTAAACATAATTAAGGATTCTGATTACCCTTTGCAATGTGTGTCGGGTGGGTATTTCTCCATACCATCAAGCCATGCTCAAGACACTCATGCTTGATGCTCAGGACACCAAGTGGGTGTCCTACAGTTCAAATTAACTTTGACAAGGTCTACCTGGAGATTATGTCAGACCCCATAGGTTAAGGGCTCCTACAAGTCTGCCCACCCCTTCCTCTCAGTTAGACGTTGGTTACAAGTCTAGGTTGATACCTGTGCTGCTGCTTCTTTTAACATTTATTTATTTATTTGGCTGCTCTGGGTCTTAGGTGCAACATGCGGGAAATTTTAGTTGGGATATGTGGGATCTAGTTCCCCAGCCAGGGCTCAAACCTGGGCACCCTACATTGGGAACATGGAGTCTTAGCCACTGGACCACCAGGGAAGTCTCCGATAACTTCCCAGTCATTTATTTCATGTTAGACATCTATACCTGCTGGAATAGTCGAGCCATAACAGAGGACCTCTATTTTTCTTTTTCCCTCAATACAGTACTTGGTCCAAAATAGGCACAACTGTACATACTTATCAAATAGATAATCTTAGTTATTTCTCCTTTTTCAACTGAAAAAAAAGTTGACAGAGAGGGTAAGTAAATTTCCAAAATTTAGAGTGTAATAGTCAAATCAGGATTTTAGGTCTATTTGACTTAAAACTCAACCTGAAAATGTATACTATGTCCTGTATCTCGTGGTACTTAGAATCTAGTGGAGGAAGCTAAGATTAGATATGTTGAGAAAATGAGATGACAAAGAGTAAGTCACAATATTGGCTGTGGGAAGGAACAGATGCAACGGACAGCTTGAAAAGGTCAAGATTTGGTGATTGTCCAAATGTGGGAAGGGTGGGAATGAATAGAGCCAAGGATAATGATCAGGCTTTGAGAGAGTAGAAGACCAGGAGAATGATGAAACAGGAACATTTGGAGAAGGAACTGGAGCTGGATGTGAGAATTCAATTTTATTAATGAGCCACCAGCAGGCAAGGCAAAAACTATAAATCCAGGAATCCTATACAAATCATTTATTAATTTCTAAAAAAATTTTCTTCAAATATTTGAAATTGTAGTAAAATATACATAAAATTACCATTTATTTGATTTGGGTAATTTTTTGGCCACACAATGAGGCATGTGGAACTTTGCTGACCAGAGATCAAATCTATGCCCTTTGCAGTGCAAGCATGGAGGCTTAACCACTGGACCATGAGGGAAGTCCAAAATTTACCGTTTTAAAGTGTATATTAATAGTTCAGTGGCATAAAGTACATTGATATTGTTGTGCAACCATCCCCATCATCCATCTATAGAATTTCCCCATCATTCCAAATTGAAACCCATTAAACAAAACCTCCCAATTCCCTCTCCCAGCCCCTGGCAACTAGTATTCTGTTAGGCAGGTAGTCAGACATGAGTGAGTCCCTGCCCCAGCCTGGATGGGGTCATCCTTCCATCCCCACCTGGACACTGGTGATCAGAATATGCCCAGAGATTCTTCCTTTATTTAGTCAAGGACTGTTGAGTTTCCAGCCTTGTCAGGACCAAGCTAGATAAAACTTGACAGCAGAGGCTGGTGCAGTCCCACCAAGACCTCAAAGGTGACTCAAAGTAACCTGGAGTTCATTATGCCATATTTATAATAAATTAGCAATGCAGATTTTGCATTACCTGCCCCTCTGCTCCCAACACACACACAACACCATTGGGTTTCGCTTGGGTGCTTATGGGTAAGTGCAATGCACACGAGGAGAAAAGTTATATAACCTAAAGCTGTCAATCACCTTGCCAGTCAAATGATGCAGGACACAGGGAGGGACTTTCCACCATTCTGAAAAATTAACCCTACCCAAATTGTGGGGCTGCTTCTGGTTTAATTTTAAGCAGCCGGCTCTTAGCTTTTCTTGGGAGAGTACTTCCACTTTGCCACTAAAACTCTTGCTCCTTAAGACTGTCTGAGTCTCTCATCTGAATTTTTTCCCTCGAGAGAACCAAAGAAATCATCATCGTTCCACTGGTGAGACTTCTACTTCCTGTCTTTATGAATTCGACTACTGTAGCCTATCCTGTATAAATGGAATCATACCAAAGAGGAAGAAAAATAACTTTTCCTTTACCTTTTTGAGTTCTTGCCTGAGATTCCTTGTAATAAGAGATGGATTAACAAGAGAAAAACAGATAGAAGCTTATTAACATATATCTAGGAAGAATGAGTTACTCTCTGAGAAGGCCCAAGCTACCATCTTACATAATGTCTTCAGTAAAGATAAAGGAAAGATATTGGGGTGGTGGTGAGAAGAGGCCAGTTATGGGAGGTCACCAGGAAAAGCATGGTAAAAGGGGTAATGTTTGTTTTATAGATTTAAATCAGTATCTTCTTTCTCCAGTGAGATTTCAAGTGATTTAGTCATCGTTCTCTGCCAGAGAACTCACATAAACAGAGATTTCTTTTACAAACATATATCTCCATTTCAAAAGGGTAACGTCTGTGTTTTCAGAGATTCTTCTGTGTCTGCTGTTTCTTTATTTTTTTAATTTTAATTTTTTAAAAGGATCAGCCTTTTCTTTCTTTTTAAAATATTTACTTAATTGGTTGTACTGGTCTTAGTTTTGGCATGTGGGATCTTTACTTGCAGCACATGGGGTCTTTAGTTAGGGCATGCGAGATCTTTAGTTGCGGCATGCAAACTTTTAGTTTAGGCATGTGGGATTAGTTCCTTGACCAGAGATGGAATATAGGTCCCCTGGACCACCAGGGAAGTATCTGTCTGCTATTTCTTTAAACAATCAGCTAAAAACAGTCCTTATGCCAAAGAGGCATATTTTGGGGAGCCATTTCTGCTATCCTGCCTTTGCAACTTCCCCGAGAAGTTCCTGCCTTTGAAACATCCCCAGAAGCTCAGTTGGTACATTGCTCCATTTCTCATTGAATTAACCTCTTTATCCTGAGAATAGGTCAGTTAAATTAAAGTGTGCTATCTAATGTCAGGAGGCAGTGATGCAGGTTGGCTTCCAAAGTCACGCCTATATGGTACAAGCAATCATGTATTCAATAAGAGGCATTGCCATGGAAACAGAAGAAAAACAAAGTTAATGGTTAGAACAGAATATAAACAAAAATTTTGAGCCTAGGGAGCTGTTAGTCAAGATTTCTAGATGTTGGGCTTGAAGCATCTTCAGAGTGAGGAGAGGCAGCAGTAATCGGATAGATTTTCCTATTATCTCTGGGTGATGTCAGAAGGTGTTCCAGTGAAATTTCTGAGTGGGCCATAGAGCAAAAAGCACAAAGTTGGTCTGGATGTGAGATGTTGTGGCGATTCCTCTGAAGTTTATATCAAGTTATTCAGCTTCAGCTTTTAGGTCTTTAAGAAAATGGCAGTTTTTGTCTTTATGATTTCAAGTAACAAGAGTGGGGAAAATGTGGAAATGTTAATTTAGTGACAGATATTGGTGAAAACTAGAAGAATTCAGGATTCAGTCTAATTTTCAGGTAGATAACAAAACCCTTATGGCAGAGAGTGAAGAGGAATTAAAAGCTTCTTGATGAAAGTGAAAGAGGAGAGTGAAAAAGTTGGCTTAAAGCTTAACATTCAGAAAACTAAGATCATGGCATCTGGTCCTATCACCTCATGGGAAATAGATGGGGAGATAGTGGAAACAGTGTCAGACTTCAGTTTTTTGGGCTCCAAAATCACTGCGGAATGGTGACTGCAGCCATGAAATTAAAAAACACTTACTCCTTGGGAGTAAAGTTATGACCAACCTAGATAGCATGTTGAAGAGTAGAGACATCACTTTGCCAACAAAGGTCCGTCTGGTCAAGGCTATGGTTTTTCCAGTGGTCATGTATGGATGTGAGATTTGGACTGTGAAGAAAGCTGAGCACCGAAAAACTGATGCTTTGAACTGTGGTGTTGGAGAAGACTCTTGAGAGTCCCTTGGACTGCAAGGAGATCCAACCAGTCCATCCTAAAGGAGATCAATCCTGGGTGTTCATTGGAAGGACTGATGCTGAAGCTGAAACTCCAGTACTTTGGCCAACTCATGCCAAGAGTTGACTCATTGGAAAAGACCCTGATGCTGGGAGGGATTGGGGGCAGGAGGAGAAGGGAACGACAGAGGATGAGATGGCTGGATGGCATCACCGACTCAATGGGCATGAGTTTGAGTAAACTCTGGGAGTTGGTGATGGACAGGGAGGCCTGGCGTGCGGCAATTCATGGGGTTGCAAAGAGTCGGACATGACTGAGCCACTGAACTGAACTGAACAAAACCTCTTGGCAGGAAAGCAATGACAAACCTAGACAGTGTACTGAAAAGCAGAGATATTACTTTGCCAACAAAGGTCTGTATAGTCAAGGCTATGGTCTTTCTAGTGGTCATGTGCGGTTGTGAGAGCTGGACTGTAAAGGCAGAATGCCAAAGAATTGATGCCTTTGGACTGTGGTGCTGGAAGAGATTCCTGAAAGTCCCCTGGACAACAAGGAGATCAAACCAATCAATCTTAAAAGAGATCAACCCTGAATACTCACTGGAAGTATTGATGCTAAAGCTGAAGCTCCAGTATTTTGGTCATCTGATGCGAACAGACAACTCAGAACAACAGACAACAACAGAAAAGTCCCTGATGCTGGGAGAGATCAAGGGCAGAAGGAGAAAAGGGCATTAGAGGATAAGATGGCTGGACAGCGTCACTGATGCAGTGAACATCAACTTGGGCAAACTCCAGGAGAAGGTGAGGGACAGGGAGGCCTGGTGTGCTGCAGTCCATGGCATCGCAAAGAGTTGAACATGACTGGGTGACTGAACAACAACAACAAAACCTCAAAGGCAATGAACAGGACTAGAATCCAGTATCCACAAATCCAGTGTCTATTGAAGATTATTTTTCCTTCCCCACCCACAATGGAATATGTGTCCTTTTGTGACCACCCTATTTCACTTAGCATAATGTTTTCCAGATTCATTTATGTAGTAACATGTCAGAATCATTACTTGTAAAGGATGTATATGCCACTTTCATTTATTCATTTATTCGCTGATGGGCATTTGGGTTGTTTCTACCCTTTGCTATTTTGAATAATACTGCTGTGAACATTGGTGTAAGAATATTCATTCCAGTCTCTGCTTTCAATTCTTTTGGGTATATAAAGTTAACAGATAAACTGAGGCATGTTGGAATTTTTAAGATTTTGATCAAACAATAAAAAAGAATTTCAGCAAACATCCGTTCAAACCTGATAGCTCCTAATTACTGTCAGGAGCTAGAGGAAAGGCTTTTATAGGAAAGATGCCAAAGCAAAGCAAGGAAATTACTTTACTGGGTATCACCTGTTGACAAAGAAATGCAGAAGGTTGCAATAAGAAGAGTTCATTTGGGATCTTAGGAATTACAACCCAGGAGACACACATTTGGGTAAAACCCAGTATTTTGTGGAAGAGAAAGTCAAGGGCTTATAAAAGCAAACGCCACAAGGTTGTTAAAATTGTCTGCCAAAAATTATGACTGACTGGACACAAAAAAGGAAATATTTGTCTTGAAGGGATATCCTATCAGGCGTTCTTTCGGGGTAGAGGTTCAATAACTATCTTGAGTTTTGGAACATTGGGCAGACGGTCTGGATGCCTGAATTAAGAGAGTAAGTGGTGTTCAGTTCAGACTCTACCTAGGCTCACACATGCATGAGTCACACTTCTTCAACAGTCTTCTGGCTCCATTTTAGAGAGCTTTCTTAGCAATACCTATTCCATTTTGTTTTTTGCTTTCACAAGCTTAAGCTGATGCCTTATTCGGAAAAGCCTACTTGCTTATGATTGATTGTCCTTAGGTTTCCATTACTCTCCCCCACTGTGGGCTAGCCAGGTGTGTGTAGGATCTTAACTCCCCACACCAGGGACGGAATCCATGCCCTCTGCATTGGGAGCTCAAAGTCTTACATGCTGAACAACCAGGGAAGTCCCTAGGATTCCATTTTTTAACATTGAGGCATTTGCAGGCTTTACTTTTGTTTATACAGGCTTTTCAGGGCATTAGAGCCACCTCAGTCCAACACCGCCTTATTTAATTGATTTTAAAAATACACAGAAGTGGAATTAACTTACTCATGCTTAAAGATCTTGTTTAGATTATATATTCTGTAATAGGGCATATGCTCCTTCAAGGAAGGCTGTTGGTTAAAACTTTTGTTTCCTAGAGCCAACAGGAACCTGCTGAAGCTTACCTTAAGTTATAAACTTTTCCCTAGAGACTAGAACCCTTAAAATGTCAAAAATAAAAACTGTGCAATGTATCTTTGTGATACCTGAAGGGGTCAGCATTGTGCTTTTCATATAGTAGGTGTTAAGTGTTTGAAAATATGTTATATATTATTATATATAATCGGTTATTTTGCTGGGAGAAATATCAATAACCTCAGATATGCAGATGACACCACCCTTATGGCAGAAAGTGAAGAAAAACTAAAGAGCCTCTTGATGAAAGTAAAAGAGAAGAGTGAAAAAGTTGGCTTAAAGCTCAACATTCAGAAAACTAAGATCATGGCATTCGGTCTCACCACTTCATGGGAAATAGATGGGGAAACAGTGGAAACAGTGGCTGACTTTATTTTTCTGGGCTCAAAAAATCACTGCAGATGGTGATTGCAGCCATGAAGTTAAAAGACGCTTACTCCTTGGAAGAAAAGTTATGACCAACCTAGACAGCATATTAAAAAGCAGAGACATTACTTTGCCAACAAAGGTCCATCTAGTCAAGGCTATGGTTTTTCCAGTGGTCATGTATGGATGTGAGAGTTGGACTATAAAGAAAGCTGAGCACAGAAGAATTGATGCTTTTGAACTGTGGTGTTGGAGAAGACTCTTGAGAGTCCCTTGGACTGCAAAGAGATCCAACCAGTCCATCCTAAAGGAGATCAGTCCTGGGTGTTCATTGGAAGGACTGATGTTGAGGCTGAAATTCCAATACTTTGGCCACCTGATGCGAAGAGCTGACTAATTGGAAAAGACCCTGATGCTGGGAAAGATTTAGGACAGGAGGAGAAGGGGACGACAGAGGATGAGGTGGTTGGATGGCATCACCGACTCGATGGACATGGGTTTGGGTGAACTCCGGGAGTTGGTGATGGACAGGGAGGCCTGGTGTGCTGCGGTTCATGGGGTCGCAAAAAGTCGGACACGACAGAGCAACTGAACTGAACTGAATTCATTAGTAAAACCAGATCGAGTCTCTTAAAATAGGACTAAATTCCTCTCCTAATCGCAAAGGCAGCTTCGTTTTTCCTCTCCTCTTTAAGCTTTTCTCCCACATATTAGAAAGAAATAACTTTTGAGGTGTTAGGTTGAATCTCTGCAAGGGAAAGGGCAGACGATAAGGTAACTTTTCTAAGAGATCAGATACTTGTATCCCGAGCATGAGGTAGTTACCAGTTGGTGGTTTGCGGACTGTACGGTGTCAAGGCTTTTCTGAGTTCAGATGTTACCGGCAGAGCTTTAGGCAGCCCACGGTCCCCTTTAAGGTCCATGTGGACTGTTCTGGGGATGGGAGTGTTGGCCGATTCGGACGCGAGCGGCTGCTCGGCTCGCGCTCAGCCCGGTCGCTCCTCTTGGCACCTTCCATCGGCCGGGACCGTTTTCAGCTCTTTGCCGCGCACGGGGAGAGCCACGAAGCCAACAGCCGCCGGAGCCCGGCGCCCTGCTCGCGGCCCCGGACACGCCGAGCGAGGTGCAGCCTCGGGCCAACAGTCGCGGCTGCTGGCCGGCTGGGGCGGGTCGCAGCTGCTCGCGAAGGGGGGATGTGGCAGGGATCGTGGTCCCCCCGCCAACGTGCGGATGGAGACTTAAGACATGGCTCTGGGGCATGAGCCACAGAGGCCGTTAAAAGACACAACCCCGATGTCTTGGAGCCAGGAGCCTAGAGGAGAGGGGCTGAGTCCGGAGCTGGGCTCCGGACACCGCGGGCGGAGGAGTAGGGCGTCCCCGGGGCGGGGCCCCCGGCGCAGGTGCGGCGGCGGGCGGGTAAGGTCACGTGGTGAGACCGCGCGTGCGCCAGTGTCAGCGGCCGGGCCGGGGAGAGGTGCGGCACCCGCTCTCCTCCGCAATGTCCGCTGGTCGGCCGCGCGCGGACGTGCTTCTTACAGAAAGGTAATAGTTGCATCCACTCATGCTCTCCTGAGCTCTCTCGAGGAGGGTTTCCGAGTTACGACTTAGAGAATAACTCAAGTCAGGAGATCGATGTGTCTACACTTTAGACTGAGTTCTAGTGGATAGAGGCAGATGTGCAACAGAGAACTAAAAATGTAAAATTCAAGGCCGGTAGTGAATTGGATACGTGCTGGAGTATATATGCTTCCCTTGTGGCTCAGCTGGTAAAGAATCCGCCTGCAATGGGGGAGACCTGGGTTCAATCCCTGGGTTGGGAAGAGCCCCTGGAGAAGGGGAAGGCTACCCACTCCAGTGTTCTGGCCTGGAGAATTCCATGCACTGTATAGTCCGTGGGGTGGGTCGCAGAGAGTCAGACACGACTGAGTGACTTTCACTTAGGACACTTTTCTCTTTAAATTTCATTTTGACCACGTGTGAAAGAGTAGCTGAAAGCAATTTGAGTGACGTTGAGGGCTTTAATGAAATAGTCACAACTGATAGAACTGTTCAGTTTTAATCCAACTAACAGTAAAAGGAAAGAATGGGTGTTATTGCGTGTGTTTGGTGGAGCGGAAGGCCACTTAGGTTTTCTTTGCTATTGTCTGAAGCAGTGCTTCCTGGATACATTCTGTGGGTTAAAGGATACTTTAATGTGGATTAAACGTAAAGAGAAGGAAGAAACCTCGCTCTCTTCCTTCCCAGTGATCTAGGCAGCAGCTACTTAGTCTAGCCTTTCCTCTACAAAACTGATACACTATTTACAGCCTAGTCATTGCTGATTCCTAGGGGTTGCAGGAGACAGCTGCACTTCTGTTTCAACGAAACTTGAAAACAAAGGCGGAAAACAACATGGAGGTAAGGCTTCCTTCGTGACCTGCTGTGTGACTGAAGAGTCATCCCCGTGATATCCTGTGAGGTACATTCCTCCCTCGCTAACCCTGGGAGATAGGTTCTACGACACCGCGTGCACACTAAAATTCGCGGATGCTCAAGTCCTTTTTGTAAAATGGTTATAATTCACATGGTTATTGAGGACTTAGGATGTGGCTTTAACAACTGAAGAATGGAACTTCAGTAGACTTGAAAATTAATTAAAAATATTTCATTATTGGAAAAAACGGAAGTATGTTTGGAATAACTTGGGTGAATCTTTTTAAAGGTAGCTTTTTTTGACATTCAAATACAGATAAGGCATTTCTGATTTTATCTTGAAATATTTCAGATATATTAATTATACCTTAAATCTATTAAAAATAGGCTATGAGAACATTGCATATTTGCATGTTTTTTGAACAGCAATGCTCTAGTGCATTTTGGATTCCTTTATAAGACTGTGTATATAAGTCAAGAAGCAACAGTTAAAACTGGACGTGGAACAACTGATTGGTTCAAAATTCAGAACGGAGTATGGCAAGACTGTATATTGTTATACCTTGCTTATTTAACTTCTATACAGAGTACATCACGTGAAATACCTGCCTGCATAAATCAGAAGCTGGAATCAAAATCAGTGGGAGAAATAGCAACAGTCTCAGATATACAGATGATACCACTCTAATGGCAGAGAGAAAACAGGAACTAAAGATCATCTCATCTAATGGCAGAGAGAAAAGAGGAACTAAAGATCCTCTTGATGAGGGTGAAAGAGGGGAGTGAAAAAGTTGGCTTGAAACTCACGATTCAAGAAACTAAGATCATGGCATCTGGTCCTGTCACTTCATGGCAAATAGAAGGGGGAAAAGTGGAAGCAGTGACAGAATTTTATTTTCTTGGGCTCCAAAATCACTGCAGATGGTGAAAGCAGCCATGAAATTAAAAGATGCTTACTCCTTGGATGAAAAGCTATGATCAACCTAGACAGCATATTAAAAAGCAGAGACATCACTTTGTTGACAAAGGTCCCTATAGTCAAGGCTATGGTTTTTCTGGTAGTTATGTACAGATGTGAGAGTTGGACCATAAAGAAGGCTGAGCACCAAAGAATTGAGGCTTTTGAATTGTGCAGAAGACTCTTGAGAACCCCTTGAACTGCAAGGAGATCAGGGGAGTCAATCCTAAAGGAAATCAGTCCTGAATATTCATTGGAAGGACTAATGCTGAAGCTGAAACTCCAATACTTTGGCCACCTGATGTGAAGAGCTGACTCATTGAAAAAGACACTGTTGTTGGGAAAGATTGAAGGCAAAAGGAGAAAGGTTCAGCAGAGGATGAGATGGTTAGAAAGCATCACCGACTCAATGGATATGATTTTGAGTTTGAGCAAACTCTAGGAGTTAGTGAAGGACAGGGAGCCTGACATGCTACAGTCCATGGGATTGCAAAGAGACAGACAGGACTTAGCGACTGAAAAGCACCAACAATAATTTAGGAACAACAGTAACAGTAGTTATGGATTAATCATGACATTATTTTGTAATGGGAATCATGTCAAGGAAATTTTGACCTTTGTAAAAGGAAAACTATTTAGAACTATTGCACTAAGAGTATTGCATTAGGGGAGAGAGGTGGGGCCCAACTCTGTGCAATAGACAACTGGGGATACATGGCATGTGAACAGAGTGAGGGAATCAGTGGATGGAAAAGAAAGGAGAACCCCATCAAGGGTATGGGGTTCTTGCTAAACCTATGATAGGATTCTGAAGGTGGGCCAGTATGATCATATATTGAGGTGGGGGATGAAGTGTGTGATGAGGTATCAAGTGTGGGTGACTTTAGGATACCTGTAAAACTGTGATAGGCCAGCCAAAGACAGGACAGGGTTCAGGAACGTGTAGTCAAAAGAGGGCACAGTCTAACTTCCGTTTGGTTAAGGAGAGTCTTTGTCAGTTATAGACAGGTTCTAGCCTCCTGACCACCTGGACCCCAGGGCTTCCCTGGTGGTTGAGTGGTAAAGAAGCTGCCTGCCAATGCAGGATACGCAGGTTCGATCCCTAGGTCTGGAAGATCGCCCGGAGAAGGAAGTGGCAACCCACTCCAGTATTCTTGCCTGGAGAATTCCGTGGACAGAGGAGCCTGGCGGGCTAGAGTTGGACACAATTTAGCATGTATGCACTAGCTGAACCCTAGGCCTTGTAGTTCAGTGTGGCTAGGAGACTTATGATTGTGTTATTAAATGAATTCATAAGTAATTTTCCCTTCAGCTGACCCTGAGTTATAGGGGGCATTAAAGTCAGATAATAATTTAAAAGACATGAAAGGAGGTTTAGATGAAATGAAGTGTGGAGGAAGTACAGTGCCACCTAATCTTAGGATTTGAGGTGATTCAAGGGCCTATGTATTCTACGAAGTGGTTGGGGGAAATAAAACTTTTCTCCTATTTAATTCCTGAAGTCATGCATGATTAGAACACTTACCTTTTTTTTTTGTTGTTGTTGTTATTTATAAACTTTCAGTGCAATAGTGTAGTTGATGGAAACGTCGAAGAAGTTCCCAGTAAGAAGGTAATTAAGTTTAATCCTCCATTATACAAACAACGTTACCAATTCGTTAAAAATTTAGTGGCGCAACATCAACCCAAGAAGGTAGGTATTTCTCTTTCCAGTTATTTGCTAATAATGCCTTCTCTAATGCTTTGTCAAATGAAAATATCTTAATAAGGACCTAGCGAGTAAGCAGAGGCTATACGAGAGGACTTTTGCAAGGAGGGAAAGGGTTTGCAATAGGGAGAGCATCTGTCTTCATGGGCAAAAAGGAATTTTCTTTTATAGAGAGGAGGATGAGGAGAAGTACGATAAAAGAGTGGTATAATTGGATAGTGGAAGGTGTGAACCCTGAAACCAGCCTATTACCTGGGAGCAGTCCTTGGCTAAATGCAGTCCAGTGTTCAGGGGCCTGGAAGGAGGAGAGAATTTGGGGACAAGTAGTCAAGGTTATCATTCTAAGCAAAGAATGGGAACGCTAGGCAACATCTGTGAGTGTGGGCAAGATGGTACCTTCTGAAAACTCTTTGTCAAAATACAAAGCATGGGGGATAGGAGCACAGAGCTCAGGTAAAATTCAACATTGCAAGTTTCAGATGTGAAGGAGATCTTGACATGTTACCACTGGATGTGATCTTCATGTGGTTCACATTTCTAGAGCATTTAGTCCACACATCAGGTAGACAAGTCTTGTGGACATAGATACTGTGGTTCTTTTTAACTAGATAAGAATGGTGGCGGAAGGCAAGGAACACTTGGCATCCATCTGCTTTCCCTTTGTAGCAGAGGTATGTGATCAGTGTTGGCACTGGATTCTGTCTTAGTAACAGTCCCTTCTGTGTCAGTGTTTGGATTTCTTTTTTTTTTTTTAATATTTTATTTATTGATTTTGCTGTGCCAGGTCTGTCTTAGTTGCATATGGGATCCAATTCCCTGATCAGGGACCGAATCTGGGTTCCCTGCATTTGGGAGCATGGAGTCTTAGTCACCGGACCACCAGGGAAGTCCGGTGTTTGGATTTCATAGGACCAGGGAAACTGGCTAGCCCAGTGAACATCTGAAGTCTGTAGGGCCAGTTACAGGCTAAAGGATGATCGACTTCTTAAGAAAATGGTAGCTTCTCTCATGAATTAAGTTAACCTCTCCAGACTTCTCTCTGCTATGTGGTTTACAGTTAGTGATAGGTTTATAGTTAGTGATAGTTAGTGACCACATACCTCTGCTACGAAGGGAAAACGGATGGATGCCAAGTGATAGGGCTCATATATACTTAGTATGGTTTCAGCTCCATTCTTTCTTTATACTATTATATAGTATATATTATATACTAATACATATATAATATATATACTAATAATATATTAGTATATACTAATTTTTAAATAGCATATTATATACTATATTATATAGTATACTATATATTTAAAAATTAGTGCAGCTCAGTGCTTCTGTAATACGCTTTCTGTAGTTAGATTTTCCTTTTTCATTTCTGTGTTCCCCTTCTCCCACCATTCCATAAATGTGCCTGCCGCAAAGAGGAAAATTAGTGAATAACCATGGGTGCAACTCAGATGGTGTATCTTTTTGGGTGTAGGTACTTTTAAGTGTTTGTCATGAATTATCTTCATTTGCCCTTTTCATAACGTAGAGTTCAGAAATATATAGATAACTCTCTGTGGTTAATGAAGATTATTGTGTGATTAAGAAAGTCAGATATAATAAAAATCTTAAGAATGTATGTGAATATAAATTAAGGAGATTAGATTAACAGATTAGACTGCATCCTAGTATGTTTGGTCAGTATCCCTTTTTAAATCTTCAAGCTTCTCAGAGGCACAGACCCCTCTTAGAACACTTGCCTGTCATAGGTGCTGCTCCTATGCCAGGCCCCTAGAATTTACCTTGAAAACTGAATTAGTTTATTTATTTCTAATTATTTAGTTTTGCTTGCGCTGGGTCTTCACTTCTGTGTGGGCTTCTCATTGGGGTGGCTTCTCTTGTTGCAGAATACAGGCTCTAGAGTATGGGTTTAGTACTTGTGGTGCATGGGCTTAGTTGCCCATGTGGCATGTGGAATCTTCCCAGACCAGGGACTCAAATCTGTGTCTCCTGCATTGGCAGGCAGATTCTTAACCACTGGACCACCAGGGAAGTCCATGAATTAGTTTATTGTCCAAACACTGTAGTAGGTCTTGGGAAATTAACAGGACCTATTTTTTTCTCCCAGGTTTTCAATGTATCAGGTTAATTTCCGTTTTATTTTTCTACCAGAAAGATATTATGTAATTTTTCTACCAAAAAGATATTATGTAATTTTTCTACCAAAAAGATACTATGTAATTTTTCTACCAAAAAGATACTATGTAATTTTTCTGATACCCAACTCTTTCTGGCGAAAAAATGCTTGATCATGTGTGATTTCTGGCTATAATGTCTTTGAAATAACATTTTTTCTCATCTACAGGTTGCAGACTTGGGGTGTGGTGATGTTTGCCTCTTAGCGATCTTAAAATACCAAAAGTGCATTGAAGAGCTTGTTGGAGTAGATATCAATGAGGGGAGACTTAAGTGGAGTGGGTAATACTGAATTCTCTAAAATAATTATGCATTAATCTAAAACTAACTATTAATTACAGTTAGATGAAGTATTTTTTTTCTTGGCCATTCCATGCAACTTATGGGATCTTAGTTCCCCACCCAGGGATTGAATCCAAGCCCTTGGCAGTGGAAGTTTGGAGTCCTAACCAATGGATTGCCAGGGAATTCCCAGATGAAGTGTTTACTTACACCAGCTGTATACAACTTGTTTAAAAGAAGGCACTATGAGAGCTGCAGGCTTACCAAATAATGCCTTTCCCATGACATTAATTGGTTGTATGTTGTGAATAATACCTAGAAGTTCTGTTTACCTATGTAGCAAGTATAGCCTCAATGCAGTAGTTAAAGCCATCAAAGCATTGCAAATTCAGTTTCAAATGGCAAAGTCCAATGTTGAGCACCAAGATAACTTAAAGCAGAGGATTTAAATTGCCACAGCTCTGGGACAGAGGCCCACGGCCTCCTTCAGTTTGAGTGAGTTGCTTGCTCATATATGACTTCCACAGATCGTTTTAAGAATGTTTTTCTTCTAAAGAACAAAAAATTTAATATTACTGATCCAAGGTGAGGAGAGAGAACCAAAAGTATTAATCATGAGAGCAATATCAAGTACTAAAAATCTTGTTCTTGTCGGCCATTTAAAGTCCCATGAGAGAGGAAGTTATCCTATGACCTTGCGCTTAATACAGCAAGTCATGGACACAGGCTATGTCAGACTTAACCAGTGTAGGCAGGAGATAATTTATCAGGGGATCAGAGTTTCTGGAGCTGGTAAGATATTCTAAATAGACTTTATGTGTTCAAGTGTTCCTTCTGCAATAATGCTTTGCAGGTCAAGGCTGTCCCCATGTATAGGGGATCATCTGGATCCCCGGGAGCTGGATTTAGCGATTACCTTGTATCATGGCTCTGTGTTAGAGAAAGACTGTCGTTTGCTCGGATTTGACTTGGCAGCATGTATTGAATTGTAAGTATGAAACTGGTTCTTACTATACACTATATATATACTATATATTATACACTATTCAAACTATTCATTTGAAAAATATGAATTAATCAGTCTCAGTAAAGTTAGTACCCTAAATATTTGTCATAATCTGAGTTATTTGTGGAGAAAATTGCTTGTCAGTTGGGACTAGGTTTTCCCTGGCTTTTTCCAACTTTTTGTTTGGAGATAATTTCAAGCTTATAGGTTAAGATACAAACTGTATAGAGTACCATGAACACCCATATCCTTTATCCTGATTCACAGGTGAACGTTTCCCTTATTTTCTTTATCTTATGTATATGTGCTCTCTTGTTGTTTCCCTAAGTCTCTCTCCCTCCACACATTTTTCTTCTAAACCACATAAGTGTAGGTTTTACTCTTTGCCCCTAACAAATTCAGTATTAAATAGGCAGTTCCCTTTTTGTTATTGGTGGTGCCTCATGGCTTGCAAGATTTTGGTCTCCTGACCAGGGGTTGAACCCAGGCTCTGGGAGTGGAAGCACTGAGTCTTAACCACTGGACCACCAGGCGGTTCCTCGGTTCTCTTTATTTTTAATAGGAGTATTTTTCAGTTTGGGCTCTTAATGATTAGATTCCTGGAATACAGTAGAGCACTGTATTTGGGTCCTCAGGTCGTTCCATCTGGAGGCAGTAATGTCTGTTTGTCCCTGAGGAGGTTAATTTTGATCTCTCCAGTCAAGGTGTGTTTGTGGTTGCTTAGCTGTATAATTACTGCCTTCCAGCCCCAGATAAGCAGAGTGGAGACTGCATACCATGCACATATTTTGTTACTCATCCATATTCCCCCCTAAATTTACCTGTATTACATGGTGGTAAATATTTCCTGTGGCTTCAGTACTTCTCTGTATTTACTAGTCAGGAGCCCTCTCACCCCAGTTTATTTATCCTCAGTGTGAACTCATGAATTCCTGTTTGTTTGTTTTTTTAATGGATTGTGACTTACTTTATTTTGTTACTCAGATCTTCCCATGATTGGTCAACAGCAGTGGAGGGTCCTTTCAAGCTGGCATCTGTGTCCTTGTGATATGTCTGGTTTTTGTTTCTTTTTTTTGAGCACGCACTTCCTGTTGTAACAAGATGTACCAGACTGGTTGTCTACTTTTCCTTCCTAATCTGCCACTTCTGGTTCTTTTAATGGGAAATGGTATTCAGAAACCAAAATATGTCTCTAAATGACCTCTTAATAGTAGTTAAGTGTCTTATTCTAGGGTCAGTTTGCCTACTGTCGTGTCCAGATTTCCAAGTGTTTAGTAATGTATTCTCTAGATTTTTATTTCTTTTGTATTTCCTATTGCCTGGCACACAGTAGGTGCCTAATGTTTGAAATGACTGACGGAGACCATTGGAACATTGGTTGAAGAGCAAGGCACAGCGATCAGTGTCAGCCATGTGTAGCCTGGATCTGAATGTCATTTTTAAGATTGAATATTCCATTGTATATATCAGTGTGCTTATTCATCATTTGTTTATTTTTAACTGCCTTTTGGCTATTGTGAAAAACATCAGATCATGTTTCTCTTACCTGGTCTGAGAGGTCCATGGTTAGACATTGTTTTGCTAAATCAGTTAGGGAGCTACTTGCAAGTGAAACTAGGTTTCATTATATCTTTCTCACTGACCACTTTAGAATAGAACATTTTGATTCAGAAGATCTGGCCAAGTTTCCTGAAGTTGTCTTTGGGTACATGTCTCCAGCCATGATTGTCATCAGCACACCAAACTTTGAATTCAATTCCCTGTTTCCTTGTGCAGTCTTGAGAGATTCAGATCACAAATTTGAGTGGAGCAGAATGCAGTTTCAGACCTGGTGAGTTCTTAAGTGTCTTTTTTTTTGTGTGTGATTACACTGGAATTTTAAACCATATGAAATCTTAGTATCTATGGTTACCATAATATGTTATTTCTTACTTTACTCCAATAAAATTGATTCCCAAAATGCAACTTAGCATATAATCGTTAAGGAACTACCACCTTTGGGCATTTATTTTCTCTGTCAAGTGTGGAAACGGTGTGTGGGCACTGGTACCTCATGTGAAGGTATCAGGAGTTATCTCCCAAAATGGCATGACAGATGGCCATGTTCTGGCAAAACTGCAAACCCAAATAGGAGTTGGGATTATAGCCCTTCTGGTTTCCTTGTCCTTGCATGCTGTTCCATATTCTTATGGTTACTGGGAAACTGACACTGTCATTGCCTTAATGCTTTTTTGCAGAAATAAGCAAACCCAGTGATGTGGCCTTATGTGATGTTGTAGGAATTGCAGTTTATTTTAACTTGTAATTTTTATGTTCTGTCCTACTGGAAATGGTTGTTTTAGTTTAGAAAACCATCTTTTCTCTTTGTTTTGACTCTTAGGGCTTTAGATGTGGCCAGTCGCTACAGTTACTCGGTGGAGTTTACTGGTGTGGGGGAACCACCCACAGGAGCTGAGGATGTTGGCTATTGTACCCAGATAGGAGTCTTCCGGAAAAAAGCAGAAGCAGCTGGATTGGCTGATTTGGAGCATCATGGTGAACATGTTTATGAAGTTGTGAGTGTTCTTTGTTCTCAGAGCAAGGTCACTTACTGGGATGGTGAGATGAGTCCCCACTAGAGAGAAGTGTGAATGACGTTCTTTTGAGGAAAATCCCATGCCCCATGATCTCTCAAAGCATGTTACAGAGATGATCTGCTGGTGTCTTGGAAATACTTCTCCAGCAACTGCGCACCCCACCCCCCCAACTTGGTAATCTGTTAGGAAAGAGGAAAAACAGCAGTAGTTTCTGTGTAGCTTGATTCAGGACATGACTTGAAATTGAGTCTTGAAGCTTGTCAGACCCATTTTGTTTGAGGAGGTGTGCATGGTAAAAATATGTTGAAGAATATCTATATGCCAGGAATTTTTGACCCTCATAATTGGGACTTTCACAGTAGGTAAGGTTTCACATGTTCATATGCTTAATTGTATATACAGTTAATTCTAATGTGCTGAAAAGTTACTAGTGGTTTTGAAAATTTTTCTTCTATTTCAAGTCTTTTTTTTTTTTTGCTCCTTCAGGTTTATACAACCTCATACCCAAGCTTACAGCAGATAAATTACCGTAGACGTGTGGTGATTTATCTAGTGTACCGAGAAGTGAGCAGATTGAGACAGAAATACCAAGTGGGTTTGAGACAGCATGAATTGGAGCCTGAGTTCGTAGCCCCTGGCAACTGGACAGGAAAATTCACCTCAGACCTTCCAGATCCAGTACTCACTGAAGATGATAAAGCCATGGAGATGGCTCCCCAACCTTTCTGTATTGAAGATAAGTTTTACGTACCCCTGCAAAGAATCATTGCTTATCCCAGGCTGGGGCACTTATGCGGTAATGTAGAGAAGCTGAGAGAGTTCCTTGGTGATGTGATTGAACTGAACTGTGATGGTTCTGCAGTGAAGGTTGACTTGAACGATTGTAGTGACTTTTGAGCCATCCTTACTTCCTGAAATTCAGGATCTTCACAATAATTGGGCTCATTTAGAATTTAAAGGTTGTGCAGTCATAATTGAGATAGCTTTTCATTTTAAAAACACCTAACTTTTATGGTTTTTGGTGTGTGTGTGTTGACTGTTGATATTAAAGAGTTTTAAAGAAAACTGAATTATCCAGTAGTGTTTAAAACCTTTTTTCAGGGGGTAGAGCAGCTTTAAAACCTCTCCCTCCTTTGGGCTTAATTCTAACTCATGATACTTAGCCTAAAACATATATACAATAGGAATGCAGGTATTTGAGAGAACAAAACCTCAACAGTCAAAATATTGCCCGTGGTTTTTGAGTTTTGCTCTCTGGAGCTTACTGGCTGGAATTCGGGTGGTAGTAGCAGTAGGAGAAAGAGAAATATAGTTTCTTGTATTGGGCTTCCCTGGTGGCTCAGATGGTAAAGCATCTGCCTGCAATTCAGGGAACCCGGGTTCGACTCCTGAGTTGGGAAGATCCCCCGGAGAGGGGAATGGCTACCCAGTCCAGTATCCTTGCCTGGAGAATCCCCTGGACAGAGGAGTCTGGCGGGCTGTAGTTCATGGGGTCACAAAATCGGACATGCACGTAATAGGAAAAAAAGTTGTCTAAATGAGACATTTTTTCCTAAAGCATGGGAGTGCAGCGGTTAGCCAACCAAGAGACTGCTATACCACACAGGAACCCCTCTGCAAGCATATGTCCATCGTGCCATTCCACTGTACTTCATGTGCACCCTGCGGACAAAGATGGTTGTTTGAGCTTTAGCTACCACTTGGCAACTTCCAAACCAGTGAAAAAGAAAAGGGAAGGGACAGAGGGCATGTGTCAGCTGTCTGGTAAGGTTTTTTGCACTGCTCCTGATTCTTGGCCAGATGGAAGTCTCATGGCCAGGCCTTACAGAAAGGGATGCTGGGAAGTGGAGCCTTTTATTTTGGGATGCCATGTGCCGATGTGGTAGGCTTCTGCCAAGGAACTAGGGGGACAAAGGACATTGTGGCAACGTGCCACAGCTGGAACATCCTGAAACAAGCTGTGGCTAGGCAGACTGGGTACCTGAGAAAGGGCTTCCTTGGGGGGGAGGGGAGGGCTGTAATTCTCAAGCTGAGTTTTTAAGGGTTAATAATTAAGTAGATGGAAAATGGATTTGGTGGGAGATGGTGAGTAAAAAAAAAAGGGATTCTGGGAGAGAACACTATTAATCAGACTGTTCTATCAGATCCCCTCTATGTACTTAACACTGATATTACTCCCGGAGGCATGCAATCTAGACTTTTGCACCCCCACCCTCCCCGAAGGGCCCTCTGTCCTCATCTTTCTAGGCCTGTGCAGCTTTCTAGGGTTTCCTTTTCATTGCTCTTCTGTTAGAGCCAAGATCTTCTAGCCAAGACTCCAAAAATCTACTTTGTTCAGGCTTAATCACCTCCCAGAAGTGTTTAGCTACCACTAAATGCCCATGACTGCTGTGGGTGATGAGAACACGTTCCCCACAGCTTCCCCACTTCTCTGTGGCTCCTGTACCTGCTGCCTTCTTGATTTGTCTTTACCTCCCTATCTTGATACAAGCCTTTATTTGCATGTTGAATGGTTCTAAGTTGAGGGTCAGCAAATGTTCCTCTGGGGACAGAGTAACTTTGAGTGTTGCAACATGCAACTGCATGAGTTGATTGGAAAAGTGAACACAATAATTCTACATGTCTTTCTGAGACCGAGTGATTAAATGTCTGATTTAAAGAAAACAGCACTGGCAACCCTACTCGTATCTGTATACATGAGTTGCATGGTACCTTGCCAGGTTCTAAGTGTCTGTGATACCCATGGAGTATGGGTACCTGCTGAGATGCAATATAGTCTCCTCCAGTCACTCCTCAGCTACTCTTGCCTCCTGCTCACTTTACAGTCATGCCCAAGGGCAGCCCCCAGCTCTCTAGAAACCAGCTCCCCAGGGTGCAGTGCTGGAAGGCCTGTGGCTTTTCCTGACTACCGAGGATAATTTGCTAGGAGGTTTCTGAGAAGTGACATAATCTTATCTGAAATTTCACAATCATGTCTTGCTCCCTCCCACCTCCCAGCTTGTGGGCTGCATATTAGTAGGCAATTTGGTGAAGTGTTTTATATAATTTAAAAATCTTTTCATTGATGGAATTTAAAGTAAACTTCATACACTTCTTTTTTGGGGGTGTCATGCTGCATAGCTTGTGGGTTCTTGGTTCCATGACCAGGGATAGAACCTAGGACCTCAGCAGTGAGAGCACAGAGCCCTAACCACTGGACCACTAGGGCATTCCCTAAACTTTATTGCCTTTAAACTTTATAAACCTTAAAACTTCTCCTTAATGCCTGCCTTTGGAAACGCCACTGGGAACCCGCTTCCTCTCAAATTCATTGTTTTTCTAAGAGAGACCACTATTCCTTACAGAAGTCCAGTGAATAGAATATCTATTCCGATATCAATTATTTCATATAAATGGTATTATACATTTTGATGCAGCTTTATCATTAGTAATATAAAATTAATTTTCATCTATTTGTATCCCATTCTTTTTAATGACTACATATGCTTTTTAATAAAGTGGAAATAGTAGTGCAAGTTCATGCTAAAACCCAGACTGCTCATAAAGGTGTAAAGAAGAAATCCCTCAACAGTTTGCGCCCAGCCCTTCCATTTCACTCCCTAGAAAACTATTAAAAGTTTTTTGTTCCCAATTAAGTACAAGTAAATTCCAGTTTTGCAGACTAGTGGCTTTTTAGGGGGGCAGATTTTATTTTCTCCTAGGAAAACCATTTGAATGGGCCACACTTTTGTAACCATAAAAGGCCTTAAGAATAGCAAACTTTGCTCCACGGAATTAAAGTACACTGTATGCCAGTGAAAAAGGTTGTTGTGTAGGAGGAAGAGTTTTATTTGCAGATTTGCTTGGAAAGTTACCACCACTGCCACCATCATGGCCCACCCACCAGGTTAGATGGAAATTTATGCTACCCGGTATTAGCTGGAACTTACAGGCCCTTGTTCTGAGTGAAATTTGCCTGTAATTCCTATTTGCATGGTCTGGGCAACTCCAAACCCCCTTTAAGAATTTCTGCACAGCTCACAGCACTCCCTTATAGTGCAGTTGAGATGTGAAACAGCCCCTTCAGTATCTCAAGACATTCTACACAGCCCCAGTCTCAGCGCCCTTCCCTTAGCTTCTCACCTCCTCACCCCTCTCTTCTTCCTAACCCCTCTGTCTGCAGCATACCCAGCAGCTCAGCTCTCTTTAAACTGCTCTCAAGCCTCTGGGGCTCATTTCCGTCAGGAAGTTATTCCAAATGAAAGTAATTTCTTTGATTAGAGTTTGGGTACCAACAAAATTACCTCTATATAGCTGGTAGTGTGGAGACTGAGCTGAGCAGCTGGAGGCTGGAGGTCAGGGACTGAGCACCACCAGCAGCGCCATGGCGGAGGCTTACCAGATTATACCTTCATGGAGCGTGCAGGTGTTAACCATGGCCAACATGGTTTATCACTGAATGTGGTGCACATCTTTGGGGATATCCACAAGTAGGGAATATTTAAAGAGTATTGGTAAGATCTAGCAAGCCAGCTGGTAGGAGCTGGAAGTCAAGATTGTACAGTAAATGTTAATTTCACCTCTTTTGCAACTAATTTTTGATGCCAGCATCAGTCTAGTTATACACCTGTCTTAACTGTCAGGGGCCTCTGCCCATTTACCTGTTGGGTTCTAAGTTCCTTTTAAACTCTATGTGCTCTGTGCCAGCATTGCTGCCTACTCCACTTCATCCTGTAATATACACTGTGACCAGACCTGAAACTAGTCAAACTCTGGTCATTCTGTTCTTTCCTGGAAGTGCTGCATTGCTTCCTATTTCCACACCTCATCCCACACTCAGGTATTTTGCCTTCATTGAATCAGCTGTGTTTTCCCACTGCCATGTCTTTGTCCAGCCTTGTCCCTCTGGAATCCCTTTATCATGCTGACCTCCCAGTCTTTTCTAGGAGGAATCATGTCATTGAGCTTACTGAATCTTTGGTTAATTCCATACTAAAAACAATTTTGCCTTGTTTAAGCAGAGTATGCAATGCTTTAAAGTCTTTTAAAGTGCTTGAAGGTTTTGAATTTAGTACTGAGAACATAGAAAATATGTTTTTCCTTTGGTCTTAACTCCAAAGAATATAGGAATATAGGGGAAAGAAGAGCCAGACACAGGCTCATGTGGGAGAGGCAGTTTTTTTTTTTTTTTTTTTTTTAATATTATTTTATTAGTTGGAGGCCAATCACTTTACAACATTTCAGTGGGTTTTGTCATACATTGACATGAATCAGCCATATAGTTACATGTATTCCCCATCCCGATCCCCCCTCCCACCTCCCTCCCCACCCGACTCCTCAGGGTCCTCCCAGTGCACCAGGCCCGAGCACCTGACTCATGTATCCCACCTGGGCTGGTGGTCCGTTTCACCATAGATAATATACATGCTGTTCTTTCAAAACATCCCACCCTCACGTTCTCCCCCAGAGTTCAAAAGTCTGTTCTGTATTTCTGTGTCTCTTTTTCTGTTTTGCATATAGGGTTATCGCCAACAAGTGGTGCTGGGAAAACTGGTTAACCACTTGTAAAAGAATGAAACTAGAACACTTCCTAACACCATACACAAAAATAAACTCAAAATGGATTAAAGATCTAAATGTAAGACCAGAAACTATAAAACTCCTAGAGGAGAACATAGGCAAAACACTCTCCGACATAAATCACAGCAAGATCTTCTATGACCCACCTCCCAGAATATTGGAAATAAAAGCAAAAATAAACAAATGGGACTTAATGAAAATTAAAAGCTTTTGCACAACAAAGGAAACTATAAGTAAGGTGAAAAGACAGCCCTCAGATTGGGAGAAAATAATAACAAATGAGGAAACAGACAAAGGATTAATCTCAAAAATATACAAGCAACTCCTGAAGCTCAATTCCAGAAAAATAAACGACCCAATCAAAAAATGGGCCAAAGAACTAAACAGACATTTCTCCAAAGGAGAGGCAGTTTTGAATGGAATCACTTAAGTTCAATACCAGAAGGTGGCATAGTTTTCCCACTTAAGAGTAAATGCATTCATTTGCTTTGAGGATTCCCTATAAATAAAATGCAAAAAAATTTTTAGTTATGCCCTTTTTCTTTAGATGTTTGAAGCTTTTGCTGTGCATATTCAGGAAAATCACTGCTGAAATGGTTTCAAGATCTAGCAGTGGAGTCAGTTTCTTAAGAGAAATGGTTGAAGAGACATCTCCACTTAGCTGAGCTGTAATGCATAGGGATGGGGTCTAAACTAATTCATACAGAATGATCTTTGCATTTTGTTATTACATGATCCCTGTGGAATAGAGATCACTGATCCATGGAATGTCTAAATTTAAGCCTTTTCTGTTTATGTTTCCTAAATTTGTGTTACATCTTGTGTAATGTGGGATGGGTTAGCTCTACCAAAGATTGCATATGATGCAAAGGAAAAGACAGGTTTCATTCCTTTATATCTGCTGCAACCAGGTATGTATGCTATGTATGTACAGGAAGGAAAAGGTAAAATAAGGTGAAAGAAGGGGGAGGATGTAAGGAGGAAGGGAGAAAAAACTAGGTGTTGAGGAAAGATGGGGCAAGTCATAAGAAGGCTGGGCCTGGGAACCCCATGCCTGAGACATGGGCAAGAACGTCTGAAGGGACAGGACACAAACAGATTGGAAGAATTAATATTGCTAAAATGAAAACACTACCCAAGGCAATCTACAGATCCAGTGCAGTTCCTAGCAAGATACCAAGGACGTTGTTCACAGAACTAGAACAAAACTTAAAAAATCTGTATGGAAAAAAAAAAGACCCAGAATTGCCAAAGCCAATGCTGAGGAAAAACAGCAAAGCTGGAGGCATAACCCTCCCAGAAATCAGGCTGTACTACAGGATCAAAACAGTGTGGTATTGGCATAAAAACAGATATACAGATTAATGGAAGAGAGTAGAGCACCCAGTAATAAATCCACACCACTATGCTAAATTAACCTTTGACAAAGGAGATGAGAATATATAATGGAGAAAATGTCTTCAACAAGCAGTGCTGTGAGAGCTGGACAGCTACATGTTAATCAATGAAATTAGAACACTCCCTCACAGCATATACAAAGATAAACTCAAAATGGTTTAAATACCTAAATTTAGGACACGATGCCATAAAACTCCTAGAAAAGAACACAGACAAAACATTCTCTGGTGTACTCATAGGAATGTTTTCTTAGGCCAGTCTACCAAGGCAACAGAAGTAAAAGCAAAAATAAACAAATGGAACCTAATGAAACTTAAAACTTATCATGCACAACAAAGAAGCGATCAATAACAAAAAGACAACCTATGGAATGGGAGAAAATATTTGCAAATGATATGACTGATAAGGGGTTAATAGCCAACATATGTAAGGAGCTCATACTGCTGCTGCTGCTGCTAAGTCGGCTTTAGTCGTGTCCAACTCTGTGCGACCCCATAGACAGCAGCCCATCAGGCTTCTCTGTCCCTGGGATTCTCCAGGCAAGAATACCGGAGTGGGTTGCCATTTCCTCCAATGCATGCATGCATGCTAAGTTGCTTCAGGCATGTCCAACTCTATGCGACCCTATGGATGGCAGCCCACCAGGCTCGTCTGTCCACAGGATTCTCTAGGCAAGAATACTGGAGTGGGTTGCCATTTCTTTCTCCGAGAGCTCATACAACTCAACATAAAAAAAAAAAGACAACCTGATTAAAAAATGGGTAGAAGATCTGAATATTTTCTAAAGGAGACATACAGATGGCCAAGAGGCACATGAAAAGATGCTCAATGTTGTTAATCATCGGAGAAATACAAATCAAAACCACAATGAGATAACCACCTCACACCAGTCAGAATGGTATCATTAAGAACTCAAATAACAAATGCTAGTGAGGATATAGAGAAAAGGGAACCCTTGTACACTATTGGTGGGAATGTAAATTATGTGCAGTCACAGTGAGAAAAAATATGGCAGTTTCTCAAAAAACTAAAAACTACCATATGACCCAGCAATTCCACTCTCGGATGTATATCTGAAAAGAAAAAACTCATTTGAAAAGATAAGAACCCTGACTTTCATAGCAGCATTATTTACAAGATGTGGAATCAATCTAACTGCCCATCAACAGATGAATGGATAAAGATGTGGTATATATACATTCAGTAGAACACTGCTCAGTCATAAAAACAAGATTTTGCCATTTCCAACAACATGGATGGACTTGGTATTAAGTGAAATAAGAGAATGATAAATACTGTATATTTTTATGAATCTAAAAAATAAACTAGTGAATATAACAGAAATTTACAGATATAGAGAACTTGTAGATATATACACTCACAGAAAACCAACTAGTGGTTACCAGAGGGGAGGGGAAAGAGGGGAGGGGCAAGACAGGGGTAGGAAATTATTGTTTTTTAAGTATTGTATTTATTTATTTGGCTGTGCTACATCTCAGCTGCAGCACTGGGGATCCTTGATCTTTGCTGTGGCATGTGGGATTCAGTTTCCTGACCAGGGATCAAACCTGGGACCCCTGCTTTGGAAGCTCTGAGTCCCAGCCACTGGACCACCAGGGAAGCTCCCCCCGTGGGGGGTGGTTTAAAATTTTCAAATTATTAAGTATAAAATAAGATACGGGATATATTGTACAACAGAGGGAATATAGCCAATATTTTATAACTATAAATGGAGTATAAGCTTTAAAAATTGTTAGTCACCATGCTGTACACCTGTAATCAACCATATTGAAAGAGTCTGAGGGGACAGATGAGAGGCTCCTGCCAGGTTCCGCTGTGATCCGGGACAGAGTCACCTGCATGGCCCTGTGTACTGAGGAGGAGGTCTGAGGGTCTCCCCCAGAGTGGCCATAGGCCCCCCCACTTCTGCCAGCAAGCAAGGTACTTTCTCCTTAACTTATGTAACCTTTCATAATCTGCACCATCTAGGGAAGTCATGACGGTCTACATGGATCTGGGTTCAAACTCATAGTGAACCATAGTTCTTTCATTAACTTTAAATTGCTGTTATAATTTGATTATCTGCAGGGAGAATGTGTTGACGTTTTCCCTCTCTGTGAGGAGGTTTTAGTCAAAAAGAACAGTCTGTACAAAGGTGTGATGACCATGAGTATCATTTAAAGCCATGATTTTAACCTCTAATAGTGCCACACTTATTGACCATCTTCTGTCTTAACACTAGAGTTAAGATGTGTATGTAGATGCTACACAAAGACAAATTCTGGCTTGATCAAACACTAAGTGCTACTAAGTGGCATATTCCTAACATTAGCTTTTATGTTCTTCATCACAACCAGAAAGAGTTGGTGGTTTTATCTACAGGCTAGATGAGAAAACAGGTTCTGAGGGGAGTTTGAATTCAAATTCAGGTCTGTCTTATTCCCAAGTCCATGCTCAGGGGACTGTAGAGAGTCTGTAAACTTGGTATACTACTTGGTCATAAATAAAGGGAAGCCCTTAGGGAGAAGTTATACACTGGTCCTCTCCCTTTGGTTTTCTTTTGTTGGCAAGAATCTGGTAGATTTCTGACAGAATCTTAACTGAAATCTTAAAGGATAAACAACATTCTAAACTTTAAGATATGATTTTTATTGAACATGTGTAAGATTTACCTTTACATTACTCAAATATTTTACAATAAAAAATTAGTTTTGGTAAAAAAAACAAAAGGAAAACATTTCCTGGATTAATAGTTGGACAATTAACAAAAAATATAAATATGAAGGTCATTTTCCATGTATTAGAGATTAGAATACTAATGGAATCACTTCAATAAAATCTTGTTCATAAGCATTTACATGATTACCCACAACTCTATCAACTTCCAGAGGACCGAGTAAATGTATAAGAGGAAGGTGATCCCCAAAATAAGACATATCTCCAAAAAAACCAAACTGAATATACCCTAAATGTCTTCCTGTATGTGGAATTTGGTCAATGAGTATCAATAAGAGAATTCTTTGTTATATACATAGGATGAACATAAACACTTGTAAATGTGGAGTCTGCTGTCCACATAAATTAAAAATGTTGCAAATTCTGTCACATGGAGAGTAGTTAGAGATCACCCACATGACCATTTAAAATATACTGTGTATATATATTATCTTCTAGAAAGTCATATATAAGGGAATAAGGCCTTTATATCCAAAGCAGTCTTAAAACAGGTTAATATAGGCATGTTTCATCCTCTGTATTTTTAGACTTCATATTCTTTAACATCTCAGCTATTAAGACTATGTACAGTACCTAAGCCAACACATGAGTAATGGCATAACCCAATTTCAACTATAGCATAGGTTATATTAACATGACGTACCATCCAGAACTGACCAAGCATACTTTCTGAACTGCCCCAGTTAAAGATCTGTTAAAATGCAATCCTGTCATATGAGCCCAGTCTCTTTCAGAACATTATCATATATAACGGAAGCCTAACATTTCGGAGAACTTCAGTGAAGTATTTAATAATACTATTAGCATGAACTTGCAAGTAGTCTGTTAGCATGGAAATCTTAAAATTCTAAAAATACTTCTGGATGTTTTAATATATCAAAACTCATTGACAGCTGAATATGTTTTGACTGGAAGCTAGATTATTTTCCCTTCTAGCAACAAATGGGTTAAGTGGTAGACACCTGTGGCTCGTGGTTTTTATTTAAAAAACAAAAAGCACATACAGAAGAATCTAGTTTGGACAGCATTACTCTGATAGTATTTTGCTGGAATGGGTTGGTGGACTTAAGGATTCTTGGTCAAGACTTTCTCAGATTCTAAGGAACCAATCTGAATCAGTTGTCTGTATACAGAAACCTTCACCAGCACCATTGCAAAGGGGAGCTGGCAGTCGGTGTGTAAACTAATGGCCCAGGGCCTTCTCTGCCCTTTGCGACCCTTCACATCCTCTCTAATCTTGGTCACCAGCACAAGTAACAGGAAGTGCCCCCCAAAGTATTTGAGACACTTCATTACCTGATCAGAAATACTTAGCTTTAAAAGATCATGAATCCTTTATTCGAGGGTAAGATTAGAAAAAGAAACTGTTATACATCTGCAAATTCTCCAAGACTAGGTGGTTTAAATATTAGATTTTAATATTAAAAAAATAAAATCTGTAATATTTAAGTTAAAAATTTATTAAGTTTTCAAATTTATTTTCTAAACTCAAAACGGAACCAAAAGTGGACTTGGTATTTAATAAGCAGGTGTTTTTTGAATAGCTACATGGTTAAGATACTAATAGTACAATAGTTTAAGAAAAACTAGAAAATAAGACACATAGGTCCTTCAACAAATATTTTTGAGGACTCTAAAGAAATCTAGTTGCAAAGTATGCTGACAAAACACAAAATAGAATAAAATAAATCCAGACTTTCACTGACTACAGAGGACACTGTCATCTTTTTTCTTCCTAATGTTTCTACGTATTAAAATATTGGTTATATTTACTACTACATTAATCAAGATGTATCTGGTGACTGCTCAATCAAAGGCACGATTTTCAAAATCTCTCCACATTTTGTTTTTTAAAACTAACTCTCTATCATCTTAACTACCAAGAGCCAGTCTTGTATTGGGCCAAGGGCAGTTGAGGATGAGTAAGATGGGGGCAGAGTCCTAACCATGGCATCTCTTACGTATCTCAAGAACGTCCTTATGGAGCCTAACTTACAATCTAGTTTTTATAATCACTTTCAAAACTGCAAAATCATCTGTAGAGATGCCAATAAAAAATACAGAACTAATACTTTGAAAATAGAAAAATACGTTTTTAAGACGTCATACTAAATATCTCTCTAAACAATATCTTCACATCTCTCTTAAAAACTTTGATTTTCTCCTTCCCATAATATATAATGAATGGATCATTCACCTGTTTATTCACAGACAGCAAGTCTTTACCACTTAAGGTAGTATTTTCCTTGGTTAGACTAAAATGTTCAGGTCAGTGTTTTTCTTCAAAACAAATCTTAATAAGAAAGGTTAACTAATAAGTGAGAAAATTCTATCTTTCAACATTCAAAATATCCCCAAATAGGGTGTTATCTCTTTAAAAAAAAAGTCAGAATCTATTTATAAAAGTAGTATTGAATTAATTTGGAATAGCCAATCATTGAAATATTAAAAAAAAAAACCTTAACATGAATTATTCAAAAACTTTCAAACCTCTAAATTTGGGTATTAAAATAAATTTTCTTAAAAAATAATATTTTTCCCTTACTTTGCCGACATGGAAATACTAGACCAAAGTAATTCTAACACACTACATTTCTTGAACCTGGTTTTGAAAGTTAAGGACTGGGAGTTACTGGTTCCATAGGAGCAACATTCTTTTTCAGTGACTAAGTCCAACAAAACTGAGATCTTTCCACACAGAAACTGTCATGTAAGGCCAGAGAAACTCTTAAGGTTTATCTGCTGTGCTATTTAACTGGATCCAGATCAGATATTCTTTCTTTAAAAGCTCTACCTGATGCATGTTGTTTTCTATTCTTGCCTCAAAATAACTAAGTTCTGATGCAGCAAAGAAGAGAACTGAAAACGACAGGTCCATGTCAGTAAGATCAAGCGGCTATCCCTTGTTCTTTATCCATTACCTCCTTGGAATGATTTTCAGTTTCATGTAAGCCTGAATCTTCAGAGAAAAGGCAGTTTTGTTTCTGACCGCATCTCAGTTTTCCTCCTGTTGTTCTAAAGTTTGACTCCTAAACCCAGCAGATATTATTGTTAGTTAACAGAGCTCTTATGTTAGGGCATCTTATGAAAGCTTAACATACTGAATCTTACACTTCTCTTAGTCTTTATATAGCACTAGTCGGAATTCTGCAGCTCATCTAATATTAACAGGTAATGATACATACTGCATAATAATAGCATTATACTCATTCATGTATCTCAGACTTAAATAACACACACTTGTTTTTCAATTTATGACTGATTCATTTAGAATTAAGCATTTTACATATTTAAACTGTTGTATAACACTTTCCCAAAGCACAGACACCCACATTTTAGATCAATTATTGCATCAAGAAGAGTGAATTTAGTACAATACTGTAGGGAGTATAATATGGAAGATTTCCTTCCCAGGAATTATATCTATTCTTGGCAGAATTTATAGTTTAAATTATTTTCACTTCTTGTCCTGCAAACACAAAATTTAAAAGCTAGAGCCGAATCTGTTGAACATGTCTATCACAGGTTTGACACGTAAAACACTAAAACTATACTCAGATGTATAGTGTTTTTTTCCCACTGGATGTTTTGACAGAAAAAGCAGGCTTTTCATTATTATGTGCAGTGACCACAGAGGCCGTGTTCCTATAAGCACACGTGGCACACTGCTCTGGTACTACCATTTCAATGTTCCCTGTTGGTAGGTGAGAAAGGAGAGTGGTGGGCACCTTCAGAGGAGAAATCAGTGTTGGCTTTCCTCTTGATAGACGAACATGCTTCATTTTTTTAATAGGTTCATTTGCTCTAAGTGCTTGAATAAAGTGCCTTAATAGCTCAACTGCCCACATCTTAAACCCACAGGGAAGCTTCAGTTCACCAGCTTGACTTCTAGCGTTTGATCACAACTTGTTCATAAGCTCCAGACCCCACCCTAAAAATAGGGAAAAGACAAAACAAAACTTCAAACTTGTGAGCTGCAATGTTTGACATTGTTCCAGTTAAACTTGTCCCCAAAGAGACAGTTGCATTAGACATTTTCTACTTGATTTGATATCCACAAGGCTTACAGGTATCACAGAGAGAAAGTACTTTAAGTCTTCAATGTTTATTAACTGCTGCACTGGGATTAGTCTGGTCCCTGATCACCTCATACTTATTCCCACATAATCTAGAAATGTTTCCAAATTCTTACTGTGTCAACATACTGCGGCAAACATGTCTACATATAAATCCGAAATATATTGACTCTGGTGGCTCAGATCTTGCACTGAGTTAACAGATGACAGTTTCTAGTAGCATTAGGAGTGTGGCGGTGTCTTCACATACATAATTGGGAAGTGCAAAATTTATTTTAGTCAAATGCAAATGTCTTTGTAAGTGGTCCTCTTTGTAAGTGGTTCATATTGTAAATTATATCTATGTAAATGCAGATTAAAAGGGAAAATGATCTTGAAGAGGGATTTATTTCTTTACAAGCTTGGTTTGTCAGACCGTGGGTTGTCTCCTACATCTACCCTCCCCCTTTCCATGGTTTTAGCTAGGTACAGGTTGCTTGGCTTGAGAGCACATTTCCTAAACTCTTTGGTCTGTAAGTGTGGCCTTGTGACTAAGTTTCCCCCCAGGGGGCATGAATGGAGACATGCCAACTTCTTCCTCACTTGCTTAAAGGGAAATTGCTTGCACCTTGAATGAGTAGCAATTTTGACAACACAGGTTAAGGAGAATGGTAAAGGATAAAACAGAAGTACCTGCGTCAATGAATCACTTCTGGGGCAAATTTGTCCCTCCAGGCTGGCCATTTTATTTTGGAGTCTCTTTATTACAGCAGCTTAGCCTTTGCCCTAATATGCCAGGTACTATCTGACCTCTGTTAATGGAATATGGTGAATAGTAAAAGACTTAAAATTTGCAAGCTTTGTGAATAAAAGTATTAAGAAATACTTAAAGGTCTCATCAACAGATTTTCTTTTTTTGCCTTTTTTTTTTTGCTCTTTTTGATGCACCCGGTGCCTTAGATTTATGTTACAATGGAATAAACATGCATGTTCCCTCTATTGTTTCTTGGTCTAGGAGGATAAGGTTTGTGTGTGTGTGGTGAAGGAAAGCATAGCATTTATCGCAAGGTACCAAGCAAGGAGTCCAGGGCAGGTAATACTTAAAACACCCAAGCTAGGAATTCCCTGGTGGTCCAGTGGTTAGGGTTGGACTTCCCAGGTTGCACAGTTGGTAAAGAATCCGCTGCCAATGCAGGAGATGCAAGTTTGATCCCTGGGTCTGGAAGATCCCTTGGAGAAGGGAATGGCCACCCACTCCAGTGTTCTTGCCTGGAGAATTCCATGGACAGAGGAGCCTGGCAGGCTACAGTCCACAGAGTCAGAAAGAGTCAGAAAGAGTCAGAGCTGTGAACACACATACTCACTCCAGTGGTTAGGACTCTGCCGATTGCATGGGAACAATTTCAGTCCCTGTTGGGGAGCTAAGATCTCACAAGCTGTGAGGTGCAGCCAAAAAACAAAACAAAACAAAACAAAAAAACCACAAAAAACCCACCTGAACTCCCCTGATAAAAGTTTTCTATAGCACTGTAAACAGTGTCTTTCTGTTGGCAATGGATTTATTTTTGGATGAGGATCTTTCTACCCTTTCCATGACCCCTCCTGAATGAGCAGGAGGAAAGCTAAAGTGGAGTTGCATGGATGGAGGGTATCACTGCTCAAAGTTAACACCAGGCTCCAATCTCCTCACTGGTCAAGATAACAGGGGCTACTACCTGAGATTTCATTCTGAGCATGCCAGAGATCAGTAAGACCAGAAGTAACTACCATGACTGGTCTCTGCCCTTAATGGCATTTTAAGAGGAAATTTTAAAATTATAAAAAATGGAAATAGTAGTAACCACTAGTAATGGTGGTTACTAGTCCACCATGGACTGAACTGGAGTTCTCAGTTGCTTGCTCAGGGACTTCTCTTCTAATGGATTCATTCTAAAGAAGAAATAGGAACATCTTCAACAGAACACCAGTGAACACTCTTTCATGTCTGCAGACAATCAGAATTTGAAGGAACCCTGGTAAGCACCAGTACACAGTGGCTTTCAGATGACCTAAAATGGTTCTGTTTCTTGAAGTGATGGAATAATAGGAACCAGACAACTGGATAGAATATATGAAACAACAGTTTTCACACACTGGACAACAGGTAGCATGGAACTGGTCCTGAGATAAGGGAAAGAAAGAAAGCAAGCCAGACAAACTGCCCCAGCATGCTTCCTGAAGCCATTTCCTTTTGGATCCTCCAAGCCTACAGGGCAGGAAGGGAGAACCCAGTACAGTGAGGTGGTCTCTTAGAGTGGAGGAATCATGTCAGAGATCAGGGATGCCACAGGCTAGAATTTGTAAGTCCAGGGTATCAGAAAAAGTGGAGAAAAATAATGGCTGGAGTACTCCCAATTTTGAAGAAAATTGTAAACCCACAGATTCAAGAGGCTCAATGAACCCTCAGCAGAATACATGCAAAGAAAAACACACCGAGGCACATCACAACAAAATGCTAAAAACCAGTGACAAAGAGAAAAGTGTAAAAGCAGTCAGAGATGAGAGATAAATCACAGAGGAATGAAAACAGACTACTTGACAGAAATTAAATGTCCTAAGGGCAAGCAAGGAGGTGCATGCAGGGTTCTGTAAACAGCTCTGAGTCAGCCAGGCTGTATCTGCTAGACTTATAAAGGATTACGGCAGACAGTCCTCCCCAAGTCTCTATCACTTGTCGCTCTGTTCTCTTCAATCTCACAGGTTCCCTGTTGGAACTTTGGTTCACTTGTGCCTCTTCTGTGCCCTAGGTAAATGATTCTGGTTTTATCCTGTGCTACAAGTTTATCTTACATAATATATCTAACACTAACACATTAGTTAGATATTCTCTGATGAATACCCACTATTTATGGACAGACCTATGTGTGCAAGTACCTGCTGGACAGTTCAAATAGATTAATTGCCACAGTAACTGTGAAAGACAGACCTTTAATTAGTAGGAGAGGACAGAGGATGAGAGATGGTTGGATGGCATCATCAATTCAATGGACGTGATTCTGAGCAACCTCCGGGAGTTGGTGATGGACAGGGAAGCCTGACGTGGGGGTCACAAAGAGTCGGACACGACTGAGCAACTGAACTGAACTGATTGAGTGCTAAAGTGCTTACTGCATGCCAGATTTTGTCCTAAGCATTACCATGCCTTATATCATTTAAACAGTATAACTCTTATGAAATAGGTTGTATTATCATCACTATTTTAGATGTGAGGACACTGAGGCAGAGAGAAGTGAAGTAACTTACCAAAGACACACAGCTCATGAATGGTGGAGCTAGGGACTAAACTCAACCCAGGCAGCCCATGTGTGTTGGGGTGTGTGTGTTATTCTTTCAGGGGTGCAGTTGTCTTTTTGGTAGCAAGTGAGAGATGCAATATGTCAAGATCACTAAGGCTAAGCTGGGCAATCATGGCTAAGCCGGGAGAGTGGCGCTAGTGGTGAAGAATTTGCCTGCCAATGCAGGAGACATAAGAGATGCCGGTTCGATCCCTGGGTCGGGAAGATTCCCTGTAGTAGGAAGTGGCAACCACTCCAGTATTTGCCTGGAGAATCCCCATGGACAGAGGAGCCTGGCGGGCTACAGTCCATGGGGCTGTAAAGAGTCGGACACGACTGAAGTGACTGAGCATGTACAGGAACAGAACCCATGTCTGACTCTGGCCCATTCCCCTTTCACCACGACACGCTGTCCCTGATGTTCTTCAGCATGTAATATGAATCTGCTTCTACCCCAATGGTCCCTTTAGGCTTCCATGTACTGGGTGATAATATTCTAACATTCATTTGGAAGGAGGATAGGAGTCAGAATTCTTAACTACACAAAACCTTTGTATTTAGTTTTAAAGAATTAAAAGAATTCTTTAAAGAATTAAAAGCTAAATTCTTTCTCAACTAGAAATTATCTTTCTTTTCTCCGCATAACAACACAAATAGCTAGCATATATTGAGAGCTTTCTATGTGCCAGGTACTGTGTTAAACAACTTTACATTAGTGATCTAACCCTCACAAAAAGCCTGTGAGTTAGGTAACTTATTTATCATCCCCATTGTACAGGTGAGGAAACTGAGGCTTACAAGGAGGTTATTAACACTGTAAAGTCAATAGTGGTGGCCTCTGGGCAGTCTAATGAGACAGCCCATGCTTCTGAGCATTTGTCAATCTGGTTGCAACTGTGTCTTTTGGTTGCAGCAGAGTCTTTTGCTGCTGCTCCTAAATAATACAGTGAGGGCTTAGTGAGTATAATCTAAAATAATAATAGCTAGGGCTTAGTGAGTATAATCATGCCATTTATATTTTAAAACAACTCCACGAAGTACTTACATGATTGCATTTTTTAAGAGTTAAGTTCAATTGAAGTTAAATGGTTTACTCCAAAAGTGGTCTGGTTAGGATGTAAACTTGTCTCTTTAATTCAGAAATACATTTTTCTTTACCATACATATCACTGTCCTTATAAATTTTATTCTTCTACCTGTTCCCTACTACTAGACTCTGCTTGCTCCAATCTACCCTCAAAATCATGGCCAGTTACTTTTCTAAAATGCCAATCTGCCAGTTCTCTGTTGAAGAATGACCAGTGGCTCCCTAGTGTATATAAGAAGGTTAAACATTCTGTTATGGCAACAGAGGCCCTTTATAACCTGTCTTCAAGATACTTCCAAGCCTCATGTCTCACAACTCCATTTCACATGCCCCACCTCCTCAGAAAAACCTGTTCACTGGCAATTCTTTACATAGGTTATATTAATCATGAGCCAGTAAGGTAAAATGATTAAGTACAATGAATGGGCTTTAGACTCAAAAGAGACATGGGTGTGAGTCCTGGTTTTCCCACTAACTAGCTTTAAGGGTTTCCTTGGGTAAATTACCTTAACCTCGTTTTATCTTTTTTCCCTCTTTTAAAAAACTAATAATGGTATTTTTTTGAGCATTGAAAGAGATAAGACTTGAATGAAATATATATATGGTGCTCAGCACATAACTAATAAATGCTCAGTAAGTACCACCTATAATTATTATATATTCACTATTATATAGTTATATATTATAATCATTATGCCTGTAAGTTCTATTTGTTCCTACCACCAGGAATATTTGTCTTCCACATACTCCCTGGTAACTGCTCACTTATTTTATTCTCCCAGTGCTCTACCAGTTCTCTACTAATACGTTCTAAAAACACATCTAAGGAAATCAACAAATAAACTTACAAAATACAAATTGTATTTTGTACATACTCAGGATAAGGAAACATACTCACAGGATATGGAAAACTAAGCTACACTAAGAGCTGTAATTTTTCTCATGGAACTACTAATACTTTGCTTTCTAGACTCAATCTGATACAAACTTTGTAACTTTCATCTTCCACTCATGAACATTTAAAAAAAAAAGTCACTCTACTCTTTAGTAAGATACTCTTTGGTCTACATACCTGTTTGGAAGATGACGACTTCCAAAGGTTGTTCTTCCTCCAGGACCCACAAATAACCTTAGTCCTTCTTCTGCAAGACACATTGACAATATTTGTTATACATATGATTATTACTGTCAAATAATATTCATATTTCAATAAGTTAACATTTTACATTTCAGTTTTGTTAAAGAAATAAAAACTTAAAGAGCTACACACATGTTTTAAAACAGGCAGTTTAAAAGAAATCCTAATAGTTACTTCTCATTAACTTTCTGTAAGCTATTTTTCTTAAAGCTGAGTAAAGAAGACAGCTGTTCCTACAAATTTCCTCAAGTGGGGTTTAATTATTTCTCTTCACAACCAGTTATATAATGAAACTAAGGCCACTGTTAACTGCTCTCTAGTCACACCAGCATGAATAATTATACTTTTCAAATCGGTGGCATGTAAATTTTCAGCTTCAGTGAAAATGCTAAGGAGCGAATGAGGGACTACCACCCAACCTCCCAAACTGCAGCAGTGACCTGAGGTACTTATGCCCCGTTATGACAAAGCAGATGTCGGTACCTATTATAAAGCAGACGTTGATGCATATTTTAAAAGTACAATAAAAGCTTTCTTAAAAATTGATATTTTTAAAGTTAATTCTTTCCCAAATTTAATGTCCATTAGCAAATAAATTATAAAGTTGTTGTTTAGTCACAAAGTTGTGTCTGACTCTTTGTGACCCCCCATGGACTGTAGCCTGCCAGGCTCCTCTGTCCATGGGATTTCCCAGGGAAGAATACTGGAGCGGGTTGCGGTTTTCCCCTCCAGAGGATCTTCCTGACCCAAGGAATGAACTCGTGTCTTCTACTTGGCAGGTGGATTCTTTATCACTGAGCCACCTGGGAAGCCCAAGTTATACAGTTATCTTCAGATTTGTAATGGGTGTGAAGTTTATTTTACAAATATGCAACACTATCACGATGTACGGCCTATTCACTACTGACCACATGGATTATACAAACCTGGATCACATATATCTATATATGCGTGCTAAGTCGCCTCGGTCATGTCTGACTCTTTGCAACCCTATGGACCACAGGTCTGCCAGGCTCCTCTGTCCATGGGATTTTTCAGGCAAGAATACTGGAGTGGACTACCATGCCCTCCTCCAGGGGATCTTCCCAACCAACCCAGGAATCGAACCCACATCTCTTACATTTCCTGCACTGGCAAGCAGGTTCTTTACCACTAGCGCCACCTGGGAAGTCCATATTTACATATACTTAATAGCTATCAACACACCTTCTGCACTGGAATCTAGGCTGAAGTCTTGACTCTGTAATATCTTCTCCACAATATCATCTGCATCCACTCTGGTATCATCAACTCGCTTCAGCTGAGATTCTACAGAATCTTGCTTCACTGGGCATCTTTGAAAATAATTAAAAAAAAATTCCTCCCTTTATTATGTCATTAAAATGAAGTTAAAAAAATTTTTTTCCCATTTAAAGTGAGTTCAAAATGATACCTGTTGAGTATTTCTAAAGCTGTATCTTCTTTATCTGCTATATCAAGACTTGGTTCAGCTGTCTTTTGCTCAACTTCATCACATGGCTCTAGAATACTTTCAACTCCTGTCGATGTACTTCCCACTGATGTATTTCTCCTGTGGCAGAGCTCAGAGAAACTAGATGACCGGGAGTGGCAGGAGCTATACCCTGTCAGAGAAAATCACTCTGGTTGTTACACTAGTATCAAATACACTGCAACCAAACATGTCCTCCCTGCACTGCTCTTAGCCTCTACCTGATACTTTCGATTGCTGGCTCGCATAGCTTGATGTTCTAGAATGTCCACAGGCACCGAGTTCGTCTGGAACAGAGGCACTCTTTGCTGAGAGATCTGCAATATGTCATAACATGATGTTACTCTTATTGTCAAAAAGTCAATGGTTGATATGTATTTTAATCTATGGATTTTGTTGTTGTTTAGTCGCTAAGTTATGTCCAACTCTTTTGCGACCCTGTGGGCTGTAGCCTTCCAGGCTCCTCTGTCTGAGGATTCTCCAGGCAAGAATACTGGAGTGGGATTACCATTTCCTTCTCCACAGGATGTTCCTGACGCAGGGATCGAACCCGGGTCTCCTGCATTGCAGGTGGATTCTTTGCCACTGAGCCTCCAGGGAAGCCCAATCTATGGATTTCAGAAGCTGCTAAATTCATTATCAAGAGTGAAATTCCTTTAAATCAGTACAATGTAAATAACTGTTGCAAGAAATACTGTACAAAGAACTTAAATACCTCAGTTTACCAAAGTGCTATGGTACCTTTCATAAGATTTAATAGCATTCTATCTTAAATAAAACTATTTCAGTTTTTATATTTAGTATTTCTCTGATAAAAAGGAGTCAAATGACTCCTGGTGGTCCAGGTGGTTGAGACTCCGTACTCCTGATGCAGGGGGCCCAGGTTTGATCCTTGGTCAGGGAACTAGATCCTATATGCCACAACTAAGGCCTGGCACAGCCAAATAAATAAATAATAAAATTTTTTAAAAAGGGAGTCAGATGGATTCCTCTAAATTCTCACAGAATTTCCAGGTTTCTGTGTGGTGTTTGAGGAAATCTTGCTTCCCAAATCTATCACAACGGGAGGCTAAAGAGTACTTTGTGACCTTTGCATTAGAGATGCCAGTGCTAGGCTATAATTTGTACAAATGTCAGTGGTTTAAAACAACACAGCATGTGATATACCACTGAGAATAAGGTTCTGCAGAAATTGATTATAGTATTCAGTTTCACAGTAAATGTACAAAAAAAGCAGTGTCAAAGCCACTTCTACTATTTCCCTAATAATGTGCATATTCCAGATGCCAACTGTGTATTTTCAGAACTAGGCTTCTTCTACAGAATGCAGAACTGTGGCCATTTTCATGAGGGTGAAATATTTGAAAACTAGAACTGTTTTTCACTTACAGGCAAAATAAAACCCAACTGAGTAATATAACAATTATAACAACAGCTCTATAAATGATATTAAACACAGATGGGCCAACAAATGCTGCCAAATAAGTAAGCTACTGGAGTGACCTGGACCTTCTGCAAAGGGTTTTTCATTTCTGGACAGACTGTAAGGTACAAATGCAAACCAGCATCCCTAGTCCTGCTTGACAGTGGTTCTAAGCCCTAGTACAGCAAATTCTGAATGCAAAGAGTTGGTTCATATCAAGAATTATACACTTTACTCCTAGGGTTAGCTCAGATCTTAATTCATCCATTTACTGGTTTACTGGTTTTCAAAATTGTTCATTCAATAAATATTTATTAAGCTCTTACGAGGTCAATGCCTAATACTGTACAAGATGTAAGGGTACAAAATAAATAAAATATATGCTTCATGTGCCAAGTACCAAAATACAAGCACCAAAAAGAAGCTATCAAGCACTCCAAAGGACAGACACATCGAACACTATGTGGTAATAGGGGAAAGACCTCTACTGGAGATTAACTCCAGGCTTTTAACAATATATAGGAATTTCTTGGCTAGACTAGGCGGGAAAAAGCATGCCTTGTCTGTAGAAAGGCAAATAGTTCCACAAAGCTGGCATATACCCAACTATGATTGAAGGAAAGAGAGATGAGCAGATACCTGATAATGAAGGACTTATCTCTATGAGTTTCAGGAAGGAGATAATCCAATGGCTTTAAGCAAGGGTGTGACTTGACTATATTAACATTTTGGGAAGATCATTTTGGCAGCAGGATGAAATAGAAGGTGAAGGAGTGAAGATTTTCATAATAATTCAGCTGAGAGATGCTGAGCAGGCACAAATGATAGTACTTCACTACTAACTAGAAGTGTGTGCCAGGATAACTGTGACAGAAAATACAGGAGGAAGAGTTAGGAAGACGTGCTGGGCATGTGGAATTTAAGACATCTGAGGACGCCCGTTCACTGGTCACAGATTTCTACTGTGTCCCTGGCCCTTATGCTGTTGATCCAAACATAAATTAAGACCTGATCATGAGGAACTCAGAGGCTTGCTGAGAGAAAAGTTAAACAGATGGGTTTTAGTCTAATGTGATATGAAGTGGATGTTTCCAAAAAGCATTTGGAAACATGTGCCTGGAGTCAGGATGAAGCTTTGGAGGCAACACAGATTGTAAATCAAACACACTAACTCATATTTACATGATAGTTAAACTGAAGGTACAGATGACAATGCCCAGGGTGGGGTGAATGGAGAGAACCAAATCCTGGTGAGCATCAATATTTTAAGAGGAAGGAGGAAGAAGATAAGCCTCCGAGAAGTTAGAGAAGAGAAGCGGAAGCCAAAGGAAGAGAAAGTTTCCAGAAAGAATAAATGGCCAATTTATTCAAATGAGAACAGAAAAAATGCCCACAAGATTTGACAGTCATATCCTTGGAGACATCATCAAAATAAGGCAGAATGCAGAAGCCAGAATCCTGTGTGTTTAGGAATAAGTGGGCAGTACATTATTCCTAGAAATTTGGCTATGAAAAGTGTGAGAGAACGAGGGTGGGCATGGAGGGAGGAGGCGAGTACGTGCCCAAGGAGGAACAGGCGATAGAGAATGATGCAGGGCTGATGAGTGTTTGGTTTCCAATATGAGAAACAATTCAGAATATTTAAATATTGAAGAGAAGGAGCCAACAGGAGAGTTAAAAGTCACAAAGAATTCACTGATCTCAAATCAGGAAATATCATAATCCTCATTATGCATAAGAAAGCTTATCTTTGCAATCTAAGAAGTGCTGAAAACATTAATTGTATCACTACACCTTTCTTTTTCTTCTTTCAAATAATAACCCTGGGGACTGCAGGGGATAAAAAAGGAAGCTCATGAGTGCTTTTTCCCCGGCCAACTTGACATTCCCCTTACCTGCTTTACACTTGGCGGGCAGCCTATGACTGGAAGTTTGCCTGGAGAAGTGATCCCAGCAGCAGCATCACCTGGGCACTTACCCATGCAGTTTTCAGGCTCCAATCTGGATTTACTTAATCAAAACCTCTGGCTGCAGTGTCAGCGATCTATGGCTTAACAAGCCCACCAGGTGATTCTGATGTGCACTAGTATTTGGGACCCACTGACAGAGGGCACGTGATTCACGGAAGAGAAGCACCACCTGAAAGGTGACTGGCAGAAGCTACTAGGCATGTGGACGCTCCCGTAGCGTCCTATTAGATCTGTGGGCCTCAGAGGCACACAGTGGTGGGACCGGGAGGGTCACTGCAACATTGAGCTTTTAATTCATCATAGCATGACATACCCTTCGGACAAAATGAAGTCCTGGTTTAAGCAAAAACTGCATGATTAAAACTCTTCTAATACTTATTGGCTCATTTATAGTCGCATATACTCACAGAATTACAAATCTGGGGGGGGGGGCTTTAGGAATCTTTTCGAGTAGTACCATGACTCACAAACTAGAAAACGAGTAAGCGACACATCCATACCTGCTATCCCAAGATGAATTTTGAGAGTCTCTCCACCTTTTCTATCTTCTTCCAGAGATTCAGATTCACCAGCAATTGGTATACACATTGATGTAGAAGGAGGCCTGCAAACAAACATTGCTAAGGATCAGAACTTCATGGATGGTGAATGTGAAAGTTTGAAATGCTGTTAAGGGATGGATTATGTAGTCAGGGCACAGCCTCAGTAAAGGTGCCTGGTAATGTCCCCTCTTTGAGGATGAAAGTGACAAAAATCAACAAAATAATGTACGAGCATTCCTCAAAACTTGATTAAAAGTCATGAGGGAAAAAAGTTTTTTACACAACGAAAGAAGTGAGACCAGAAAGGACACTGCCTCCACAGAGTCGGGTGGGAAAACTGAGGAGGTGTATTCTCAGGAGAGTGGTGCAGGGGCTCCAAATGTCAGCTTGATTCTCAGGCCAGGCAGGGATGTGTCTGTGCCGTGGAGGTGGTGGCACAAGCCCCTCTGTAGCTGAGGCTGCAGGGGATACCTCACGCCTCCGACGGAAAGATCTCTTGTTGGCTCCATCTACTTAAATTATCTATGGTTTTATCTTCCATCTGCTTCTTGTGTACATAGGCCACCGGCTTGAGGAAGAGTCAATAAAGAGCCTAGTTGTTTAGATTTGATTTTGAGGGCATGATTCTTTGGGAGTAGGTGATGAATATAGTTTCATTCGTTCACTCAAGGCTCCTGTCTCCATATAGAAGCTGTGAAGCAGGGAGGGACGAGACTGATTTCTAACAACAACTTTTTTTTTTTTGAAGAAAACATTCTTAATCTTTTGAGGTTGATATCTAGAGGAAAATCACATATCTCTAGAGACCATCCCTTGGTAACCTGAAATAAAATAGGAAAGTGGTTGAAGGGGGATCATGAAGCTGACCCATTAAATGGCAACTTAAATACCTTACTGTGTTAGTTCACAGGAATCCTCATGCTATTTAGGTCCTCATGCTATTAGGTCCATGCTATTTAGGTCATGCTATTTAGGATACAGACATTTAAGATTTGCATTCAGTTCACTTCAGTTGCTCAGTCGTGTCCGACTCTTTGCGACCCCATGGACTGCAGCATGCCAGGCTTCCCTGTCCATCACCAGCTCCAGAGATTGATCAAACTCATGTACATTGAGTAGGTGGTGACATCCAACCATCTCATCCTCTGTTATCCCTATCTCCTCCTGCCTTCAATCTTTCCCAGCATTAGCGTCTTTTCAAATGAGCCAGTTCTTCACATCAGGTGGCCAAAGTATTGGAGCTTCAGCTTCAGCATCAGTCCTTCCAATGAATATTCAGGACTGATTTCCTTTAGGGTGGACTGGCTGATCTTCTTGTAGTCCAAGGGACTCTCAAGAGTATTCTCCAACACCACAGTTCAAAAGCATCAATTCTTTGGTGCTCAGCATTCTTTCTGGTTCAACTCTCACATCTATACATGACTACTGGAAAAACTATAGCTTTGACTAGACAGACCATTGTTGGCAAAGTAATGTCTCTGCTTTTTAATATACTTTCTGGGTTGATCATAGCTTTTCTTCCAAGGAACAAGTGTTCTTTAATCTCATGGCTGCAGTTACCATCTGCGGTGATTTTGGACCCCCCAAAAATAAAGTCTCTCACTGTTTTCATTGTTTCCCCATCTATTTGCCATAAAGTGATGGGACGGGATGCCATGATCTTATGTTTTCTGAATGCTGAGTTTTAAGCCAACTTTTTCACTCTCCTCTTTCACTTTCATCAAGAGGCTCTTTAGTTCTTCTTTGCTTTCTGCCATAAGGGTGGTGTCATCTGCATATTTGAGGTTATTGATATTTCTCCCGGTAATCTTGATTCCGGCTTGTGATTCATCCAGCCCAGCATTTTGCATGATGTACTCTGCATATAAGTTAAATAAGCAGGGTGACAATATACAGCCTTGACATACTCCTTTTCTGTTTTGGAACCTCGTCTGTTGTTCCGTGTCTAGTTCTAACTGTTGCTTCTTGATCTGCATACAGATTTCTCAGGCAGCAGGTCAGGTGGTCTAGTATTCCCATCTCTTTAACAATCTTCCAGTTTGTTGTGATCCACAAAGGCTTTGGTGTAGTCAATAAAGCAGAAGTAGATGTTTTTCTGGAACTCTCTTGCTTTTTTGATGATCCAACCGTTGTTGGTAATTTGATCGCTAGTTCCTCTGCCTTTTCTAAATCCAGCTTGAACATCTGGAAGTTCATGGTTTACATACTGTTGAAGCCTGGCTTGGAGAATTTTGAGCATTATTTTGCTAGTGTGTGAGATGAGTGCAATTGTGTGGTAGTCTGAACATTCTTTGGCATTGCCTTTCTTTGGGATTGGAATGAAAACTGACCTTTTCCAGTCCTGTGGCCACTGCTGGGTTTTCCAAATTTGGTGGCATATTGAGTGAAGCACTTTCACAGCATCATCTTTTAGGATTTGAAATAGTTCAACTGGAATTCCATCACCCCCACTAGCTTTGTTTGTAGTGATGCTTCCTGAGGCCCACCTGACTTCACATTCCAGGATGTCTGGCTCTAGTCCATTGATCACACCATCACGGTTATCTGGGTCATGAATATCTTTTTTGTATAGTTCTTCTGTGTATTCTTGCCACCTCTTCTTAATATCTTCTACTTCTGTTAGGTCCATACACCATTTCTGTCCTTTATTGTGCCTATCTTTGCATGAAAGATTTGCATTAAACCTATTTAATTGATAGATTACTCCTATTCCAGGGTCTCTTAAATTCCAAAACTGCATATTCTATTAGGATATCTAACTATTTATTCTGCAAATTTTTGTCCAATTAAACTCATATTCTTTCCCCAAATATGTCTTCTTCTTATATTCCCTATCTCTGTGAATGCCATCACAGTCCAAAACTCACCAAACTAGAATCTTATGTTTTGCCTCTGTCTCCACAAAAAAACTATTAGACCTAATAAATTAATTCAAGAAGGTAGCAGGATACAAGATTAATATACAGAACTCACTGTTTTACACTAACAATGAAATACAGAAAACTAAAAAAAAAAAATTAAAAAAAAAAATCCCATTTAAAATTGGATAAAAAAATAAAGAAACAAACCTAGAAATAAAGTTAACCGAGGAAGTGAAAGAACTATTCACTGAAAACTAAAACACTGATAAAGGAAACTGAAGGTGATTCAAAGAAATGCAAAGATATACCATGCTCTTGGATGGGAAGAATATTGTTAAAATGGCCATACTACCCAAAGCAATCTACAGATTTAAAACAATCTGTATCAAATTGCCCATAATATTTTCCATAGAACTAGAACAAATATTAATAATCTTTAAATTTATATGGAAAAACAAAGACTCAAAATTGCCAAAGCAGTCCTGAGGAAAAGAGAACAAAGGTGGAGGTATAATACCTCCAAACTTTAGATCATACTACAAAGCTACATTAATCAAAACAGTGTGGTACTGGCACAAAAACAGATATATAGGCTAATGAAACGGAACAGAGAGCCCAGAAATAAACCCACACACCTACAGTCAATTAACCTATGACAAAGGAGGCAGGAATATATGATGGAGAAAAGACAGACCCTTCAACAAGTGGTCTTGGGAATGCTGGGGAACTATATGTTAGTCACTGAAATTAGAACACTCCCTCACATCACATACAAAGATAAACTCAAAATATAAAACTCCTAGAAGAGAACATAGGCAAAACATTCTCTGACATAATAAGCATCCCGATGTTCATAGCAGCACTACTTATTTACATTAGCCAAGACATGGAAACAACACAAGTACCCATCAACAGACAACTGGCTAAAGAAGATATGGTACATAAATACAATGGAGTATACTCAACCAAAAAAAATGAAATATTGACACTTGTAGCAACATGGATGAACTTGGAGACTGTAACACTCAGTGAAGACAGATACAGAAAGACAAACATTATGATATCACTTATATGTGGAATCTAAAAAAATAAAACAGTGAATCTATATACAAAACAGACTCAGAGACATAGAAAACAAATTTATGGTTATCAAAGGGGAAGGGGAGGGATAAATTAGGAGTATGGGATTAACAGATGCATACGATTATATACACAAAATAGGTAAGCAATAAGAATTTATTGTATGGCAAGGGAATAATATTCAGTATCATAATAATCTGTGCAAAAACTATATAATACATAAAAGAAATGCAAAGAATGGAGTGTATAGCCACAGTCACTAATCACTGATGGTGACTCATGCCTGCCTATCTAAATTCTTATGTTTTTAAAGCCAGGTCCTCTGTTTTGCCTTTCATAGGTGGCCAGCTTGCCGTGTCTCCACCCCTCTACCTCTCAGCCTGCTTTCCAACCCTTCAAAACTCTCAGCCTGCAGCCTCCTTCCCTTCTCCCTCTCTATGGGTCTCCCTCTGGCTCTGCGCCTTCCTGTCCAGCCTGACTTCACAACCATAATATTTTGAGCTATTCCTTCAACTTGGCACCATTTGTTCTGCAGTCTCAAAAAATCTGAAGACCCTCTACCCTTGATAATTTCAGCCATCTGTACCAACTGCTCTAATACTGGGGCAACTAGGCATTATGGAGAAAATTCATCAACCACAGGGACTGACGTTAGAATCTGAAATCTAAGTCTCCCTAGACTACTCTGTTGTGTTAAATACATAATCACTGAGTGCCGATCATGTGCCACATTTTTATTCTAAGTTACCCCTTTTGTTCTGAAAATGTTTTTGTATCTCTTATCAAAAATTGTTTAATGTGGTTCAATTTCAGAATGAAAGGAATGGGATTATTTTGTGTGCTGAGTTGCTCAGTTGTGTCTGAATTTCAAGTAATGTAAGAGTGGGCTTCCCTGGTGGCTCAGTGGTGAAGAATCCACCTGCCAGTGCAGGAGATGCAGGTTTGATCCCTGGATCAGGAAGATCCTGGAAAATCCCATAGACAGAGGAGCCTGGTAGGCTACAGTCCAAGGGATTGCAGAAGAGTCAGACACACTCAACAACCAACCAACAGCAACAATGTTAAAAGTATGTGAAAAATGATCTCCTAAAATGACACCACTACCTGCTTGGTATTTCATAAATATTCTCTCCACGCCCTGTAACAATGCTATAAACTTATGCAAGCTGTTTTCTCTTCCTGAAATGTCTCTACCTACCTCCCCTGCTTCGTGGTTTTCCTATTCATCCTTTAAAACTTAGCCCCCTGTCATCCCCTCAGTGAAGACTTTCCTGGCTTTCAAAGAAGAAGAGTTAAGGACTCTATCCTCTATGCCTCAATAATATCCTATGTTGTGTGTCTGTCACCCATATAAATAGTGAATCCTTCAGAGCAAGGGGTTAGTCTTAACTGAGTTTGGTAATTGTTAGCACATGGTAGGCAATCAATACACGTGTACTGAATCAGTGAATCCTGGGGCCATGGACAACTTAGTTCCTTAATCTCTGACATGTCCTGACATCACAGAGTTAATAACATCACATCATAGAGTTCTTTCAAGAAATAAATTGGGAGACTAATATTCATTAAATCATTTTGAGAAATGGAAAACTGCCTTCCTTCTCGAATATGAACGCTCTAAAGCCCTACGCTATTCAAGTGGGTTACATCGTCCCTAGATCTGCTTTACCACCAAGTCATTAAATGCCAATACGGTACAAAACTTCTCTCTCCAAGTATCTTTTTCATCAGCATTAGAGGTTGGCTTTCTTTTCAGAGTCAGCTTCATTCTTTTACGAAAGCTGGTGGATATTTGATGAATTGTAGAGAATTATAAAATGGAGTTTAGGGCAAGTTGCTAGAGGTTGATTTACCAGCTGTCTTCTTCACACGTACTGGCTTTAGTATAAAATTTGTTTCTGAAAAACCGTTTGATCTAAGTCACAGATCTTCTGCTCATAAAATATAAAAACTAGAATTTAACTGAGTGCTAAGGATCTGTATACTCATTTATTTCTCTAGTAGGTTTTTGAAAACTTATAAAATATTCAAAGACAGACAAAAGCAGATAGAATAGCACAATGACCCTCTCCCAAAGTTACTTATATCTTTGTCCTGCAGACGAATAGTCAAGTTTCTCGACTGCTCTGTCTGTGCCTTAGGGTCCTCGGTAAAAAGTGAACTTGGATTATACTCATACTCTTGAAACTGGCTTCATGAAGCTCTCTTAGCAACTTCAGGGGTAGAAAGGTTCTACATCTTTTTCCCCTCAACAGGAAGATGGTAAATAGGGGACTCATAATATATTTCTGCCAAGAATTTCTGTGGATAGGTATTCTGGGAAAAAAAGTCACCAGACAATTTCCAACACTTGTTTCAGCCCTGAAGTACTGTCATTTTACATATTTAATAAATGCTGAAATACAACCTGGTAAAAATAATTCACTTTTCTCATCAGGAGTTCAAACATTTTTCTATTCAATCCATACTCAATATAAGAAGAACATGGATGTGTTACAGTGGCTCCTTTTTCATAGACAGTTGCATAATTTCAGATACTCAAAGGGAAAACACATATTAGGGATTTGAGTCTTCTGAAAAATACTTTTATGTATTTTAGGATTAGGTAAAGTTTGTTTATTCTAGTGAGTCATGAAAGTCTTTCTCTATAAACTCTAGATTACCAGAATTACATTTGTGGAGATAACACAGAATATAAGATGATCTATTTTGGACATCTCCAGTACTTGAGTTTCACAAATAGGTGAAATGGCAGAGAAAGGGCCAGAAAGGGAACAGTAATTAAAAAGCTCCTAAGAAGAAATAATGAATGTATTTTCTTCTACTAAATTTTGCTGCTCTTTTTCTCATTTCACTCTAAACTGATTACATTAGGAAAACATATTGTCACCTAAGAAACCAAAAATTGTTAGTCCCCAAAGAACAGGAAATAAGGAAAGAAGCCAGGAAATTATCATTTGGGAGCAAATAGGATAGGAAGGCTAAGTTATTGGAAGATGCATAATTTTAATCAAGAACTGATTTGTGTTGTTGCTGTTCAGTCGCTCAGTCACGTCTGACTCTTTGCAACCCCATGGACTGTAGCCCGCCAGACTTCCTGTCCTTCACCATCTCCTGGAGCTTGCTCAAACTCATGTCCATTGAATTGGTGATGCCATCCAACCACCTCATCCTCTGTCATCCCCTTCTCCTGCTTCAATCCTTCCCAACATCAGAGTCTGCTAACAAGTCTGCTCTTTGCATCAGGTGGCCAAAGTATTGGAACTTCAGCTTCAGCATCAGTCCTTCTAGTGAATATTCAGGATTGATTTCTATTAGGATTGACTGGTTTGACCTCCTTGCAGGCCATGGGACTCTCAAGAATCTTCTCCAACACCACAGCTCAAAAGCATCAATTCTTTGGTGTTCAGCGTTCTCTCTGCTCCAACTCTCACATCCATACTAGAAAAAGCACCGACCGTAATACAGACCTTAGTTGGCAAAGTAATATCTCTGCTTTTAAATATGCTGTCTAGGTTTGTCATAGCTTTTCTTTTAAGGAGCAACTGTCTTTTAATTTCACGGCTGCAGTCACCATCTGCAGTGATTTTGGAGCCCAAGAAAAGAAAGTCTGTCACTGGTTCCATTGTTTCCCAATCTATGTACCATGAAGTGATGGGTCTGGATGCCATGATCTTAGCTTTTTGAATGATGAGTTTTAAGCCAGCTTTTTCACTCTCCTCTTTTACCTTCATCAGGGGCTCTTTAGTTCCTCTTCGCTTTCTGCCGTAAGGGTGGTGTCATCTGCATATCTGAGATTATTGATATTTCTCCCAGCAATCTTGATTCCAGCTTGTGATTCATCCAGCTCAGCATTTTGCCTGATGCACTCTGTGTATATTTTCATCTTTATAAAATATATATGCCATGGCGTGGTTTGTGTATGCTCAGTTGTGTCTGATTCTTTGCAAGTCCATGGACTGTAGCCTGCCAGGCTCCTCTGTCCATGGAAATTTCCAGGCAAGAAATACTGGAGTCGGCTGCCATTTCCTTCTCCAGGGGATCTTTCCAACCCTATATATATATATATTTTTTTTTTTTTTTCATCTTTAGATATAAGTAGAGAACTATATGGATGTTACTATTAAAAACATGAAGTTGATGCATAGTGAAGTAATTGTTAACTTTTCTAAACATATTTTTCTCAGATTTTAAATGCTATCTGGTTAACTTTCATTTTTAATTATAAAGTGATTTTAAGATTGCTAACAGGCATCCTACTGCCTTTTCCCATTCAGCTCACTCTCCTACTCCCTGAGAAGACTTTTACACATATTTTCCTCTTTCCTCAAACCCCCACCTCCATCTTCCCCATCCTTGCTTTTCAATGATTACCTTGTTTCCTATATTATTAGGAAATCAGTAATAATTGGATAATTACTTCTGTATGTTTCCACTTCTCATACATCTGCATCTGTAGCCATATTCTCTGCTTTCATCCCTCTTGATAATCCAAGGACACTATTCTAACAATTGTCCCTTTTCTCTTCAGAACCATGTTTCTCCTTGTCTACTGGACTATTCATGTCAGGATACAAGTGTGCTGCGCTATCTCCCATCTTTAAAAAAGAAACCAAACAGAAACCTGCCCTTAACTGCACATTCCTCTTATTTAGGACCCCATTTTTTTCTGTTCCTTTTTCGCAGCAAAAGTCCTCATAAGAATTGTTTATACTATCTCCAGTGTTTCTCTTTCAAAACTTTCTTTAACCTCTCCAGTGTGGCTGTAGTCTTAAACACACTCTACCAGTGCTTGTCAGAGTCACCAATAGTCAATTCTCAGCCCTCATCTTCCTTGACCTGCTTCAGTAGTGTGGGACACAGCCGATTACTCCTTCTTTTTTTCCTACATGCTTGTCATTTGGTTTCAGGACAGTACTTTCCTGGCTCCTTCTTCCTGTCTGTCTGGTTGCTACTTTGCTGGTGCTTCCCTACCTCCCCAGCCTCTAACAGGCAGGAGAGTCCCATACCTTAGTCTGTGGTCCTTTTCTTTATCTAAACTCATTTCCTCTAGGTCATTTAATCGAAGCTCATGGCTTTAACTCGTATCTATGTACTGATGATATGATGATTTCTGAATTTACATCTCTAGTCTGGGCCTCCCTACTGGACTCTGTAGTGATATACTCAACTGCCTACTCAGAAAGCCTGGCCGGATGATAAATGGGGATCTCACACTTAACACGTCCAACATCCAAGCTCCCAACTTGCTCCTCTTGTAGGCACTCTCATTTCAATAAATGTCCACCATTCTCCTCATTACTCAGGCCCCAAGCCTTGAATTCTGAAACAGCCTCCTAACTCATGTACCTATTTCTACCCTTGGCCCTTTGCTGGTCCCACAAATTGTCTATTATCCACCTAGTAGCCAAAAGTCTGGGGATTTTACTCCTGGTTTTAAACGCTCCAGTAGCCTTTTATCTCACTCAGATTATAAGTGGCCTATGAGACCATTATTATAACGGCTTACAAGACCTTTATCATCTGGTCTCATCTCCTATCATCATATTCTTCATTCAGTCTCTCCTAGACATACTGGTCTCCTGGAAGTTACCTGAAACTGCCAAACACACTTCTGTCTCAAGGCTTTTGTCCTTGTTTCTGCTGTCTCAAATGCTTTCCCCAAATATCTGCATGGCGTGCTTCCCACCTCCCTCAGGTCTCTGCTCAAATATCACCCTAACCAGGAAGGTAATATATAAAACAGCAACACTTCTCCTCACCACGGCCCTCCTACCCTGCTTTATGTTTCTTCAAAATACTCATTGCCATCTTTATATCACATATTTACTTGTTTGCTTATTGTCTCTTTTCCCTCTTAGAATATAAGCTCCAAGATGTCAGGGACTTGATCTATTTTTTTCACTGTGGTTTGTCTAGTGTCTAAATTAGGGCCTAGCACATGGCACCTAATAGGTATTTATTGAAGAAATGATAAGTTCATAGAGGTCAAATTAATAATTCTACTTTGTAATAATTACACCCAAAGTCTGAAGATGACAAAAAACCCATAGCTTAATTAATTTAGAAAGTGGAGAGTTTGTTTTGTAAGAAGTAAGAGTAACTTCTATGAGGCTCAGGTCAGTCTCCTAAAAGAGGAACTATTCCTTCACTGGTATTACTCTACAAAATAAGAATGTGCAAATGTAAATAAATATATGACTATTACACTTTCAGACAAATAACTCATTTACTGAGCACCAACTTACGTTTTGAAACATGGGTCACCAGACATCAGTTGCATACTAATCCAAACCTAAACATGAGAAAAAGAAATACTGTAATTATAAAAATCTCAAGAGGAAAAGCCACATTCTGCTAATCTATGTACTTTCCACAGTACCTAATCCAGTATTTCCTGTTTTAGAAAGTATTAAATAAAACGATTACTGAATTTGGTTATATCCAATATTGAATTGCTACTTTATACAGACATGGGTTAAAAATAATTTTTAACATTCAAAACTTTGTAACTGCAAAAATAAGAGTGGAAAAGGTGGAAATGAAAAGCACAGACTTCAAGGAACTTCCCTATAGGTCCAGTGGCTAAGACTTCACCTTCCAGTGCAAGGAGTGAGGGTTCGATCCCTAGTTCCCCAACAAGGATCCCACAGGCTTCAGGACCAAAAAACCAAAACATAAAACAGAAGTGATACTGTATCAAATTCAATAAAGACTTTAAAAATGATCCATGTTAAAAAAAAATCTTAAAAAAGGCAAGGGTTTCACCAGTAATTATCCTCTGTGGTGTTCTGGTCTATTTTATATGTCTTTCCTCCCAGATTCCTGTGTTGTTTAAATGTCTAGAATGTTTTCCTGCAACACGTTTGCCATATGATGCTTCTAGGAGTGCTGCTGGTAGCCTGTTAAGAGAAGAATGCTTCTGGCCTTTGCTCTAGATTTGCACCTGAACTAATGCATTAATGTACTGTAAAAAAAATTTTATTCATTCATGCAGCAATTATTTTGTAAAGCTTGTACATTATGTGAGGCTTAGAAATATCTGATCTTCCTGACATTCGAAGCTATTCAATGCTTTTCACCAACAGTAAAGGCATTTCCTCTGGAGGATCTCTGTACAAGTTTATCCTGAAGACTAAATGCTTAGTGCAAGTCTCCACATGCCTATTAGCAGCATCTGAAATATGAAATGCACAGGGTCATCTATGAAGTTCCCCATTCTAAGAAGCTAAAGAATAAAACGGCTCAATATTTGGAGAAATCTGGACTCCCATATACTTTGCTGATGGGAATGTAAAATGTTTCAGCCACTTGAAAAAGTCAGGTAGTTCTGCAAAAAGTTAAAAGTAGAGTTACCATGTGACCTAAGAATTCTGCTCCAAGCATATATACTCTTGAATGTATGCCCAAGAGAAAAGAAAACATAATGCCCACACTGAAACTTGTATATGAATGCCCACAGCAGCATTGTTCATAACAGCTAAAAAGTGAAGGACCATTAACTGATAAACAAAAAATGGTATAGCCAGACAATGGAGTATTATTTAGCCATAAAAAGGAGCACAATACTGAAACATAGGATGCACCTTGAAAAACATTATGCTAAGTTCAAAGAAGCCAGACACAAAATACTACCTATTCTATAATCCCACTTATATGAAATGTTCAGAATAGGCAAATTCAGAGACAGAGTAGGTTAGTGGTTGCTGAGGGCTATGGGGAAGGGCAGAGAGTTGGGGGAAAGTGGGAAGTGACTCCTATTGGGCACATACGAGGTTTCTTTATTGGGGTAATGAAGATGTTCTAAAACTGATGATGGCAATAGTTGGACACACCTTTGAATATACTAAAAACCATTCAATTGTGTACTTTAACTGGGTGAAATGTATGGCAAGTGAATCACAGCTCAATAGAGCTATAAAAATTTAAAAGTATTCAAAGTCCTTGTCTACCTACCAGATGGATCAGCTTCTCTTTCAAGGTACTAAGTGACTTAAACTAATGTTCTTGCCACTTTCTGGAAAGGAGGAGTTAGCATATTGTTGAACATCCACCCTGTCCTGAAGCATACCATGAGGCTACTATTGCAAACATATTTTGGGAAACGTACCAGGCCAAGACCTTTTAGACAAGGTCTCTAAAAACAGCCTCCTCCACCTCCCAGATTTTGTTGACATCATAGCAAGCCAACGCCACTTAGCAGCTGAAGTTCTCAGCGGGGCAGGCAGGCTGTGAGTAAGCACAGGAAGCTGGTCTGCAGACAGAAATTATAATGCAGAGAGCCAAGAACAGTCCCTAGAAAGATCCTTCAGTTCCTGGGAGTTCAGGTCTGGTTGTAACTTCCCATCCTAGGGCTCTGTTAAATGTCCCTGCATTTGACCTAAAGCTCCATTTTATAGGAACTAACCTAAGGGATTTCTATTTCATACAACTAAAGCGTGTTGGCAAAATCACATACAGTAACTCTTTCAGACCTCAGGATCACCTCCCCGGGGCAACTACTGAAATTCCCCTTTTATAGAGGAGGAAACAGTGGGGCAGAGGTGAAGTGCTTACCCAGGGCTCCAGAGATCTAAGAACAAACACAGAGCCCTGATGTCACAATCCACCCTCCTGCTACGTGACTGTAATTATGTTCCTTAAGCTCCCTAAGCCTCTGGCTACTCAAATTCTGGCTGAAAGAATGAAGGAATGAATACCTACAGTACTATTATTTGGAAATGGTGTTTTTCTGTTTTGTTGGACCAGAACTTAAAAACTTTGCTAATGTTTTTTGAAATGCTATTCTCTAGCTGCTGACTGCCTTTTAAGAATCAGCCATACTGCTATCAAAAAGTCTACAAACAATAAATGCTGGAGAGGGTGTGGAGAAAAGGGAACCCTCTTACACTGTTGATGGGAATGCAAACTAGTACAGCCACTATGGACAACAGGGTGGAGATTCCTTAAGAAACTGGAAATAGAACTGCCATACAACTCAGCAATCCCACTGCTGGGCATACACACTGAGGAAACCAGAAATGAAAGAGACACGTGCACCCCAATGTTCATTGCAGCTAGATGTCCATCGGCAGATGAATGGGTAAGGAAGCTGTGGTACATATACACAATGGAATGTCACTCAGCTATTAAAAAGAATGCATTTGAATCAGTTCTAATGAGGTGGATGAAACTGGAGCCCATTATACAGAGTGAAGTCAGGAAAAAAAACACCAATACAGTATATTAACACATATATATGGAATTTAGAAAGATGGTAACGATAACCCTGTATGCGAGACAGCAAAAGAGACATAGATGTAAAGAACAGACTTTTGGACTCTGTGGGAGGAGAGGGTGGGATGATTTGAGAGAATAGCACTGAAACATGTATATTACCATACGTGAAACAGATCACCAGTCCAGGTTCGATGCATGAGACAGGGCACTCAGGGCTGAGCACTGGTCAACCCTGAGGGATGGGATGGGGAGGGAGGTGGGAAGAGGGTTCAGGATGGGGACACATGTACACCCATGGCTGACTCATATCAATGTATGGCAAAAACCACTACAATACTGTAAAGTAATTAGCCTCCAATTTAAATAAATAAATAATTAAAAAAAAAATCAGCTATAGCATCTTATTATGTTCTTCTGTAAATACCAGTGATAATGGTAATAACAACAACTTTAACAACAGTCATGATTTGAGAATCTATTATGTGCTAGGCTAAGTGAGTTTGAAAACTGTCAGGTATAGGTAATTCTTTGCTAACTTCTGACTATTTAGTTTTACTCAGGATTATTTTCCTTTCTTATCATTCGGTAACTTACCATAAGAGGGTAAACCTAACTAAAATACAGCAAAAGTTTCATCCAGTTTTACTAGATCCAAGTACTTTTCAGACATTTTCTCTACTGGTCTCATTTAATACTGGCACCAACTCTCTGAAGTGTGTCTTCCCTCTGGGTTCCCCGGGGTATAGAGCTTCTGAAGGTACTTGGAAACAGTAGGGCAGATGTCCAAAGTGAGTTCCACCTGTCTCTTCACTTGTGAGAGTACTCAGTGACTTCTATATGCCCACCACAGCTGTGCTGTCAGTCACCTTTTGGGAGCTGTAAACAGTGAAAGGTATTCATTTATGACGTTCCTTCTGCTCCGTAAGCTCTCAGGTTGTAGTGGTTGTATGTATTCTTCCCTGAATGTTCTCAGCACCAGAGAGAAACACCTTAGGATCATGAAGGTGAACATCTGTTACTTTTCAGTGCTTCTGTAATTTGGATTGTTTTTTCCTCCCAGGTGCTGTGTATTTCAGTGGTGTGGCCAGCTTATGATCCTAGTACTGATTCCCATCTTGACCTTATACTGTTTGTTGTTATTTAGTCGCTAAGTCATGTCCAACTCTTTGCAACTCTGGGCTGGAGCCCACCTGGTTCCTCTGTTCATTGGATTTCCCAGGCAAAAATACTGGAGTGGGTTGCCATTTCCTGCTTCTGAGGATCTTCCTGACACAGGTAATCAAACCCATGTCCCCTGCATTGGCAGGAGAGTTCTTTACCACTGAGCCACCTGAGAAGCCTCACAATATACACCTATGATTATTGAAAGGCAGAGAATTTCATTTGTTGAACATGTAAATCTGGAAATGTGCTTACTTTAAGAATGGAATTGTCCTGTCTTGTATTTTTGGTATCATAGCCTTCCAGTAAACAGCGACGAGTGGTATTTCCTGATCCAGCAAACTCTGCCAGGTTTAGATCTGCAAAGCCCAGCTATGAAAAGAAAGAGAATTATATTAATAGAATATCTAGTAGGCTTTTATCATATTCTCTTTAAAGAAGACATTCAACCCATGTTCTAGCCAAGTTGTCTCAAACTTCGGTTATTTGCAGTTTTTGCCAACTTAACAACATCTGTTTTTCTTTGCCTAACATGTCTTAAAAATTGACTCACTTTTTATAAAAACGTATGGTTGAGCTTGTAAAGAATCTGCCTGCAATGCGGGAGACCTGGGTTCAATCCCTGGGTTGGGAAGATCCCCTGGAGAAGGGAAAGGCTACCCGCTCCAGTATTCTGGCCTGAAGAATTCCATGGACTGTACCCTGAATTCCATGGGGGTCACAAAGAGCTGGACATGACTGAGTGACTTTCACTTTCATTACCTATTTAACTTTCTTGTCTTGAGTAATATGATCTTTGAAATAACAGATTTGTTTACTCCATATATTTTTCTCTACCCATTAAAACATATAACTGTTGATGTAAAAATGTATATTAAATAATGGAAATCACTGCAAGTAGCACACCGCATTACAGGAAATACTAGCAGACCAACCTTGATCACTTGCACACACACACACAAAACTGATCAGACTCGCCTCTCCCTGTTCTGGTTTGGCTCTATCCCCAGTTAACCACTGGTGACTACAGATAGTTGCAGATTATTAAGTTCTCACTCTCCACCTGAGAGCAAAATGACTTAAGTGTATCACACACTTTCTTTGCTACAAGCTCCCGCTCCTTCACCACCTTCCACAATATTTGCCTCACTGGTCTCCCTTGAGCTAAATCACTATTTATGAATGAAGCCTTCTTCTTTCCTTCCCCACACCAGCCTTCTCTGCTGTTAACCCAAAAGCTTGACTCAAACCCATTCCTCCCTCTTATAACTACTCAGGTTTGGGCCCCATTTTCTGCAGCTATCAAAGATTACTGTCTGTTCTTTCCTCTGATGTGGCTCAACTTTATTTCTCATTCTCAACTGGTAAAAAAAAACCTATCCCCCTTATATCATTATGTTTTGAACAAACAAAATCAATTCTACATCACTAAGTGTATATAGTCTTTTAGTAACAAAAAGTGTTTTGAGTTTGTAATTAACTAAACACATCTCCCTGAATATATAATAAAAAGTATTACACATTTCAAATCCTGCTGTGATTTTTTAAAAAAGGTTCCTGGGATTCTTTTTCCTTTTTTTAAAATTATACTTATTTTTGGCTGTGCTGGGTCTTCACTGCTGCATGGGCTTTTCTCTAGTTGTGGTGTGCGGGCTTCTCACTGTGGTGACTTCTCTTACTGTAGAGCCCAGGCTATAGGTTCACAGGCTTCAGCAGCCATGGCTCCTGGGCTCTAGAGCAAAGGCTCAACAGTTGGGGTGCATGGGCTTAGTTGGGCTTCCCTGGTGGCTCAGATGGTAAAGAATTCGCCTGCAATGCAGGAGACCTGGGTTCAATCCCTAGGTTGTGAAGATCCCCTGGAGGAGGGCATGGCAACCCACTCCAGTACTCTTGCCTGGAGAATCCCCATGGACAGAGGAGCCTGGCGGGCTACAGTCCATGGGGCTGCAGAGTCAGACACGGTTGAGTGACTGAGCACAGCACAAAACATGGGCTTAGCTTCTTTGAGGCATGTGGAATCTTCCCGGACCAGGACGGAACCCATGTCTCCTGCATTAGCAGGCGGATTCTTTACCACTAAGCCACCAGCAAAGCCCCCTGCCGTGATTTTTAAATGCCTGCGTTAACCCTTTAAAGTGCATATAAATGCATGTATGAATGGCATTCAAGATGAAGATTTTACTTGTAGGCTGGAGCACTATTTTAGCAGTTTTTAATTGGTACAAAAAGAATGAAGGAAAGAACTTAAGAGATCAGTTGTAGGACACAAGCTCCAAAAGCAGTGAGTCAGAAACACGTTAAGCCACAAGTAACATCTACCTAATCTTCATGTGATTACTCTGACCCAAGAGATCAGCGAAAAGCCGGGAGATGTCCAGGGCAAAGCCACACCCAGATGAACATGTGAGGGCTCCTGTGGCAGTGTGATCACACATCATTCACATGCCCTATCATATCATGCCTATCCCATTATGTCATTTCACATACGATCCTTTCTCTTTGAACCTCCAATATCTTTTCCACCCACACTTTTTGCTGATGTCTTGCCTCCTATTTCATTCACAAATAAAAGCAATCAAAAGAGCACTCAGCCCCATCTGTGCCCATGTACCCACCTTCCCACTTACTCTAAGAGAGCTGGCTGTGCTCCCATCTGAGGTCAAGCACTCTGCTCTTGCCTATTCAAGTTCATTGTGTCAGGGATTCTTCCCTCTCTACTGGATCATTCCCATCAGCACACAAATGTGCTGGATTTTCTCCCATCTTAATGAACAGAAGGAAACAAAATCTCACCCCACATCTGTCTCTAGTCCACTGTACCATTCTGCTGCTCCCCCTCACAGCAAAACTCCTTGAAAGACATTTGCATTGACTGTCTTGATTCCTCTGTCCACGGCCACCTTGTCATTTCCCCTCCACCTCCTTATCTACTCTTCCAGCCACAAGATCCTTTTCCTTGAAAATGCCAAGACCACCTCAAGGTCTTCAGTACTTACTGTTCTTTTGCCTGATGTATTCTTTCTTAAATCTTCTCTTAGCATTCTATCTCACTCCATTAGGGTCTATGTTCAAATGTCATCTCTCTAAAGGGGGCTTCTATGACCATTCTAGAGCATGCCTGCCTCCTCCCTCCCCTGCCCTCTAACCTTCATCTGCGTTATTCTTCTTAGTAGTTATCATCACATCATGTATGGACATACTTCGTATCTATTGTATATTGTCTGTCCTCCTCACTCAATCCCTCATCAGAATGTAAGCTCCCCAAAGTCAGGGGTTTTTGTCTGTTTTAGCTTACTGCTGTATCTCTTACACTTAGAGTAGTGCTAGGAACAATGCTTACACAATGTAGGCAATTATATATATATTTTTGAATAAAAAAACAGCCATAAGGCTTACCATCCACTGCCAGAATGCTGGTATTATAGTGTCACTAAGCATAAAGCAAGTTAAAAAAAAAAAAAAAGAATCTGGTCAGTTCCATGAAGAAAAGCATACTAAGGTCAACATTTACTGAATACTTTTTATGCGTTTGGCCTTGCTCTAGATAATGAAAACGAGTCATGAACAACACGGTTAAGAACAGTCTCAGGACTTCTCTAGCAGTCTGGGCTTCCACTACAGGAGGTACGGGTTCAAACCTTCGTTGGGGAACTAAAGTCCCACAAGCCGTACAATGCAGCCTTAAAAAAAAAACACCCAACTGTCTTGAAAGAGATTACATTATAATGAGATACAAGAGTCCATATTTCCTTGTGATTTCCTCTTTGGTTTCACTGAGATAACTGTCTCATTAAAATGGCATAAATACATACATTCTAGGTATAACTGTGATAGATCTTGTGCTGGATCAAGGAAGACACAATTACAAGAAAGAGAGTGAAAAAGAACATTTCTCAGTGGGGAGGGATGACTAAGCTGAGTTCTTAATGATACATGAGTTGACAGAAGCACATGCATGGTAGGGAAAACATCAAGTCACAAGGCACAAAGGCTAAAACAGCACAGCACACCGCAGGAACGTTCTGAGGGCATTATGCCTGAAGCATAAGGATGAGTGAGTGTGTGGGGGTGGGTGCATGTATAGACGGAAGATCTGTAAACCAACATGAGTCTAATATGCTAGATTGGGGACTTTGCATTTTGTCGTCCTTTACAGGCAATAGAGAGCTGCTGGAGGACTAAAAGTGGAGGGAGGATATGATATCTTTGAATTTTAGAATGATCCCCCTGGCAATAATACAAAGAATGAACTGGAGAGAGACAACAGAGGAAAAGAACAAAAGATAGGAGGCCAACACACGTTTTAAATAAGAAATAATGAAGGCATAATCTAAGGCAGTGGTCTTGGGACTAGACAGAAGAGATGGTTTCAAAAACTTTTTACAGAGAAATGAAGATTTGACAATCACAGCAGACTGTTTTTTTTTTTTTGCCTACCCGCCATTTAATGCCTTGATGTTCCTTGCTAGCAAGCCCTGATTTTATTCAAGTATCCACTCTTAGCTCATCCATGTGCACAAGGAAAGTACCCAACTCCAGATGACAGTTCAATTGTGATTAGTCTAAGCTAACCATGGCAATCCATTCCTGCTGCCCATGACTAGTTTAGTAGCGGGCATATGATCCAGTTGTTGCCAATCAGAGGTACGGGGAAATCCTCTGGTGGCCATCTAGGAAGTGTTCTCACTCAAAAAAGACATAAATGGAGAAGAAGCTGGGCTTTGTTATATGTGAATATGTTGACTGAAACCTGAGCAGCTAGCTACCTCCTGATCATGAAGAGATGAGCCAAGGACAAAGCCATCGCATAGAGAATGTAAACAAAAAAAATAAAAATAAAACAAAAAGTAACATGGGTTCTTGATGATATTCTCTAGTCAGTGAATCCTGGAGAAGCTCTATCTCATATCTGCCTGTTTCGTGAGATTAAAAAAGCCTCTATGTGAGGGGACTTTTCTGTTACTTGTAGCAAACAGCATCTGAGTTGACATTGCAACCAGCCAGTTTTAGGGAGTTAGGTCATTTGACAGTTGAAACTAGTGCCCTGGTTCTTGGCTTAGGTGACTGGATTGAAGGAGACACCATCACAGAGGCTGGAAATACAAGAGGAGAGTGGGGAGTTCCCTAGTCGCCTCATGGTGAGGATTCTGGGCTTTCACTGCCGTGGCCAGAGTTCAATCCTTGGTGGGGGAACTGAGAACCCATGAGCATCACCGTGTGACCAGAAAAAACAGAGGAGTATGTGGTTTAGAGAACAAAGAGGTTTAGAAATAAAAGAGAGCATGTCAGTTTCTGGTAGTATTATTACTTACTAATTCCTTTCATCTAGCAAAAAGTGAGCACATTCATTAGTAATTCCATATAAAAGTATAAAAGACAGTATAGAGGGTGCTAAAAGAGAACAGGGTGGGGAGTCCTATTCCACTGGGGGTTGGGTGGGAATGAGACTACCTCCCGGGGAAACCGAATGAATAACTGCTATTGTTTAATGCAAACCAGAGATTGTCTTCTAGCAAGGAAGTTTAAACTTAATGACATCCCATAATCAGCATTTAGAAAGAATATGCCTATAATTTACTGTTAGATCCAACTGTTCAATCTCCAAATTGCTCTATTTAAAAACATCCGTGCTTGAACTGCAATTAGAAAAGCAAACCATTTAATTTTTAGGCTTATAAATAGCAATGAGGGATATTACAAATTCCAAAAAGAGTTAAAGAAGACCAACTTACCTTTGCATAAGCTTTTCCACCTTTTAATTCCTGCCAAAGATAAAAAAAAAACACTGTAAGGATATCATATGACTAATGGTTTAAAATTAAATATATGTCAAACAGTCTTGAGGTAGGTATTTATTTATATGCTGGCAAATCTACTCCAGTATTCTTGCCTAGAGGATTCCATGGACAAAGGAGCCTGGTGGGCTACAGTTCATGGAGTCACAAAGAACTGGACATGACTGAACTACACTTTCACTTCAAGTATAAACTAAAATTTTGACGATCTTAAATCCAACTATTTGGATGTCCCCCACCCGCCTCCGGCAAGTAACCAGAGTTTTTATTTAGAATTTAACTTAAATTTGAAGGAGATAAATGGTGAGAAGATAAACTAACATTTAATCTATTTGCTGAAGAAGAAACTGCCAAAAAGTGTCCTGGACACATTGCAATGACCTGAATCACCAAAGAAAGGTTAAATTATTTACTTAGTTAAGCATATTAATAATACATTCACAAAGATTTCAACAAGAGTGGAGATCCCCACCCCAGAGACAACCACTGTTAGCGATTTTTAGATGTGTATATGTATATGTGTGTGTATATATATTTACTCCCTCTTTACTCAGACAATAACATACTACATATACCTTACTTTTTCCCACCTAAAACATATGACATTGTTCCATGGTAATATAGTAGAAACTTTCTTATCTAACTCTTATCTAATGTGAACAAAACTGGCAAAAGTGAAAAATAATAAAAAAATATATAGATGTCTTAACGCTTTATTTTAAAATATATAAACTACATTAATTTGCCAAATCCCTCAATTTGAGACTTCACACAGATACAATAATTAAAACGCTTAGACACTGCTTATCACACAGTATATACTCCGTACATGTGTTTGCTGAATGGAGTTACCGTCTTATCTTTCTTTCACAAACCAAGATGCACAATGCATTATGTGCCATTTCCACCTTTAAAGAGGTGAATTTAAATAAGCTGAGAGCTAATCTATGGTAAACTCTATTGTTCATGAATATTTGCTATCCCTCCCCTTCTCTGGCCCTTTAGTCATGCCACCAGATGTACTCCGTTATGAATTACCAAGTTTTCCTTTATTATAGGGTTACTGTCGTATCTTTAATAGTGCCTTTCTTTAAACGAAGCAAAACTTTTTCTAGATAATCCTAGTCTCTACTAGCTAATTCTTTTCTTTGCTCCCCTCTAACAGCCACATTTTCCAAAAGACTTACCAAAATTTGCTGTACCCCACTCTCTCTTCAAAGTAACTCTAATTGGGTTTTTGCTCTTATTTTCCCTCTGCAGTGGCTCTTAGGATTACCAATGATCTCCATTCTTATTAAAGTCCAAGGCTTTGGCTTCATCTTACTTAATTCCAAAACAGCATATGACAAACTTGACCTCTCTCTCTGCCTCCTTCCTAATAAGATTTTTTTCTATAAACTTCCAAGGTGCTACAATTGTCTACTTTTCTTTCTACCTCCCTGGCTATTTCTCCCTCTCCTGTGCAAGACCTACTACTCCTTTATTCAACCTCTGTGGAAGGTATGCTAGCTGCATCCCATATGTCCATTCTTTCCCTCTCCATCATAACAGAATCCTCTATTTTTAGCTGGGCTTTGGCTACCCAAAATAAAGTTAACTGACTACATTTTTCACTTTCTTTTTGTACGATGGCCGTATGACTAAGATGTGGCCAAAAGTATATGAGACGTGATATATATGAATTCTTGCTCCTTTCTTGTACTTGCTAAGCAATTTAATACCCCTTCTAAGTGTTTGGTCTAGGGCCTCTTGTTTTCTCTATCTACACTTTCTCGCTGACCTATCCCATTCAGGTCTACGGCTTTAAATAAGAATTGTATGCTGACAACTCAAATCTTTAGTCTGAACTTCTCCTCTGAGTTCCATATTTTTGGAGTTCCATGTAGGCATATTTAAATGTCTACATGACATGTCTACTTGATGTCTCATGTGTGCTCAGCCACTTCAGTCACCTTCAACTCTTTGTGACCCGATGGACTACAGCCCGCCAGGCTCCGCTGTCTATGGAATTTTCCCGGCAAGAATACTAGAGTGAGTTGCTATATCCTCCACCAGGGGATCTTTCTGACCCAGGGATGGAACCCAGGTCTCCTACACTGCAGGCAGGCTCTTTACCTGCTGAGCCATTGCGGAAGCCCCTGATGTCTCATAGACACTTCAAGTTTAACATGGTCAAAGTAGATCTACTGATCTCTATTTATCTGCCCTCCCAAATTGCTCCAATGCATGTCTTTGCCATTTCAATAAACAGCAGAATCATCTACCCATATGCTCATGAAAAAGATCTAAGAGTTATTCTCAATTTTGTTTTCCACATTCACCATATCCAATCCATTAGTAGGGGGGCTACCTCCAAAATACATCCTGAATCATACCACCTCCAACTGTTATAACTCCACGCCAAAACATAAGCATTCCTCATCCAAACTATCCCAATCACTTAAGTGGTTTCTGCAATTCATCCTCCACACAGCAGCAAAAGTCATCTTAGAAGATCATGTCTCTCCTTTTTAAAATCCTCAAATTGATTTCAAATTCCAAACAAACTGATTCCAAATATACGACTGGAATAAAATCTAAACTCCTATAAAGCTCCAGCTGATCCAGTACCTCCAATCTCATCACCAAGAACTTCCATTTCCATGTGTTGTATGTTCCAGCTAGGCTGGTGGTCTATCTTGAAACATGCTAGAGTTGTTGTTTATCCTGCGTGAGGTTCACAAGACTTTTGAATATGTGGCTCAATATCTTTCATCAGTTTTAGAAGATTCTCAGCCACAATCTCCACAAACTCTCACCTCTCTTTTCAGGGCTTCATTGATACATATATACATGTCAGACCTTTATATTGTTTTCTGTGTCTTACATTCTCTTCTGTGTGTCCCACACTTATATTTTCTTTCTTCCTTTATAAATTTAAAAACTCTTTTATTATGTAAAATTTCAAACATACACAAAAGTGGAAGAAGTAGTATAATAAATACCCGTGAACCCATCAATTAGCTTTAAGAATTATCAACACATGGCCAATTTCATCTTATCTGTATCATTCCTTATCTACCTCTTGTCGTCTCTCCATTTTTTAAAAATAGTAGGTCCTTGTTGGGTTATTTATTTTAAATATAACAGTGTGTACAAGTCAATCCCAAACTCCCTACTGATAATTTCTTTTGTCTTATTTTCCAAAGTGTGCTTCAGTTGTGACAAACCTGCTGTTAAATACGTCTGTTGAGATTTAGTTTCATTTACTTAGCTTTAAATTTTAGTTACTGCATTTTTCAGTTCTAAAATTCAATTTAATTTTAAAAACAGTTTCAAGTTCTCTTATTTCCCATACTGTTGACTAATAACAATTATTGTAAAAGGTTTATTAGATCTTCTCCAAATCTGTATCTTCCATGGGTTTGTTTTTATAATCTTGTTTTCCTTTTGATTTTGGTCATGCAGTCATGTCTTTTCGTATGCTTGGTAATTTTTTGTGCATGATAACCTGAAGAAATAATTTTAGGCTCAGAGTAATGTTATTCTCCTCCAGAGAAGATACACATTTTTTTTCTGGCAAGTAGAAAGGTTAGGACCTATCACTTTCATTTAAGCACTGACTAAGCTGATTCGAAGCTGAATGTCAATTTTTGTAAGGGTTGATCTACAGCCATTTTACTCATTCTTCTAGGTTGAAACTCTTACAGAGTCCCAACTAGAAATTCAGGGTATTTATCAAGGTTCCTTCTGCGAGTGGGCTCTGGACTCCATTTTTGTCCCCTTAGTCCTGTAAAATTGCCAGAATCTCAGCTCAGCTCCTTAGCCTCTCCATCACTGCTTTTGACTCAGCTCCTTAGCTACTGCTTACAAATTAGCAACTGCTTTGAGGGTAAAACCAAGACCAACTCATCTCTTTATGCTTCCCTGGTCTTTGATTCTAAACCTCTTAAATCCTTGCTGAAGACAGCTTCTAATGCCTTCAAGCAGCTACTTTTAATATTTTGTATAGTTTTTCGGAAAAGTTCACCCTTCTCAGAGGAAAGGGTAGCCTGTAACAAGCTAGTCCATTAATCTGAGAAGCATAAACCCCCAAGTTTATTATAATTTTAGAGCCTGTTATGGATTTAACTGTGCTCTCCCAAAAGAAATGCTGAAATCTTAATATGCAGAACCTCAGAATATGACCCGATTTGAAAGCAGAGGAGGCTTTACACAGATAATCAAGTTAAAAATGCAGTCCTAATCCAATATGACTGGTGTCCTAATAAAAAAACAGGAAATTTGAACACAGACATGCACAGCAGGTGGATGATATAAAGACTCAAAGGGAGAAGACAGCCACATAACTGGAGTGATACAGCTCCAAGTCAAGGAAAGCCTCAGAGTAAGAAACTAAGAGAAAGGCATGGAACAGTTTCTTCCCTTCTTGCCTTCAGAGAGAGCATGGCCCTACTGACATCTTGATTTTGGACTTCTGGCCTCCAGAACTGTGAGACAATAAATTGTTTTAATCAACTCAGTTTGTGATACTTTGTTGTAGCAGCCCTAGCAATCTAATGAAGGGGTTTTTTATTTTCAGGGCTTCCCTGGTGGCTTAGACGGTAAAGAATCTGCCTGCTATGTGGGAGGGTACAGGTTCAATCCCTGGATTGGGAAGATCCCCTGGAAAAGGGAATGGCTATCCACTCCAGTATTCTTGCCTAGAGAATTTCACAGAGATGCCTGGTGGGCTACATTCTATGGGGTTGCAAAGAGTCAGACACGACTGAGTGACTAACAAACAATCTGTGACAGTTAATTTTATGTATCAACTAGACTGGGTCATGGGGTGCCAGATATTTGGTTAAACATTATATCTTAAAGTATGTTTTGCAATGCAGATAGTATTTATACAGTTGGGTTTACTAATTTTTCTTTATGGGTTCTCACTTTTACATAATAATTAGATAGGATAAGGTACAGTAAGTTCAGTAAGTACTTCCATATCCCAAGGTAAGAGAATACTAGTGGTTCACCAATATCTGTTCTTTCCTTCTTTAATTTTGGAATCTGACAAAGTCACTCAGCTAGAGACTACATTCACAGCTTTTCTTCTAGTTTCGTGTGATCATGTAACTAAGTTCTAACCAGTATGAACACTTTTGAGTCATGCCCTAAAAAGGAATGCATTTGTTCTCATGTTGCTTTTTCTTCTTTCTCACTGGTGGAGAGATAACAAAACTAGAGCAACTTCCTTGGATCTAAAAATGGGCATCATACAGTGAAGATGGCAAAGCTGCTCTACCAGCCCTGGATCCCTTGGCTATTACCTGAGAGACATACACTTCTATTTTAAGTTTACAATGTATTACATTGAAACAATCTGAGATTACAATTTTTATAGATTATTGGTAATATGCTTCAACTTAGTAAGCAGAAAGGAAATTAAAAAAAACCATGGGTTTAAAATCAGAAAGATTTGTGCTTGAGTTCCTGATTTATCATTTATTAGCAAAGTGAGTTTGTGCAAGTAACAACCTCTTTGAGCCTTGGTTTTCCTGAAAATGGAAAAGATAACACATTTTCAGGGCTGTTATTAGACATAAAATATGCAAAGTCCCCTAAAAAACAGTGCCTAATAAAGAAGAGAAACAATGAATGACAGGATAAAGACCTATTATGGCCCCTAAACTAACAGAAATAAGATGAATAATTATATGCATAGTGATAATGAGATGAAGGTTCTTGATAACATTTTAATTTATCTCTTCAGATTCCGCATCATATTTATCACAGCAATTTAAATTATGCTGCAGGTATGAAGTGAAATTACATATAACAGTTCTAACAGTAAAGCAGAGCTAACTAAAGTGAGTCAGTGACTGTAGAAGTAACCACGGCTTCTGAAAGCAGAGAAGTGACAGGCTGTTTTGATACCTTCCTCACAGACACTCTGTAGATACAAGGGTCCAGGACACCTGTGGTGGCACTCGCACTCATTTTGCACATAAATGAGAACTTCTTCCTCCAGTGAACACAGTTTGCTTGCACCACCTCCCTGAGGGGGGAAAAAAAAAGAACCAGTTAATTAACTATGATATTACTGATGACATGTTAAAAAGCACACACACTATTTCACTCAAGTTCACAATGTAAATATTTGGAAACAGTGAAATGTGAAGAAAACAAATTCCTAACCATGTGATCTGAAAATCTTCAGAAAGTTTTAATTATTCACAGGCAACTGAAAAATAGTGAATTTACTTATCAATTCAATTAATATAGAATGATGCTTCATCATTCATTCAACACACAATACACATTTGTTTATATTAGATGTGATGAGTATGTGCTAGGTGATTAAAATATGAAGATCAGAATAACTGTTTTTTAACCTGACTGGGCTTAGAGTTTAGTTAGTGTAAAAGACAGAAATATAACAATACTTATTCTAAAACAACTACTGTCACAGCTTTACTCCTATTCCAGCCACAAGAGCTACCACTAATGGACAGTTCATCACATGTTATTTAATCTCACAACAACCCCAGGAGTAACAACCGAGGCAGCTGACACTATCCTCACTTTATAGGTAAGGAAGTGAAGAAGAACTAAAGAGCCTCCTGATGAAAGTGAAAGAGGAGAGTGAAAGTTGGCTTAAAACTCAACATTCAGAAAACTAAAATCATGGCATCTGGTCCCATCACTTCATGGCAAATAGATGGGGAAACCATGGAAACAGTGAGAGACTTTATTTTGGGGAGGGGGGAGCTCCAAATTCACTGCAGATGGTGACTGCAGCCATGATATTAAAAGATGCTTGCTCCTTGAAAGAAAAGCTATGACCAACCTAGACAGCTTATTAAAAGGCAGAGACAGTACTTTGCCAACAAAGGTCCATCTAGTCAAAGTTATGCTTTTTCCAGTAGTCATGTATGGATGTGAGAGCTGGACTATAAAGAAAGCTGAGTGCCCAAGAATTGATGCTTTTGAACTGTGGTGTAGGAAAGACTCTTGAGAGTCGCTTGGACTGCAAGGAGATCCAACCAGTCCATCCTAAAGGAAATCAATCCTGAATATTCATTGGAAGGACTGATGCTGAAACTGAAGCTCCAATACTTTGGCCACCTGGTGTGAAGAGCTGACTCATTGGAAAAGACCCTGATGCTGGGAAAGATTGAGGGCAGGAGGAGAAGGGGATGACAGAGGATGAGATGGTTGGATGGCATCACCGCCTCTATGGATACGAGTCTGAGTAAGCTCCGGGAGTTGGTGATGGACAGGGAGGCCTGGTGTGCTGCAGTCCACGGGGTCGAAAAGACTTGGTCACAATTGAATAACTGAACTGAAGTGCATAAGGAGAGATGTTAACTCTAGGTCATTTAGGTAGGAAGAAGCACCACTAGCATTCAAACCAGGCTCATTTAACTCGAAAGCCCACGTGCCCAGTTTTTTCAACTCCTCCTCCCTTTCAAGTTTCCAGGTCTCTCTGTACATGCTGTTCCCTCTACCATTCTCTTAGGAAGGAAGGATAATTATTCCTCTAACGTCAGAAGAAAAGAAAGGCAGGGGGCAAAAACAGAGCTGGAGAAAGCAGAAGGGAAAGGCAAGAGAGCTCAAGTTAAACGGTTTTTATTTTCTTAGGAAAGTAATAATGAGGTGACTTCTATAGGATGATAGGAGCTGATGGGTGGCTTGTAAGGCTGAGGATGGCGATGTGGCAGGGAGTCAACTTGTAGCTGCAATAAAATGTATTTCTACTGGGACCAATCGATTTGGTTTTATAGATTTCTCTATCAATGCATAGACATCCAGAAACAACAAGTGCAAAAACAAATATAATTTAAAAGTCAACTATGTGTTTGTGTGTGGTATGTGCATGTTATATATAAACAGAGATGAGGCTGTGTATTTTATCATAGATTTACCTGTAGTAACTTTAGCTTTTTTTTTTTTTCCATTAGGAAGCTTTACCTGACTTAAGAAATTATGATATGAAGAGAATGCATGTGTTCTTAGGGGAATTTCCCTAGAAATCCAGCAGGCGTGCAGTTTATCTGTATAAATTTGTCTGTATACAGCACAGGCAGAATGAGAGTTGCTTGGCAAAGGATAGGTATTTGTCAGGCAACCGAAGGCACCCCCAGTTAAGATGAGAAGCAGCTAATCTGTATACTCAAAAATAAGTGAATTTGAAAAATCAGTGAATAATGAGATAACAAACTTTCCTCTAAACATCTCTTAGCCTAAAGACTTGATCAAGGCATCAGCCATGGTCTCTGGAGCTTCCCCCTTAAGGTATGCAGACAAACAAGTCCCAGTACTCCTGGACTCTTCCGGAATATTTTGAGCTTCAAGGCTTGGTAGTTCCTATCATTGAGACCACTGATAAATGATCAAGAACCAGAAATAACATTAAAAAACACCTGTTATTTTACTTTTCTGATAAAATTAAATAAAAACTTCTGATCAAGGATGGCAGTATGGGTACCTGTATTAACTTCAGCTCTCTCCCCAAAACTTTCTAAATTAAAACAATTTTTTTTTAAGTCACCATCATACAAGGACAAAGAAAGCCACATAGGAGACAAGAAAAAAAAAAAAAAGGCAGTGATAGACAAGTAATGACTGACTAAGCAAATCAAAGAATGCTGAACCTTAAGCTGGTAACATTGAAAGCCAAGAGCAAGAATTTAAAATTGATCCTGAACTAGAATGAAGGACAAAAGGCAGAGTCAATGAGCACCCTGCACATGCACAAAGCTTTTACTCAACTTTTAGTGCTCCACAGTTAAATATGAGCAGATACTTAAGGAAAATTCCTTAATAGGAAAGACAGAGATCAATAAATAGCAAAAAATAAAAATAAAAAAACAAACCCCAAAACAAAAAACAACTTAAACAAAACAAAGTCTACACTGGAAGAAGAAAAGAAAATCAGAGAGAAAGAAAGTACATCTACCATACAGGAATAGGATGCTGTTTTTAAAAAAGGAACATACAGGAAACTAACATGGTAACAAATAGGACCACCCAGAGGAAATCAGTAAACTCTTAGAAACACACAACTTACCAAAACAATCAAGAAGAAAACTTGAACAAACCAATACAAAATAAGGAGATTGAGTCAGTAATCAAAAACCTCCCAACAACAACAACCAAAAAGCCCAGGATCAGCTAGCTTCAGGGGTGAAATCTACTAAATACTCAATATAAATCCTTCTTAAACTCCGAAAACTAAGATCAAGGCATCTGGTCCCATCATATCTGAGGTTACTGATATTTCTCCCAGCAATCTTGATTCCAGCTTGTGCTTCATCCAGCCCAGCATTTCTCATGATGTACTCTGCATATAAGTTAAATAAGCAGGGCAACAATATACAGCCTTGACATACTCCGTTTCCGATTTGGAACCAGTCTCTTGTTCCATGTCCAGTTCTAACTGTTTCTTCTTGACCTGCACACAGATTTCTCAGGAGGCAGGTCACATGGTCTGGTATTCCCATCTCTTTAACAATTTTCCAGTTTGTTGTGATCCACACAGTCAAAGGCTTTGGCATAGTCAATAAATCAGAAGTAGATGTTTTTCTGGAACTCTCTTGCTTTTTCAATGATCCAGCAGATGTTGGCAATTTGATCTCTGGTTCCTCTGTCTTTTCTAAATTCAGCTTTAACATCTGGAAGTTCATGGTTCACGTACTGTTGAAGTCTGGCTTGGAGAATTCTGAGCATTACTTTGCTAGCATATGAGATGAGTGCAATTGTGCAGTAGTTAGAACATTCTTTGGCATTGCCTTTCTTTGGGATTGGAATGAAATAATCATCTCGACAGATGTAGACAAAAGTATCTCACAAAATCCAACATCCATTCATGATCAAGACTATTAACAAAATAGGTAGACCAGAAACTTACCTGAATACAGTAAGGACCATATATGAAAAGCCTATAGCTAATAGCATAATCAGTGGGGAAAAACAGGTAATGCTTCCTGTAAGTACAAGGCAAGAATGTTAACTTTCTAGGGATTAAGACACTATCCAGACACATAAATACAACCTCCCAAGTAGTAGACTGACACATGAACTAGGACGCTGGGTCAGGTTCTCATGTGAGAGTAAGAAAGTCTAATAATGGGCCAAGAGACCAGGCTGGGATGAAATGGGCTATGAAAAGTGTACTCACCTATTAATTAGCTCACAACATGGCACAATAAAGAATCCTTATTGGAGGAGAAATCCAAAAACGAAGGCAGAGTAACACCCTCGCATACTACTCTGCACAATATACTGCCAACCACAGTAAACACTCAATAAACATTTGTGGACTAAACACATAAATGTCATTCATGGGCCACAAACGAACAGTCTCAATTACCAATTCCTGTCTATATTACTTCACAACTATTCCTAACTCAATCTCTTTCCTGTGTCTAGTCCCACTACCCTGATTTTGTCCCTCAACAATTCTTCGCTGAAATATGGTAACATTTTCCTAAATGGCCCCCACTCAAATCTACCTTCCTCATGTTACCACAGAGCTCCTTCTAAAATACAGAAGGTGACATCCTTCCTCTGTTTAAACTCTGTCACTGTTTCCCCATTTCAGATTCGGCCCTACCTCCTTAACATGGCATCTCCATAATGAGACCCCCTAAGTCTTATAGCTTGACTCTTTCGGTCTAATACTGATTGCCATTCCCCACTTACTTCACACTATTTCTCACTTGTATGCCTTTCTTCAAGATGTTTTCTTTACCTCGTCCACCATCTACTCTCCCTTTCAACTACCACATTCTCCAGTTTAATTCTGACTCACTTAGACTAGTCATTATCCCCTCAAGGAATCTTTCCCCAACTCAGCCTCCAGGTGAAAGCCTGGTGTCCTGTCTGACCTGGCCTGCCTTGGTTCCTGAATACCTCAGCATCCACCATTCTCTCTCCTGGAGCACTGCCACTCCATGCTCCAGGGTGGCAGAAACTGGCTGAGTTGGCCTCCTCCATCATTCCATTTAGTCCTCATCCCCCAGGATGTGGTCCTAATTTCCTTTATCCTTGCTTTGTTTCTGGCAGATTCTCAGACCATATATATTTGAAAGGAATCAATATTGCAAATGAATTTTTTAAATTTATAAGCCTAAGGTACCCCTGACCATGCTCTTTCTTAATAGGAATTCAAAAAGAATATATTAATTTAAATAATCTTTTAGATTTTTATACTATCAAAATAATAGCCTTGGAGTTTCAAACAATTTCTCCAAACAAAAAAATTTTTGTGTGCCTTCAACAATTACTCAATTTTTGTGTGTGATAATCTTTAATGAACACACACACAGCTGTCAGAAAATGGTCCAGACCACACAAACAAAAAAAAAGTAGCCAAGTTAGTACTGACAGTTTGTTATACTGATGAGTAACTATGGAAACAAACTCAGACTACTTGACAACTGAGACAAAAGTCACATTAGTAAATGCTTTCCGTTATGTGACTCACTAATTTCCTATGAGTCTTATATAGTTGCTTAACCATTTTCAAGAAACAAAGCAACAGAATATGATTTGTGTTGATACTGTGGAAAACCAAGTATTTGTAAGATAAAATGATAAAGCTGCTGATTGTGAAATATGTAAACAGGGGACTTACTTAACAGAAGATAAATGTTGCCATGGCCATTGTTTATGCTTCAAGAGAGTCAAAGAAAATCTAGAAAGTCTTAAACAAATACAAATAATATAAAATGAAATGAACATTATGGATCCAGTTTTTACAACTACTTAGAACTGCATTATTTAATATTCTAAGAATAACTTGCACATGTGTACTCTAGGCACATACTAAAATTATGCCATATTTTGGTACCTCAAAGCATTTTTAACTTGTTAAAAACAGTAGTAAAAAACGGTCATGAAGAATGCAAGCTTTCTGCCAGACAGCATTACTGCATGGACGTTAAAAGCTTATCTCCGGAGCCAGTCTGACTGGGTTCAAATCCTACGCGTTCTTCTTGCCAGTTATCACCCTGACACAATCCTTAAACTTTGCATTTCCATTTCCTCCTTTATGAAACAGAGATGGTAACAGTATTTATACCTCAAGGAAATTTTGGGAAACCAAGTGAATTATTACACTTGGTATTTAGAACAATGCCTGATTTATAATGGGCCTCAATAATAGATGTTAGAAATTGTTACTATCAAGGATATAAATAGTTCAAATCCACTTACATTTGCCTTCCAGAGAGAAATAATGGTTAAATTTTATTGAGAATTTTCTTCAACAGTAAAGGAGATTTCTGTTTTATAAAAGATACAGATTCCTGAAAAAATGAACCTTTGGGAACTGAGGTAAAAACAGCATTTTGAGACTCCAGGAATAAACTAGCTCTATAAAGTTGTGACTTTAACATACAACACTAAGAATCAGTGAATGTCTCTTACCCCACAAGTATTTCTGGCTTGAGGAGCTGAGTGCACTGTACTATCTATCATTCAGTGGAAAAAACTGAACGCAAGATTTTTTTCATTCATTCATTCACTCAATTATACATTCATTCATTCTGCTAGTAGTGTTAGTGAGGAAAATGACAACCCAGTTTTGGACATTTTGAGGCTGAGGAGCCTGAGAGTCCCTGTGATAATATAACTTAGCAGAAATATATATCTGTTCAGATAAGCAAAATATATTTATTATATATAGTTGGTCTTCATGGACTGTTCCTGGCTCACAGCTCCCCAAATCCTTGGAATTTCCTAATTGTTCATAATAAAGGTGTCTTTTGTTATGTAAATAAAATGACTTTTAGATCCCGCCCTAGGGTGGGGGATGGTAGCCAGGAGAACTAACCAAGAGAATAGAGGATTGGAACTTCCAGTCCTACCCCAGGATTTCTGTGGAGCGGAGAGAGGCTTGTGGAGTGGAGAGAGGCTTTACGGTTGAATCAATAGCCACAGACCAGTGATTTAGACAAACTGGACTGAACAATGAAGGCTTCATAAAAACCCAGAAGGAGAGTTTTCTGGTCCTTTTTCAAAGAGCTTCTACATCAGGGAACCAGATCACTCCCATGTGCCACTATGCTAGCGTCTGGAACTCTGTGGAACACTGATATAGAAGATACAGGAGAAGAAGGGGGGACAGACAAAGGAGACTCCAGTGTCAACAGAGAGAAACAAAGGAGTTCATGTTATTACCAAAAGATTTTTAAGAAGGAAGAGTTCAACAAAATCAAATGTGGCAGAGAGGTCAGGTAAGATAAAGATGAAAAAGAAGCAACAATGAAGTCACTGATGCTGTGTAGTTCGGTAAAAAGGTGCAGGCAGGTGACTATGGGAAGTAGACACAGGCAACACAGACAATGGATTTCAAACATTTTAGTAATACAGTGGAAAAAATTAGGGTGGCAGCCCATATGGCGTAGAACAAGGATTTCATTTTAACATGCTTAGTGTTACAGGAGAGAACTTGTAAAGAGAAAAAGTCAGAGTTGACAGGGTATGAACGAAAGTCAGAGGGGATGGGACTCAAACAATAGCTGGAGGGAGTGGCCCTGAATAGATGAGGCTCCTCCTGCATCATGAGGGGGGTAGAGAAAGGACCAAGCTCTAATGCTGGCTACTGTTTGATATATAGTAGCCAGATGTTTGCCAAATACTTGCTTGCTAATAATCTGCTGTACATATTACAAAAAAACTGAAGGCTCATGCAAGAAAGACCGCCATTCAGTGACCTGGCCGATGGCCTATGAGAAATTTCATTTTTAAAAAAGTATGTAAAGTTATGCCCCATTTTTATAGTATGATAATTGACTAATTGTTTTTATGAGTAAAAAGTGTTTAAACTCAAAAATATGAATTGATGTTTATCTGGAGAGAGATGTATTCTTTAAGTTCCCTCACATAAACTCACAGGTCATTCTTTCTACATACTTTTGGATCATATTTTTAAACAATGAATACAATTAGAATAACATAAAAAAAGAAGACTAGCACCCAGGTCACCCCTCAGTTTAACCTATAGTTTTCTTTCTTTTTTTTAATTGAAGTATAGTTGATTTACAATGTTGTGTCAGTTTCTGGTGTACAGCAGAGTGATTCAGTCTTATATATACTTTTTCATATTCTTTTCCATTATGGTTTTATATGATATTGAATACAGTTCACTGTGCTATACAATAGGACCTTGTTTATCCATTTCTATATATAATAATTTGCATCTGCTAATCCAAATTTCCTAATCCAACCCTCCTCCCACCCCCAGCATCTACAGATGTATTCTCTAACATATACTTTTCTATTCATAACTTTTCAGCTTATTAGCCACCCAAAGGAAAGCTGGATGGCATAATGGAAAGAGAAAAAGATAAAGTATCACGACCTTTTCTAGTATAAACTATATTGACTTTGGACAAGTCATTTAACCTGCTGGGGCGTCAGTTTCTTCACTGAGAAACAAGTGTTGACCTAGGTACTATGTAGAATCAAAATGAATATTTTTGACGCATATTTTATCACACATGAAAAATAGTTTATTTTTCTGTAACTACACAGCAGCACTTCTTTACTTTCTAGAAAGGACTGTACAGGTGAAAATGGCACAATAAAAACAAGAAATAATAGGGGAAAAAAATCTTAATTTAAGGAAAGACCTATACTAAAAATTTAAGAATACACACAGCCTAGGGAATTTTAAAGAAAACTACACAAAGCTTCCCAATTTTCATCAGGTAAAAGTCCTTTGAGATAGTGAAAATTAAAATCAAGTTATATACATAAGAATGAAAATATGTCCTTCACAACCCTTATAAACAAAGGTACAAGGGACTAACTACAGAATTCAGAAGCCGATGTGAACTACTGATTCTGTATTGAGCCAAAAAACTGTATTGTGTATGAAGGAAAAAGAAATACTTTGTCAGGCATGCAAGGACTAGACTAAACAAAAAGCAAAAAACTATCACAGGTACCATTTCTGATTAAGACATGAAGAATTGCACAAGAAAAAAAGAATTAAAAGTTGTATCTTCAGAACAAAAAAAAAGGTCAGAAACCAATTCAGAGGTTACTTGTTCTCTAAAAAATATTTTACTTTGAACAAGAGGACTTTTTTCCCCCTTCCTGAATTGTCTAAAGGCATATGTGAAAATAACAGATACAGTTTCTTCAGTCACTTATTTAGTTAGCCAGTTTCCAGATCAAGAAATGAATGGCTCCTTTTAGTTTCTAGATCAAGAAATGAATGACTCCTTTTTGTCTGAAGACCAGAGGCCAAATTCCTCAACTATGCATTCATCCCTCCAAGGTCTACCTCTCAGCCTCTCAAACTTGACCCCCTCTGATTACCTTCATTAACTTCACCTAACTGAATTATACACTACTCCCTATCCAAGCTCTATGTACGTACGCCTGCCTAATGCTGTTCTATTCTTTTAGGATGCCCTCCTAAATGCTTTCTATCTTTTTCCTATGATCCAACCTCATCCACATAATATAGGAAAAGGAACCAGTCTGAGACTCAGAGGACCTAGGCTCAAGTCTAATTTCAACACTGAATGATGTTGCACAAATTACTTACTTCTATATAAATTTTCTCTTTTATGAAATGCTTTGATTTTAGCTTAACATATTAGTATAAATTATATCTATCTAGATATTTATATATTATATAGATTGGCAAACATGTTGCCTGAATCTATAAAATCTATAAAAATTTACAGTAAGGGGTAATTTAGAAACACAAAGGATGCGGGCACACAGAGAAGCCATGTGAGAACATTGCAAGAAGGCAGGGATCTGCAAAATAGGACTGAACTTGACCACACCTTGATCTTGAACATCCAGCCTCCAGAACTGTGAGAATATAGATTTCCATTGTTTAAGCGACTCAAAAAAACATAGTAATTTAAAATTAAATGCACACACACACACACACATATAGCTGTTGTGTAGTCACTAAGTCGTGTCTAACTCTTGGTGGACTACAGCCCACCAGGTTAATCTGTCCATGGGATTTTCCAGGCAAGAATACCGGAGTGGGTTGCTATTTCCTTCTCCAGGTTATCTTCCCCACTCAGTGATAGTACACAAGTCTCCTGTATCACTGGCTCTGAATCTGCAGGCAGATTCTTTACCGCTTTATATGTATCTGTGTAAACTACAAAGTGTTAACAAATCAAGACTTCACTCAAAACTTATTCTATGATGCCATTTCCTGAGCCCTGGACAAAATTATTCTCTTGTTCCTATAAACTCCTGGGACATTTTACATCTACGTTTGGAGCTGCCTTACAAGTGAAAGATACTGAGAGCAAGAGAAATAGGACTTTAACAAAGTTTTGCTGTGTGTTAAAAAAGTACTCTGATATTTTCATAAGCGTAATTATTGAAAGGGAACTCTAAAGTATCAGAGGAGGTTTTCTGGTACAGTGATATTAAATAGTGAATTCCAAAGAACATGCGTTGGCCATCAAAACCTATTTGGAGATATAGATAAGGAGGAGAAAACTGCAGAATGGTTACATTCTTGAGATCAGAGGGAAATAGGCCAGTGACTCAGCTGGTATGTGACAAAATGAAAAAAAAAGTGAAAGCATTAAGTCACTCAGTCACATCTGACTCTTTGCAACCCCAAGAGCTGTAGCCCACCAGGCTCCTCTGTCCACTGAATTCTCCAGATAAAAATACTGGAGTAGGAGTGGGTAGCCATTCCTTTCTTGAGGGGATCTTCCCAACCCAGGGATTGAACCTGGGTCTCCTGCATTGCAGGCAGATCCTTTACCATCTGAGCCACCAGGAAAGCCCCTATGTGATGAAATAGTACAAAATAATATTAAAAATGGACTTTAAAAGCTCTACTCTGGCTATCTTGGTTATCCTTAATATAATGATACAATAATCAGGAAAAACTCATTCAAGTGAAGTAAATTAAAATCAAAGGCACGGCAACACACTCTGGCTAACTCTACTTGAAGGGAGGTCTGGGGGATAGACTGGGAGAGATCTGTGCAGCAATGAAAAATGAGATTACAAGCAGGCTGCATATGAAAGGACTGTACTGAGAATACATGGTGGGATATTTCTTGAGTGGCAGAGACCCGCTGCGGTATCTCCTGATGGCTCAGATCACAGCCACTGTAAGCTTCATGTTTATGCATCACATTGTATCACTTGCCATGTCTGACACCATTTCTCACATGGAAGGAAACCACAGTGGAAGCAGAGTAGCTGAGTTAGAGAAACTGCCATAAATATTTTACACAGCCTCTCAATTGTTTTGTGTGCTGGTTTTTAAGGATTACCTTAGCAGATTCTTGACTTACTATCAGTTGGTACTAATTTACAGTTTCTCAAATTAGGAAGCAGCCAGTGCTAACTAACAATGTAATTATTACTGAGTTCCTGGTTGCTTCAGGAAGCCTTACACTATACAATAAGAGAGTTTATAATTCTCAACTGCATATAATTACAAATGCATATTATCTACATTGTTAACAATGATTGCTTATTGTTCCATTAACAGAAATTATGAAGGTAATTTATAATTGCTTATAAAACATTCTTTACTGATTTAGCCTACAAGCAAAATTTTAGAACCAATTCCCTTGTTAGGCAAGGACCATGAACAATCTTTTCTAACTACCTTCCTGGGGCTGTTATTTCTAAAACTGCTTCTGCCTTGTACATAGTGTAAATAATAACATCCACAGGACAGACCAAGTAAGATATTTATTTGAACTGGAAGTCATTCCTCAACCATAAGGAATGACCAAAATGGGGAGACCTTCATGACCAGATGGTACCCAGAGGTAATAATAAAAAAATACCTTTAGGGACTCTGAATTGGCCTCAAAAGATAACAGAAGATAAAATATTAATAACTTTATGTATAAAAACCAGCACCAGAGAATTCCCAGAAACTGCTATAGAAATGTGGCTGCAGTCTGTGAACAAGGAAATATATAAAACTATAACTAGAAAGAAAATGTCACTAAATAAGTTTACTCGAAAGTGACGTGAGTGATGACTCACTATGAAGAAATGAAGCAAACATGTAAAGTCCAAAATCAAAACTATGGGTTGTTTCTCATTTGATTAAGATAAAATAAATCTTGGGTGTAAGCTAGTTTCTAAGCCACAATGCTTGGAGATAGAATTTGATTACTAAAAGCCCTAGAATTTCTTCTGAAACCAGTAAACAGGTTTCAGGACAGAAAAAAAAATATTTTTCTTTAAGACAAAAGAAAGACTTTCAGTCTTGGTTTTGTTTTTAATATCTGTATCCCTATTGTCTTTTACACTATTCTTTTGCCCCAACCTATACTCATTTTCAAATCTCTATCCTAAAAATAAAAACATAAAATTGTTTGTTCTGGTTTCCCCTCCTTTACCTAATTCCACTTTTCTCCTTTTCTTCATTAACAAACTTCGCAAAAAAAAAAAAAATTATACTCACTGCTTCCAGCACTTCACCACCTGCTCACTCCCTAATCCCTTAAAAGTGAAAGTGGAAGTCGCTCTTTGCCACTCCACAGACTACAATTCGTGGAATTCTCCAGGCCAGAATACTGGAGTGGGTAGCCTTTCCCTTCTCCAGGGGATCTTCCCAACCTAGGGATGGAACCCAGGTCTCCCTCGTTGCAGGCGGACTCTTTACCAGCTGAGCCACAATGGAAGCCATGTAAGGGAAGCCACAAGGGAATCCCTTAAAACCTGGCATCTATTCCTATGACTCCAATAAAACTACTCTCCCAACTTTATCACTGGATTTGCTGTGCTTAGTAGCTCAATCATGTCCAACTTTTTGCGACCCCATGGACTGTAGCCTGCCAGGCTCCTCTGTCCATGAGAATTCTCCAGGCAAGAATATTGGAGTGGGGTTGCCATGCCCTCCTCCAGGGGATCTTCCGAACTCAGGGATCAAACCCAGGTCTCCTGCATTGCAGTATGATGCTTTACTGTCCAAGCCACAAGGGAAGCCCAAGAATATTGGAGTGGGTAGCCTATCCCTTCTCCAGGGGATCTTCCTGACCCAGGAATTGAACTGGGGTCTCCTGCATTGCAGGTGGATTCTCTACCAGCTGAGCTACCAGGGAAGCACAGGACAGTCACCTACAAAAGAAGGCAACCAGACCACTATCTTACACCGTACACAAAAATTAACTCTAACTGGATTAAACTGAATGTAAGACATGAAACCCTAAACGTTATTGAGGAAAACAGGTGGTAAGCTCCTTGTCATTGGTCTTGCCCATGATTTTTTGATTTAACACCAAAAGCAAAAGGAAATAAAAGCAAAAATAAGCAAATGGGACTACATCAGACTGAAAGACTTCTGCACAGCAAAGGGAACTATCAACAAAATGAAATGACAACCTCCTGAATGAAGAGAGAAAATATTTGCAAATCATATCTGGTAAAGGATTGATGCCCAAAATACAAAAAACACACACAATCTGATTAAAACCAAACAATCCAACTAAAAAATGGGCAGAGGATCTCAACAGACATTTTCCCAAAGACATCCAGGTTCATGAAAAAATGCTCAACATTTTTTCATCATCGTCAGGGAACTACAAACCAAAACCACTGTTAGAATGGCTATCATCAAAAAGACAAGAAATAACAAGTGTTGATGAGCATGTGGAGAAAAGAGAACCCTTGTGCACCGCTGGTGAGAGTGTAAACTGGTACAACCACTATAGAAAACAGTGAGGAGTTCTTAAAAAAATCAAAAACAGAACTACCATATGATCCAACAATTCCATTTCAGGGTATTTATCTGGGGTGGGGAGGAGGGAAAAAAGGAAACACTAATTCTGCATACACAGTCCCCTGCCATGTTCACTGTTCATTATTTACAATAGCCAAGATACAGAAACAAGCTGTGTCCATCAATAAATTAATGGATAAAGAAAAATGTGAAATACACACATGCACAATGGAATATTATTCAGCCAAAAATAAGATGGAAATATTGTCATTCTTTCACAGCATGGATGGACCCCAAGGGTATTATGCTAAGTGAAATAAGTCAGAGACATATGGACCAATAGTATATGCTCTCACTGATTATGTGGGTGGGTGAAATTAGTGAGGGGATCAAAATGTACAAACTTTCAGTTATAAAATAAATAAGTCATGAGGTCATAGTGACTACAATTAATAATACTGTATTGCACATTGGAAAGCTACTAAGAGAGTGGGTCTTAAAAGTTCTCATCACAAGAAAAAAAGGTTTTCTGTAACTAAGTATGATGATGAATGTTAACTAAACTGATGTGGTAATCACTTCGTAGCATATACAAATATCAAATGATTATGTTGTACATCTAAAGGTAATATAATGTTATATCAATTATGCCTCAATAATTTATAAAAAAGTTCACCAAATACTTGCTGACCATCAAATAAAGAGTACAGCTCTCACATGACTCCATCTCTCCACTCTAGGGCAGGGCTGAACACCCTCTCCTCAAGTTTTTTTTTCTTGTTTAGCTTCTGTGATGTTAAACCCTCTCCAATGTTTTGTTCTCACTTGTCTTCATTATGTCTTCTTCTACCAAAGTTCTATCCTTTGACTCTTGTGTTTTGTTCTATAGGCTATCTCGGGTTTTAATTATCTTGCCCATATGGATTATCCTAAGAGCTAGGTATGAAAGAAGTTCTGACTACTGTGCTCAGTTTTAGACAAAATCTCAGCTGCCTATCACACACCTTGCTTGCACCTCACATTCAGATATTCACAAGAAAGAGCCTGGTACTGGCAAGAGAAGGCATAAACTGGAACAAATAGGAATATCCAAAATAGAATTGTTACTTAATATACAGCCCATTCATAAAAGATTACATTGTATGGCACTACTAAAATAACATGCTAAAGAGTTTATTTTTTTCTAGAGACATTTCATAACAAGGAAAATGCTTATAATGTTCAGTTAAAAAAAAAGTGTGATAAAAGACTTTGGCTTCAATTGTGTACAAAGTGAATTAGAAGAAACTAGAAAGGTATGTTTCCAAATGTTAACAATGATTCTCTCTGATGGGTAACATTTTCTCCTTCATAATTTTAAGTATTTTTCCAAATGTTCTACAGAAATCTTGAGTTAATTTTAGAATCAGAAAAAATGGGGGATTCAAGGTCATATTGCCAACAGAATAAAACCTAGTCTTCACAGAATGGCACCCCAGGCCTGCCAGAATCTGACCTCCAAAGCAGTCTTGTCCTTAAATACAGGCCCCGAATGTTTTCTGTTCTGCTCCACCACCTAGCCACCATGTTCTTAATGTGATCCATTTTTATGGTTCTGTGCTCCTGCTTATCAGGTCCATTCTTCTCCTACCACAAAGCAAGATATGTTGTTGACTTTGAACATTTTTGATCCCTAAACCACAATACGAAGTGGGAAAGTAATGCTCAAAGTTTTCTGTTCTATTAGTTAAGAAAGAAAAATTTTACAAGTCTTTTATACAACTCATAATGAATACTAATGGTAGCAACAATAAACATAAAATTAGCTAAAATAACTCACTGACTAAATAACACAAGATAGACTGTTCTTGACTATAAATTGCCACAAAAAATTAAAAATTCTTAACAAAATTTAGATAATATAAAATCTGATCCTGAAAAATTGGAACTTAATAAAAATATAGCTACTATACAGATTATGGCATATTAATATAAATTAAGATAGCTATTATAATCTTTGCAGTTGATTTATACCTCATGTTCATTGTAAAATATACAAAGAAGAGAATAAACACCAAAGAAAATAATTTCACAAAATAAAAAGTGAAGTGAGAACAGAAATAGTTCAGTTGCATGGAATAGTGCCTGGCACATACACACAATAGATATTTGTTAAATGAAAGAATAAACTGATATAGAAAACTGTCCAAGGAGTTAATTAGATTGGCTTAATGGAGTTTTGTCAGAAAGTGCTTTTAGAAATACCATTATTGAAATATAATTCACACACTGTGCAATTCATCCATTTAAAAGTACAATTCAATGGATATTCATAGACTGTGAAACCACCACTACAATCAGTTTTTGAACATTTTCATCACTTTGGGAAGAAAAACCTCATACCCATGAGTAGTAAGTCCTCATTACTTCCTTCCAACCTCCCAAACCTAGGCAACTTCTAATCTACTTTCTGTCTCTGTAGACTTTGCCTATTCTGGACATTTCATATAAATAGAAACATATAACAGGTGGTCTTTTGTGACTGGCTTCTTTCACTTAGCACAAAGTTTTAAAGTTTCATCCATGTTGTAGCATGTATTGGGACTTTCTTCACATTGCCAAATGTTTCACTGTATGGATAGTCCACATTTCACTGATCTTTATCAGCTGACAGACAGTGGAGATATTTGGATTTTTTGGTTATTATAAATAATGAAAAATTCATGTATAGTTTGGATAAGACGGTTTTGAACCTCGTGAGTCCACTTACACACAGGTATTTTCAATAGTAAATACTACAGTACTACACAGTCTATGCCTGGCTGAATCTCAGAATGCAGAACTGTGGACATGGAGGATAAGGAGAGCTGACTAATGCAGGTGGGTCTTTGGCTGTGCAGACTCTGCATGTAATAGAAAAAAACCCAACAACAAACAAACCCAAATCTGACTCTATTAGATCTGTTCCTTCTGCTTTAACCCTTGTGCTTTGTTGCCTGTGCTTAGCCATGCTGGCTCTGCCCCTTTTGTAAAAAGAATGTCGCTTGTTACCTGAAATATACAGGATAGCCCATTCTCAGGTACTGATCTTTAAGAGTCCATTCACACAGAGATAAAAAGTTGCAGAATAGAGAATATTTGTTTGTCCTAGGTTTACAAAAACATTGCAACCCAACCTACCTGGACAGCTTCAAGAACAAAGGATTTCTATACTAAGAAGTTTGCAACAACTAACCACGCCCCTCCCTCACCTAGACTTTAGAAAGGCTTTGCTGAAACCTTTGGAGGAATTTGGGGTTTGGGGGCATGGGCCACCCACCCCCTTACATGGCCCTGCAATAAACCTTTTCCTGCTTTTAACTCGAGTTTCAGTTTGGCCTCATTGTGCACAGGGCAAGTACTCCTAACTCCCATGCCCCATGTTGTTCAAGGGCTCACTGTACTTAGTATTTTACAGAACTAACTTGTGTTGACACGTTTTCATTTCTCTTGGGGTACATTAGCGGAACTGTCAGATCATATGGTAACTGTTTAACACTTGAGGCATTATCAGTGTTTTTTAAAGCAGTTGCACTAGAAAATGCTTTCTTGATGAAGATTCAGTATTGATGTGTGTGTGTGTGTGTGCGCGCGCGCTCACGCTGAGTCCCTTCAGTCGTGTCCGACTCTTTGTGACCCTGTGGACTGTAGCCCACCAGGTTCCTCAGTCCATGGGATTCTCCAGACAAGAATACTGGCATGGGTAGCTATTCCTTTCTCCAGGGGATCTTCCTAACCCAGGAACTGAACCCGTGTCTCCTGTATCTCCTGCACCGCAGGAGGATTCTTGACTGTGGAGCCACTGGCGAAGCCGCCAGTACTGAGCAGTATTGATGTATCACTCTTGAAAATAGTTTTTGATAATAAACACAAGTAAAAATAATATTAAGAAGCAAAATGACATTTTCAGCCCTTTCCCCCCACTCCTATTGGTTAAATCCTACTAATCTTTCAAAGCTCAGCTCACATGCTGCCTCTTCTAAGCAGTCTTCTCTACCTTCTCAGTAAGAATTAATTGCTCCCTTTCTCCCCTGAACTGCCATACAATTTTATTTATTGTATTTACTGCTACTCTGGACTTTGTCATTCTGCCCTAAATTGCATGTGACAGTATTTCCCACTAAACTTCACACTCCTGGATGGTAAAAATTATACTTAATTCCTATGTTTACAGTAATGATTATTATAAAGAATATATCATTTGAAATGATGAAAAGTGCTAACACAAAAGATGAAAGTAAGCATTATACATAGTATTTTACAGAAATTTTTTTTTTTCTGTAAAATATTATGCGCAACAAGTAAGATATATCTTTCAGACTTACAAGCAAAAATAATGGCTTAAATAAGCAGAAATCCAAGTTGGGGGAAAAGAGGAACTTTCCTAAAACTGTTAAATAAAAATTACCATATAAGCCCATGTCTGTATTTTGTTAAATCATATTAGTTGGTAGAATAGCTTAAATGTACTCATCAAGGCTTTTGCAGAAAATTCAGGGCGCAATTTCCCTAAATTACAAATTTTTTAAAAGAGAAAACTTTCTTTTTAACACTTTCACTTTATTTGAATGTGTGCTCAGCTGTTTCAGTTGTGTCCAACTCTTGCAACCCCATGGGCTGGAGCCCTCCAGGCTCCTCTGTCCATAGGATTAAACTGGCAAGAATATTGAAGTAGGTTGTCATTTTCTTCTCCACTATGTGAATATTTTTGTTACTCAGTTGCTCAGTTGTGTCCAACCCTTTGTGACCCCATGGACTGCAGCACACCAGGCCTTCCTGTCCCTCACCACCTCCCAAAGTTTTCCCAAGTTCATGTTCACTGCATCAGTGACGCTGTACAGCCATCTCTTCCTCTGATGCCCTCAATCTTTCCCAGCATCAGAGACTTTTCCAATGTGTTGCCTGTTCGCATCAGATGACCCAGCATCAATCCTTCCAGTGACTATTCAGGGTTATCTCCCTTAAGATTGACTGGTTTGATCTCATTGCTGTCCGGGGACTTTCAGGAGTCTTCTCCAACACCACAGTTCAAAGGCATCAATTCTTTGGCGTTCTGCCTTCTTTACAGTCCAGCTTTCGCGTACGTGACCACTGGGAAGACCATAGCCTTGACTATATGGACCTTTGTCAGCAGAGTAATGTCTCTGCTTTTCAACACACTGTCTAGTTTTGTCATTGCTTTCCTGCCAAGAAGCAATCGTCTTCTGATTTCAAGGCTGCAGTAACCATCTGCAGTGACTTTGTAGCCCGAGAAGAGGAAATCTGTCACTATTTCTACTTTTCCTCTTCTATTTGCCTCACCAGTAATAGGGCCCAGATGCCATGATCTTAGTTTTTTTAATATTTAGTCTTAAGCCGGCTCTTCCATTCTCCTCCTTCACCCTCATCAAGAGGCTCTTCAGTTCCTCTCCGATTTCGGCCATTAAGAGTGGTGTCATCTGCATAGCTGAGGTTGTTGATGTTTCTCCCATCTATCTTGATCCCTGCTTGTAATTCATTCAGCCTGGCATTTCTCATGATGTACTCAGCGTATAGGTTGAACAAACAGGGTGACAGCAGACAGCTCTGTCATAGTCCTTTCTTGATCTTGAACGGATCAGTTTTATACAGGGTTCTAACTGTTGCTTCTTGACCCACACACAGGTTTCTCAGGAGACAGGTAAGATGGTCTGGTATTCCCATCTCTCCAAGTGCTTTCCACAGTTTGTCAAGTTTCACACAGTCAATCATAGGCTAAAGCCTTCGAGGGGAACATGACAAACTGTGGAAAGCTCTTATTTGAATGTACTAACATGTACATAATCAGCTTGGTCTAATAAAAATTGGGGGGGGTGTAATATATTTATTCATGTTTTTAAAATGTGGAAAAGTATGTAACAAAATGTACTTTCTTAACCACTTTTAAGTGTACAGTTCAAATACATTCATACTGTTATGTACCAAATCTCCAAAAACCCCTTTCATTTTATAAAACTGAAATCTATATCCATTATACAAAAACTCCCCAATCCTCCCTCCCCTCAGCCCCTGGCAACCATCATTTTACTTTGTCTCTGTAGATGTGACCACTCTAGGTACCATGTGAGTGGAATCACACAGTGAATGGTAGGTGAATAGATAAACGATAGCATGTCAAGAAAACAGAATTACTATTCACTGGGAAAAAGAAATGAGCTATCAAGTCATGAAGACATGGAAAAATCTTAAATGTGTATTACTAAATGAAAGAAGTCTATTTACTGAATCTGAGTATGGCTACCTACTACATGACTCCAACTATATATTGAGCTGCTGCTGCTGCTTCTACTAAGTTGCTTCAGTCATGTCAGACTCTGTGCGACCCCACACTCGGCAGCCTACCAGGCTCCTCCGCCCATGGGACTCTGCAGGCAGAAACGCTGGACTGGGTTGCCATTTCCTTCTCCAATGTACTCATGCATGCTAAGTCGCTTCAGTTGTGTCTGACCCTGTGCGACCCCATGGACAGCAGCCCACCAGGCTCCTGTGTCCCTGGGATTCTCCAGGCAAGAACACTGGAGTGGGTTGCCATTTCCTTCTCCAATGCACGCATGCATGCTAAGTCACTTCAGTTGTGTCTGACTCTGTGCGACCCCATGGACCCCACCAGGCTCCTCTGTCCACGGGACTCTCCAGGCAGGAACACTGGAGTGGGGTGCCATTTCCTTCTCCCTAATACACCAAGAGTGAATCCTAATTCAAGCCTTAGACTTTGGGTGATGATAATGTGCCAATGCAGGTTCTTCAATTGTAGCAGATGTACCACTCTGGTGTATGATGTTTACAGCAGGGAAGGCTGTGTACATGTGTGTATGTGTGTGCATGCGTGTATGTGTGTGCATGTGTGGGGGCAAGGGATACCCAGGAACTCTGTAGTTTCCTTCAGTTTTGCTATGAACCTAATACTGCTCTTAAAGTTTGCTTTTAAAAGAGGACGGTGGGTAGAAGTGCCCTCACAGAATTCAGTGAAGGAATCAGAGAAATGGGAGGTTAAAGTAGAGAAAAAGGTTCTTGGATACCAAGATAGTCAAGTTTTAAGAAATAGCTAATTATCACAGAGTTCAGAATAAAGCACCAAGGCACAAATGAGAAAACAATGACTAGCTATTAGACATGGTTGATAAAATGAGCAAGGATAATTTCCGCTAAGAGCTGGAGTAGAATTCAAAGTGTGGGGTTGAGAGGAGAAGCACACTTACGAGATGGCAAATGCGGACTATTCTTTCATAAAGTATGGGTCAACTCAAGAGGAAAGGGATATATGTATACTTATGGCTGATTCACACTGTTGTATAGCAGATACCAACACAACATTGCAAAGCAATTATCCTCCAAGTAAAAATAAACTTAAAATTAAAAGAATAAAATTTGGATCAGGATTGTACAGAAAGGGAGAGAAAAAAGGAAGTTAGATGAAGATAGGATCAAAGGGAAATGACTTGGCATCTAAAAGAAAGAAGTTTGTTCTCTGAAATGACAGTGAAAAGGTCAGTGTGGATGAAGACGAAATTTGTAGCTGGAGGATGTCAGACAGACACAGACAATAAAAGCAGGCAAGGACTCCTAGGGAGTAAAAGGCATGACCTAACACGGCCTCATTCTTGCTCTCCTAGAAGGAGAAGCTGGGGAACGTGTCCTGTATTACCTCGTCCTTGGATACGATCCTAATTTATTTTATACCCATGCTGGAAATCTTAAGGCCATTCAGTTCTGTGTATACCGTTCATTCCTGCAATCCACAGGGAAAGACTACAGTGCAAGTACTGGTCGCTTATTCTCCCTACCTCTTCAGAATGCTCTTTCCTCCAGTTCTGTTGCTGCTCTCTTCCCCAACTCATTCTACCACATCACATGAAACCCTGCTTCCAGGGCTACACAAACTCCTACATTCTCTTAACAGTCCACTGCCTAATTGAACCCTGGCTGTCTCGTGAGCACACTACTTGTGTGGAAGCCCTAGAGGGTAGGCATTTATTCTCCACTCCCATCTTCCACAGGAAGCAGTGTGAGCGTTTCCCCAAATCCTTGGTGCCACTTACAGGCTGTAACTCTACTACTTCCAGCATGAGGCACATGACATCTGGCTATGCAACACTCTTATTCTCTGGCTGTTTTAACATTATGCAAATAACCTAACATCCTAGACCCAGAGTCCTTTGCCTTATGCCTATCCTCACACCATTTCAGTAACACCTATACACTGAACCTTGCCCACTCTATAGAATTTCTCCAGAGAAAGATGCAGAAACATGCATGTTGCCATCACTAAAATTCATGTTTGAAATTTCAGTTGGACCTTGTCTTTGATCATATGCCTCTCCCATTCCTTACAGAAGATTTTCTGGTCTTTAATCGTTATCTTCATATCCCTTATCTTTTTGGATTCCTACTGAGAAAGCTAAGGTCATCAGATGAGAATTCTCTTAAACTCCAGCCCTAAGCTAACCTACTAACTTTGCATAAGTCACTCCTCTGCTCTTGGTTCCCTGGACCTTAAAATATTCAAGCAAGCCCACTCTCTCCTGTTTCTTATGTGGCACCATAATAACCACTATACTAAAGGGCTTCCAGCACACTCCATGCTGCTGTTACTTGCCACCATGCAGTGTTCCTTCTGCTGCTAAGTCACTTCAGTTGTGTCCGACTCTGTGCGACCCCACAGACGGCAGCCCACCAGGCTCTGCTGCCCCTGGGATTCTCCAGGCAAGAACACTGAGTGGGTTGCCATTTCCTTGTCCAATGCATGAAAGTGAAAAGTGAAAGTGAAGTCACTCAGTTATTTCTGACTCTTCGCGACCCCATGAACTGCAGCCTACCAGGCTCCTCTGTCCATGGGATTTTCCAGGCAAGAGTACTCAAGTGGGTTGCCATTGCCTTCTCCGAGTGTTCCTTCCACTGTTCCGTTTATTCTCCAGCTAGACTTTTTTCAAAATCTAGCTAAGGAATTATCTTTTATAATACTTCCCCTGACACTCCCACCTAAAACAAACCAGATGAACACTTTTCCTACCCTTTCTTGTATTTATTTCTACTAAAGAGATGGAAATGTGTAAACACACATTTATTTCTACTAAAGAGATGGGAATGTTAAACACACATCTACTTCTGTTTCACTGACTACGCTAAAGCCTTTGACTGTGTGGATCACGACAAACTGGAAAATTCTTCAAGAGATGGCAATACCAGATCACCTTACCCGCCTCCTGAGAAACCTGTATGCAGATCAAGAAGCAACAGTTAGAACCAGACATAGAACAACAGAATGGTTCAAACTGAGAAAGGAGTATGTCAAGGCTGTATTTTGTTACCCCGTTTATTTAACTTATAAGTAGAGTACATCATGCAAAATGCCTGGCTGGATGAAGCACAAGATGGATTCAAGGTTGCTAGGAGAAATATCAACAACCTCAGATACGCAGATAATACCTATCTAATGGCAGAAAGAGAAGAGGAACTAAAAAGCTTCCTGATGAGCATGAAAGAGGAGTGAAAAAGCTGGCTTAAAATTTAACATTCATAAAATGAAAATTATGGCACTCAATCTCAACATTTCCTGGCAAACAGAAGAGGGAAAAGTGGAAGCAGTGAGAGATTTCATTTTTGGGGGGTTCCAAAATCACTGCAGATGGTGACTGTAGTCATGAAATTAAGACAGTTGCTCCTTGGAAGAAAAACTATGACAAACCTAGACAGCACATTAAAAAACAGAGACATTACTTTGCCAACAAAGGTCTAGTCAAAGCAATGGTTTTTCCAGTAGTCACGTACGGATGTGAGAGTCAGATCATAAAGAAGGCTGAGTGCTAAAGAACTGAGGCTTTTGAATTGTGGTGCTGGATAAGACTCTTGAGAGTCCCTTGAACAGCAAGGAGATCCAACCAGTCAATCCTTAAGGAAATCAACCCTGAATATTCATTGGAAGGATTGATGCTGAAGTTGAAGCTCCAGTACTTTGGCCACCTGATGTGAAAAGCTGACTCACTGGAAAAGACCCTGATGCTGGGAAATATTAAGGTCAGGAGGAGAAGGGGTGACAGAAGATGAGAAGGTTGGATGGCATCACTGACTTAATGGACATGAGTTTGAGCAAACTCCAGGAGATAGTGAAGGGCAGGGAAGGCTGGTGTGCTGCAGTCCATGGAGTCGCAAAGAGCTGAACACAACTTAGCAACTGAAAAACAACAACTGAAAAACAACAACTGAATTACACTGCATGGAACTCTTTATAGGTAATTAAAAGAATGAATTTGGGTGAAATGAATGGTAGAAACAAGAACTACAGGAATTGAGTAAGTCAGTTCAGTCACTCAGTGGTGTCTGACTCTTTGAAACCCCATGAACTGCAGCATGCCAGGCCTCCCTGTCCATCACCAACTCCCAGAGTCCACCCAAACCCATGTCCATTGAGTCGATGATGCCATCCAACCATCTCATCCTGTCATCCCCTTCTCCTCCTGCCCTCAGTCTTTCCCAGCATCAGGGTCTTTTCAAATGAGTCAGCTCTTCACATCAGGTGGCCAAAGTATTGGAGTTTCAGCTTCAGCATCAGTCCTTCCAATGAACACCCAAGACTCATCTCCTTTAGGATGGACTGGTTGGATCTCCTTGCAGTCCAAGGGACTCTCCAGAGTCTTCTCTAACACCACAGTTCAAAAGCATCAATTCTTCGGCACTCAGCTTTGTTCATAGTCCAACTCTCACATCCATACACGACCACTGGAAAAACCATAGCCTTGACTAGACAGACCTTTGTTGGCAAAGTAATGTCTCTGCTTTTTAATATGCTGTCTAGGTTGGTCATAACTTTCCTTCTAAGGAGTAAGCATCTTTTAATTTCATGGCTGCAATCACCATCTGCAGTGATTCTGGAGCCCAGAAAAATAAAGTCAGCCACTATTTCCACTGTTTCCCTATCTATCTGCCACGTAAGAGGTGAAATCATATTGGGGATGGTGAGAAAAGATTTCATTTATTCAACAAATAATAAATATTTATTAAGAACACAGTATGTGAAATAAGTGTTGGAGAAAAGCAGTGGGTGGACAGTAGTATGGGACAGATGTGGGCATAAAGCCGATGAGACATTTGATCTAGATCTTGAAGAATGCCTGAAATTTCAATCAACTAAAAGAATGGTAAAGAAGAGGTGAAAATAGGAAAGAGGATCAAGGAGACAGAAACACACACACATTTGGCACACATAGGAAGAGAAGTTTATTAGGAAATAAAATACTTAATCACATTGGGTTAGCCAAAAAGTTCCTTTGGGTTCTTCCATAAGATCATACAGGACCCTGAACAAACTTTTTGGGGTCCTGTATGATAGAAATCTTGGAGTTAGAGCTGTAAGAATCATTTAAGGTCACCCATCCTTCCAATGAAGGATAACATTCCTGACAAATGGACAAGGTAGGCTATTCACTAACTACTGTATTCCTTTAAATGTTGGAGATTATTTTTTCTGTTATTATATTGAATAGAAACATGCGGTCTTTAACATTTCCCCACTGGTCCTTGGTTCTCTTCTCTGATCTACCCAGCCTAAGTCTGTTCTCTCTTTATGGGATAGTCTTTCAGATATTTTTCATTTAACTGATGTGTGACCTTGAACAAATTAGGTTGCTTTCCTGCAGATTACCTTTCTCTTCTCTAAACAAGGAGAATGGTAGAAGCTAACTGTCCCCTGAGAACTGTCTTCCCCTTCTCTCTATCGTAACTGAATCTTCTGCAGGGGAAATGGACAGCCAGCAGAGATGACATTTCTCTACCTTCGTGGGGCTGGATGTATTCTCCTGCTCAAGTTCTGGTCAATGGGCTATGAGCAAAAAAGACCTCCCCTTCCCCTTTCCTCCTTCCCGGTGACTGGAATTCGGATGTAGGGTGAGCCAACTTAGTCCCTGTGGAAGAGAACAATACCCTGGACCTGAAAGAGCAACAAGATAAAGAGTCAGGGCCCCTGATAACTTGACAGATCAGAGACAACACATCGGCTTGAACTTCATATGTGAAAAAATAAATTTCTGTACAGTTTAAGCCACTTGTTATTTTTCAAATATATGTGTTACAAAACTTAATATATATCCTAATCCAGTAGGAGGCAAAAGGGATTTTACCTCTATAACAGGGATTTTGTAATAAATAAAATTAGGAATGTAAAATATATAAATATATATGCTCATTTCTTAGTATTTGAACACCATCATTTTCTCCTGAAACTCGCTCTCAGAATCTTAATAGTTCCCTGGAACTCTACTTGATAATATCCCTCAAAGGCTGACACCCCAAAATGAATATTAATTCTTATAAGTTGTGTATAGAGAACAGCATCTATTTCCCCATCAGTTCAGTCAGTTCAGTCAGTTCAGTCGCTCAGTTGTGTCCGACTCTTTGCAACTCCACAAACCGCAGCACGCCAGGCCTCCCTGTCCATCATCAACTCCCGGAGTTAACCCAAACTCATGTCCATTGAGTCGATGATACCATTTAACCATCTCATCTTTTGTCATCTCCTTCTCCTGCCCTCAGTCTTTCCCAACATCAGGGTCTTTTCAAATGAGTTTTCACACGAGGCCTTTCAAATGAGGCCACTCTTCACATCAGGTGGCCAAAATACTGGAGTTTCAGCTTCAACCTCAGTCCTTCCAATGAACACCCAGGACTGATCTCCTTTAGGATGTACTGACTGGATCTCCTTGCAGTTCAAGGGACTCTCAAGAGTCTTCTCAAACACCACAGTTCAAAAGCATCAATTCTTTGGCACTCAGCTTTCTTTATAGTCCAACTCTCACATCCATACATGACTACTGGAAAAACCATAGCCTTGACTAGACAGACCTTTGTTGGCAAAGTAATGTCTCTGCTTTTTAATATGCTGTCTAGGTTGGTCATAACTTTCCTTCCAAGGAGTAAGCGTCTTTTAATTTCATGGCTGTAGTCACCATCTGCAGTGATTTCCCCCTATGACTTCCCTATATATATAATTTGGGACTCTCAGAGTATTTGTCATTCTTAGCAAAGCTACAATTGATTTTTTCTCCAAATATCTGCATTCTTTCAATAAACATTTAAAAACTGCCTAGTGTGCAAGACTCAGTGATACAACAGTGAATATTAACTTCCTAGTGTAAAATGGCATTAATAACAATTTTACAACTACCACTAATGAAACAATTTTGAGGACTTATAGCTGCAAAGTCAAACCTTGAAAAAACAAACCAGTATGTGCCTGAGTACTACATTTCTCATCTTTCACACACAATAACCTTGGGCAAACCTAAACAGGCCAGGTCTAAAGACTTGTTTAGGGGTGTGGCACGCTGGAACCAGTTTTCTGAGACTAGCATTCAGAAAACATATTATATGTATTATTACTGGTTTGTTAAAACATAAGATATTTAACACATAACATAAAAATTGAGAGACAGCAGAGTTCTGTGACTAACAGCATACCTGAAGTCAGACTGACTCCCTGCTTGGCCACTTACTAGCTGTGTTCATCTTCAGCACCTCTTTGGCTTATGTTTCCTTAGGAATAAAATGAGAGTAATAGCAGTAGTAATAGTGATAACGTAATAATAGTACTATCCTCCTAGGATTCTTTTGAGGATGTGAAGGCTTAGAAAAGTTCTTGTGTGTGTGTGTTAGTCATTCAGTTGTGTCCAACTCTTTGTAACCCCATGGACTGTAGCTCACCAGGCTCCTCTGTCCATGGAATTCTAGTCTAGGCAAGAATACTGGAGTGCGTTGCCATTTGCTTCTCCAGTGGATCTTCCCAACCCAGGGATTGAACCTGGGTCTCCTGCATTGCAGGCAGATTCTTTTACCGTCTGAGCCACCAGAGAAGCCCAGAAAAGTTCCTGACACATGAGTAACGTTCTAGCTACTGCTATAAAGTGAACAGATAATCTCATTTCTGGTCAGCGTATAAATAATTTTGTGCCATATGATCAAAGAGCATTTTCTAATGCTGGTTATTTTTTGCATTTGCTACTTATTAGTAATTCTTTCAACTTAAAGTCAATTTAATGTACCAAAGGGCAAGTTAGTAATATATTGATATATAAATCAAAAGCCTTAAAAGTGCCCTGTGACTCAATAATTTCATTTCTAAGTGTTAATCTTTAAAAAATAATAATGTGTGCAAAATTTGACTTTAAAGATGCTCAATTTAGTGTGTTTATAAAAATGTTAATAAAAAAAAAGCAAAGAAGAAAGACTTTCAAAAAGGGCTTTGTTCAGCAAACTAACTGCACACATTTATACAATGGAATGGTATACATCTATTAAAAATAAATTATGGAAGAATTATTAAATGAAAAGAATGTAAGAATGGTATGACTGTACTTTGGCTTTAAAAATAAAGTATGTGATAAGTGTGTGGAGGGTGTGTGTGTGTATCAATAAAGACTCCTAGGTTATACATCAAAATACTAATAATAGTGATTATCTTTAGTTGGTTCACTTATTTTTCTCTTCTATTTTCTAAGTTTTCCACATGAGTATGTATTATTTTTGCAATGAGGGAAAAGTTTACTAAAAAGAAGTACACAATGTGCAGAGAATTAAAATCTTGAAAACATGAAAATATACTCTGGCCAGACAGAAAAAAAACCCCTTCAGTTTGTTTACAAAGTAAAAGATCCAATACAGATGTGCTCATTAGCTTCCCAGACACTCCCTGGATTCACGTGGTTTTCTGCCACAAGTTCATGTGAAACTTAGAAAAATATTTAGCTATGAGCACACACACAAACACACACACGCACAAAAGAAAAAAAATAAAGCAAACTTAGAAATCCTAAAAAATACAGGAAAATTTTCCTATTATATTCTTTATTAAAGCAGACCAGAAATTAAATCTGTTCTGATAGTCTCAGTAAACCTCAAAAGTGATCTGAATGCTTTTACAAAGTTAAGAGTGTTCTGAAAAGATTTTAATGTAATATTCTCTTTTTGAAAGATCTTCAAAAATATTTTATTAGGCAATAATTTGGTTTCAGTTTATTAGATCACTATAATCATACAATTTATTTTTATAGTATATAAATAGCTGATCATTTTAATAACATTTATTACAAATAAATACCTTTTAATCTTTATATTTTTTCCTAACCTCTTCACTGGATGAGGATGTTGCTCAGTTGCTAAGTCATGTCCAACTTTTTAATGACCCCATGGACTGTAGCCCGCAAAATTCCTCTGTCCATGGGAATTCCCAGGCAAGAAGACTGGACAGGTTGCCATTTCCTTCTTCTAGGGATCTTCTCAATCCAGGGATTGAACCTGGGTCTCCTGTGTCTCCTGCATTGGCAAGTGGGTTCTTTACCACTGAGCCACCTAGGAAGCCCCTTCACTGGATACACTTTCTTTAAGAAGCTGGATCCTTTTAAGAATAATTTTCGATAACAATCTTTTTTTTTTTATTGGAGGATAATTGCTTTACAATGTTGTGTTGGTTTCTGCCGTATAACAACAGGGAATCAGTCATAATTTCCCTCCCTGTTGAGCTTCCCTCCCTGCTCCCATTCCACAGAGCACAATAATAATCTTTAAAAGGGCAAAATCATGTAAGGAAATTCTAGATGAAAAATTTAGTAAGCAGGCTTACCAGAACCTAAGAAATCCACACTAAAAATGTCTCCAACTGCTTATCAGGCTCTCTCTCAATGTAGTATGTTAAACATACAACTGACCTCTTCGACCCTCCCTAACAATATATATATATATTCCCCTCAACAAAACGAAACAAAGATTTTTCTTGACTTCTTTACTCTGTCTTGTCATCAAGTCATTTACCATAGTATTATCGTTTCATCAGTGACTTATTAATACATGAGAAGCCTCCATGTTCATTTTCTTAATCACTTTGCCTGGGTTATTTTAATAGACTTGTAATTTGTCTCCTCATTTCTAATCTATTCCTATCTGAATATAAAGAACATCAGCCCAACAGCCAGCTTAAAAGCATTTTAATCACATTACGACTTACTGTAAAAATCTTAGATCGACTTTTATCCTATGAGCAGTGCAAAGTAAATTCTTTATAATGGCACTCAAAGTCTCTATATTCTGCCAGAAGTTTAATGTGAACTCTGAGCAATCAGGCTGATCTATCACCAACTCCTATTGCCAACTTGCTCCATCAGTCCTCCCCACCCACACTTCCTCAACACAAATTCATCCTCCCAGCATGCACAACTGAAAAGCTGATGTGGTTTTCATAACCTTTACAGCTGTAAATAAACTCTTTACCTTCAGAATTTCAACAACATTCACATACTGTCTGACTCATTGATTAGGCACTTATCATACTGTCTCCTGTCAAGCAATTATACATGTATGATCTAATTTCCTTAAGTAGAGGTAACTGCCTTATGAGCCTTTATATTTGTTGTATTTTTCATAGCCCCTGACAGACAGCTAGAAACTTGTTAAAAGCAAAATTAGTATTTGGTAAACAATGAATGATCTACAGCTTTAATTTTTGCAGAAAACCAAGTATATTTATAATTTGCTGTGTCCCTCCAAAGCTTTTCTTTAACAAAATGAATTATTAGTTTATGTAGGTTCATGCATCCAATCAGGAGGTCCCCACAACCATCTCCAGGCTCAGTGATCCATTAGGAGGATTCACAGGACTCAGCAGATAGTCACACTCATGTCTAAGATGAACCATAGCAAAAGGATACAAATAGAATCAGTAAAGGAGAAAAGTGCATGGAACAAAGCCCTGAGCAGCCAAGTGCAAGCTTCCAAGAGCTCTCTCCCAGTGGAGTGACCAAGGACCAACTTCTCAGGTATCAAACCGGGACAACACATGAGCATACCAAGGAAGCTCATTAGAGATGCAGTACCTAAGGGTCCCCCCTGCCCCTCTCCCCTGAGCTGGTCATGTGGGCAGTCCAGCACAGACCAAAATCCCAGACTCCCAGAAAGTACTCAGCACCAATCACACTGTAGTTCAGGCACAATGAGTCACTCTAAAGTTTTACGTCAGTGTAGGCAACTATTGATCATTGAGGTTCCCAGATGCCAACAAAAACACTGTAAGCAGGCCTTTCTATGGAAAGCAGTCTTGGGTCTGCTAAGTTAACCCTTTTTCTACGTAGTCCAGTGAATGTTTTTATGGTAGAAATGTTAGATGTTAACTATATTTGATTTTTGCCAAAGCTCAGGTAATTTTAAAATCTAGCATTTATTTAGAGATACACTGCCTAGACTGGTATCCACAAATAAAAAGTTAAACAATTTTAAAATAACTCACATCCTTTAAGTATTCCTGGTTTTCTTTCTTTTTTCTTCTAAAATGAGGTTATCTTTTTCAAGTCAACATTTTCATAGTCGCCAGAAGAAAAGAAGTATAACACGTAATGAAAACAAACCCTCTTAGATAAGCTCCTTGTCTTCTCTTTAAATGTCAGTTGGGTGCCAGAGCATTGTGGTAGCTGTTTTAGGTGCATCATCTTACTAAATCCTCACAACACCCACATAAGCCAGCAATGGTTTCTATTTTATAGATGTGCCATGGTGGAGCTAGGATTTAGGTTCAGATCCACCTCATTCCATACTCTTGGTCTTAGATTTATATCAACTACCTCTACCTAATAAGGAACAGCCTCCTTATTATAAACTGCTTCCCTTCAAACTACATGGGTGTTGTCTGGTTGGTTATACACAGCATTATTTTTAATTTAACTGACTCCAATTACAGTCACATTTTAGTTGGAAAAGAAAGGGGTAAATTTCATACAGGATACTCTACTTTTTCTTTTTCGATCTTGCTAATTCCAAATCAAATTACACCCCTTGCTTGTTAACTACAATGGGAAACTCCCTATTCAGCACAGCACACAACTTTCTACTTTATCTGACATTAATCTGCTTGAAATTAGACAGACCTGAATTCCAATTTTGGCATTTCACTTACCAGATGTGGGGACCTCGGGAAAGTTATCTCAGGTCATTCATCTACAAAATGGGGATTCCTACCTCACAAACTTGCAGTGAGAGAAGATAATATATTTAAAAGGTTTGCGTGTGTGCTTGCTCTATCGCTTCAGTTGTGTCAGACTCTTTGTGACCCTATGGGCTGTAGCCCACCAGGCTCCTCTGCCCATGGGGGTTCCCCATGCAAGGCTACTGGAGTGGACTGCCATGCCCTCTTCCAGGGGATCTTCCCAACCCAGGTACAGAACCTGCTTCTCTTATGTCTCCTGCATTGGCAGGCAGGTTCTTTACCACTAACGCCACTTGGGAAGCCCACTTAAAGGGTTTAGGCTATTCATATTTGTCAAATAAACAACTGCCTACAACACCTGGATAACTGATTCATAACTGATAGGAATCAAGCCAATGAGGGAGAAAGCAGGGAGTAGAGAAGTACCCTGACCACCAGGTGTCATCACTGGCCCAGGAGAGCTGGTCTAACTGCCAGAAGCTGGGGGTGGGACTGTCACAGGACAGGGTAAGGCTGTCACTTGCACCTACAGAAACATTCAAAGATTGGCTTTGGCTTTCAACCTTAAGAGCTGGTACAATGTTTATTCCATCATTCTCAGTAAAACCGTTCTCTTACCAGTGTGTTAAAAATGACTGCAGTGGATGTATCATCATATTAGTTTAATTAATTTAAAAAAAAAACCTGGGACTTCCCTGGTGCCTCAGACAGTAAGGAATCTGCCTGCAATGCAGAAGACCTGGACTTGATCCCTGGGTCTGGAAGATCCCCTGGAGAAGGAAATGGCAATCCACTTCAGTATTCTTGCCTGGAGAATTCCAAGGACAGAAGAGCCTGGTGGGCTACAGTCCATGGGGTCACAAAGAGTTGGACACAGCTGAGTGACTAACACACACACACACTTTAAAAAAACTCCTCAGCTGATTTAAAAAAAAAAAAAATTCTGAGAATCAATATTGCTTCATAACTCTTTTGCTTTAGTGAACAAGACAATTACATTTTCTGGCTTCCACAGGCTTCAATATTGCCACCTTGGACAATTTTCTCATCCCAACTCCACAACCCATGGACATTATTTCTTTTACATAATTAATAGAGATGACAAAAGGAAAACAGAGTATGTTTTAGGATAAAGTCCATGTACAGCACTAATGGCAAAATAAGCATTAACTAAAAGCCTTATTCCTTAAAAGTTCATTTTTTAAAATTCCACAAGTTTTCTCTTTTCCTAAGGAACACTTACCCTACGGGAGATCTGTCAACCTACAAATAGTCTGACATGACTCAAGGAACACTTACCACTCCTGACTTCATTCTGTAATCTGCCAACAACGCTCCCTGAGAGGCCCAGGGGCGCATTTCAAAATGAGAGCAATAAAACGAAAACACACACACACACACACAAAATGAGAACAGCTTCTGGTTCTAAGTCCTCCACACTGAGAGAGACTGGTCACTTCAAGACAGGTCACTGAGTGAGTGTTAGGGCGTAACTGGACACGCAGCTCTGAGATGAGACCCAGACTTGTGCTGTCTCCAGGGAACACTTGACTCAAGTCTGACCAGGCCGGGGCATCCCGGGCGCCTGAGCCCTCCAGCAACCGACAGGCATAAAGAGAAAGGCTAAATGCACAGGCAGATTCTGTTTAGAGTGGGCGCTCCTGGAACTCGAGCGGTTTGGGTTATTTTTGTTCTAACAGCAGCTCAAGTTCCACTCTGCATCTCACATACATGGAAAGGTCTGAAGAGAAACCAGAAGCATCCTCTCCCTTCTGACCATCGCTCCCATTCCTGGAGAACTGAGGAGGGAAGAGCAGATACCAGGAACCATCTGGAATCATAAGCGCAGGTGGCTACCCCAGCCGAAAACCTATTTGCGAAGCACTTTATGCAGATCGATACACTCAGACTGGTCCCTAGAGAAAGAAAAGCTCACGAGGCTGGCCGCCCTCCTAGAGTAAAGGGGCTGCATCAAGAGATGTTGCCCATCAAGAGATGTTGCCCATCCAGCTGCTCCGGAGCAGCGGGCGGCGCGGCGGGCGCGTTACCTGGGGGACTCGGCGGTGAAGCTGCCGCCGTCCAGCAGCCGCATCTTGCAGAAGAGGACCCCGTTGACGAAGGGCACCGAGGAGAGCTCCTCGAGCTCGAAGTCCACCTTAAACTTAAACTTCTTCTTCTTCATCATCATGAGAGCCAGACGCCGGCGAGCGGGGTGCGGGGGCGGCCCCAAGGGGCGCGCGGGCCGGCGCCGCCGCTTCAACTCGGCCGAGCCCCGGGCCCTCCCAGCCCCATGGTCCGCGCCGCGAGCTGCGCGCGGGGGCGCGGCCGGGGGGCGCCGAGGTCCGGCCGCCGCCGCCTCCTCTTGCGGCAATTTGGGCCCGAGCGCGGCGGCGGCCGCAGCGCGGACCCCGCCCGCCCGCGGGGAGTGGTCGTGCTGCAGCTCGCCTGAGCGGTGGGAGCCCTGTCCGTGTGCAGCTTGCCGCCGCCGCCGCCCGTCTGGGAGGAGGAGAGGCGAAGCTGGGAGAGCCGCCGCCGCCGCCGCCTCCTCAGCGCCACGGGGCCAGAGGCGCCCCCAGCGGCCGCGGCCGGCAGCGCACCGCCGGGCGGAAGTGGGGAGGGCGGGCGAGGAAATTCGGGGCGGGCGGGCGCTTCGCCGGGAAACTGACCCGCGACGGCAGTTAGGGTGTCACGCCTCTCTGGGGTTAAAAGAAAACAAATCCTACCAAAAAGGAACTTCCTGCTACAGCTTCCTCTCGGCCTTTCTTTAGTTATTTTGCCCCGCCTCCTTTCTCCCCCTCCCTCCTCAGCGATGTTTTTTCCCCTTGGGTTTGAGAGTCATGGGTTAATAGAGTGAATCAGAATCTCCACGACGTTCTTTTCGTCAATTTGAAATCCTAAAACTAAAATTCACGAGCCTCCTCATATAAAATGAGGAAGGAAAAGAAAGGATTAAAATGTGCTGAGGACTCAGGCCCTGACTGCTACAGACTTTTTCTCTTGTTTATTCTTTAATTCCTGTCATCCAGGATAAAAGAGTACAGAAAAGATTAAAATAATACCTTTCTTTCTAAAATTTAGTCTGTCCAAACCGAGACTGTAAAGCCTAAAAATAGTGTCCACAGATGCATAGCAACTACCTGCTCTCTATAGGCATGTGGATGTTGTTGCAATGTGCCTTCCCTGCTTACTTACATAATATTCTTGTTTTCAGTCTAAATTATAACCCTCGCAGTAATCTTTCTGACAGGCTGCAACTGAAAAGATCCTCGTTTCCAGTTCTCTCATTTATCCATGCATTCATTCACATAAAAATATTTTTAATCACCTAAAATGTTGGTCACTATCAAGACCCAATGATTTATTTAAAAAAAATAACAACAAAACAAAAAACCACATAAAAACCCTGACCTCAACGGTTTTATGAGTTAGTGAGATGTATATACATGTATACATACACACACACACACATATATATAAATCGGTCGTTAAAAAAGAAAACCTACCACGTGTGTTTGTTTAGCATGAAGACTCAGTTTGTCTCCAAATCAGAAGGGAAAGCAATTTAATTGATATTAACCAGTGTTCCGAATTTCAAAGAAGCAACAGAATTTGGGACAAAGTGGGCTGTGGGAATAGGGTGTGTTCCGGGCAGAGGAAATGAAGGTCAAAACCCAGGGGCAGAGTTTAGGAGCCTGGGCTTGGGAGTTGATAGTGAACATAGCTGGCTGGCCATCAGGACAAGGAAAGGCAGTGGGAAGAGTTAAAGGGAACTTTGCGGTTTGTAACTTGGAAAACTAGATGGAAGCAGGAGAGGGCAGATTGGGAATGGAAGAGATAATGAGTCTTTAAGCTGTGAGACGTCAGGGAGAGAAGGGCAGCCTTAGCTCACGGGAAAGGTTAAAGCTGAAACCATGTATTTAGGAATTAGAATGTGCCTTGATGGCTGAAACCCCAAGAATGGATTAAAAATGAGTTACTCTGAAGAATATTTAATGGATAGATGGAGGAACAGGAACTTGTGAAGGCA